>NC_136819.1:4827749-5427749 GCF_951394365.1 Tetrao urogallus
CTCAGTCAGTGACGCTGCACCAAAATCCCAAAGCAAGGAGGTTTTTTCATGCTTTGCAACACTTGCACTAGCTTTGTCCATCCATCTGTGGCTTAGAACAGCACAAGCATTAAATGAAACCAAAGCAATTAGGTGAATGTACTGAAAGAGTACTCTGCTAAGGTGATGCTTGGCTCCCTGTTTAGTTGAGCAGTTACTCCCATTAAAGCAGGTAGCATTAACAGCATCTCAGGCTCACAGGCAGGGCTAAGCACTATAAAAACCAAGTCCTCTACTGCCTTACAAGATTGGACTGGATTAACATAACTTTTTTTTTTTTGTCTGTGACTCTGGGCTACTGTCCTTAAATCTATATGGTGTGTTCCATTTGGGAATAAATAAATAAGCAGCTGAAAGCCACAGACAACTTTTCAGTAATCAAGCATGTCACCACTTGACAATGCCTTACAGCACTCATGCTCAACTCTGAGTTTGGCATTTTCCACATTTTTCCTGTTTCCTCTGAGGCTGGCAGCTCTGTCCTCCCCTTCTGCCCACTGAAACGTTTAGCAATACAGCAGTCTGCTCTGTGGCACTGTGCCTGCCCCCATTGCAAAATACCACTGCTGTTTGCTTTTTTAACCCTCCTGCACTTTTCCCTGGTTCTTTTCTCTGAGTGCTGACTGTGAGCGTGGCAATGCCTGTGGTGCAAGTCTCTAATCCCAGCAAACACTGCCTGCATCCCCCCAAGATAACTCAAGCACCAGGAATGGAGGCCAAGAGAAGGAGATGGGGCACCGAGCTCCTTCCCACCTTTTCTTTTTCTTTCTGAATTAGTGTTTGCATCTCTTCGTTCCAGTCCAGCAATTCCACGAGCTTCTTGACCCCAGTGACCACATCCTCCAGCTGGGCTATGTCATTGTAACGTTGCTGCCAGGCAAACGGTCCTACAAGATCTCGGTTGATGAGGACCCGGGGAACGGAGTTGCGAACAGCTCCTGCCAGGCTGGCAAAGGGCTCCACCTAGAGGGAGGCAACCCGGCAGAGCAGAGAGAAAGGTGGTCACCCTGCTGCAGGGATCAATTCATTGCGTGCTCCATTTCAGAGATTTCAGACTGCTGGGTTCGTGCTTAACAAGTTCTCCCACCATGGGCTAAGCTATCCCAGCTTTGAACTGGTTATGGATGTTGCCAGTTATCCCATGGCCTCAGGTTGCTGCAAAAATTACTTCTTCCATTCCAGGTGCCCACCTTCACCAGGAGCACTTAAAGTTTTCATACTGCCTCTGAGTGCATATACCCTGCTTCCCGCTACCTCCAATTTTACCTAGATAACCCAGTTCCTTGCCTTCTGTAACCCCTCTCTCTCCTCCAGAGCCCCTCGGGCCCTTTTTTCCTTGTGAACAAGGACATCCCCTAGTCCCATACCTCCAGGGATGTTCCGATGACAAAAAGCAGGTCTGCCATGGGGAAGTCTGTCAAGTGCAGGAAGAAGCGCTGCGGGAGCTCCTCGCCAAAGAACACGATGTCAGGCTTGACGATTCCGGTGCAGACGCGACAGTGAGGGACCTTGTCTGCCATAACGTCCCCCTGAAGTAAAAGTACCCAATGCCAGTTGATATGGGGCAGCACACAAGCAGGGTCACAACCATGTTGGACCCTCCCAGTAACATTACTTCGTGTCAGTGCCCAGCTGCAGTCACTCACCCTGAAGTCCTCTCCTGGGAATTTCCTCCGACAGACTGTGCACGTGGCAGTAGCAAAAGTGCCGTGGGCTTCCACCAGTCTATCAGGAGGGATCCCAGCAACTGGAACACAGCAGGTGGGAGAGGATCAGCTCAGCATGAGGTGACTGAACCAGAAACTCCATCTTCAACAGGCATTTCCCCAGTTCTCCTGTTCTGTTTCTCATCCTCATCTCTTTCTGGTACTGTACTGCTGAGAGCTGGAGAAAACTCACCTCGCTCCAGCCCATCAATATTCTGAGTATAGAGACGCAGAAGGAGCCCTTTGTCGTGCAGGAGTCTCAGGAAATAGTGGGCATAGTTGGGTCTATAATTGCCAGGGTAGAGCTCCTTGGCCAAAGTGAAAAATGGCTTGGGGTTGATGAAGAAGTAGGCCAGTTCAAAGATGGCTTCGGGATAAGGGATGCTGTACTGCTCAAGGTTACTATAGAGGCCGCTCCCTGGGGACCTGCAGAGAGGCAAGGAAGGCAGGCGGTCAGAACACAGGGGGAAAGCCACCCACCACGCCAAGACACAAAAGAGCAGAGAGCCAGGTCCTTGGCCTAGGCAGAAGAACCTGGTAGTCCCAATATTAAACAAGGATATAAAACAATGAAGGCACTACCTGAAGTCTGGGATCCCGCTGGGGGTGCTAATCCCTGCACCGGCCATCACCACTACTCGACGACACTCCTTCTTCCGAATGAGCTCCGCCACATCCTGCAGGGTGAGCTTCTGCTTCCCACTGTCACCTCCCCAACTGCCCAGTCCCAAAACAGCACTGGCAGCAGCAGATCGAGAGAAGGGCCTGTTCCCTTGTACCCTGTTTGGAAGAGGGAAAGCACAGTAGGTTGCCTGGTGAGAGACTTCAGCTGAAAGAGCTGCTCAGTGGACCTGGGGGAGAACCACACCAAGAATGCTGCAGAACGCTCTTCAATCTACAAGACTGTATTAGTATATAATCAATGAGGACAAAGCTTAAGCATTAGTCTACTCTCAAAAAAGATGCTTTGCATTGCACTGATTTTAGAAGACCTTAAAAACACCCAATGCTAAGACACACCAAATTTCCCTATAAGAAGGTTGTTGTTTTTTTTTTTCTGCAGGGAGTAGACACAGGACTGTGGGAACCATGCTCAGGGACTCAGGTCTCACAAATTATTTACAATACTGTTTTCTATGCTTTGGGTTTCAGGAAGCTTCTAACAGGGTGCTGTGGTCGCTCTGGAAAACAGCACTGCCTGGGTTAGAACAGACATTTCACCAGTTCTCTACTTCCCCCCAAAGGACTCTGCCTTGGGAGAGCTCCATGAACAGCTGGAAAGTACAGGAACTGAAGGTCAGCAGCGAGTACAGATGGGGCTCAGAACACCCATTATTATCTAAGGAACACTTTCTCCGTAGACAATGAGTGCTTGCTGCAGCAGGATATTAAAAGCAGTCCAGGCGAGGCATGGGAATGTGAAGAGCCAAGAGCTGCTGGATCCTGGCAATCTGCAAACAGCAATTACTATGTCCTAACGTTGTGCTCAGTGTGACTGACACTGACACCACTAGGACACGGTTCTGCCGTGCCAGGTCAGATCCCCACAGAGCTAAATTCACAACCTGGCAAACGTTAACATTTCTCTGCACTTTGTTTCTGAACTCCCAGCTGCAATCCCCAGCTCAGACTCAAAGACACGCAGGCCCACGTGTCTGTTCAGACAGGAGAGGTGAGGCTCTCCGCACCAGGGCTGCACGAAACCATCCAGCCCTACCTGCATGCCCCACAGCCAGTCCTGCACTGAGGGCGGAACCGAGCCGTGCCGCCACGCTCCCACAGGTTCCTCCACGCTGCAAGAAAACACAGTCAGCGAACTGCGATTCAAGGAAGAAACGGAGACAGCAAAATGCGAAGAGGAGGCTCCCTCGGCCTGCCCCAGACCCCACTTTCTCCTCTCAGCTCCCTCTCAGAGCCCAGCACCTTACTCCTTACTCAGGCTCCCCTCGGGCCCTGCTCCCTTACCCCAGCTCCTCCCCATACCCTCAGCCCCTGTCCCTTCCACGCAGGCTCCCCCCAGCACCCATCAGGGCCCACTCCCTCCCCTCACCCGCCACCAGTGCCGCTCCGCGCCGAACCCCCCGCTCCATGGCCCCGTTGCCATGGTTACGGGGGGCGGGGTGGGGGGGGAGCGGAAGTGTGCAGGGGGGACGGGCAACGCGAGGCCTCACGGTGCCCAGCGTGCCCCGCGCCGCGCCGGAAGTGAGTGTGCATTTCCGGTGAGGGCGGCCCGGGGCTCGGCGTCGCTGCTGCTGCGGTCGCCGCCGCCATGAAGGACGTGCCGGGCTTCCTGCAGCAGAGCCAGAGCGCCGGGCCTGGGCAGGCCGCCGTGTGGCACCGCCTGGAGGAGCTCTACAATAAGAAGTGAGCGTCGGGGGGGGCTCTGCGGGATCGCCCCGAGGTGGCTGCGGGGGTCCGCCTCGGGGTGCTAGGCTCCGGGTGGGGAAAGGGGCAGCGGGGGCGGCTCGGTTAGCGCTGCGGGTAAGGCGCGGGGGGACGGCAGGGGATGCTTTCCGTGTTCCCCCACGGTGCTGCGGTCTTTCGCCCGGGGAGTCCCTGTTCGGCGTGGTGGGGTCACCGCTGTGTCTCGTCCCCGAACCGCGGGGCTGGTGTCAGTGTGAGCTTGCGGGATGCCCTGCTTGTGCGTGGCCCCGGGTGTTGCTCCGGGGGTAGTGACTGAAAGCTGCACGTGGGGAAAAGCGTCTGGGGGTTAACTGACAGCGGCTCCTGAACGTGAGCAGGCAGCGTGCCCAGGTGGCCAAGGCCAACGGCTTCCTGGCTTGTGTCCGTAGTAGCCTGGCCAGCTGGAGTATGAGCTGATCGTTCTCTTGTACTCACTTCTGTCGTGGCCGCACCTTGAGTGCTGTGCCCAGAGTTTGGTCCATTACTACCATAAAGACATAAAGGTCTTGGAGTGTGCCCAAAGAAGGGCAGTGGGGCTGTGAGGGGTCTGGAACACATGTCTTATGGGGAGCGGCTGGGGGAGTTGGGATGGTTAAGTCTGGAGCAGAGGAGACTCAGGGGAATCCTTATCAGTCCTAATAACTGCCTGATAGGAGGTTGTGGAAGTGGGTGGGAATTGGCCTCTTCTTCTCCCAGGTAACAGTGATAGGACTAAAGGTGACAGCGTCAAGTTGCACCAGGGCAGGATCAGGTTGGATGTTAGGAAACATTTCTTCTTGTAAAGAGCAGAGATGCAGAGGCACAGGCTGCCTGGGGAGGTGGTGCAGTCACAGCCTCTGGGAATGTTTGAGAACTACAGAGATGTGGCACTGAGGGTCATTGGACATGATAGGGATGGGTTGGAGTTGGACTTGATTTCAGAGGCCTTTTCCAATCTTCATAGTTCTGTGATTCTGTGTTTTGAAGGCTCTGGCACCAGCTGACGCTGCAAGTTTTGGATTTTGTGCAGGACCCTTGCTTTGCCCAAGGAGATGGACTCATCAAGGTGAGGTGCTCAGCTATCCATGAGCCTTTGTTCCCCTTTCTGTGACAAAGATGAGTGATGGTATTTTCCTGCTAGCGAAACTAAGTGCTCTGTGACTTATCTCAGGAGAAACACTGAACTAGAGAAACTTACCTGGGAGGAGTTTGTGAAGCAGATGCAAGTGTGTGGGGATTTGGGTAGCTCTTTTGGAAGTGTGCAAAGATTAAGTGTGCCATGTAGCAAGCCTCAAATTAACGTTATCATGATTTCATTCAGTCCAGATTTTGGACAGGGGGTGTAGTGTCTTTCTTTCCCTTTTGGAATAGGGTGGTTTACTGTTGCAAATACAGGATAGGCTGGCTGCAGTATAAATAGTAGTTACAGAGCATTGTATGCAGTAGTTCACCCATGCTTTGTCAGGTTCTTCCTTCATGAAGATAGGGGCTTACTCATATCCTCTGTGTGTTACAAGTGAGCATTCCTTCTTTCCTCACTTTCCTTTGTGTCTCTTTTAAAATCAGTTTCCCATGAGGTAATTGCTTCCTTGATGAAGAGCCACTAGTTTCTAGTTGAAGGAATGGGTGTGAAGGGGTTAGAATGTGTGCAGGGAGTTTTGAAATGTTCAGGCCTGTGCTGTGTGTGCATTGGTAGTAGAAAGCAAGCACCAGGCTGGTCTGCAGAGAGGCATTGTGTTTCAGTATCTGCTAGCTTATAAAGTTCATGAATCACCCCTTCCAGGTGGGAGGATACTGAATGGATAGAATTATCACAAAAAAGCCATTTTTGGATCCTGTATTTTGCATGACATAGCTCTTTCCTGCTCCCTACTTTATTGGAAGAATGTATGGGAATACAATGAGGAAGTGAATGTTGTGGATAAAGCAAAATATCTGTTTTCCCTGACTGTTCATATCTTTGTACCCACAGCTTTATGAGAACTTTATCAGCGAATTTGAACACAGGTGAGTTTATTTGCCTGGAAGTTTTTGGATAGCCCACTGCTGACAACTACTGCTCTGACAATGGGTTCTTCATTCTAGGGTGAATCCCCTGTCCCTTGTAGAGATCATTCTTCATGTAGTCAGGCAGATGACAGGTAAGTGACCTTACCCTTTGCTTACAGCATTTTTAAGCAGTGATGTCCATGAAACTAGGTAGTAGTAACAGCTAAAACTTCAGTGCTGAGCTATTGTCTTCCTTGTGTGTGGAAAAAGGAAAGCACCAGTGCTGAGAGTTTGAGTAATTAGAGCTGTGTAACAGCATCAGTATCATTGCTCAGCTGAGAAATCAGCTAACGTGCAGAAAGCCTGGCTTACAGATGGTAGCAGCTTTAGAAGTTTGGACAATACGCTATAGGAAAAAATTCTTGAGTTTAGGTAAAGGATTTACACCTAGGTTAATTTAGTGGAATTTCTGAGGGTTTTGTTGTTGTTGCAGATCCCACTGTGGCCCTTACCTTTCTGGAAAAGACTCGAGAAAAGGTATTTTTGAGATCACCCTTCCTAGTTGCTCACCTGTGTGAATGGTAATGTGTATTTCAAATACGAAACAGCTGGAAGGATGTATTTCAAATACGAAACAGCTGGAAAGACCCGTCTTTATGTTGAGACTATGGTGGAGAATCCTTAGAGTGAACACCTGTGTTCCAATGCTGTAGCTTGTTAACAAGTGAAGTATAACTGGGTTTGGGTTTCAAGAGCTGTCATGACTGGAATGGAAACACTCAAGTATGGGTTTCTGTAACTACAGGTAAAAAGCAGTGATGAAGCTGTCATTCTGTGTAAAACGGCCATTGGGGCACTGAAGTTGAACATTGGAGACCTGCAGGTGACAAAGGTGAGGTGGTAGCTAGAGTTGTACAAGTACTCAACTAGTTTGGAGCTCAGTGATGAGTTCAGTAGCAGGTGTGCCTGCGCCTGTGCTTCAGTTGTGAATGAGGTGATCATAGATACTCAGCTCCTAGGACTTCCAGGAAGACCTGCAGTTCTGCTCTCTGTCTCGTAAGCCATAAAAATGTGGGTGTAGTGCTTGCAGCCAATGAATTTTCAGGAAGATTCTGAGAACCATCTTTTAAAGTTTAGGGTTTTCCATGCAGTTCTGCTTGAGCCTTTTGCAAGTTCAAATATTTTGAAGGATTATGGTATTAAGTATATTATAGATGGAGTTTGGGGTGTTTTTGTGTGTGTGGTGTTGGTTTTTTTGCTTTTTTTATTTTAGAGGAAAAATGCCATTATTTTATTTTTAATACCATGGTAGTGGCTTTGGCTGTGGTCTCATCTGTTCTTACTACTGAATGGATGTGACTTGCAGAACAGATATGATAACCCTTAACGATAAACTGGAAGAATAGGGAGGGGATGTGCATGAAGTGTACCTTTCTGTAACAAACAAGTTTTCCGCTTACTAGGAGACCATTGAGGAGGTTGAGGAGATGCTGAACAATCTCCCTGGGGTGACTTCAGTTCATAGCCGCTTCTATGATCTCTCCAGCAAGTACTACCAGACGATTGGGAACCACGCCTCGTACTACAAGGATGCGCTGCGGTTTCTGGGGTGCATCGATGTTAAAGATCTGCCGGGTAACTCTTCCTTTGCTTAGCAAAGAGAGCCTCAACTTCATTCTCTGTTCTATCACTTCAAACTAAATAAATGCACAGGTTTTCTTGGCTTTGTTTTGAGTGTATTGTTGGCTTAGGACCTACCTACAAAGAAGGCAGGGAGGAGGGAGGCGGTTAGGAAACACGTGAAGAATGAGTAGGATTCTGCTTCCAAGTGAATTGAGGTGATGGAGGCAGGGCATAATGCTCCTACCAAGAGAGATAGTTTGTTCTAGTTCCCAAAATCTTCAGTATAGGTTCAAAAAAAGCCTCTCTGTTTTTTTTCTTTTACACTCCTGTGCTTGTTGCAAGTTTCTGAATTTCAGGCATGGGAATGGAAAGGGAGAAGGGCTGCGGATAATATAATACAGACAGGGAAGAAAGTGAGGGAAAGGCTAATGGGACTTAGTCTGCTGCTCCAAGCAAATGTTTGTTGACATTTTGGTGTTGTTTGTATGGTTTTTTCTTTCTACAGTATCAGAGCAGCAGGAGAGAGCCTTTACCCTGGGGCTGGCAGGGCTCTTGGGAGAAGGTGTTTATAACTTTGGAGAGCTGGTAAGGGATGCTACTCTTCTTTCTGCAGTTGAGTAGTAGGAGTTGATTTTATCCTTTTAACAATGTTTTGCATATATCCTACAGCTCATGCACCCTGTTCTGGAGTCCCTGAGAAGCACTGATCGGCAGTGGCTGATTGATACGCTTTATGCCTTCAACAGTGGTAATGTAGAGACGTTTCAGGCTTTGAAGTCAGCATGGGGTCAGCAGGTGAGTGATTTAGTTGATACATTGCTTGATGTCTAGGCTTTATATTTACAGAGGTCACCTAGGAGATTCTGAGATCTTTAACTTAAGATTTCCTGACTTTTGGGTATAATTTTAATCACAGAACTACATCTTTCATCTTGGTTGGTTTTGTCAGAGAATATAGGGACTGCAAAGTTAAAGAAGCTTTATTAATTGTAATTATGGTGAGAGGGCACTTGGGCAGCACCTGCCTCTTTGCTCCCTTGTTCTCTCCCAGGTGGTTGCAGACACCTAATTTCTGTAGTATTATGGACATGACAGTAGTTGCATATTGACTTGTCTGCTTATACAAGGCTGTGGCTTTTATTAGGAGGCTGCCTGCCTTGTGGGGCAGTGTGTTTAACTCAGTTCTCGGGACTTACTTTATGGATTCATTGCCAAGCAGTGGGTGGCTTGTAGTGGCCTCACTCTCATACAAGAGGATTTATGAGGTACCCACCATGAATGGGTCTCTCTGGCTTACTCCTGTGTATAGCATGCTTTGCCAGCAGGGAAGAATAAGTAATAACAGACTTGTTGTGTTTTACCCTCTCACAGCCAGATCTGGCTGCAAATGAAGCGCTTCTGCTGCAGAAGATTCAACTGTTATGTCTTATGGAGGTGAGCTGCCGAGCTGAGAACTGTCATGTGGGAAATGGAAAGGTGCTGCTCTGACTGCTTTTTGATGGGGTTAGCTTCAAAGTCAAGTGCTGCATTCTCTGCTGAGCAGATTCATTTGTATGACCGAGAAACTCTGGAGTGCAACTAGCTGGTTGACAGCAAGTTTTGCCTCTAGGTGGTGCCAAGAAGCAAATATTGTGCTTGTTTGTGGTTTCAAGGATTCGAAGGTTTCTCTTTCAGTCAGGGTATGGAGGTGGAGAAGTAAGGAGCAAGCTTTGTACCTAAGGGCAGTATCTGAAATAACTCTTCAGATATGTTCTGTGTAAGAAAATGTGGTTAAAGTCTTAACCAACTTATGTCCTTTCTCTGGGAGGTAACTCAGTGATGAAAACATTTTTCTCTGTCACTTGAAGATTTTGGTTTTATTGTTACCAACTAGTGTTTATGTGTAAACCTCCCTGACTCTCAATCTGTTTTCGGAGTTCCATTATCTAAATCATAATGTGTGTATATATATCTATGTGCACACATTCTGTGTGTGTGTGTGTTTTCCACTTCTAGTGTTCTGCTGGGAACTGCTTTTACCACCTATAGGCATTGTCTTGTGTCAGGGGTTCAGTGCAGTCTGACCTGCTTTATTTGGAGATTGTGGTGTTAGTGGGAAATCTGCTCAGAGCATCGAGGTTTGTGGAGGAGTGAGGAATGCTACTATTTTCTGCTGGCAGAAATAGTTTTCTTTGAAATATTTTGATTAAATGTGAAAAAGCAGTTGATGCTGCAGGTTGAGATCTCAGCGGGGCAGTGCAATGAGGCTGTGTGTGCTATAGAGTGGAAAGAAAAAAAAAACACCAACATAAGAACAACTATCAAAATCAAATGTATCAATGGTAAGAGAAGAACCGAGAATTTCCATCCTTTACTTGATGCAGCAGGGAATGTGACCACTGAGAATAAGGAGAAAGCTGAGTCCTCAACACCTTTAAGTCTGCCTTTGAGAGGCAGATCAGTTATCCTCAGCGCACTTTACGCCCTGATCTGCAAGTCTGGTATGCTACGCAGAATACACCCCTGGTGATTCAGGTGGAGACAGTCAGAGAACTCCTCCTCCATCTGGACAGTCACAAGGCCATGGGACCAGATGGGCTCCACCCTCGGGTACTGAGGGAGCTGGCAGGGGTGATTGCCAAGCCGCTCTCAGCCATCTACCAGCGCTCCTGGTTAACTGGAGAGGTCCCAGAGGATTGGAGGCTTGCTGATGTGACTCCTATCTTCAAGAAGGGCTGTAAGGAGGATTTGGGGAACTACAGGCCTGTCAGCCTGACATCAGTACTAGGGAAAGTTGTGGAGCAAGGCATCATAGGTGAGATCACATGACGTGTGTGTGGCATCCAGGGGATCAGGCCCAGCCAGCACAGGTTCGTGAAAGGCAGGTCGTGCTTGACCAACCTCATCTCCTACAACTGGGTGACCAGTCTGGTGGACGAGGTAAAGGCTGTTGATGTAGTTTACCCAGACTTCAGCAAAGCCTTTGACATGATCTCTCACAGTATTCTCCCAGGGAAACTGACTGCCCGTGGCCTGGACAGGTTGGGTAAGGAACTGGCTGGAGGGCTGTGCCCAATGGGTGGTGGTGAATGGAGCTGGAAAGTCCAGCTGGTGACCCGTTACAAGTGGTGTCCTCTAGGGGTCGGTTTCAGATTCCAGTGACTGGGATCAGATTCCAGACTCTGGGGCTCATCTTGTTTAGTATCTTTATTGATGACGTAGACTGGGGATCCCCTAGAGGGGATTGAGTGTATCTTTGGTATGTTTGCAGATAACACCAAGTTGGGAGGTGGTGTTGATCTGCCTGAGTGTAGGGAGGCCTTTCAGGGGTATCTAGATAAGCTGGATTGCTGGGCTAAGGTTGAATGGAATGAGGTTTAACAAAGCTAAGTGCTGGGACCTGCACTTTGGCCACAGTAGTCCCATGCAGCACTACAGGCTTGGGGATGAGCGGCTGGATGACTGTGAAGAGGAAAGGGACCTGGGGGTGTTGATGCTTGACTGAACACGAGCCAACAGAGTGCCCAGGTGGCCATGAGGGCTGACAGCATCCTGGCCTGCATTAGAAATAGTGTGGCCAGCAGGAGCAGGGAGGTGATCATCCCCTGTACTCAGCACTGGTGAGGCCACACCTTGAGTATTGTGTTCAGGGCCCCTCACTACCAAAAAGACATTCAGGCCCTGAAAGGTGGCCAGAGAAGGGCAACGAAACTGGTGAGGGGTCTGGAGCACAAGTCTTATGAGGAGCGGCTGAGGGAGCTGGGATTGTTCAGTCTGGAGAAGAGGAGGCTCGGGAGAGACCTCACTGCACTCTACAGCTTCCTGAAGGGAGGCTGTGGTGAGGAGGGGTTTGGCCTCTTCCAGGCAACAAACAGGACCTGAGGAAATGGCCGCATGATGTATCAGAGGAGGCTGAGATTAGACATAAGGAGAAACTATTTCTCTCAAAGAATGGTCAGGCACTGGAATGGCTGCCCAGGGAGGTGGTGGAGTCGCGGTCCCTGGTAGTGTTCAAGAGGTGACTGGATGAGGAGCAACGAGATCTGGTTTAGTGCTTGTGGTAGCAATGGTAATGGAAGGTTGGTTGGACTAGATGATCTTGTAGGTCCTTTCCCACCTTGTGATTCTGTGATTCTATGATTCTATGAACTGTGGGGGGCCTTATTTTTTGTTTTCTTTTCTTGAACTCAGATGACTTTCACCCGCCCAGCCAATCACAGGCAGCTCACTTTTGAGGAGATTGCTAAGAGTGCCAAAGTCACTGTGAACGAGGTGAGTTCAGGGCTAAACTGATGTTTTGATGCTGAAGCTTTTAAGTTCTGAAACCTTCTGACTGGATCCACTCCCTCATGGATCCCTAAGTGTGAATCTTCTCCCCTGTTCTTGTGTTTGGTGAACACTGTTAGAAGAAATTGCTCCTATCTGTTAATAAGTGGATCTGGAAGATTTTTAGGCATCTGTTCCAACCTGTTTTTGCAAGCAGGCCTTTCGCTTATATTATCCAGGACTCTGTCAAACTGTGTTGACTGTTTCCAGCAAGGGGAGATTTTGCCATGTCACTGGTGTTTTAATTTTTCTCACTGTGAGGAATTTATTGTTTATCCAGCTAGAATTCTCTCTGAAACAACTTCTGACTCTTGTCTCCCCTCTTTTCACTGTGCGTCCATGTGAGAATAGCACCTCCACGTTCTCTGTTGCTGCCTTTTATATGTTGAAAGGCTATGATGATGTTTCCCCTGGCCTCCTTTCATCTAGGCTCGGGACTTCGTGCTTGTTGTCACTGAGCTAAGAATTGTGTAGTGTGATCTACAGAGATCTGTCTTTACGGTGGCTCTTATTTCCAGCATCTCTACCTCTCCTACCACTTTGGTGTCATCTGCAAATTTGCAATCCTGCTAGCGTTAAAAGAGTGTTTATTAGTATTTGACCCAGTGTCAACTCATGAGAAACTCTATAATCAGCTGTCTGCTCAATTCTGAGACATTAAGCTTGCCTTTGAACTTGCAGGAAGAGCCTGCTAAAACTCTCATCCTGTGGTCTCTCTGTATGCTCTAACTAGGTTGTTCAGCAAGGATGTGGTAAAAGGTCTTGTTGAATATCTTGTGAAAAGAAAGATGCAGCTCCTCACCCTCCCTCTGTACAAATTATTTTATTTAAAGCAAGGTGGGTATGAGAGATGCTGCAGGCCTTGATCTTTTTTTTTTTTCCTTAAAAAAAATCACAGACTGGACCCATTTAAAGGTTTTGTACATCTTTGGGAAAATGGGCGATCCCCTGTTTTTTACTTTTTTTTTTTTTTTTTTTTTTTAGGTGGAACTGCTGGTGATGAAGGCTCTCTCAGTAGGCTTGGTAAAGGGCAGTATTGATGAAGTGGATAAGAGGGTGCACATGACGTGGGTGCAGCCACGTGTGTTGGATTTACAGCAGGTAATGACCAGCTGGAATACTGTGGCAGTATTGATGTATTTTCTTGTGCCTTAATTGACCTGGAAGCTGAAATAAGAACTGCTAAAGGTCACTGAGAACAGATCTTAATTGCTCCTTGAAGGTGTGCAGGAAACTCAGAACTGTATCTGCTTCTCTTCCATTATTTATATAGCCTTTAGCTCCTTCCTTGTGTATATGGTGCATCTGTATGTGTTTTGCAGTAATTGCTTATAGATTTGTGAGGAGATAGACTGATAGAAACATTTCCCTTTGAAAAACCACCAGAAAACTTCAATGAAGTGACCGTTTTCCAGGATGTGGCTTCTTCAAACAGAAATGTGTGAAACAAGAAACAAGCTGCAGCTGGTGGTCTTCTCTCGGGAAGAGAGTAGGTCAGGGTGATAAAGACAGAAGGTGCTGAATTTCTCAAGTTCACCTTCATAACAAATGTTCTGAGAAGTTGGAGATCTCAAGTATTTTGCCGTTTGTAGTGATTGGAGCAGTCAAGTTACTGTGGGTTTGTCTTCCAGATCAAAGGAATGAAAGATCGCCTGGAGTTCTGGTGCACAGATGTGAAAAGCATGGAGATGTTGGTGGAGCATCAAGCCCATGACATCCTGACATAGAGGACCTTGCACTATCCTGGGAGAGGAATTTCTACTGCTACTGATGCTAGCAGCACTCAGACCACTGACTCTGTACTGAATTATATTGAAGGGGGGTGGGTGGGCGAAGGGGAGAGCAGCTTTATGATACGTGTTCGGAGGAGTAAGTGGCCTTTTGCTGTGTAACCCTTTGGTGCTTGGAGTCAAGATTTCCCTATGCGCTAACATTAGTGGCACTGACCATGGGAGCTCCCATCCTGCTCTCGAACAAAGAGGTCAAAGGCTCCGTGGTGGCTGATCTGTCAGTCCTGCTGTCAAACTGTGGGAGGATGTGAATACTCATTGCATGTTACAGGAGTGGAGGCTATTTGCCCGCTGAGGGGGTAGCAGAAGCTCCTCTATAAAATGTGCTAGAGAGGTGCCTGACCATTGTATGTGGTATTACTTTAGTGGTGTTGGCCTTAGGAGGGCATGACCTTCCCTGGTACCCTCTCCCTCCCTGCCCTGCAGCAGCCTGAAGGCAGCTTTATCAAAATCATTTCTACTGCCCTCTTTCTCCACAGTCCCTCCTCTTCATTTGCAGTAGAGGGAGTGTTTACTCCATCAAAGGGTTTTTTCCAGGATTACCATTCAGTGGATTTGGTTTTATATACTTCTGGGGGTGGTTGTCTTTTACGAACACTTTGTGCTAAAGTGAATTGCAGCAGTACTGCTGGAATAAACTACTCTGCCTTCCCTTTTCTGTAGTTCTGTAGTGCTTCTTTTGTAGTTGGGTCTCTGGACTGGTTACAAATACGCTTCCTTTAGAGTTTTGTATTTAAAAGTCAACAACAAAATAACCTTCTTCCCAGAGCAGTGCAGGTTAAATTAGTCTGTGAGTCACCAGCAGCATGTGATTCATTGAGTATATAGAACTTTACTACGCACAGACTTTATTTTCAAGTTTTTTTCTCTTTCTGGGAAGATGTCTGATGCCTTTTCTCAAGGAAGTATCACTGCAAAGGTCTGAGGAAGGCCTAAGATGACAATCCTAAGATGACAATCTTAGGCCTTCCTCAGACCTTTGCAGTGATACCTCCTTGTGGTTTTGGGGATTTAGTTTGGTGATTTTTTTTTTTTTTTATATTTTTTTTTTTTAAACTCTTAACAACTTTTAAAACTTCCCATGATTTGTTTCACTCTACTGTTGCAGATGTGATTATAAAGACAAAAGGTGATTGCACATCAAGAATGTGAACCAAGCTTGAAAGGGGGCTGTGTCCCAGTAATCATTTGGATGCACAGTACTTCATAATACATAGTAGAATAATTGAACAGTGGTGTAATAGCAAGATTTGTAACAGTAGTTTTAAACTGAACAGGGCCATGTTAGTGTAACTGGATACTTTTTTTTTTGATTTAAATTGTTTGGTTTTGTTTTTTAAGTGCTGCTGCTGCCTATGCAGCCACGGGTAGTTTTTCTTTCAGTGATAGCCTGATTGCTGCTGTGATTCAGGTGCCTTATGTGGCATTTTGATTCTCTGATGATTAAATATGCTGCGTTACCAGTACAGAAATGTTGATCCTTACGATGCTTTCTCAAGGTTGATGTCTTGACTCTGGGTTTAATGCCAGCAACTGGAAAAAGAATGTGGCTGATGCTATGCTGCTGTGTTGGTGCTAAGATGTCTTGGACAAGGAAGAATTAAGCTTTGAAAAAACAACAAAGCCAAAATTGTCGAACCCTACATCTAGTTGTGCCCCACCCTTCTCCCTCTAATCAGATTTGTTCCAAATTTCCTCTTGTTTCAGGGTGACTCAGTTCTGAATGCCCGCCCCTTCTATTGTCCATTGCCCTCTAGTCCGTTGCTGTTATGTTTTGATCTGCCCTGCCAACTGAGCTGTCAGATTGTGTGGCATCAGGAAAAGAGAACAAACCCATTTTCCTGCAATGGAGCACATGGTCCAAGAAAAACCAGCAGAGCCAGATGTTTCATGCCAACATGAGTTTTAATGAACATGCTCAGAGGGTTCTTCCCTTGGTGTAGACTCATTCTGTGGTCTCGGTTCTTCTCCTCAGTCTTCTCTGCTCCTGTAGTGCTTCACGTGGGCCAGGACCCAGGCTGCAGGTCCCAGCAGGCACGTGAACATCACAGTCATCGCGATGGCTTGCTCCTGCCAGTAGGAAAGGGAAGAGAGGGATTAGTGAGGAGACTGCACATGTGGGATTTCAGGATGATGGCACACTGCATTAAATACTGTACTAATCTGATGCACTTCTTGCTCTTTCTGGGCTCAGATAAATGCCCTTGTGGGCTGCGGGAGGAAGTTTGGGTAAGCCCTGCAGCTCCCTCCAGCAGCAGCTCATGCTGGCCACTCTCTGAGTTGGTTCCTATTGCTCTGTCTTTCTCAGTCATACATTGGCTGGGGAATCAGAGCAACTGGTGGCTGTCAGTCAGCAGTGGGACCCAGGCCTGGGCTCACAGCATTGCTGAATCAGCCGTGCCTGACTTTCAGATGACTTTGAGAAGGGACAAGCAGCCTGCAGAGGTCTCTACCATTCCTGGCACACAAGGGCAGCGCTCACCCCCTTGTGCTGTCCCTTTTATTTATTATTCACCTAAAAGAAGAGATGGGGCTTGCGGAGCAGCTCTCTCTCCTGAGAGTGGCAGACCTTGAAAAGACAAATTGGGTAAACTTACCAAGCCAAGGCTGCTGGTGAGAACTATCCAGGATTTCTGGCATAGGGTTCCTTCTTCCTACCTCCTCTCACCTGGCCCAGGAAGATCCCTGCAGCTGCTGCTTGGGTGGGGGGGTAATCCCCACTGCAGAAGGAAGGAGTGGTGCCAGGACCCACCCCTGCACTGCCAGCTTGTTCCCCCTGCCCTTGAGAACAGCTGCTGTGGAAGTGAGTGTCCCCTGAAATTGGTGGTTGGGGGGTGGGGGGGTAATAGGACATGGGGCTGCCCTGTAGTGTTGGGGGACCACTGCCACCTTCTTCCTGGTACTTTCAGGCTTCTCAATAGGGGGATCCACTTTGGCTGTGCCACTGAAAGTTCCTTTTTACTCCCACTTCCAAACACACAAACCTTGCTTTAAATTCCAAGAAAAGCATTGATCTGTGACCCCAGCTACTTCCCTCTTCCCCATCCCCTTACTGTTGCTTGCAACACCCCCACCAGCTACTTACAGCAGGAGAGACAGGGTGCTCGGGTGGCTTGGAGGTGACCCCAGCCCGGGGGACCCTCTGTGCCTGCAGCAGTGCAGCCAGCAGCCGGGAGCCCCTCTGGAAGCCCTGCATGGTGCTGACGCGCTGAATGTCTTCTTGTTGGGCTGCAGCTGCGTGCCCTGTTGCTGTCACCACTGGGCACAGGGCCCAGGGCTCTCCTGAGAGCTGCAGGGGCCTGTAAATGTCAGGATCTTCCTAAAGGGCTCTGTTTTCATCCTTTGCCTGGAATGTTTCCTCCTTTCCTCCAGGGGGAAGAAATAGGGCACCACAGAAAGGTCTCTGGCTAGAGAGCAAACCTATTTTGGGGAGGTTTTCTTGAATCCATACAATTGCAAAATGCATCCTTGGAGTGATGCAGATCTAATGCCTGAAAGCACTTGTCCAAATCATGGCTTCTCTTTCTTCTCTTGGGGCCCAATGGATGCACAGGCTTATAATCGCACGCATGCGGGTGTTTGCATAGAATCTTACCTCCCCTTCCTTTTCCAACCCTAATAACTCTGTGCCTATCAAGTCCAGCCATCAACCCATCATCACCGTGCCCACTAAACCATGTCCCTAAATGGAATCACTAAGATTGAAAAAGACCTCACAGGTCACCAAGACCAACCATCAACACATCACTACCATACCCGCTAAGCCACGTCCAAGTGCCTCAATGTAGTATTGTCTGTCCTGCAAGTTGTGGACTGTCAAAGCTGCCAGCTGAAGCTTTCTTCTTGCCCTGACCCTGCAGCAGAAAGGGTTGGAAGGCTCCAGCCTGGCTCTTGCCCCCATGGTGTGCAGAGGGAAAAGTCGTGTCCTTTCCATTTGACATGTCCCTGCTTTGCTGAATAACCCCGCTTTGTTCTCTCCTTACAAACAGCTCCATAGAAGGGCTGCCAGCAGTCATAAAACTGGGAGTGCTGCTTTGCTCTCTGTGACCCTATTCACAGCTCCCAAAACTCTGTGGTGCAGATGGGGTTGGGGTTGGGTGCCACTTCTGAAGGGTTTGCTTCCGATGGCAGCTTTGAGTCAGGTATTGGCTTTTGATGGATTTGCAGCCCGTGGGACAGCTGTGCAGTATTTACTCCATCAGCATAGGATTGATAATCGTCTTGAAGCAGCAGCCCAGAGGCAGGGGGTTGCTAGGAGAGGCCCAGCATCTGGCTGCTGTGCTCTCTGTGTCTCTGTTCACCCACAAGGAACCGACCTTAGATCTTTCTGCTCAATGAGATTTGTTTGTCCCTATGAGTGCCACATGGGCTGTGCTCTCACTCTCGTTTGATGGAGTGCAAATGCACATCTGCAGAGAAGTGCTCACCTCCCTTTGCTGAAGGAGATGATAAGGGATGAGTTTCGGGCATTGCAGCCTGTCTATACCAGCATGCAGGGGCTGGGAATTGAAATCAGGGTGAGAAGCCCTCCTGTACTCTGCCTGTTTGTGGGGTTTAAACAACATCCAAAGGCACTGGAGTTGGAGGAATGGGGATGGATGGTGCCTGTGACTTTATCATGCTGCAAGTCAGGGAGGGGTCCTCCAGCACCGGAAAGAATTGCAATGCTAGCACAAGTTCAAAGACTGGAAACTTACACAGCAGTAAATCTGGGAGATAAAGCCTGGCTTTTCAGCAGGTAAGCAAGAGGGTTACAGCCTGGTCAGAGACAAAGGGTGGCTCTTGCCAGTGATTGCTTATGTTGATGATCCCTTAGGGAGTGTTACTGTGGCTCTCTGCCAGGAACGCAACCGTTGCTGCATTTCCTGGATTGCTTTTGCCTGACCATTTTTCTCTTTCGGTTCCTCCCTGCACAGTTCCATGCTGAGCACAGCTCCTCTGAGCAAACCCACGTTCCAGGATCAAGGTTGTTTGATTTTGCTAATAAGGAAGGGGAGGTAAGAAAAGCAATTTCCTTCTTCCTCTCTGTGTTGAGCAACTTCCGCTGTTCCCTGTGCAGGGCCCCACGGCAGCAGTTTTCACCGGAAACGCAAGGCAAGGCCTCACCCGCACACCTCCCACACCCTTCACTCCCCAGCAGGCAGGAGAAAGGCTTTCCTCGCCATCCAACCTCCTGACACCAGCAGACTGTGCTTACCCCGTGAGCTTTGGGGTGCAGCCAGCCTATGTCCCAGCTCTGCTTGCAGAGCCCATCCATGTCCCACCTCTGTGGTTTTTGGTGTTATTGCAGTGCCGAGTACCCCCAGTGCTGGTTACAAGGCGCTGTGTGTATGTTTGTAGAGACGTACCCAAAAATTAATTAATTATACAGCTCCTGCCTGATAACATGCTGAGCTGGAGATGAGGTGTAGGAGTAGTATGAGGATAAAGGATAAATGAATACTTGATAATGTTGGGAGGAAGATGGACATGTGATGGGATGTGTTGGGAAAAATTGCTGAGACCCCGACCTGAAGAGGGCAACAGAAGAGGGGAAAAACTGGAAAAACAACATAAGAAATGAGCATGTGAAGTTTGGGTAAGGTAGGCAGGTCACCTAGAGATGTCTGAAGCTTCACAAAGGGAAATGAGCTTGTGTGCAGCAGACCCACCTGAGACAGTGGAAGGAAAGCTGGGATGGAGGAAAGCCACGGGATGGAGGCTCTGGTGGGAACCATTGGCAACGCCCTGTCCAACCCACTTCTGATTTTTTATTGTCTTCTTTTTCCTTTAATTTTGCAGCTCCGCCTAGTGATGGCTGATGGCGAGGAGGACCCTGCTGTGTTCACCTCTACTTGTTTGCCCTCCGACCCACGGCTCCTTGCTACGGTGACCAATGCTTACCTGGGCACACGTGTCTACCGCAACATCCTTCATGTCAATGGTGTGTACAATGGGGCGGTGGGGGACACACACCGTGCTGACATCCCCAGCCCAGTCAATGTGAAGATGACAGCTCCTGATGGGGATGTACCTGTTGAGACCTTCACCTTGAACACACGGACAGGTAAAGAGCAATACATGAGCAGGATATCTTTCTGTTGTTAAAAGATGTTTGGTCAATAAACTCAATAGTTTATGAAGAAATTGGATGAACTGTAGCCTAAATTTCATTGATTCTCATAGGCATCCAACTGCGTTATTCAGATGCAGGCATTTGTTTTGTTGACATCTAGTGACTATGTTAGGTGAACTCCATTACATGTTTCTAACAGTTTTTTCTCTTATATTTGGACAGTAGCCAGCTCTGATCTTGGTAGAACATTGGGAAGTATAATTGGGAGAATGGTAAGGAGGGTGTTTTTGCTCATCCTTCTGGGAGGAAGGTATTTGGCAGATTTCAGGTCTGAGCTGCATGGAATACTAAGTAATCTCTAAGTAATGCAGCGGACACAGCATGCAGAAGGCCTTACTTTCCCGTATTATTCCTTTAATTTGGTGTTGGAGCAAGTGGAGAAAAGAGCTAGCAAATTTGAGACCATGTTCCAGCCCCTGCTGGTGCTAAGCTCAGCAAATGCTGCTCAATCACAAAGCTTAGCAAAATATATAATGGCACAAATCACTCCTCATCAGCTTGGTCAAGTTAAGGGTGTTAACAGTAATGCCCAGTCAAGACTTGTATTTGGATCTGGACCTGGGAAAGACAGTTCCATTGCCAATAGGAACTGGTAGAACTGGGAGGCTAAAGCAGAACATCAGAACCCAATGGTTAAAAAGGCTCTTGCTGCACTTACAGGAACCTTCAGCCATAAGCTTCAGTCAACCAATTATACAGCCACACACAGGATCTACGCTCACCATTCCCTCGTCCACCTGATGGCCTTCAGCATCACCATCCAGCGATCAGCTGGCATCAGCCAGCCCATCACTGTGCAGCTCCAGACTCCTTTTGTGCCAAAAAGCCAGGACTTGGACCTGCAGGAAGGACCAGACTTCCAAGGAGCATAGTGAGTGTGGACCAAGAGCTTAGCTCTGAGCGAGTCCTGCCTAAGCTATATCATGCTGCTTTGCTCACAGATGGGAGACAAACTGAAAACATGCAGCTAGAGCTAGAATGAAATGGTAACTATCACTGAGGTTTGTGCACATCTGCTTCTTTCTGCCAGGCAAGGCAAAAAGAATTAAATATAGAAATAGTTTTTATTAGTTGTGACTCTGAAATTACTACTTATGCTTACGTGTAAAATGGCATCAGAGACCACAGAGGCTACACGTGG
This sequence comes from Tetrao urogallus, assembly GCF_951394365.1. Taxonomy (NCBI): domain Eukaryota; kingdom Metazoa; phylum Chordata; class Aves; order Galliformes; family Phasianidae; genus Tetrao; species Tetrao urogallus. The sequence goes on from NC_136819.1 coordinate 4,848,840, forward strand.
TTACAAAGAAATGAGTTTGGAAAAGATAGTGATCTTGAAGGAGACAACCTTTAAACATGGCTTCCGTGAGGGAGCTGTAATCAGTCTGTCATCTGATGGGAACAGGGGAAAGATACTCAGCTGCTAGGGGCAGTTCAACCTGCACAGCTGCCCTGCAGAGCTGTGGGTGCCCCATCCCTGGAGATGCCCAAAGCCGTGCTGGATGGGGCCTTGGGCAACCTGAGCTGCTGGGGGGCACCCAGCTCATAGCAGGTTTGGGGTTGGTGGGCTTTGAGGTCACAGAATCTCAGAATGGCCTGGGTTGGAAGGAACCTCAAGGATCATGAACCTCCAACCCTCCCTCCACAGGCACCGATAGTCACATTTAATACTAGACTAGGCTGCCCAGGGCTCCATCCAACTTAGCCTTGAACACCTCCAACCCAACTCCAACTCCTCCATTTCAACATGGTGTAAGAAGTGGAGCTAGTTAATTACTGGAGCTTATTGCTGCAGATGTTTGATGGAAACAGAGGGCAGAACTAACTCCTCCTGGGTCACTTCCACCCTAATCGTTCTGTGGTTCTATGTGCACAGTGCTTTGCTCTCCCTTTCCCCATTCCTCACCATCTCCTGCAGCTACGTCTATGGGCAGACACTGGTTCCTGAGGTGGAGGGGGGACCCCAGCCCACTGTGCATATGCTCTGGACTCCTGTGCCGCGAGCTGTCACCTTGCATGAGGAGGAGCAGGAGCGAAGCTGGGAGTTCCTGACGGCTGTGGCTGAGAGTGAGGAGGAGGCCAAGAGGAGCTACAGCGAAGGGCTGGCACACGTGGCAGCTGGCTCCCTGCACTCCTCCCATACCCATGCCTGGGCTGCTCTGTGGAGAGGGTGCTGTGTGGACCTGGAAGGCCCACTGCCTTTGAGACAGGCCCTCTATGGGTGTCTCTATTACCTGCTGAGTGCCATCCCCCCCCAAGATACACCGGGATTCCTCTTCCATGGCATCAGCCCTGGTGGCTTGTCCAATGGCACACGGGGCGAGGACTACTGGGGGCACATCTTCTGGGATCAGGTGGGTTGAGGCAGTGCTGGTGTTTGCTTGGGGGCTGTGAGGAGTGACTGGGGTAGAGAGGCTCAGCATGGGACTGCTGGTCTCCTTACTGGCAAAAGGGATGTTTGGCAGTGGTCTCTTGTAGAAGAGCATCCTTCTTCTCCTTTGGAAACACCTACTGAGGTCCATCTTCATCCATAGAGCCCCTGATCCCTTTGTCGACCTAAAATCTGAAGCACAGATTGGGTTGCTCACACAAGAAAGGCTAATGCAAAAGGATCTTCAGTTTAGAATACGGTCACCAAAGAGTAGAGTACGGTCACCAAATTTTTGCTTCTTTAAATGAATTGACACCTGCCCACCTTCTCCCTGTGTTGGTGGCAGCAGTGAGCCTTGTTGTGCCCAAACTACTGTAAGAACAGAAATATTTTTTCTGCTATGGGCATATTCTGCTTTTCAAGTTAAGTTTGGTGTGTGTTCAATAAACAAGTTGGTCTGGGAGGCTTTTCCCCAACAAGAGGCTTGGGTTTGCTCTCAGAGCAGCCACACAAAATGAGTACAAACAGCTCTGCAGTTGAATATTTCATGTGTGATGTGAACAGGAAGGACAGCTGGATGGTGCTGAGACTCCTACCTAGTCTGGTCTTTCAGTGGGCAAGGGCTTTTCAGTCCTGTGGACCTTGTTGGCATTCTTCCTGGCAACATGTGGTTTTGACCCATCAGATTCTCCGGCCTCCCCTCTCTAGCATGGCAGGAGATCTTTCTGGGCTTATCCTAGTGAGATACCAGGGAGGTGACTGGCAGGGAATTGAAGGCATGGGCACCTGGATGCATTTGTGACGGTAGAAACAGTCCCTCATGCATTGGACACATCTGACAGCATCCTTAAGTAGTAGGTAGCATAGTCATGGTCACAGCATGCAGCACCGGGGGTGGACTTGAACAGGCAGGAGCATTTGGCTGCCCTACCAACCCATCTTACCACTTTACTTTGCCTGCATGTTTCCAGGACACCTGGATGTTCCCGAACATCCTGCTGTTTTATCCCAAAGCTGCCCGAGCCATCTTGGAGTACCGGATTCGCACGCTGGAAGGAGCTCTACTCAATGCACAGGAACAAGGCTATGAGGTGGGGATGGAGATGTGGAGCTGAATGTCACCCAGAAGGATAGTCAGGCTTTCCTTGAGCCAGGGGCTGTGAGCTAGGTTTTGCCTGCATGTGGTAGACCAGGATGATCGTTTCAAGATGTACTCAGTTGCTCCATGGATGTCTTCTCCCAACAGGGTGCCAAGTTCCCATGGGAGAGCGCAGCTACTGGTCAGGAGGTCTGTCCTGAGGACATTTATGGAGCCCAAGAAATTCACATAACCGGGGATGTTCTGATGGCCTTTGAGCAGTATTACTATACCACACAGGTAAAGGGAGTGTTTGTCACAGTTTAGACCCTGTTGAATCTCCCTCATGCTCCCTGTCTTTCTCTGGCTTTGGCTCCTTCCAGGACCAGAAGCTGTTCAGGACTGATGGAGGCTGGGCGCTGGTGAATGCCGTGGCTCAATACTGGTGCAGCAGGATGGTGTGGAGTGAGGAGGAGCAATGCTACCACATCCGAGGTACTTCTGAAGGGAAGGACTTGAGCTTGGACCTAGGGAAAAACACACAGTTAATAACTTAAAGGTCGCATTGCCTGAAGTGAGGAAGGTGCCCTCAGGATAAGGTATCTTCTGCCTGATGATCTGCCCTTTCTCAGCTAAATCATACAATATCCTGGCTTATGAAGGACCACAAGGATCATTGAATTTGTTGAGATTTGTTAGTGATGATCACAGTGAGAACGCTTGGGCAGCATGTCTCCCTCTGCCCAGTGGTTGTAGAGAACCCACACCCACACTGTGGCAAAGAAAGGAAAGAGGTGAGGATGAGTGTTCTAAAATTATCAAAGCCAGGAGAGCATTTTGGGAAAGAATGGACCCCAGACAATCAGGGAATCATAGGTTGGAAGGAACCTTAAAGATCACTGAGCTCCAGCCCCCATCCATAGACTGGTTGCCCCCCAGCAGGCCAAGCTGCCCAGGGTTCTTGGGCTCTTCCAGGGGTAGGGCACCCACAGCTTTTGGGCGTTTCTATGTTAATGAAGCCAAATTCATGGGAGGAATGGCCACCTCAGGGGTTTTGTTAAGAACTGAATCCATGGTGGGGCCTGTGGGAGCAGAACACCCAACATTGTCTTAGCTCAGAAGTAGGAGCTAGTTTTGGTTGAAAGGACTGTACTTTCATCAGGATACACTTCTGAGTCAGACCTCGTATATTAAAAATACCAACACCTTTTCCCACCACACAAGTCAACATGGGCAGTCATCAATACAATGGAGGTGTTCCTGTTCTTGTGCCACTTCCCTGAGACACACCTTGGGTGTGCTGCAGAGTGAAGTGTCCCCTTTGTCTTCCCTTCCTCCAGGTGTCATGCCCCCAGACGAGTATCACCACCAGGTTGATAACTCTGCTTACACCAATGCCGTGGCACAGAGGAGGTAATGCGCATGCCTTATTGAGGCTCTGGCCCAACTTTCTTCTCATCTATCTAGCAGGAGGAGGAGGCAGCAAGCACCTTTCTTCTGGCTCCATACTTCTGTCCAAGTTGGTCTCTTCTGCCTTCATCTGCATCAGCAGAAAGAAATAGGTTTCCCATGGGTTTCCATGATGACACCTAACGACACATCTGATGTCTCAGGTGTCTACATTAGACAGAGAGGAACTCCCCTTCTCAGCAGTGCTTGTCTCCTTGCAGCATGTGACGTCGAAATAATTAGTCATTTGGAGATTACAAGTCCCAGCAATGAAAGTTGTTACCCAAAGATTAGACTTTGATCCCATGTTCTTTCTAGGAAACTGCTTTTTTGCAATGCTCACTCTTTTCTTCCCTTTTTCCTCTTCCTCTCTCTCCAAGGGGCCCCAGCAACCCAAGCATGACGTGAAGCACTGTTCCTCACTTCTTTTCAGCTTAAATTTTGCAGCCAGCATTGCTCAGGACTTCTTGATCCCTGTGCCAGAGGAGTGGGTGGAATGTGCAAAGAAAGTCAAAGTGCCCTTTGATGCAGTGCGGAAATATCACCCTGAGTATGACGGTTACAGTCCAGGTGGGTAGAGGGGCATGCAGTTCAGAAGCCTGCCTCTTTCTTTTTAAGCCTGCAAGACAGGAAATGTGGGCTGAAACAAAACAGCACTGGTTCTCTCAGCATTTGTATTGCCAGTACAAAGGACCTGATTTGCAGTGTTACTTTCTGCATTTTGGTGGATGCTTTCTCATTATAGGACTCATCTAATTAGGAATTTGGGGTACAAAGAGGATAGGCCTTGAGAGTTTGAGACACTGGGCTGCAGGCATCGTGGTGGCTATGAACCCATTGCTGACAGTTAGGTTTATCTTTCCAAAGTCAAGTGCTGCGTACTGAATGTCCTATAACCTCTGGTTACTGGAAGTCTGATACAAGAGGAAGAGCACGCCCAACTTATTGCCCCTTTCCTCTGTGTCGTTTGCCTTAGTAAGGCAGTGTTGAGCTGTATCCCAGCTCTTCAGAAGAGAGTTCCACCACTTTTCCACTGTGGTGTGGATTTTATTGGCCTAAGTTTATGATTCTGTGTCAGATCCGTTCCCTCTGTGAGTTAATTATTTGTGGCAGGCATGTGGTCGGGCTCAGTTCTGATCCCTTCTCTCAGGTGAGCCTGTGAAACAAGCTGATGTTATCCTGCTGGGCTTCCCTCTGATGCACCCGATGCACCCTGAAGTGAGGAGGAATGACCTGGTGATGTATGAGCCCGTCACCACGCTGAGCGGGCCAGCCATGACCTGGGTAAGAGGAACTCTCCCACAGTGTGGTCCTTTCTATCTGAGCCACTCAATACCAGTGGGCACTGACCCACTCTTCTCTCTCCTTCAGAGCATGTTTGCAGTGGGCTGGCTGGAGCTGAAGGAAACGCAGAGAGCACAGTGCCAACTGAACAAGTGTTTCAGCAACATCACTGAGCCCTTCAAGGTCAGCTGCTGCCCCGTGGCCAGTGCCACTTGGTTCTGTCTTGTCTGCTCCCCAACAGGCCCTGTCTCACTGACAGCACTTGTGGTCCCTCGGTTATTGGATTATTGTACTGAGCTAGGTGATCGCTCGCTCCATCTCTTCTGCACACTTCCAAAAAGAAGCCAGGACCCATCTTCTTCCAGTCAAGCAGCATAAAGCTGAAGTCTGTTATCATGGTCACCCTAGGATGCCCTCTGCCTGGGGAAGATGGGGAAGGGATGGAGATGTGGGACTTGGAGACCCATCAGAGCCCAGCCACCACCTTGTTCCATGATGAGCAGCAGGATATGATCATTGCAATGCCCCAGATATATGACAGCAACAGCAAGCATATACAAACACCTTTAACTGTGTGAAGAGTCCCAGCGCAACAGCTGACATTTTTCTTTTTGTTTCCTCTTCTCCCTGGAACAGATCTGGGTGGAGAACTCGGATGGGTCAGGAGCTGTGAACTTCTTGACAGGGATGGGCGGATTCTTACAGGCTGTCCTCTTTGGTTACACAGGGTTCAGGTGAGACTCCTGTTGTGTCTTGTTTAATTTCTACGCAACTATCAAGTGGCTGGAAAACTCAGTATTCCTGTTGCTTGTGAAAAAAAAAAGGCACCTGCAGTAACTAGTGCAGAGCATCTGCTCTCTGCTCTGAATGAATTGCGCTGTTAATGGGTGAACTAGGGGTATTGGGGTTGGCCACTGGTGTTCGTTTTGCATGATAACTCCCAGTGGTTGTGGATGTCACTGAGGGGACAGTTTGTGATGCTGCTGAAGCAGCAAGAAACCAGGGAAGATTATTTGCTGTTCTCACGCCAAAAGGCCAAAAATAAGATCTGTACGAAAGAGGATATGTCCTGCTGAGCCCCAGGAGCTGTGTGAGAAGGAAGCTGGTGTGCTGCTCAGATAATTTCAGGCTCATGCCTCAGCTCTGGAGCAGCCGGGTGGTTTCAGTCCTGAAGCTGTAGCCACTGGAGTGTATTCTTAGAATTTAATTGAGGATGGATCAGACTGAAGAACCTTCTGGTTGCCAGCAAAGCCTCCTCGCCCTAACAGTGTGTTTTTACGCTGTGCCACAAGCTGAAAGCCTCAATCTCAGCTGCACACAGCTCAGTGTCTTCAGACTGTGCTGTTGCATCCCGGTGCACAGCCCTCAGGGTAGGGTCTGGGAGAAAGGGTTCCTCTTTGCTACTTAAAGCTCTTCAGCCCAACCACCATGGAGCTGAGAGCAGATATTTGCTGATAGCTTTGCTGGTTTGTTTGTTCTTGATTTGGTTGGGTCTTGATGAAGCTGAATGTGCATCCCAAAAACCCCAGCTGCGAACATTGTGGTGTTTTCCTGAGCTATCTGGGTGTTCTGTTGCTCGGTTTTAGTATGTGGCCGAGAGCCCACACTTGCGCTTTGTGTGGCTGCATTTCAATGGTGATTGCAGCCAGCTCTGCCTCCCACTGCTTGTTCCTGTACTCCTTCCCCTCCCCGTCCCAGAGCAGGGCATTCCTGACACTCTGCCAGCAGAGCTGCTCTAAGGTATCACCATAAGGCGAAAAAACATGGTGGATTTTGTGTGTGTGTGTAGTTTTTTTTTCTAAATCCAACCTCCAGACCACAAATTGAGGAAAAGAAACACGTTAGGGCACTGAGATGAGGGGTGACAACCCAAGTAGCCTTTCAACAGATGCTTGAAGATGTGGACGCCCCATCCCTGTGGCTTTGGGAATCCTAATCTGGTGCCATATTTAATCATTGGCATTCCTGCATGCAGCAGGGGGGATGGAACTAGGTGGTCTTTGAGGGCCCTTCCAACCCAATCACTCCATGTTTTTATGATCTTTAACCCTTCCAACCCAATCACTCCATGGTTCTGTGATTAGTAGGTTTGGGATTAGTAGTGTTTGGGATTTGCCTGAACATCTTTAGGATACACCTAGGACTTTTTCTGCCAAAAAAAAAATGAAAAGGAGTCATGGGAGAGGGCCTCAGGATAATTCAGGGTGTGCTTGCTCCACAAAGCTGTTAGCAAAGCAGAACTGACTTGCCCTGCCTTTCCAGGATCACAAAGACCAAGCTTCGCTTTGACCCTGCATTTCCCAATGATGTCAACAAGTTGGAAGTCACTGGTGTCTCCTACTTGGGCAGCAAGCTGAAGTTCACCATCACCAAGGAGGAGATGAGGATTGCAGCAACTAAGTGTCCCCTTCACCCTCCCCTGGAGGCGGTGCTGGAGGAGTCTGGGCAGTGCTTTCCTCTGCATGAAGGTGCGACCTCTACCAGGGTTAACTCTGTGCACTGACCTTGAAGTTATCAAACAGCACTTCCTGCTCCATAGCTATGTAGGAAGTCTTTGCTTGAGCATGTTTCCTAAAAATTAAGATAATACAGAGAAAAGCCATTCCTGTGTCTCACATGTGTTGTTTTGTTTCCAGGGCAGAGCATCTCCTTCCCCACAGCTGCTGGATGCATCCGGAGGGCGTCCAGCAAAGGACTTTGAACCTCATGGGTCCGGGCTTTACATGATGGGCATCAAACCCACCCGTACTGATGTGTGGAGATCCTGCACCATCCCCGTATTGATATGAGTGTGCTGAGGCTGCCAAGAGAATGCCCCGCTCTGTTAATTGTGAGTGTGAGCATTGGTTCTGCTGCAGGACTCGCAGCACTGGAAAGTGGGAGGAGCACAAACAAAGCTCAGTGCCTGAAAGTGAGTAATTTAGATGCATTTCCTAAACATCCCCCGTTTGTTTATTCTTGAAAGTTCTCCATCTCTACAGCAGTCTCCAGATGCACAGAGCTGTTTTCAGCTCTGGATGCCCTGCTCCACTCCTCCTGCTCTCGAGTTTTACAGGGTTTTGGAGGCAGCGTGAACAACAACAAGGCTGAAGCTGGGTGTTATTCTGGCCCTGTGGGTTCAGGGATGCATTCACCAGCCGTTCGAGCAAGGGGAAGGAAGGATGCTCCCTCCTCTGCTCTGTAAGCCAACTCCAGGAGTTTATAAATAAAGCCCTGTGGCTGCTCAGCATGTGGAATCACTTAGGGGAGGCGACATGGCAGGTCCTCTGCCTTGTAATTAGAGCTGGCTCTTCATCAGGCCCTCATCAGTGGCTGCAGGGTGGGATGAACGCTCTCCTCTGTTCTCTCGCCCTTTGGTAAGGGACCTATGGGATGCTTATTGAAGGAGAGGGAGATAAAATGCTGCTCATGGTCCCCTATGATGTCCATTCCATGTGGACGGCTGTTTTTGCCATTGGAGCAGTACTGCAAAGCACTGGGGAGATTCAAGCCGCGGCCATGCCATACAGGTGAGGATTTTTTCTGACCTTGGAGCCATGGGGAAATTCCTTCTGTAGTTAAACGGGATGTACTGCAGGATGCAGCATTCCTCCTGGCTCACAGTCACCACAGACAGATCCCCTCTGTCCTGACTTGGGGACCTAATCAGGGCTTGTGCTGTGCTGCAATGAGTTGGTCCACCTGGGAGGGGTCTGCTTGGCCCAATTGTTGCCTTCCTGATCCAAGAAGTGTCTCCCATCCCTACTGTTTCAGGCTGGCACACCCTAAAGCAATGTGGATTAAGGCTTCCAGCTATGAACTGGGACACTCTGAGTGTACAAAACACATTTGGTTGGACTAGATGATCTTGCTGGTCTTACAGACTTTAATGGTTCTGTGATTTTAAAAGCTATATCATCTGTTAGCACAGTCCCTTCCCTGTGCATGCATGCATACACACACACACACACACAGAGCAGATTCGAGATGGGTGAAATGATTTAATGATTTAAATATTAAGCACCAAGGGAGAGATTAAAAAAAAAACACTACTACCACCAACACCAAATAACCACACCAAATAACATAGCTGCCCCAAGAAGCATGGGGTTGTGCACGGCAGGGCTGGATCAGCAGCGCTGCGGAGAGGCTTTTGCCATCCCCTTGCCCACCGCTCACTTATCCTCATCATCGCTGGTGCTGAACTGGTTGCTGAAGAAGCCCACGGAGTCCTGGGCGAGCTTGGAGAGGTGGAGGACACCGGTGACCACCAGAGCAGTGAGCAGGATCGGCAGCAGCACGCTGCCAGCTGTGGCCAGCGCGTTGTAGCAGCGGGCTTTGGAGCTGAAGCGCCGAGCAGCTTCCACATCTCCTGCCACCTTCCGGTCCCGTGCCTGCAAGAGCCGATATTGGGGGCAGCGGTGGATCCCCATGGGTACCCCTAGGCATCCTCCTAGTTTCCTCCAGCCTGTCTCTGGTCCCTCTGTCCAGCTGGAGGTGTTGCTTCTGGAGGACAGGTCTGAGTGGAGACACCTCCAGCATCATTTCAGGTTGGATGTTAGGAAAAGCTTTTCCAAAAGAGCAGTGAGGCAGTGGCACAGGCTGCCCGGGGAGGTGGGGGTGTCACCGTCCCGGGGATGTTTAAGGAACATGGAGATGTGGCACTGAGAGGCGCAGTCAGTGAGCACGGTGGGGTTGAGCTTGGGAATCTTAGAGGTCTTTTCTAACCTTAGTGATTCTATAACCCTGAACATCCCAACTTGGGGCCCAGCCATGCCTTACCTTGACAGAGAAGGCAAGAGCCACAAAGCCGAGGCAGCAGAAGTTCATGTAGATGGTGTTGAAGATGGACCAGATGAGGTGGTCACGGGGTGGTGCAGAGGTGACAGTGGTGGGAGATGAGTCCCGCTTGTGGGATGTCATGGGCAGGTAGTCCTCCCGTGGGTAGGATGTGTCCATGGCCACAGAGAGGGGCACCCCGCAGCTCTCCGGCTCCACCAGCCTGGCTGCAGGAGTGGGGCTGAGCAGACCCTTTTATATCGTCCTTGTCTCCAGCCCAGCCTCAGCTCCTCTATATATAAATCAGAGAAATTACAGCCCTTGCCAAGCTGTGGTTGTCAGAAATGCTTGGCTGGAAGCTAGGAGGAACAAAGTTGGTTTCGTGAGCCTGCCTTCCTTCTGCACCAGGGGCACGGGTGGCTCCAGCCCTGCTGTGGGACAGGGTGGGAACCGAGTGGCTGTCACTCCCAAGGACACGACACAAGACAGTATGGAACAGCTCACGGTGCTGGTGCCTCCACCAAGTCCTTCAGGTTGTGTTGTTAGGAAATCCCTCATACAGAAGTGTGGTCAGGATGCTAGAAAAGTGTGAACTGAACTTGGCTGGAGCTTCCCCTGTGCCAAAGCCGCAGTCATTGAGGATGCGTTTGTGTCATCATGTGCCTTTCAATGCTGCTCAGAGCAATTGCTTCAATAAGGGAATATCCCTGTTGCTACACAGCCTGAGGTAACGGAACCAAGTGCCCTTAAAAACTCCACGTTTTTCTTTCCCCCAGCCTCACAAGAATGGAATAAACAGGAATTTAATGCTAAAATGCGTAAAAGTTACTTCTAGTAAAGCACTTCATGGTTCCCTGGAAGGAGATGGGACTTTGCAGGAAGATGGGGTGTTTATGGCCAGAAAAGCATGGAAATTTGCTGTTTCCTTCTTCTGCTGTGCTGGAATGTATAGGACAAAATGTGGCTCGTGCTGGAGATGCCTGGCAAGGCAGTGGGGGTGGAGGAGGAGGAGGATGCCATGAAGGTACTCCATGTCACTCTCCTCCATCCATGCTGTGAATAATGCAACAGGAGCAGGGCTTGGTGAGCAGGAGCTTTATTTGTGGCGATGGCAATCCATGCATACGCTGTAGCTTGGTTAAATACCAGCATGGCCTAGGAGAAGTAGAGAAAGGAGCTTCCCACCCAACCTTGCCATGCCGCATGCAGCGAGGGGACAGGGCTCTGCAACCCTTTCCCAAAGCAGAAATTCCTTGGGACACATTTTTGGTGGGGAATTATGGGGGTGAGCACAGCACAGGACAGTGGGTTGGTGGCAGAATTTCTATATCTGTCTGCTGCTCATGGTGAGGAGCACGATGGCAATGGTAATAGTGGACAACACACCGATGGCTATCAGCACAGAGAAAATGATGTTCAGAACCTTGGCACGGGTTCCGTACCGCCGGGCGCCTTCCAGGTCCCCCAGCACTTTGCAGTCACGAGCCTAGGGAGACAAATAGGGATTCGGTGGGGAAGACCCAACTTCAGGATGGGAATAGGGAAGGTGGGGGACCCAGCCTGGCTTCATGGGGCTGTCAGGTAGAGCTGGGACACCGTGGGTGCTTTAGTGGGACCTTGTGGGAAGCAGGGGTTAAAGATGCCCATGTGCTCCCACACAGTTCCACATTTTGGGGTTGGAAGGCTCAGAGGGATGCAAACTGAGAGGGTGTCAGGGAAGGCAATTGGGGCCACCAAATTGGATAGTCCCAAATTAGGGAGTAGTCATGTTATGTTGAATGGCAGTTCTGGGTCAGCAGGGATGCATTAGGTTAGAGTTGGGGCTACTGTGAATTGGGTGGGACAGGGGATGGTGTTTTCAATTTGGGCAGCATTAGATTAGATTGGGGTCAGAGGATAACGTTATGTTGGGATGGGTTGGGAGCACTGTGGATTGAGTGGATCACGGGTTGGGGGGGTAAGGTTGGGAAGCACTGGTTTGGGGTTCTTGGGGTTGGAGGATCATGTTGTGCTCAGATAGGTAGGGAAGCATCATAGATTTAGTGAGTTATGGGTTGGGGGACCCAAGTCTGCATGTTGGGTTGGATGGGTCAAGTTGGGCAGCACCAGGTTGGAGTGCCCGAAATTGGGAATCATGTTCTGTTGGGATGCATTGGGGAGCATTGTGGACAGAGGGTAGACCCCAGTAGACAGGAGAAAATCCCAAATAAGAGAGTTGGGGTGGATGTAGTAATGTTGGGGGCCACCAAATCATAAGGCATCAAATGGAAGTGGAGGGTGTGGTTTGGGGGGAGATCAGCTTGGGGGACCCCGAGTCGAGGGATCCCAGGATGGGTTGGCAAGGAGGTACTGGGTCAGGGGTGGGGGATTGGGGGATCTCACCTTGATGGAGAAGATGAGCGAGGGGAAGCAGAAGCAGCCGAGGTAGGCGAGAGCGAAGCCTGCCAGGACGTTGAAGAGAGACCAGAGGACGAAGTCGCGGGGCTGCTCTTGGGGGACGCTGGAGAGGGGCGGTCCCCGCCCGGGTGGGTGCAGCGGGATGCTCACCTCCGCCTGTTGCGGCTTCATGGCCGGGAGCGGAGCGAGGATGGGAGGGAGATGCGAAGCTCTGCGGAAAATGAAAACTAGCCCCGCACCGCCCCTGCGCCGGCCCCTGGCTTCCCAGAACTCAGGCAGAGCAGTCAGCCCTCGATGGGCTCGGCGCCTCGTCCCCCTCCTCTCAGTCCCCGGGTGTGGGGGCACTGACCGCGTGGGCGCAGGGAGCAAAGGGAGGGAGGGGGGGGGAGGGGTGGGGGGGAAGGAAAACGGCTTCTGAGGAACTGGAAAACTGCCAAAGGGAGGAGCAGAAGAGAAAAGGAAGAGCGGGACCCTACTGTTGCCCCTTGTAGAGAGACTGTGGCTATCTGCACGGGATGACACAGAAACGAATCTGGGTTTGGTGGCTCTGAGCGCCCCTAGGAGCCGCAGGAAGGCAAATTACTGAACAGCACAGACACATCACTTCTTGCCCAAGCACCCTGTCTCAGCTTTGGGGCAGCCCCAACCTCCTGAACCCTAAAACCAAAACATTTTCAGACAGAAGTAGAACAAGGAAGAAGTTTTATTTATCTTGAGCTCACCCCAAGGGTCATCTCGAACAGTCACCTCAGTGGGGGTGGCACCACCGGGCGAGCAGGGATAGAGGGGAGGGGGAGTGGGACCCCAGCACTGCTCCTCTTCATCAGGCCAGATCAGGGCTGCACAACGTAGCGTGGAAAGTAGAGAAACACCAGGACGATGGAGAGGATGGTCACGAAGAGTCCCACACAGAGCGCAATGATGTTAAGGATCTTGGCTGTCCTTCCATAGCTGGTGGCACCAACAAAGTCCTTGGCAATTATCCTATCTCTGGACTGCAGAGGGAGAGGAGGGAGGTGATGAAACCCAAAACATCAAAGGTTCTGTCCATCATCATCATCCGACCACCCTCATTGGCATACAAAGGGTGTCAGACCCTCAGGAAGCCAACCCTGATGGGAAACATAGCTCACAGCAGCCTAACAGCAATTTCTTAATGGCTAATTAAAAGTCAGCAGTCTTGTGCTGCTAGCTCCTCCTGTTGCAGGTAGAGAGCTGTGAGGAAGGCCAGGGATATCCTAACATGCCTATGTGGCGCTTCTTGGGGCACTGGCAGCTGCTGACCTTTCCTCCCAGAGTGCTTGTTAAGGATGATTAGCTTTAAAGGTAATAAAGGGAAGGTACACGGGGAGCAGCTGCTCCTTACTGGAAGTAGGGTGGGTGGAAGGACGGACGGAGGGAGGGAGGGAGAGCAGGAGCTGAATTTGCAGTTTCATGGAGGTGCCAGCTGGTTTGGGACTGACTTAAGGATAATTTAGAGGAGCCAAAACCATTGTGCCTACTGGGAGCCCCTCTTCTGTGGGCCTTGGAGATGGCAAAGCACCCAAAGGTGGCAGATTGTCCTCCAAAGGTGGGTGTCAGGGAAGTTAGATATGAGGCACTGTGATAGGGATGGATGTGGTAGGAGAAAGCGAGGTAGCGATGAGGTCTGGGGCAATGTGGGACAGGATGAGAGAAGGGATGGGGGAAGGTGGGATACTATGGGATGAGACCAGATGGGATTGAGATGAAGAAAGGTGGGATAGGACAGACGGGGTTGGAAGGGACAGAGGAAAGTGAGACATGGTGGGACAAGACGGGATGGGACTGGGATGGGATGACGAAAGGTAGGGTAGGGCAGGCGGGATGGGATTGGAAATGGGTGAGGGAAGGTGAGACATGATGGGACAAAACAGGGGAAGCTGGGACAATATAAGATGGTAAAGGGATTGGACAAGGAAAGACGGGACGTAATGGGACACATTGGGATGGGATCGGGGTGGGGAAAGTTGAGACATGATGCAACAAAAAGGGATGGGATTTGGGAGCCGTAGCATGGAGGGCAGACCTCAAAGCTAAGCAGGGAGGTGCTGGGTTGATTTTTGCCTTACCTTGATGGAGTATGAGAGTGCACAGAAGCCCAGGCAGAAGGCGTTGCACAGCACGAAGTTAAAGAGGGACCAGAGTACAAAATCCTTGGGGGGTGGCTGTGGTGAGATGGGAACAGTGGTGATGACATTCTGCCCGTAGGGCGGCATGTCAATGCTGGTGTGCTGCGGGTAGCTCTGCATGGTGCCGGAAGGCAGCTGCAGTGCCTGTGCCCTTACAGCCTCACCTATTATAGGTGAGCAGAAGGGTTTGCTGGGGTGGGGACACCCCGCCCGACACCGGGGTGTGGGCAGTTCTCATCCTACCAGGGACAAACTCCCTTTGGAGATGTTGGGAACTGGTTTATGCCCACGGTGCCAGCGTGGGCATGGTGATCTGAAAGCTGCGGTGTAAAGGATGGCATGATGGCGGAGGACAAAGTCCCTTGGGGCAGGTGTCTGGGGGGGGTGTGGGGTGCACTTGACCCCTGGGGCACATGGGATGAAGGCAGCTGTGGGTTTTGAGGCCCACTCAGACAAGGGCTCGTGCCTGGAGCAGCAGCTGCCCACTGTGAAGACCACCTGTGTGCAAACCCAAGTGCTCCCCAGTACTGCTCATACCAAAGCTATCAGCTCTTTTTCTGGCATGCTCTCAAGTTAATGAGGTTCATTAGGTCACAGTGGTAATTAAGTGGAGAGGCTGGAAGGGAGGGGAAAGGGTGCGAATAGAGGAGGGGATTGCGGAGCTGGCTTTGTGCTCAAACTCCAGCAGCAACCCACAGCTGTGACCCCAAAAAGCTGCAGGTGTCCTTCTTGCTGTAAGTGGGGTTGATTGCTGTCTTATCTTAATGAGCTTGGTGTGAACATCCTGCTGGTATCACCACCCCTCTGTGCATTTTCCTCTATTTGCTTTTGCATCCAAACAAATGATGGGATGGGAATACATTGAGGCGACAAAGTCCTGGGGGTGTGGGCAGAGTTAAGGGGCTGAGCAGCAGAGGGTTTGGGTGAGAAACAAAGATGCAGGGGTGGCTTTCCTTGCAAGGGGGGAAAGAGTCTGCAAAGTGAGGTTGGGGGTCTGCTGGAGGTCTTTTGGGGTGGGTTATGTGGGGAGCCGAGCCTGCTGCCTGCTCCCTTCTTGCCTATGTCGTTAGGGCAGGGAGTTCAAGGCTCGTTGGCCACCTGCCAGCAGCCTGGAGCAATTCCTGCAGGAGGAGGAACGATTTGCCCCCGTGTCCTGCGAGCACCCCTGCTCTGCCCGTGCATCCCCCTAATGCCCCCATCTGCCTACTGGTGCCCAGCCCCAGGGAGAGTCCATGCATGGAAAATCCCTATGGTGCCCATTGGGGCTGGGGATGTGCTCCCCAGGGGATGTTGGGATGACAGGATGTCACATTTTTGGCTGTGGAATGTACTGGGTTTTGCATGTGACAACTGATCAGGGAGGTGCATTTTAAAAAATGATTTTGGGGGGGATTTCAGCTAAATCCTGGTGGGGCCAGTGGGGATGGAGTGAGAGGAGTGCTCAGGGAGGGCACGATCCAGCACATGTCTGTTTGCTTTTACGGGAAGAAGAGTAGGAATCAATGATTCACCCAGCTGGGGCTGCCAGGGATCCTGCAACAAATGGCTGTTGTGTTTTGCAAGGAGGACGTCCTGCTCATGAGTGCAGCTTCTTGGCAGGAGTCATTGTTCTTCGAGGGGAAATAAAGAAAAAGGCTTTCTCCATCCAGCTCTGTGGGGCCCCAGCCCTTACAGAGCTGGGGAGCAGGAAGCCAGGCCAAGCACATAGCTGAACCCCCGCCAGGTCAGCTCTGTCCGGGAGTATTGGTCGGGTGCTTGGGGCCTTTCCAGGGTCATTTTGGACGTGGCTGGAGCTGTAGGCGTGATTTCTGCCTTACCCCAAAGCTGGGATGGGAGTGGCGTTGTGATATTGAAAAGCTCCAGGGAGGAGGGAAGAGATATCGTCATCTCACTTTCCCTTCAAAGCATTTCAGGGAAGCACAGCATCACTGGAGTTTGGGACGGGGTCATCCCACCCACAGTTTCCTCATCTCCAAATGAAGCCCACTCATGCATACTACCAGAGATAGGGTAGGGGATGCTTCACCCCTGTTCCCTTGTCATTGCTGTGGTCCACTTTGTCCAAACCTGTGAACCGGATTCACCCAGCTGGGTCCTGTCACATCTTGGAGCTTAGGGACATGGTTAGTGAGCATGGTGGTGATGGGTTGATGGTTGAATGAGAAGATCTTTTAAGTCTTCTCCAACCTTAATCATTCTGTAATCCCTGTCATGCTCCAGAGGGTGACAAAGGGGACAATTGTTCAATAGCATCGCTATGGAGGCTCTTCTACTCCCACCCCCATCCTCTAAAAAAGAAGGGCCATGAGACAAAAGTGAAAGATACCTTTATTGTGCCTTTTTTTTTTTTTTTTTTTTTTTTTCCTTTCCAAACTGATGAGGTGCTTCCCTAAGGGCTTTTACAGGCACTCGGAGCAATAGCAAAAAGGCAGAGTGAGGTGGCAAGCAGCAAAGTCTGGGAGTTCCCATTCCTACAGCCAGTTTTCGTCGGTTCCTGCCAGAGCAAGGTGAGTCTTGAGGCGCTTTTTCATACGGTGACTGGAGAGGGGGTTGGAAGAAGCAAGGAAAGCATGGCCCCAAGCGAAGCTCTGCACATGGACTAAGTGACTAAGTGGGTCCAATGAATTCGGGGTGTTGCTGGTGGTGGTTGAAGATGTTGGCCACCACAATGGTGCCGCTGGCAACCAGGGCGATGATGAGAATGATGAGGAAGATGTTGATCAGATGGGCCGTGATGTTCAGGTACTTGGCAGTGGAGCCATAACTCAGCGCCCCGCTGTAGTCACCCAGGACTTTGCGATCTCTGGACTGGGGAGACCAACAGGAGAGTCAATGGGGCTGGGTAGGAGAGGTTCCCTGGCATGGGGCTCCCTCTGGTGATGATGGGCCTGTGGGTTCCATGAGACACCCCAGAGTCAGGGTTTCTTGGGAGATGTATGGGTTCCACCAGGGTCAGGGGCTCGATGGAGTTCATAGGGCACCTCCCAGTAGGGGCTTTTGGAGATCTGTGGGGTCCACGTGGTACCATGAGATTGGAGGTTTTGAGGGCACCATGAGTCTGTTCAAGGGTCCCTGGGTCTTTCTGGGGTCCACGGGGCAACCTGGCAGCAGAGATCTGGGGGCTCCATGGATCTTTTTGAGGCCCGGGGCTCTGTAGGGTCCACGGGGCACCCACGGCTGGGACTTTTGGAGTTCCACGGTTCTGTTTGGGATCGGGGAGCTCTGTGAGCCCCACAGGGATCCTCCATGACCGTCCCCCGCCCTTCCCCCCCCCCATTCCTCTCCAGATGCCACCACTTCCCCATCCCCCCTCCCCCCCCTTTCCCATTCCCCAACCTTCACGGAGAAGACGAGCGCCAGGAAGCCGAGGCAGCAGACGTTGGCATACAGCGTGGTGCACAGCGACCAGGCCAAGTGGTCGCGGGGAGGAGGCACCAGGGGGTTCTCCACCGTCACCACTGTGCTGCGGGTCTTCCCCTCCATGTCCAGCCCGTCCATCAGGGGCTCGTACGGTGGAATCGCCGGACCCGGAGTGCGGACCCGCTCCATGCTGGGGCTCGGGGGCTATGAGGCTCGGGGGAGGCGCCCGGAGGGGAGGATGGAGAAAGCTAGTTTCGTTTCCTTGCAGCCCGGTGATGAGGAGGGCTGAGCGAGGGGGAGGGAAAAAAGGGCCGCCCGCCCCCTGCGAACGCCAGGCGCCGGCCCCGAAGGTGTCCCCTACCCGGCCTCCACAGGTCGGTCTGTGGGGTGCGGGGCTGGTAGAGAAGTAGTGAGGTAGGGGCGTCAGAGAGGTAAAGCCTTAACCGTGTCCCCAGCGTGTGTCAATGGGGTTCCCGTGGCTAGTGGTGAGCCTGGATGTTTGGTGAAGAAACCCTGTATCACATCTCCACCATAGGGCACTGGGACCCCTGCCCCTGAAGTTGACTCTGGGCGGTTGATGGAGAAATCCTAAATTGTGTTCCTGTCAAGAGGCAATAGGGCTCCCATCCCTGTGATCAAGCCTGGGTGCTTGGTGGAAAAACTCTACATTTTGTCCTTTTGACTCCATCATGTAGTACTGGGAGCCCTGAGGTTGGGCTCAATGTTTGGTGGAAACTGTACATCATGTCCCCACCACACGGCAGCCCATGGGAGCCCATGGACTGGGAGCCCAACCCCTATGGTTTCCTTTAGGCACTTGATGGAGAAAACCCACATCATGGCCCTCACACCATGGTGTTGGGACTCCTTTCCCCCCCCACGTTCCTCATGCTCTCTCCTAAGGTTATCCCAAAAGGCACTGGAGGCCAAAGCTCAGCCCTACATCCAGCTCTGGGGAAGTGCTGGGGGGAGGCCGTAGGGTGCTGCTCCCTGGGCACAACAACATGAATTCCCCTAAAGTCCAGTTAGATTCCACAGCCGGTGGGACAGCTATACGAGCTGCACTGCATAGTTATCTAAATTGCACCTAATTATGAGCCAATTAACCTTCTGCACCCGCCTGTGAGCACGGCGGGGACGTGAAGCCTGGAGCACGGGTGCCCTCTAGTTTCCCCACCTGCAGATGTCTTTTTTTTTTTGTCTTTTTTTTTTTTTTTTTTCCTCATTGCTGAATTCTTCCTCTGTTTTCGTTCCCAGTCCCGCATTGCAGCGAGGACGAGAAAAAATTTCACTTGCTCTGAAAAGGCTGGGCAGCAGGGGTGCAGTGAGTTGTGGGAGGTCTCAGCCTGGCTGAGCTGTGGGATGGGAATGGAGATGTGATGGGGAAGGGATGGGGATTGGGATGGGATGAAATAGAGACTAGGTTGGCGATGAGATAGGGAGGGGAAAATCTGGAGATAAAATGGGTTGGCATGGATACAGGACGGGGGTAGAAATGAGGATGGTGATAGAGTTGGGATGGGACGGGGCTGGGAAGGGAATGGAGATGAGATAGGAAGAGGAGGGAGAGAGAAAAGGAACGGATCCCAGCTCGCACCGCGGCCGCTCCCCGCTCCCCGGCCGGGCCCCGCAGCCCCTCGGCGCGGCACGCAGGGATGTACCAAACCCGCGCCGGGGGGCGATGGGCTACAAGCCGGTCCGCGCCCCTCGTGTCACCCGACCCGCCGCCCCCCTCGGGCACAGACAGCTCCGTCCCTCACACCGCCTCACACCGCCGCTCGCACACACAGCAGGGACCGCGCCGAGGCCGCTCCCCCCGCCGCCCCTATGGCCCGGCCCGCGGCTGCCGGCCCGTTGGCGTGGCGACGCGCGGAGCCCCCTCCGATCCCGCCCCCGCAGCGCTTCTATTGGTCGAAGTTCCGTCCCGGCGGGTGGCTATTGGCCGACGCCCCCGTCGCTCGGCCCGGGCGGCGCCGCGCCCCCTCCCTCCGCTCCCGCCGCTGCCGTTCCATTCATTCGCCGCCCGGCCGTGTCCGCTGCCGGCGCGACGGGGCGGCGGCGATGCACCAGGCAGCCGCGAGCTGCCGCCGCCGCCCCCCCGCTGCCGGCCCGTAGAGGCGGGCGGCCGGGGGAGGGGGGCCCGATGGGCCGGGGCTAGGCCGGCGGCGGGCCGCGGCGGCGGCGGCGGCGGCGGCGGCGGCGGGCGGTGATGCCGCGGCTCCCGGTGAAGAAGATCCGCAAGCAGCTGAAGCTGCTGCTGCTGCTGGCGCTGCTCACCTCGGCCGCGTGGTTCACGTACCTGCACATCAGCCTGATGCGCCAGGGCCGCGCCCTCCGCCTGCCCTTCACCTACGGCAGAGGTAAGCCCCCCTCCCCTGGAGTTCGGGATCACCCCCGGAGCTCGCTCCATCCCTCGGTGGGGTCACCTCGGGGCGTGGGGCGGGCTGCGCGTTGGGCTTGGGGGTTAGAAGCCATTTCTCATCGGTCCACACCCTGATGGTGAGGATGAAAGAGGGGTTGGCGGTTGAATTGGGTGGCTTTGAAGGGAGTGAGGGCGATCTGGGAGCCGGCCACATCTCGTGAGTGCGGAACCTGAAGTTGGCACAGCAGAGTGAGCCTGCAGATTTTGGGCCTCGTGGTGCAGCGGGTGCCATGGGGTTGGTGCCAAGGAGGGACATGGGGAATGGGATTCGGTCCGAGGAGCTCTGCTTGTGTTCTTCACTGAAGATCATTGGGAACCCTTTGTATTTGGGGAGTAGAGAGGGAAATTGTGCTTGGAAGGAGGATGTGCTGGGTGAGGACTGTGCTCCAGAGTTTGGGCTCTCTCCATTCAGTGGTATAAAAGATACTCGGAGACGTGGTTACGTGTCCTGGTCCCAAGTCCCGTAGGGATGGGGTGACGTTGTCTACAGTGAGAGGTGGATGGAGGCTGTCTGTGCAAGAGAACCCAAAGGGTGTCAAAGACCTCATGCCCTGCTGTGAAGGATGCTGCCTGCCTTGCGTCAGCCACCAGAGGATGCTCAGAAAGGTTAATTACTCATTAAATAGAGCAGCACTGAGCTGATGTGTCTTCAGCCTCCAGAAAGCACCGGGTGTGAGTTCCTGACAGGAAGTAAGGTGGGGGGCCAGGCCAAAAGGTGTGCGCTTGAGGGTATTTGGAGTGTTTTTGGGTATATGTGTCCCTATGGTGTCCTTGTGGCCTGGATGCTGCTCACGTGGGGAGTGCGGTCAGTGACTCGGCTGGGAAGCATGCTGGCATTCTGTCCCTGATAAAATGCTCCCCCTTCCCTTATCTTCTACAAGTAGATAATTACCCTTCTCTGCCTAATTTAACATGCAGGTTCCTCGTCTGAAATAATGAGGCCATTACAGTGTTCTCCCAGCTGGAAACTGTGCTGAGTCAATGGGGTGGAAATGCTTTCATGCCAGGTGGGAAGGGAAAAAAAGAAAGAAAAAGGAGGAAGAACGGGAGGAAAAAAATGATAGCAATGATGTAAAATGGCTCTTAGCAGAGTGCCTGGCTGGCCCTGCCACCTGGAGCAGTGACTGAACACATGTGGCTGTTGCCAGTGCTGATGGATGAGCTGGGATGTAGGTTTGGGGAAAGCATTGGTGGCACCTGCAAGGGTGAGATGCTGGTGCGTGCCTTGGGGAATATCTCTTGGGGCTGCTGACAGGCAGAGTCACACAGTGTGCTCTCCAAAGTAATGTGAGCAGGGGCAGCGCTGGCTTGTGGGGCACCGAGATAATAAATTGCATCGTGGTTGGATTGGAAAGGATCTTCAATCCCATCCAGTTCCAACCCCTCTCCATGGGTGGGCCACCTCCTGTTGACCAGGTTGCCCAGTGCCCCATCCAACCTCGAGCACCTCCAGGGATGGGGAACCCACAGCTCTTTTGGGGAGCCGTGCAGGGGGAGTTGCCAACACCTCAATATCTTCCTCTGGGACTTTCTCCAGGGTGCTGGGAGCACCATGCCCATCCATCCCCTGATGGACTACAAATGGCACCCCTAGCACATCTTACGGACTGATGTGCTGTAACACTGGGTGCCTTTATTCCTTTCTTTAGAGGTGCAGGTAGGGGAGAGGATTAGACAAGAGCCCTTTGAAAAGCTTTGGTGGCCCATGCAGAGGGGCAGTGGTGCCATCCATGGGCTGCTCGGTTTCCCCTTCAGCCTCTCTCTGAGAGAGCCCTCGTCCTTATTGCCTTGAATCGGCTCTTTGTGAGCACTCCCACCCTGCCAAGAGCTGCTGGGAGGGGAGGAGGAGGCGGCAGGCAGACAAGCGAGCCCTGTCCTTGGGCAGCCAGGGCTGTCTCAGGGCTATGGAGCTGGGGAACAAAGTGGCACGGAAATGGGAAACGTGGCAGCACAGGTCCAAGCCGTGGGGCTGGAATGGCAGCAAGGCTGGATAATTGAGTGAATGCATTACACTTCATTTATCCCTTTGCTTCCCCCATTGTGGTGTCTGGAGGGGCTGAGAGCTCGTGTTTATGACTGGTGGTTTTCAGCAATCCCATCTCCGCGATGGGTGATGCTCACCCCTGGGCTTGTCCCTGAGGGAAGTCACGATGTCTCCAGCTGCGTGGTGGCACTCAGTCCTCTTTGAGCCATCAAAGATACTGTGGCCAGGAGCTCAGCTGCTCCTTTTTAAGCGCCTGTTGCCTTGGCAATGGCAGAATGGAAGGGATTTGGGCTGGACAAGGAGATTGATGGGAGCTGGCTGCTGACCGATGACTGCGACATGAAGGGAGGTGTGGGGCGGGGGCTGTGGTGGGGGTGCATATGTTCCCCTCATCACCTCCTTATGGGAGGCTCTGCTGGATTGGATGCTAAATTTAAATTAAAAGCAAAGGATCAAAGCACCCAAGACCAGTGGAAATGGGGTGCTTTGGAGGACCAGCGTGGTTAGACCACAGGGCTTGGTGTTGGCATCTTTGGCTGGTTTCTTTTTCATGTCCCCCATCTTTCCCATATGGGTTGAGCTGCTGCTTCCCAGGGCACCCATTGACTGAGAGGATCAGCCTGAAAGATCCAGCCCTGAAGGCACCTTGATGATTTTGGTAATCAGCACAGCCCAATGTACTGATGTTTTGAGGATGGATAGAGAAGGGGCTGATGGTGATTGAGTTGAGGAAGACATATCTTGCTTTGGCATCTCCCTTTCTGCAGGGTGTTTTTGCTGCAGGATTGGGAAGATAAGAGCAGATGCTCCCCTGTGGGGAGATCTGTCAGTCGGGAGTACCAGGCTACATCTGCCTGTTCCCATTTGCCTTGCTCTGGATGTGGGTCGCTCATGGGGTGGCTGCAGCATCCTTCACCCTGAGTGCTAATGACTTCTGGGGTGCAACCAACCCCCTAATCCCTCAGTTTGGTTGGAGGCCTGGAGACTGCGGAACCAAACCCCATCACCCAGTAGGCATTTAGGAACTGCATTCTGCTTCTAGCACAAGATTTCAGGGGCTTGAGTGCAAACTCAGTATTTTATATCCATATTATTTGCCCTGAACCCCACCTGGTTGGGGTGCTCAGAAATTTGGTGCTGGGCTGCATTTTTGGCAGCACCCAGGTGTTTGGCACTCTTTGGGGAAGGGAAAGGAGAGGGGATGCTCCTCTCCAGACAGCATCTCGCAGGCAGGAGCCTTTTATTATTGCTGCTGCCTCGCTGCAGGACCAGGAGCCAAACAATACCGCTCCGCAGTGCCTTTTGTCCCTGCTGTTGGGCTGGGCTTCCAGCGGCATTGGCTTTGGAAAGCAGCGGGACTTGGGGAGGGGAGAAAGGGCTCTGGGGCTGGAGGGTGAGATGAGAAGGGTTCATTCTCAACTTGCTGCTTGCTGGTAGTGATGCTGGCCTTTTCCTCCCTTTCTCAAGGAGGGGGTGTTTATTTTCAGTTGCAGCCGGGCTGATTAGCATTTGTTTTTTTGGGCTAAGACTGCCCTTGACTTTCCTATCCAGTATTTGAATTGCAGAAGAACAAACATTGCTGTGGAAACCTTCTTCTGTGGCTTTGCTGGTGCTTTTTTTCTCCTCCTGGCTTGCAGCCACTTCTCCGAGCACACCCCATCCCTGCTGAGGAGATGTGTAATGGCAGAGAAGGGGTACAGGTGAAAGCATTGGCAAGAACATCTCTTGCTGTGGTGTCCCCATAGAGGGCTCTTCTGGCTGACACGGTTGTCTCCAGGGTGGGCTGGAGGATGTAGGAACAGCTGCTGCTCTGCTTCCTTCTTGCCGATGGGGGTCTCAAGCTGGATCCAGTCCCATTCCTTCCTGCAACACTCCCCATCCCCGTCAAGGCTGAGACGGGGCTGTGGGAGGAACGATGTGGGTCTGAAGACATGGGAGGGAGGCAGGGAGCTGCCAGCAGAAAGCTGGAGCTGCCAGGGCTGAATAATGGCTGAGAGCAGAATAAGGGGGCTTTAGAGCTTAATTTCCTGTTCCCGCTCTGCAGCCGCGCTGAGGATGGGATTTGTGCTGCCATCTCCAAGGAGATGCGGGCTGTGCGGCCGCTCGAATGCTAATGGCATCAGTGCACGTACATCAGGAGGCTGCTGGGTATGGAGGCTCCCCAGGCCTGTCCTGGGGAAGGCAGGAGCTCCCCAGAACTGTCAAGTGAGATGATGAAGAACATGGGAGAGTCTCATTGACCCCTGCCTTACTGTTCCTGCTGTCCATAGGAACCCAACTCTGCCTCTGGGTTCCTACTGGGCTATGGGTTTGGCATAGAGTCCCCTTTGGGGAGCTGCCACATCCCATTCTGCTTTTGAGGTTGTGGTGGGCATGGAAGAGGCTGCCTAGGGCAGTGGGATGGCCCTGAACTGCCAGAGTTCAAGAAAGCAGTGCTCTTAGATAGTTTGACTCTTGGTTGCCATACGTGGAGCCAGGAGTTGGACTTGATGGTCATGATGGGTCACTTCCGCCTTGGGATATTCTGTGATGTTACAGTGCTTGGTCTAATTTTTGTTCGGCACCGTCCCGACAGCTGGATGGGGAGCTGAGGTCCCACAGGAGCTTATCCTATCTGACGTAAAAGGGCTGTTGTGAGAAGAGTAATTAAAAGCAATGCTGATGAGCAGCTGCAAGCTGCTTAGTACGAATGTAACGAAGGGAATTGCAGCCAGGGCTATCCACGTCCTCCTCTGCTGCAGCCTCAGGAAAGGCTCAGGAGCATCTGGTGGTGGTGAGGCTTGAGGAGGCAGCCATGGTTTCACTCAGCAGTTCCTGTATTTGCATTGCAGATGGGGAGCGGCTGGGGGAGGTGACAGACCCTGGCAGGCGGCCGGCAGTGGCCCAGGCAGTGGCACGGCAGAGGAAGGCTGAGGACTCCAGTGAGAGCCACGAGGAGGAGCAGGTGGGAATGAGAGAGCCGTGGTGGGAACAAGGTGGGATGGCATCTGTCAAGGTTCCTGATCCGTGTTCCCTACAAACACGTGGCTGAGTAGAGCAGGGCGCTCCAAGCCTTGAGTGGATCCAAGGGTGGACAATCTTTTTGGTTCTCTTCAACAGCCCTGATGGTGAAAATTGAATTCCCTGACACCCAGTTGAAACTTTCAGCGTTGTGACTCATGTCTGCTGCCTCTTGCCCTGTCTGAGAAGTCTGCCACGATCTGCATCCATTACTTAGTTATGCATGGCAGTAAGGTCCTGCTTTGCTGGGCGAAGCCACTCTTTCCCGTGTCCTCTGCTCCATCTTAGGAGCCTCCTCTTGACTCAGTCCCATTTGTCAACATCTGTCTTATAGTGGAGAGCCCCTGAATCCAGAGCAAACAACTGCAGACCAAAAACTGAGATGAGAAGCTTTATTCCTGGTGTGCTCTGAGCCTCAGCTGGGCATTGCTGCAGATCTTGCTATTGGCACTGCTGGTCCTTTGTTTGTCATCTTTTATTGTTGCGGTGTCCCCACCTGCTTGCAGGATACTCTGGCCCTGATGCTGGAATGTTATAGCGAGGCTGTAATTGCACCCTTGCTTTCCCAGTGAGCACAATTACGCCTCCACCCAGACAATGCCTCCAAAGAGCATCACTCCCATCCTCCAGAACACTAGTGACATCATTTAGGAAAAGTTTGCTAATTATTTCCTCTGCGCTGCACATTGTAATGGGCTGTGCTTTGTGCCATGGTTCTCCAGAAGAGCCTGACTCTTCCTCTTCAGCAAGCTGGAGGCAGGTGACTGCTCCCCAAATCCCTCTAAATTATGAGACACAAGTGATCGGATTAATCTAATCCCCTTTAAAGGAAGAGGGAGAGTGGGGAGGCACCCTGCTGCCTCTGCCTGGAGGCAGAAGTACAGATCACATTATTGCCCAAGCTCCTGCTCTTTTGGAAATGCAGCTCAAAATAGTCCCTTTCCTATAGCCTGCCAGACTGGCATTTAGGATGAACAGCAAGCATGCTGTTTTGGAGCAGGAGCACTTTCGGCAGAGAATGGGAAACAAGTTGAGGTGGAACATTCTGAAGCCCTGCTCTCTGGGATGCCTTGCCAACATCCTTCTGTAGCGAGGTGCCCCACTTTCCTTTGCGTTCAGCCTGGAAAGCTTTCCCCTTGCTTTGGAAATGCTTGGCATCTCAAATGAGGTATTTAGGCATGAGGAAGTGTCCTGCAAGCACATCTGAGCAGTGTGCTGGCTGTGGCCCCGCTGCCCCACACCTCTCATCTCCCATCTCCTGCTTCTTTGGCAGAATGATGGACAGGATTTGGATGGACGCTTTTCCAGAGGCTCACGAGCCACCAGGCGCCCCAAGCTCAACCTGACCAAGCAGGTTCTGCCCTGGGATGAGAAGGTACATCATGGTTTTGAGGGGTGGGGAAGAATCACGTGGCGTCTTCCTCCTGGTTCCAACGGGATGGGTGATGGTGGGGCTGGGCTTTTGCTGTTGTATCCAGAAGGGGAACAGTCCTTGCGTGAGCCTGCTTGGGAACCAAAAGGGTGCCCTCGCAGCAGTGGGAGGAAGATTATCCACTGGGTTTTGGTGATGTGAGCATAGGGTTGGCCCTAATGCTGTCCTTGGGAGGTGACTCGCACATCTCTCCCTTCTTCCCCTCATTCTGCAGTACAAGGGGAAAGCGAACCTGCATGTTTTTGAGGACTGGTGTGGAGGAGCTGTGAGGCACCTAAGGAAGAACCTCCATTTTCCACTCTTTCCGCATGTGAGTCCCAGACCCGATGGTGGTGGGTTGGAGGGAGGGCCCACTCATCCCTCTCTCTGGCATGCAGGTTTTTGGGTTCCCTTTGGGGCATGCAATTGCCTTAAGAGCCAGCCAGGCTTCAAGGCAGAGATGGAGAGATCTGGGTAGCGATGGGACCTCTATGACCCCTCTGGTTTTAGGGGTACAAAGCCCCAGGAGAATGAGAGGTGGATAATGTTGGCACAAGGTATTAACTGTTTGTACTTTTGCATCCCCAGACCCGCACCACAGTGAAGAAGCTGGCGGTGTCACCCAAGTGGAAGAACTACGGGCTAAGGATTTTTGGCTACATTCACCCTTTCAAGGATGGTGAGTGGAGATCTTGGGCCTTTTCTCCCCTTGCAGTGGTGTGGGAAAGCTGCCCTCTCCCCTTTCTTGGGCCATGTGAGGGCAGAAGGAGTGTTGGACAGTCCCTGGCTCCCAGGCAGGATGGTCTCTCTGGAGCAGAGATCCTCTTCCATTGTTTTCAATGAAGCTGAAGCACTAGTCCTATCCAGAACAGAGCAGAACGTGGGGTCCATGGCACCATGTTACCAGGTCCATCCATCCCTCTGTTTCCTTGTGCCACAAGGAAACACTGTTACCTTTGTCCAGCCAGCCCAGGACACCAGCACTGCTGTATATCTCTCCTCTGCTGTCCTCAGGAGATTTCCAGTTTTCTGTGGCATCAGATGACAATTCGGAGTTCTGGCTCAGTTCTGATGAGAGCCCATCCAACTCACGGCTGGCTGCCTTTGTGGGCAAGGTATGCACATTCACCCTCTAGACTTCCCTGCATTGGGGATGCTCCTGTCCCAAGGTGGGAGGTTTAATGTATGCTGTTGGATTTTCCTGGGGAGCTGGAAGACTTACTGTCTTGATTCACACTTCTATGCTTTTGGAATCTTGCTGCTTGTGTCTGGTGACAAGCTCTGGTGCCAAGAGTGCCAGCAGAGGGGAGGACAAGGGAAAACCTGGGGTGGAGTCTTCTGTCCTACCTGATGAGCCTTTCTGCCCATGGAATGGTGCCCAGTGGAGGCAGAGGAGAGCTTCTTTCCGTCTGTCTGGCAGGGTTTGGGCTTGTGCCTGCTTAGCTGGCAGCTTTTAGATGTTCATTTTTCCTTTCTCCAGCTGGGTACCGAGTGGACAGCTCCAGGGGAGTTCACCAAATTCAGCTCACAGGTCTCCAAGCCTCTACGGTAAGTTCCACACTGATCCCGCCAAGCCCCTTCCCAAAACACCCTACACTAGTCGATGCCTTAAACGTGTTGGATGCCGTGAGTTAGGGGCTAGGGTTCCTTTTTTTCTGTTAAAACAGTAGAACTAGTTGCAGATATCCCTCTCATCCTGCCTTTCTCCTTACCCCAAGAAGTTTTAGCCACACATGAGCAGGACAGAGATGGTTTCCAGAGATGACTCCCCTGACACTGAGGGTCCAGGGACTCCACCCCATTGCCCTGGCAGCAGTAGCAGCAATGTGTCTTACCCAGCCTCTCCCCCTCTTGTGCAGCCTTATGTCGTCCAGGCGCTACTACTTTGAGCTGCTCCACAAGCAAGACGACCGAGGCTCGGACCATGTGGAAGTGGGCGTGAGTAAATATCCCCCTGTGCTGCTTCCAGGCTTGTTTCTGATCAGCAGCTCTCCATGGCTAGTCCCATCCTCCCTTTTTTTTTTTTTTTTTTTTTTTCTCTCCCTTTGCCATGTTCATGGAGAATTGGGCTGGCCAGGAAGGTAAGGTCCCTTTTTAGAGGAGCCCAGACCATGAATAAGGTGGGAACAGACAGGTACCATCCGGGATACTGACTGCTGCCCTGAAGAGCTGTTAGCCCACCCTACTGCCTTAGGTCCCTTTTTTCTTTCCCCACCTCTCCTTTGTAGATACCAGCAATTTCAGATCTGAACTTGCCCACCTGGCTGCACAGCCCTGCTGTTCTCAGGAGCTCAGGCTTTTTTTTTTTTTTTTTTTGGGAGGGGAAGATGTTGGCTCTTTCGCAAAGGTTTCTTTTCTCCCAAACACTCATTAATCACTGGAGTCAGACTTGTGCTAGCAAAGCATCTCAGAGGCTGACAGCTCCTCTTTCTTGTGTTTCTCCTCCCCAGCACTCAGGAGTGCTCTGTCTGGGTGCATGCAGTGCTGATAAGATCTGAATTTCTGATGTGAAAAATAAACGAGAGGGGGAAATGTTTTCTTGCTGGAGGGAGGGAAGCTTCTCAGGTGCTTGTAGAGAGACAACAAAGGACCCTAATGCTTCCCTTGCCCTGGGTATGTAAGGGCTTGTCTGTACAAAGGCTCACATCCATTTGGGGCATGCTTTTAAATGGCAATCAAATCAGTGCAGGCAGCTGTGAAGACCCTCTGAAGTCAATGCATATTTGTTGTTGTTAATGTGCTCCAAATCAGCTGAAGGAGATCTAAAAGCAGCAGCAGAGATCTGCAGGGGGTTGCTTCAGTCTGTTCCCATTCCTGCTTTTGCCAACACAGGTCTGAGTGGTTTGCAGCACTGGAGAGAGGCAGGGGAAGGAGGAGGTGGTTTAGGGGTCAGTGAATGGCAGCTGTGGGTCAGGGTCTTGATCCTACGTTTGTGCTGCCCTGGTAATGAATGCTGGTTGGGAAGAAGCTGCTGCCTGGCCCAGAAGAGCAACATGGGTCTGAGATATGTGGCAGCCAGAGTGTAGCCTCACTTCTGGATGTCTTCCCTTCTCCAGCCATGCAGGGAACAAGCCCAGAGCACTACAGTTTAAGGAACGAGATAGGTCTGGACCTGTGCTGGGATAGGGTCAGCCCTCCATCTCATTCCACTGCTGTGATGTTGGGTTGAGGATAGTTTCTGGGAGCTGAGGGTGGAGAAGGACCCGTCCTCCCACTGATCCTCCATCTCCTTCTTTCCTAGTGGCGAGTTTTCCTCCCTAGCTTGAAGTTCGAAGTGATTGATTCTTCCTACATTTCTCTGTACACAGGTAAGGACTATCTCAGGTGCTGGCAGCCAGCAAACTACCATGCTGCACTCACCTGGGCTCAAAATGTTGGTTGAAACCAGATGCAAGGGAAGATGGGTCCGAACCCCCCAGGGCTTCTGCTGGATAGGAGGAATGAGGCTGCAGCAGGTAGGGGTGATGCTGCAGCCCTCCTGAAAATGGGATGAGTAAGTGGTGTGCCACAGAAATGCAGCTCCTGTGGCTGCTGCTCTCCAGCTTTTTCCTTGCTAACAAGGCTTGGCTCCTTTGGCAAGCAGCTCAGCTCCTTGGCCTTGAGTTATGAGGAGCTGTCATGGAGGTGGGAATGGATGGCATGGGATTTAATTAAATCTATAGATCTTCTGTTTCCTGCCCCTTCATCAGTCTGGCAGCAAGAAAGAATATGATGGATGGGCCCTGCCCTGGCGCTCAGTGCGCATAAGGACTGGTCATCAAACACGCCCTGGAAGGTGTCACTGAAGCAACACGCAGGGATCAATGGGGAGAAGAGCGGTGGATGGGCAAGAGGTGGATGAGGTGCAGATAAATTCTCCCCCAGCTGCAATCCATCAGCACAGATGTTCTCCCACTTGCCAGCTCCCTTGGAGCCCAGCAGCGTTTCCCAGGGTGAAGCCAAACCACTTTTGAGTGCCTATCCTGTGGGTTTAAAGCTCTGCCCCTTCCCTTGCTCCAGCATTTTCCTTATTTGGCTGCTGAGGATGCAATGCAACGTGTCCCATGTCTCCCCGTGCTCCAGCATGTCCCTATTGCGCAAAGGAGCATTTTGGGTACTGCACTTGGGATCTGCCTGCTTCCCTGCAGTGTCTTTGAATACTGGGAACAGGCAGCCCCACCTGGGACCAAGGTGACCAGGGCATGGTGACCTGCCTCCCTTAGTGGCACTCTGGGGGCTGGTGAATAGCCAAGGACAGTGCGTCACCCGAATCCTTAAATGGGAGAAGGGCAGGAACCAAGGTCATGTTGTATTTACTTGAGGCTCGAAGGGGAAGGCTTAATCCAAGGCATAATCCCTGTGTCCCTGGGAGCCAAAGCCTCTGAGTGTTTCCACCTCTTGTGTTTGTAGTGAGCAGTGCTGTAATTGGAGTTGGTGATCCTGGCTGAGATTGCCTGTACCCTTTTCCTATGTGTCATTAGTTGATAGCAATAATCATTTGTCTCATTAGTCACAGGGTCTGCAAGCCTGCAGGCGGGCTGGAGGGGCTGGGTTTGCCTTCCCAAGAGCCGGGGGCCTATGGGACATGCTGTTCCCTGTGTGGGACACAATCTGGGGACACAGATCATGTGTTTGCATCATGTGTTTGCACACACGCCTCCTTTTGGGGGTGCATCCCTTTTGTCCCAGGTGGGTATCCCTGCTGAGTCAGGGGGATACAGGAACTGATACTGAGTGGTGGGATTCAACTAGGATCCTCCCTCACAGCCTCTTGGAGGGTCCCCAGGGCTTCCCTCATCCAGAGGGTGAGTCCTGTGGTGTACCAAGGGGTTCAGCCATCATTCTCTCCTCCCTCAGACGAATCGACTTTGAAGATGAACCATGTGGAGCACATCCCGCAGTCTCTGGCCAGCCACAGTGGGAGCTACCTCTGGGAGGCACAATGGGATGAGCATGGGGCTGACATGCTCAAGTCTGACCCCAGGGATACCTTCTTCCTCAGTAAGTGGTTGGGACTTCTCACTGCTCTGCGACTTTCTTTGGCCCCTTCCAACCCAAACCACTCTGTGATTCAACGAAGAAGGCAGGACCTGGATGCTCCAGAGCATCCTCCCTACCTTCTGCCCATCTCTGGGGTGAAGGCCATCTCTTCTGGGGGCAATTTAGGATGGTTTGGGCTACAGACTGTAACGTGGGATGGGCACAGGTTGGGCTGAGCCATGCCTGCCTCTCCTCAGCCCCTGCAATAGAGCCGTCCCGTGTGGAGAATGTGCTGGTGCCCTGTGCCTACAGCCCCACCTACGTGGTGAAGGACTTCCCCATCGCCCGCTACCAGGGCCTGCAATTTGTAAGTGTCTCTCTGTGATGCCTGGGAGGGGAACTTGCCAAAGCTCTTGCTCCTATAGTAGGTCTTGGTTTGCCTGTGATGTTTCAACGTGGTTAAAAACCAGGAGAAAGTGTCTTTTGGTGGAGGCTCGAGCTGAGCCTTCCCCTCTTGACCCAAATGGGTTTGGGATGAGCACTGTGTGATGCCTTTGGGGTGCTGGGATGAAGCCAGCTGGGTGCACTGGTGATGGTGGAGTGCTTGGCTCCCCAGGTCTACCTCTCGTTTGTGTACCCCAATGACTACACGCGCCTCACTCACATGGAGACGGAGAACAAGTGCTTCTACAGGGAGTCCCCGCTCTACCTGGAGAAGTAAGTGTTGGCGTGCATCCCCAAGCCCTGTCCACAGCAAAGGGCCACCTCCAGGCTGTCTCCCAGTCCCTCCCTGTCTCCCAGGGATTTGTTCAAGAAGAGGGTAGATGTAGCACCTGAGGACATGGTTAGTGGGCATGATGGTGATGGGCTGGCAGTTAGACTAGATGACCTTAGAGGTGTTTTCCAACCTTATTGATTCTATGACCCCAGCTCCCATCCCGGGATGTTCCCCTGCACACACGTTTGTGTATGTGCATGGCAGTATGCACATGCCTGCTCGCAAGCACCTTTTCTCTGTGCACCCCTCTCTTATCTCTGGGACCTCATCCTTCATCTCTGTTTCACAGGTTCGGTTTTTATAAGTACATGAAGATGGATGAGGAGGAGGAGGACCCACGTCAGCGAGCATTTCTCTTCCTCAACCCAGACAGTGAGTCATGCCTGCCCACTGGCAGCTCTCAGGCATCTCTCAGTGGCTCGGCATGGGGCTGAGGACCTGGCATCCCAACCCACCAGTGCAGCTGATGGGAGATGGAATGCATCATTGTGTCTCCAAAGATGTGCTTGGAGGGGTTAATTAGCCAAGGTTTGGAGGGCTTAATTACCGGAGTCTTTAGCCCCCGTCCCTGCTGAGCATCACTCAGTGCCTGCCAGCTCTCAGTCTCCCTCACTCAGGGACTCCCTCACTCAGTTTTCTCGTTGATCCCCTTAAGGAGACAAGCTTTGCCTGCTTGTCCCAAGTCATCCCAAGTGCTGCAGAGAGCAGGGACCCTTGAGAAACTTCTGTCTGTGTTCCCTAGATTTCCTCGAAGATGATGAGGAGGATGAGGATACAGTGGACAGCCCTGAGGCCACAGACCCACCTCCCAAAGCCAGGAAGAACCTCGAGCTGGTACCTGAAACCCAAAGGAAGGAGATTCTACCAGTCACCAGAGATTATGGAGACTACCTGGACTACTACAGCTTCCGCCGCAAGCAGAGTCGGGTGCGGGACGAGGTGGGCATGGGAAGGTGGAGCATGCCCCCTGCCACTCCCAGCCCCACAGCTACTCCTGTGGGCCTCCATGGCAATGGGGACACAGGACCTGGGCAGGAGAGAGTCCGTGGAAGGATGCTTCGATGGTTACCCCAGGAGCCCAGTGAGGAGGATGAGCTGGGGCTGCTGGTGTCCTCCAAGCGTGCTGGGGTGCTCAGCCTCCAGTCTCACCTCTCTGTTCCCATCTTTGGTGGCAAAGCCAAAACACCAGCTCCCAGCAAGTCTGTAGTATCCAAGGAGGACAGAAAACCTAAGAAAGCCCAGGAGAAGGTGTATGTGACCAGGTTGCAGCCAGGCAAACGCAAAGCCCCAGCCCAGGAGCCCGCCTTCCCCAACATCTTCCTTTACCCAAAGCTTCTGAAGAAAGTGCAGCTTCGTTCCAGGACCCCTCAGAAGCATTCCATCACTCCCAGCAAGCTTCGAACTGCCCCTGGCCACCGGACCCCTTGGCTCTTGAGCAACATTTCCAGAGAGAGAGAGTCAGCCAGGAGGAAGACCAGCCGGGCGGGTGACAGGAGGTGGCGGCTGGTGAGCAAGCAGGAAGAACTGGGGGCTGAAGGGATCTTCAGCAAGGAGACCCACGAGGATGTGACCACTGCCCCAGGCAGGATGGCAGTCACCACCGATTACAACTCCTCAGAGGTGACTCGCTCACAGGGGACACGGGTGACGTCCTTTCTGAAGACATCAGAGATAACAGCATCCCAGCAGGAGGGAAAGGGCCAGGAGGAAGAGGAGGAAGAGGAGGTGTCAGACTACAGTTATGAGACAGGGGAGCTGCCGCAGAGCTGGCTGGAGGACTCCATCAACTGGCAGAGGACGTTCAGTGTCAGTTCGGTGGACTTTGAGCTCCTGCGCTCCGACTGGAATGACTTGCGCTGCAACGTCTCGGGCAACCTGCAGCTGAGTGAGAGTGAGGTGGTCGATGTGGTGGCCCAGTACATGGAGAAGCTCAACGAGAAGAATGGGGGGTAGGGAGGCAGCATGGTGTGGGTGGGAAGTGGGGAGGATAGGATGTGTCTTGGCCCCATTTGGCTTTTTGGGACCAGGTGGGCTGGACATTGGGTTAGAGTGGTAAAGCAGCCCATGTTGGAAGGGACCTCCAAAGATCATCAGGCTCAACCTCTGGGGAAGGAAATTACCTAGCACCCTGTCCTACCACACCTTGAAAACCTCCAGTGATGGAGATGCTGCCATGTCCCTGGGGAGGCGGTTCCAGTGAGTGCTGTTTTCTCACTGTAAAAAATTTGTCTTTTACCAGGACAAAACCTCTCATGGTATAGTCTGTACTTGTTGCCCCTTGTCTTCACTGTCTGGCTCTTAGTGAAGAGACAGCCTCTGTCGTCTTTCTAGCTGCTCTTTAAGAGCTGTGATACAGTGATGAGCCCTTCCTGAGCCTTTTCTTCTCTCTTGTGAAAAAGTCCAACTCCGTCAGACTTTCCTCATACGACAGGTTCTTGAGCCCTCTGGCCATTTTTCTGGCTCTCCCTTGGACCCTCAAGGGGTTTCAACTCTTTGAAAGGGTAGATAACTGCAGGACGAGGGGAAATGGTTTTAAGTTGAGGGAGGGAAGATTTAGGTTGGATGTCAGGGAAGTTCTTTACAGAGAGAGTGGTGAGGTGCTGGAACAGCTGCCCAGAGGGGCTGTGAATGCCCCATCCCCAAAGGTGTTCAAGGCCAGGTTGGATGGGGCCCTGGGCACCCTGGTCTAGCATTGTGGCCCTGCATGTGACAGGGAGGTTGGAGATTCATGATCCTTGAGGTCCCTTCCAACCCTGGCCATTCTGTGATTCTGTAACCCTCTCCAGCCTGTGCTGGGCTCTTTGATTATACCTTTCCAAGTAAAGGAGTGGGCACTTGTCTTTGTTAAACTTCATGCCATGTACACCTCGCCATCCTGTTCTAACTTGGTGAGGGTACTATCAATCCCATTGTTCAGATCATTTATGAAGATACAGAATGGCACGGAGGCCAATATCCCTCCTTAGGGGACCTTGCTTGTTACAGGCTGCCAGCCTGAGTATAAATCATTGCTTGCCATCCTCTCGAGTGCAGCATGCTAGGCAGTGTCCAACCCATCTCACAGCTGGCCCACTCAATCTGTATTTTGGCTGTTTCACCTGTTTCTCCTTCCTCCACAGCATTTACACCCTTTTGAGGATCATCAATGTGGAAAAGCGCCGGGACACAGCTCGTGGCAACCGCTACCTGCTGGAGCTGGAGTTAGCAGAACGGGGCCAGCGGACAGTTCGGCTCTCTGAGTACGTCTATGTCCTCTTGCACCAAGGCAAGCAGGATGACAGTGCTGAAGCCAACCCTGAGGGACCAGCCGTGGGGGCCACCGAGACCCAGCCAAGCACCTGGAGCATCCTCTATGGGAAGCCCATTCTGTGTCGGCCTCTGCAGCTGAGCTGGAAGCAGGACATCATGGTGCACTTCGTGGTACCTGGTAGGTGACAGCAGGATGCATCTCTCTGGCACATCTCTTGCTGCCCACAGCATTCTCTGGTGGGATTTTGCATCCTCCTGGCAGATTCAAGGAGTGCAGGCAGCCAGGAGGGCATGGCTGTGGCTTGAAGCAGTCTGTGTCAGGCATTGGGGTTGAGGGACATGCCCATGGCTGGGGTACTGCCAAGTGCCTTTCCCTAAGACAAGAGCTATCAGGGCTCTCGGGAGGCCAGACCCATAGCAGTGTTGAGGTTATCTGGTGTAATGTGACCGATTGCTGGTTTGGGGGTTTTTTTGGGACCTCTAGTGTGGGGATCCTAAGGTCTGAAGGATGTTTGTGGCTGTGCCCGGCAGTGAAGAACCAGGCGCGCTGGGTCCAGCAGTTCATCTCAGACATGGTCAGCCTGTATGACATTACAAAGGATGCCAACTTCAACGTCATCCTGGTGGACTTTGACAGCGACGACATGGATGTCGAGAAAGCCCTGCAGGATGCCCAGCTGCCTCGGTAACCTATCCCAAGGATCCCTGCATCCTCTCCACATCCCACTGTAGTCCTGTGCTGATGGTCTCATAGATGGGCAGGCCATCCTGGTGGTCCTGTCACAACCATTGGCTTGAAGTGGCCCCTTTCTTCATGGAGTGTTAGGGTTGGGGACCTTACAGTCCATCTAGTTCCAACCCCCTGTTATGGGCTGGCATCTTTCACTAGACCAGGTTTTCCAAAGTCCCATCCAACCTGGCTTTGAACACCTTTGGGGAAGGGGCATCCACAGCTTCTCTGGGCAGCCTGTGCCAGTCTCTCACCACTTTCTGAGTAAAGTATTTCTTCCTAGTGTCTAACCTTAATCTCCTCTCTTTCAGTTTAAAACTGTATCTTTTCTCCCATTATCACACTCCCTGATAGAGACCACAACAGCTTTCCTGTATGCCCCTTTAGCTACTGGAAGGCTGCTATTTGTTCTCCCCAGAGCTTTCTGTTCTCCCGGTTCCCTGACTTTCTCTTTGGGTTTTCTCTGATCCAGGTGCATTACCTTGCACTTGGTCCTGTTGAACTTCATGAGATTCACACAGGCCCATCTCTCCAGGCCTGTTGAGGTTCCTCTGGATGCCATTCTTTCCCTCCTGCATGTCTGTCCCCACATGGTTTGGTGTCATCCACAGATTTGCGGAGAGTGCCCTCAATCTTGCTGTCCATGCCACCAATGTTAAATAGTGTTTGTCCCCTTGAGAAGGTCCCTTCCCATCACCAAAGCTAACTGCCCTGCTCTCTCCCCTCAGCTACCAGTACCTACGGCGCACAGGGAACTTCGAACGCTCAGCAGGGCTGCAGGCTGGTGTGGACATGGTTGAGGTGAGGACGCACTGCTCCACTTGGGGCTTCTGGAGCTCCCGGTGTGGCTTGGCTGCGAGCCTCCCACTTGTGTCTGTCCCAACCCTCAGGATGGGCACAGCATCGTGTTCCTGTGCGACCTGCACATCCACTTTCCCTCCAACATCCTGGACAGCATCCGGAAGCACTGTGTGGAAGGGAAGCTGGCCTATGCGCCCATCGTCATGAGGCTGAGCTGTGGCAGCTCCCCACGGGAGCCCAATGGTGAGCGGTCCCCTTCCTTGTGCCACCTTCCAGATGGGAGATATCACCTGTGCACCTGAGTGTTGCTGTGATGCTGGGTTTGGTTTACAGCCAGGATTGGGTGGGTTTGTTCTGCTTTGGTGGGGTGAGATTTGAGCCCAAGGGTTCTCCAGAACTTCAAGTGTTACTCTGTGGACCCCAGTAGGAGGTGGCAATGATGGAGACAGAGCTGTGGTAGGAAGGGAGAACTGGGGGAGAGATTGGGATGAGGTGAGAGCATGGATGTGGCTTCCTGGGGGCACCAAGGGTGATGGTATGGTGGGATGGGGATCTCACTGCTCCTCCCTCCAGGTTACTGGGAGGTGAATGGCTTTGGTCTCTTTGGCATCTACAAGTCAGACTTTGACCGCGTTGGAGGGATGAACACAGAGGAGTTCAGGGACCGCTGGGGAGGAGAGGACTGGGAGCTCCTGGACAGGTGAGGCTGGAGGCACCAGGACCCCTGTACCCCCACCTGTGTGATGGGAACCCCCATCCACGGGCAGGGATTTGGCTGTGTCCATCCCCTCATTTCCCTGAGCAGCTGTCCATGTGTCTGACCGCAGGGTCCTTCAGAGCGGGCTGGAGGTGGAGCGCTTGCGTCTCAGGAACTTCTACCACTATTACCACTCCAAGCGCGGTATGTGGAACGCTCACAGCAAGAAGTCACCCAAGGACTAACACCCTGAGCCCAGCCCACAGCTAACAGACCACAGCCAGAGGTTGGCCGCCGCTGGTGCCCATGTGTCCCCAACCCTCTGGTCCAGCACGGAGGGCACTATTGCCACCGGGGTCTCCAAATGAACCATGGTTACTTTGGGGTGGATATGGGGAGGGAGGGTGGGTGAAAGCGGGAAGGTGGATTTTTTCTTAAGGGTCTAATTTCTTAGTCAGAAATGAATTTATTAACTCATTAGCGCCAGGCAGTGGGCGTCCTGCTGTTGAGAGAGCAAAGCCTCAAGGCTGGGGGCCACGTCTTGCTGGTGATGCTGAAGGGATTAAAGTGGTACCTGAGCTTGCAGCCAGCACTAGCTCTGCATCCCCTGCACAGTGCCCAGTGCCAGGCTGGAGGGCAGAGCCCTTGTTGGGGGGCTGCTGGAGCAGATACCCTTGGGGTGGTGGGGGTATCTGCTCAGGGCTGCCTATCTTCTCTGTGGCACCCCCAGAGCCAGGTGGTCACCTTGGATGGGAGAAAGCTCTGCCCTGGCTGCTTTGGGTGAAGTGGACAAGGGGCAGAGCCCCTTCCTGGCCCCCATCAGCAGGGTGGGCTGGTGGGAGGGGGGGGGGGGGGGAAAGGGCAGAGCCCAAAGCAGGTACAGGACTGGAGAGAGCAAATGATGTTTCCAAGCTAATTTCTGTGAAATTATGAGGTAGGAAGCTGTTTTCAGGAAGTTCTGTCTGTTTTCTTTTTCTTTTTTTCTTTTATTTTTTTTTGGGGGGGGGGGTTTGTTGTTGTTGTTCTGTTGTTTTGTTTTTGTTTTTTAATTCTTAAAAATTAAAATC
The DNA here is from genome assembly GCF_951394365.1 of Tetrao urogallus. Lineage (NCBI taxonomy): Eukaryota > Metazoa > Chordata > Aves > Galliformes > Phasianidae > Tetrao > Tetrao urogallus. The sequence goes on from NC_136819.1 coordinate 4,887,485, forward strand.
AATGTCTTGACTGGGATTTCCTTCTCACAGTGTCACCCTCTGCCTTGTGGCTGCAGTCCCAGGAGGGCTGGCAGCATGCAGGGAAGGGGAGGAGGATGCAGCCATGTACCTTTGATGCCCCAGTGCACGCTTGGGCTTGCAGGGAACTTGGGGAGCCTCCACCCCACCCTTGGGTCTCGCCCCATTGCAGGAGCATTGGCTAAAACCACCCTGTGGTCTGGCAATGCTGGGCACTACCAGCCCTGAGAGTATCCCAGCAAGTGTCCCCAGAGCCCCCCTCCGAGTTTGCCCAGTCTCTGTCAGTCTCTGCAGGGGGATTTTCTCCCCTGTGCCGTCATGTAGTTCTCTCATTGCCCAGCTCCCTGTATTTTTGAGCTTTTTTTAAGTACTTTGTTGTGGGTGAGGGCTTTGCCCGCTACACCAGGAGGTGGCCTGGGGGTGGAGAAGTCTTGGGCAGGGTGGATGGCTTGATCCCCAAAGCCACTTCTCCTTAGGCACAACTTTTCCAGCCACTAGAGAGGGCTGAACTGCCGTTGGAGCTCCCAATGAAGCCATCAGCACCAAAGCACACTTAGCATTGAGCTGGCATGGTGGTGATGGGTTTGTGGTTGGACTTAATGATCTTTAGAGGTCTTTTCCAGCCTTAATGCTTTCTAATTTTCTATGATATAGAGCCTCTTCCAGTGTTGGAGGTCTCCACTTCTTCAAGGAGCAATAGAGAGAGGCATTTGCCAAGCAGCTCTCCCTGCCCTGGAGGGAATGTCACGCTGGGGCTTGTTGGGTCTCACGGGGTGGGGGGGGCAAAGATGAACCGCAGCACTAAGCGGGTGGCTCAGCACATCCCTATATGGCTGAGCGAAGAAATGGTGGTGGGCAAAGGGATCGGCCAGTGCTGGCTGTGGTGCTGTTGGGAGCGATGGCCCTGGAACTGGTTTAGCTTGTTTGGAATGCTCCTCTCAGCTTATCTGGTCTTCAAAGGGATCCTGTTCAATCCCACACATACAGACATGCTCCCTGGGAGCCTCCAGGGTGTGGGGAACCTCCTGCCCCAACGGCTGTGCCTCCCATCTCTGCCTCCACTCCCTCTTTTCCTTTTGGAGCCCTTCTTGTATGGTTCCCTGTGGCAGAACAGGGGATCCAATGGAATATGTTGGAATGGACACTTTGGCCAAAGGCCATGGAGTAGGGACCAAAGGTGCTTTCCAGAGCATCATGAAGGTGGGATCTCCATTGGCAGCAGATCCAGGAGGTGGGTCAGTGTGGCATCATGCAGAGCCATGAAGAGCCAAAACCCTGCCACAAGCCCCAGAAGCACAAGCTTGACTGAGAGGCAAGTGGGTTTGGAGCACACATGCAAAACAACGGTGAAGGGACTGGTTGGGTAAGCTCCCGGGGCGGGCCCTGCCGCGGCCCCACGCCCACCACCGCACAGACGGCATCACCGACCCCACGCCAGGGCTCCCCAACAGCACCCAGGGGTGCACCCAGCTGGAGGATGCTGCAGGGCACCAGCCCTGTGGGGCCACCCAACAAGGTAAGTGTTTTGCGAGCGTGGCTGTCCCCAGTGCGGGTTGACATCATGCCAGGGGACGCGGATGCCATTGGGAAACTGATGGGGTCATCCATCAGCTGCGCGCTCCTGGCCAGCTCTGACCAAGCAGCGTTTTTGACCCCTCCCCAGTGTCCTCATGTCTCGGTTTCCCTGCTGTGAAAGGGACAGTCTAGGCACATGTGCTGCTGTGCTGTTGGCCACTCCCTGTTGCTGGTGGCATCGGTGGCCACAGGACCTGCTGTTCGGGACCAGCACTCAGTGGGGCTTTGGGAACAACAGGCATTGGTGTACTGTGGAGGCTACGGTGCGCGGTCACCCCACAGAGGGAAGTGCCTTTGGGGTGCCTTTCCTGGTGTGTCTGTGCTAGCTTTATTCATCTCTGCATCTCTGAGTGTGGTTGCATCTCCTCAGTTTTGCTCCAAATACGGTTTTTGTAGCAAATTACTGTATTTTTTAATTTATTTTTTTATTTTAAGCATCCAATCCAAAGCCTTTTGCAGAGCTGCAGCCCCAACTCCCTGCTTTGGGGGATGTAGGGATGTACTTGGAGGTATCCCCCCACCCCTTGGAGCCTGGTATACAGCCATGAGCAAGCAGCAACATGCATGGGGAGTGAACCTCCTGCTCGGGGTGGGGGGAACTATGATTCATGCGGGCTGGGAGTGCCTTGCTGAGCACTGCCAAGTGCTGTGCACCCGTGTGGGTGGCACAGAGCAGTGAATAGGTCCCCTTAGGGCTGTAGACCCCAAAAAGGACTGGCTGTGACCCCTACTCCAAGCCCTATGAAACCTCCCAGATAAAGATGGGGAGGGCCTGGGGGTCATAGGTCCCCAGGCACAATGGGGTTGGCCACCACGATCAGGGACCTTACCACTGCAGGGAACAGATCCCTGCCCTTGGAACACTCCCCTGTCCCACAGCAAGCTGCTCCTGCTGACAACGGCACATTCCTCACCGCTCTTTCTCCCCCCTCCTACCAAAGGACAAAAGCCATCCTGAGCTGTCAGCACCCGGTGTTGCAAGCCTGACCCAGCTCACTGGCTGCCAAACCCCAAAACGCTTCTGCCAGGCGGGGCCAAAGCAGTGACGCTGAGTGCTAAAGCCACCAGGGGCACTGACGTTCCCATTCACTCCTGCCCCAAGGCTGAGAACGTACACAACTTGTGTCAGGAGTGCGTGGCTCCCTCCAAGAATTCAGGCAGGGGGAAAGCAGTGGAACAAAGCCGCTGGGGATTTTGGGAGCAGGCGTGTCCCACAAGCTGGGGTTGGTCGGGGTGGCTGGGCGGGTGGGGTGAGCCTAATTAGTACCTGTGCACAGCAGTGGCTGAGTCACCCCACATTCATTGCCTCTGTGCTCAGAGCCACCAGCCCAGCGGCATTCAGCTGCCTCATGGTTTTATTTATTTATTTATTTATTTTATTAATTTGTTGTTGTTGGTTTTTTTTTTTTTTTTTTGTAATTCCCAACTGATTTGAAAAGCAAAGCAGGGAGGGATTGGCCACCATGCCCCAACAGTGGTGGTGGGCTCTTTTAGGGCTTTATCAGGGAGACAGCTAGGTGTCGGCTGGAGGTCCAGGGCTTGCCATGGGGCTGCCCAGGGCTCTAGGGGTCAATGTGCAGTGTGCCTGGGGCTCCAGGGCCCTCCTAGGTGGCCACGTGGGGGTGTCTGGGGCTTTCCAAGGAGGGCTGGGGTCTAGAGGTGGCCGGCAAGGCCATGTGGGGGTCTGGGGGAGGATGCTGGTTCCTGTGGCTCGCTAGGGGTCAATGTGGAGGCTGTGTGGGGCTCTGGGACGCTCTGAGGAGGGATTTAGGGCTGGCTGGTGGAGGGCTGGGGGTCAATGTGGAGGCTGCTCAGGGGTCTGGGTGTCGATGTGTAGGTTGAGCCTGGGGCAGGCTGGTGGGATAGGCCACGCAGTGGTTCAGAGGTCAACTTGGAGGCCACACAGAGGGGCTTTTGCATCCTTGAGCCCGCTGGGGTCCATGGAGGAGCCTGCCCAGGCAGCCTGTCCAGCGCTCTTCACTGTGGCTGCGGGCACGTCCACCTCCCCTGCTTGTGGGCATCCTGGGTGGGCTCCTTTGGCCTCGGGGCCCACGTTGCTCCCGTCTGTGCTCAGGTGGCCGCAGCACCGAGGCGTGGCGGCGGCGGGGCGGGCCGGGTGCCTCCCTGCAGCTCAGGGAAGGCCCCGCCGCCGTCACAGCCGCACACACCTGCACAGGGCGGCCGCGCTCGCCTCGGCCCCGCTCACCGCTGCCATGCAGGAGACTAACGCCTTCTTGCTGTCGGCCCTGCAGCCCGAGGCCGGCGTCTGCTCGCTGGCTCTGCCCTCGGACCGCCAGCTGGATGGTCGCAGCCGAGAGGCGGCCGAGGCCCAGCGGCTGCGCAGCGCTCGCGTCCAGGAGCAGGTCCGCATCCGCATGATGCTGCGGGGGCAGGCGGCCGCCCCACGGCCCGAGGCCGCCGTGCTTGACCCGCTGGACGGCAGAGGTGGGAAACCGCGGGGCGGCTCTCTGTGGGCGGGGGGTTCCCCTTTTCCTTTGATCTCAGTGGGGGCTTCACGTCTCGGGGCAGTGTGGCTCCAGCCCGCATTTGTTGTCCCCACGCCTCGGTTTGCCCTGTGAGGGTACTGGGACCCCATGCCCTGCTTTGGGCGGCTCTCGGCGGCTCCTTCCCTGGGCTCTCAGCGCTGTCTCGCCTTGTTGGCCGGGCTCCAAGTGCCTCCATTTAGCATCTGAGCTCACGGCCTCCGCCCTGCTGCTTCGCTCCATTGCGCCTCAGGCTGCGCCCCAGTGACAGGAGAGCCCCCCCCGGTACCCTGCACCTTGTTTGCCCCAAACTGGATGGCCCTATCCCTGCTCTGGCGGCACCCAGGTGATAGCCACCCAGTGGGACCAGACCGTAACTAAGCCTTGCAGCAGAGCACGGCAGGCCCCCTGAACCCCCATCCCAGCCAAGTAAGGCCAAGGGGGGCCGCGCTGAGGTGCCCTGTCACCACCAAAGTAGCAATTACTGCTCTCACTGTCGGGCATCTTGAAAGGTGGAGAGGCCGTGGAAGGCGTGCTGCCTCCTCCGCAGCCTCCTCCTGCACCCCATGGCTGGAAGCAGGCACTTCTCCAGCCCTCTGACTCTCAGCCCCCTAGCAACCCCCCCCAGCGCAGCAGGGTGGGAGGCAGTGTTGGTCACAGCTTGTTCAGACCAGTGTTTTGTCTCCCATCTCCATCCTGCAGGCGGTCCATATGGCACGACCGTGTGTTCCTCCTTTAGCTCCCGCTCCCAGACCAATGGCTTGGACTCCAAAGGCTCGGTATGTCTGAACCAAGCACACATCTCTGTGCTAGCTGGGGATGGCTTAGACAGCTGGGTGTTGATAGACAGCTTAGTGTTGACCTACCTGAGGGCAGGAAGGCCCTAAATGGATCTGGAAAGGCTGGATCAATAGGCTGAGGCCAAAGTTCGGCAAGATCAAGTGCTGGGTCCTGCACTTCAGTGACAACAACCCCAGGCAGCACTACAGGCTTGGGGCAGAATGGAAAGTTGTGTGGGAGAAAAGCATCTGGGATTTAGTTGACAGTAGCTGAATGTGAGCCAGCAATGTGCAGCAGGTGGCCAAGAAGGCCAATGGCACTCTAGTTTGTATCAGTAATAGCGCAGCCAGCGGGAACAGGAGGTGATTCTTCCCTTGTACTCAGTTCTGGTGAGGTCACACCTTGAGTATTGCGTTGGGTGTTGGGCCCCTCACTACAAGAAACACATAGAGGCCCCTGGAGCATGTCAGAGAACGGCAGTGAATCTGGTGAGGGGTCTGGAGCACAGATCTTATGGGGGAGCTGGGATGGTTCACTCTGGAGAAGAGGATGCCTGAAAGGGAGTTGTGGCAAGGTGGGGGTTGGTCTCTTCTCCTGGTTACAGGGATAGGGTGAGAGTTGATGGGCTCAAGTTGCACCAGGGGAGGTTCAGGTTAGATATTAGAAAAAATTCCTATGGAAGAGTGGTGAGGCACTGGCAAAGGCTGCCCCGGGGAGGCGGTGGAGTCACCATCCCTGGAGGTGTTCCAGAGCTGTGGACACATGGCACTGAGGGATGTGGTCAGTGGGCACGGTGGGGGTGGGTTGAGGTTGTATGTGGTCTTAGAGGTCTTCTACAACCTTAATGATTCTATGACTAGACAGCACCAAGGAGGCTTTTGGCTCTGTCCTTTCCTTTTCCTGTGGTGAGGATGGAGGAATGTCCATGTGGTCACCCTCCCTTAACCCCGTGCTTCCCCCTAGCTGTACCAATCCATGGCCAAAAAAGATTTTGACACGCTCAAGGGCAGCAGCTGGTCCTCGCGGTCGGCTGTGGACCTCACACCACACAAGCGGATGGCAACTGTCAGCAACGGGGGGATGCCAAAGGGCCGGAGCTACGGTGTGGGCTATGCCATGTCGCAGGCTGCCAGCACCTCCCCACGGCCCAGCTCCTTCCATGAGCGCAACTACCGTGCCCGGCAGAGCTTTGACACGCTGTCGCTGCGCTCCCTGCGGCTGGCTGATGGGCCAGTGCCTCCCAGCACCGCAGATGATCGCTACAGTATCGTCTCGGAGCAGCTGGACCCCATGGGGCACCGGTCCCTCTACAAAAACCAAGGCAACGGTGGCTTCAGCCGCTCGTACACCTTCGAGAGGCAGATGAGCACTGGTTCCAATGCCAAGAGCTCCGACTGGTTGGATGGCAGAGAGGTGCCCCAGAGCCGCACCATTCGGGCACCAGCCATGCGCACGCTCCAGCGCTTCCAGAGCAACAACCGCTCACGGCTCAGCACCAGCTCCTTTGGCAGCATCCAGCCATCCTCGCAGGCAGCCGTCGGGAGCTCCTACATGGGCATGGTGGAGCACAGCTCCCGTGCGCCCTCCGTGCGCAGCCTGGCTGAGTCCAGCCACCACCTCCAGGACCAGCGTGCCATGGATATGTACAATGGACACAGCACACTGCTCACCCAGCAGTCGGGAGGGTGAGTACCTACCAGCCTAGTCCCTGTTCTCATGAGTCACTTGGCTGATTTAGGGCTAAACTCCCTAGTTCTTGCTTGGCTGCAAGGGAAGGAGAAGTGAGGCGGTTGGCATTTGGCCTCACAGTCACGGAGCGTGGTGTGAGTTCAGCTTTAAGTGTGTCCTGCATATGCTTTTAGGTCTAACATAAAAACATCCTGAGGTGTAGAGGTGGTAAGGTACTTGCTAAGCCAGAAGGAGTGCGATGGGGAGGGAGATGGGTTGACACATCTCCTCTGAAATGTGGGATGTGATGGGGAGCAGAGATGGAAGACCCTTGTGACTGCCTTTTCTGGGCTCTTCCTCATCTGCCTGTGGCTTCCAGGTTTGACGACATTGACCTGCCCTCAGCGGTGAAATACCTTATAGCCAGTGACCCCAACCTACAAGTCCTGGGCGCTGCCTACCTCCAGCACAAATGCTACAGTGACAGTAATGCCAAGAAACAGGTGGGCACCAGAGGGGAAAGGTCTCATGAGCCTCTCCAGTATGGTGGGGCACACCTGGGAGGATGAAGGAGATGGAGGGAGCCTCAGACCTGTCTCTCCACCCAACCTGTTTCCCATTGTAGGCTCGCAGCCTCCAGGCCATGCCCAAGCTGGTGAAGCTCTTTAACAGCCCCAACCAGGAGGTGCAGCGCCATGCAACAGGTGCCATGCGCAACCTCATCTACGACAATGCTGAGAACAAGCTGGCGCTGGTGGAGGAGAACGGCATCTATGAGCTCATGAGGACACTGCGGGAGCCTGATGATGAGCTCCGCAAGAATGTTACAGGTCAGAGATGGTCACAGGGCTGGACTGGGGTCCTCCTCCCACTGAGGAGGCATCTGGTTCCCCTGGCCTGTGAGTAAGGCCAGGGTGATACTGCACGAGGACAGCTTTGTGTTGTCAACACGTACCTGGGTGGTGTCCCCAGCCTTGAGCTGCCTCATGGCTGTGAGTGGCCAGTATGAGTTGGGCCAGGGCAGACATGCTCTCTAGTTGTCCCAGGACTGAGGATCCATTTCTTCCATGCAGGGATCCTATGGAATCTTTCCTCCAGTGACAACCTGAAGGATCGCTTGGCTCGAGACACACTGGAGCAGCTCACAGACCTGGTTCTGGTCCCCCTCTCTGGCCTGGGTGGCTCTGGTGTCATCCAGCAGAACCCCTCTGAGGCAGAGATCTTCTACAACTCCACAGGCTTTCTCAGGTACCTGCTCTAGACCAGCCTCAGTCCTACTGTGGATAAAGGTTTAGACAGGAGGAAACACCACCTGCGCTGCCAATGGAGGAAGCAAAGTTTGCCAGAGCTTGTTTTTGAGATCCCAATTCCTTGCAGTGCTTGTGCTTCAAGGCAAAGTGTTGTCAATCCCATGGGACAAGCATTAGTTGCCCGCAGTGCTGTAGTGGGGCACCAGGATGAGTGGCCATGATGCCACTTCTTGCCATGATGGACCCTTTTTCCCGTGCAGAAATTTGAGCTCTGCAAGCCAGCAGACCCGGCAGAAGATGCGTGAGTGCCATGGGCTGGTGGACGCTATGATCCACTACGTGAACAGCTCCCTAGAAGTAGGGAAGTCAGAAGACAAGGTGAGCCTCAAGATTTGCTCTGCTCAGAGGGCTTGGGGCTTCAGTGCCCTCAGATGTTGCTCACTCCCTTGTGTCCCTTGTGACTCCCCTGGGGTCACCAGACATCCTTCACAAAGTGGGGAAAATGAATCTGAGTCTGTTCCAGCTTACTGGGCGTAGTGGAGTACTGTCAGTGGTGGTGGATGTGACTCTGAACATGGAGCCCATGGGACCGTGCCCTGGAGGGTGTGCCAACTCACCAGGACTGACTTCCACCCTTCATGTCCCATTTCTTTTCCCAGAGCGTGGAGAATGCTGTCTGTGTCCTGCGCAACCTCTCCTACCGCCTCTACGATGAAATGCCTCCCTCCTCCCTCCAGCGCCTGGAGGGCCACCGCAGGAATAATGGTGGAACCATGACAGGAGAGCTGGTGGGCTGCTTCAGCCCCCAGAGCAAGAAGGCTCGAGAGGTCAGCAGGCGGTGGTGGGGGACCATGGCATTTTTGTGCTGTGACAGCTGCATCGCTTGGGGTGTGGAAGCATGGGAAAACAGCTGGTGAAACATGGTGATTGTGGGTGGAGGTGGACACCAGCCTTGCCTGCTGGGTGGGACACATAGGTGAACTCAGAGGGTGAATCAGGTGCTACTTGCATGTAGCAATGGGTGCAAATCCCCCCCCATGCTGAGTGGTGTGACACAGCTGGATTGACATGTCCTCTTGCTGTGGGCACCTCCAGCTTGGCAGGAAGTGGACAACATAGAGGGATTGTTCTCTCTGGGTCTAACACTGCTCCCTTTGTCCCCGCAGCACTATCTGAATGCAGACATTGTCACTTTCACGGAAGTGTCCAAGGACCCCAAGGGCATGGAGTGGCTCTGGAACCCACAGATTGTGGGCATCTACAACCGGCTGCTGCAGCGCTGCGAGCTCAACAAGCACACCACTGAGGCAGCCTCGGGTGCCTTGCAGAACATCACTGCTGGGGACCGCAGGGTGAGGATACAGGAGGGGAGCATTCCCGGGGCTTGTACCATCTTGTTTGGCTGTCACTGCTGGTCACAGCCCCACCTGGGTGGAGGAACGTGGCCATCACACTCCTCGCCAGTCGGGTCACCCTGCCACACTGAACAAGAGGAGGAGGAGGATGGGGCAAACCTGGTGGGTGCCTCTACTGTGTGTTTTTGCCTCTGCAGTGGGCAGGTGTGCTGAGCCGGCTGGCCTTGGAGCAGGAACGCATCCTGAACCCTGTGCTGGACCGCGTCCGCACCGCTGACCACCACCAGCTGCGCTCCCTGACGGGGCTCATCCGCAACCTGTCCCGCCATGCGCGCAACAAGGATGAGATGTGTGAGTGCTGGGGAGGGCAGGGCTGGGAGGGCAGGACCAGGGTGGCACAGAGGAGCCCGCTGGACGCTTTCCGTCCTTTGATCCTCAGTTTGGCCTCTGCTTACCTTCAGGCATGTCTCAGCACCTTCCTGTGTCCATGCTCACAGCTAGACGCATGCTTGTGTGGTGTCCTGTCTGTCTCCAGTGACCAAACAGCCCTGGCATTCTCTACTCTGCCTCCAGCCCCACTGTCTTCCTTGGCTATGCATCTATTGCTTCAACTCATCTCGCACACTGCTCCTTTCCCAAATGCCACGGAGTCTTAGCAGAGAGCTTGAAGCAACCCCTGGTGCTGCCTCGTGGGTCCTTGGCTGCAGGGCTCCTTCCTAGGTCACCATGCATCCTATGGGGTCGGCCCCTTGACCTGATACATTGCCTTTGCCCTCCAGCTACCAAGGTAGTCAGCCACTTGATTGAGAAGCTGCCAGGGAGCATCGGGGACAAGGCACCGCCTGCTGATGTTATCGTGAACATCATTGCGGTGCTCAACAACCTGGTGGTGGAGAGCCCCATGGCTGCTCGCGACATCGTCTACTTTGATGGCCTCAGGAAACTCTTCTATGTCAAGAAGAGGAGGGACAGGTGGGAGCTCGCTTGTCTATTTTTCCGTTCCACCCTTCACCACAGCCATCTGTTTTTCCATCTGGGTGCTTCTCACCACTCCTAGTAGAAGCACTTTGACAACAGCCCTCGGACTTTATGGGGTGTTATCCTTGGCCTGGTGGGTACCATTCCATGCCCTGTGTTACCCAAAACATGATGGTATTTTCTCTCTCTGCTCTAGCTCAGACAATGAGAAATCCTCCAGGGCAGCAGCCAGCCTCCTGGGCAACATGTGGCAATACACCAAGCTCCACCGGGACTTCAAGGTGGTACGTACCTCCCTCTGGTGTGGGAGCGTGGGGAAGAGCCCAGGGGAGTCATGGCTGGGGGCTTCATCTCAGAAATCTGCGCCACCCAAATGCTTCAGGGCATATGACTTGCCCTGACTCCACACCTTCACTTCATGTAGAGGTGGGAATGTCCCCAGAGCATCATCCTTCTGGTGCCAGGTGCCTAAAGGGATGGGAACACCCATGTGCCCAGGGTGGGCACAGCATGCCAGAGAAGAGTATGTTTGCGTTCCCAGACCCTACCTCCTGGCAAGGTGTGGCCACAGGTGTCCTTGAGCAGGGGTAGTGATGACAGCACCAGGGGTCCCCCCACTGGGTGACAGGTGGCCTTTTTTCTTGCAGAAGGGGTACCGGAAGGAGGATTTCCTCAGCCTGTAAGAACAGTTCCAGGGAGAAGGGACTGCACAGCCCTCAGTCTCCCCTCCAGGACGTGCCTTGCTGCCTCCTGTGGCCCCGGAGGAGCCGCTCACCTCAGGACTCCTGCTCTGTAGCATAGTTCCCACTGTTCCTCGTGTCCCTTGTGCCTACCCCGTGCTGCTGGGAACCCTATCTCTAGGCTGGTGATACAGGAGCTGAAAATATCCCCCCCAAACCATTTTTGCACCACTTCAAGCTTGGTAGAAAGGCAGGAAGCTCTGGGGATGCTTTTGGGGGTGTCCCTATCCCAGCTGCCCCTACTAATGAAGGGGTGAGCTCCCAGAATCTCATTGTGCTGGGCTGTGCCCTGCATGGGGATGGGACTTGGTAGAGCACAGGGGGTATCCGTGATGGCCACTGGTGTCTCCCCTAAGTTTTAAGGGGCTGCACCTTTGCCTGCAAGGAGCCAGAAGCAGCATCAGTGCCCACTTTGCAGCAGGGACCCCATAGCTGCCCTGTTAAGGACCTGGGGCTATTCAGGACCAGTGCTGCATAAGCAAGATCTGGGCAGGGCCAGCTAGCTTATGTTCGCTGGGTGGCGTCTCCCCGCGGGGTGGGGAGATGCCCTCAGTGCCCGGTGCAGGTGGGGCCAGCGTAAGTTCAAAGCTCACTCAGCAGAGGCGGAGGGTTGGGGTGTGCAGGAGGCTGTGGGTCGCTTGGGTCTGCCAGTGGGGTTTGGGACTGGGGAGGGAGACCCTGCGCTTGGGTGTGCCCCATCTGGGAAATGGGGTAGAGTAGGTATGATGGGGGGGGAGGGAGTGGGGGGAAGAGTGAGCAGTGTGGCAACAAGGGACCTCCCCCCTACTGGATGTGACATGTTGGGGATGGGGCAGTGCATTTGTCCCACCAGCTCTCCACATAGAGGCTGTGCACTGTGTATCCCCCCAAATAAAGACCTTGAATAATATCCCTGTGCTTGAACCAGTACCTGTGGACGCTGTCTCACTGCTCATTGTGCAATCCACCAGTGTCATCCATGTCCCTGCAGATGGATGAGACCCACTGGAACAGCAGCACTTTATTGCCACAAGGATTTCTGTGGGGTAGAGGGTGATGCTGCCTCAAGCAATTAGGGTAGGGAATGAGGGGCAAAGGGATGTGGGTGCATGGTGCTTCTCCGAGGGCATCACCAATCCCAACGTTGGTCCATCAGGCAGGAAAAATGTCCCTTCTACCCAGGGCAAGTGAGGAGGACCTACCACCTGAGGGTGGCCAGGTACTGGGGACAGGAATGTCCCCCCATGATGGCTTTTCACCATGGAGCATGTTGCTAGGAGCCAGCTCCTCTCCTCCCAGCTTCAGTTCTTCACTGTGCCTGGGATCCTGGAACCATGACCAGAGTCCTTGCAGTCCCACAGTGTGTGGGGATGCTGAGATTCAGTAGCTTGGCTGTGGCTCTGCTCAGATGTCATCCTCTGTCACCAGGCAGTAGAAGTCTGTGCGGGCGCCATAGTTGCGTGAGCCCAGGTCGGAGACATCAATCTCAGATCTGTGGCTGTCCTTCAGCTGCGTGTCCTCCTGCGTGCCAGTGGCCAAAGCTGTGGGCCCCCCAGGGACACTGATGCGGGGAGGAAGGGGACTTCTAAAAGCATATCCACGGAGGCCTGGAAGGAGCAGACAGGGGTCAAGTGATGGGGAAGGGGTCAACCCAACCTTCCGACCCAACCCAGAAAGGAGGTGGGTGACAAGTACCTGTACCCAGGTCTCCATCTGGGTGGGGGTCCCCCCGGCTGTCCAAGTAGCTGCTGTGCAGGATGAGCATGGGGTCCTTGTCCTCCTGTAGCTGGGTCTGCGGGTCCCCCATGGTCCCCCGGAAGGCCACCTTGCGTGGCAGGGCCAGGCACAGCTCCTTCCAGAAGTCTGACGATGGGGTCTGCATGGGGTAAGAAGGAGATGAGCTGTGCTGGGTTGCAGAACAGCCCTGCCCAGCCCTGTGCAGGGCTGGAGAAAGCTCCTCCTGCAGCTGGGAGCTCAGCCAAGGTGAAGGCTGTGCTCTGCCATGGCAGCATGCCTGCACAGCAACGGAGAAACCAGCCTGACCTGCTGGAGAGCTGCAGCTCCTAGCCCGGCCCTACAGTGTGAGCTGTGCTGCCCTGGTTTCCTTGGCCAGGGGACACCCTAGAGCAGGGCTCCTTCCTGTGCACGTTTGGGACGTGAGCATGCAGATCTAGAGCCTGATATGAAATGGGGCATCAGGGTTGGACCCTGCTTGGCCCTTACCATGGAGCCTGCTCGCCAAACCAGCAAGGTCACGGCGCTCCTGTGATGCTTCAGCAGGCTGATGGCAGGGTGTGTGATCTCCCGGTACTGGCTCTCAAAGACGATGAAGATGGGTTTCTTGGAAAGCTCTAGCAACCTCCAGAGCCCTTCCCTGTGGGACAGACATGGGGCAGGCGGTGAGGAGCTGCCAGCCCCTTTCTCCCAGAGACAGGCAGGAGTGGGTTCATACCTAAAGCTGCTGTTGCACCAGTCTTGCTCCAAGTATGCTACCGAGAGGACCACAATGAGACGCCGGCACCTGCTCACATTCATGATGAGGTCTGCTGATGGCTCTGTGCCGGGGAGAGAAAGGATCTTAGCCCCTTGCCCAGTGCATCCTCTCCCCTCTTTGGGATTTCAGATTCAGGTGTCAGCACTGTCCCTCTGCCCAATGCCATAGGGATGGTGCCTACCAGCATTAGGCAGGATGTTCTGCTCATCCAGGTAGAGCTTGTAGCCATAGCGGTTCTCCAGCTGTGGCTTGACAATGAAGTGGACAAACTTTCGGTCATCTGGAGCAGTGGCATGGGACACATAAGCATCATACAGCTTCCCATCTGTGTGGTTGGGGGGAAAAGGGGAGGTTAGTACCAGAGAGGAGCTATGGTCCTGAGGTAGCTCATCCTGGGGCCACTCTCTCCTCCGCTCCCCTCTCACCATTCATCTCCAGCTCGCCATAGTGGTTCCTGTACCAGAGGAGCACGCTCAGGCGGCATCTGATATAGAGCCCTGCCAGCAGTACCAGGAGGGCCAGGACCAACAGGGCAGCCAGCACTGCACTTACATGCCCCACAACCTCTGCAAAGATAGTGAAGAGCATGGTGAGCATGGCTGGTAGCCCAGACCCAGCTTTCCGGAGTTCACACCTCAACATGCAGCCATTTCTCTTTTTCCCACTTTGTGACACCCATGGGGCCACCACTGCCACCCCGTTCCCAGAACCTTCCTTGGGTTTCCCACTCCTGTCCCCGCCAGGGCTTGCTCCCAGTGTATCCCTACCCCTTCTCTGCAGAGTGAAGGTGGCTGTGGCATTGCTGACCCAGCAGGCAAACACTCCGAAGTCGGCATCGTGCGTGAGGTTGACCTGCAGGACAGTGGCAAGGAGACGCTCCGAGGCATTTTGACCAAACCTAGGGAGAGAAGGAGCCGCTGTGGGTTGGGCGGCCCAGAAAGCCAGACGGACGTACCCTGGGGCAGGCTCCTTACCACGTGCTGTCCTGTCTGTTCTCACTGCCCAGCCACTGCCCATCCTTGGTCCAGATGGGGACAGGCTCACAGTGCTCTCTAATTGCCCAGCGCACAGTGCAGTTCAGCACAATCTGGCTTCCCAGGGCCAGCTCCAGTGTCTCGTTGGCAGCTGGGGCAAGGATTTCAGGAGGTACACTGCAAAAGTCTGGAGGCACAGAGGGAAGGGGAAACCATCAGGGACCCAGCTTATGGCAATGGGGAATCATAGAACTGTTGAGTCATTACGGTTGGAAAAGATCTCTACAGTCATCAGTCCACTCCCACCACACTCATTAAAACATGTCCCTAATTAGAACTGTAGAATCATTAGGGCTGGAATAGACCTGTAAGATCATTGAGTCCAACGCCTGCCCACCCCCACCACACCCACTGAACCATGTCCTCCGGTGCCGCATTTCTACGTTTCTTGCACACCTCCAAGGATGGTGACCCCACCACCTCCCTGGGCTGCAGTGCCACTGCATCACTACTCTCTCTGAGAACAAATTTTCCCTACTATTTAACCTAAGGCATGACTGCCCTGCTGCTGTCCTGGCTTCCCCAGAAAAACAAGCTCTGCTGTAAGGGTCTGGCAGGGAGCAGTGCTCTGCAGCAGGCTGGGCCGGTTTTTGAGGCTGGGGCCCACCCCAGAGCAGCAAGCGGGACCTCCACCATGCTTGAGAGTGAGGGGGCTGAAAACACTTGAAACATTGATTTTTGCAACCTACCTGCCATGGTGTGGTCAGAGACATTCAGCTGCTGGCATTGCGGAAGGAGGGACCTGGTGTCACACGTTTTCTGGGAGGACAAAGTCCACCTGTTTCTGCCACAGGGTGGATTGGGGCTGGGACAGAGAAGAAAATGGAATTTGGGTTAGGGTGTTGCTGCGAGGCCAAGTGAAACCACAGCCCCCAGGTCATCCTGGGACCCACAGTCCTACCGCAGACACTCTTTGGATGTGCAATTGGGGTCCCTCCTTTGTGCTGCGTGGCTTAGCTGTGCACTGCTTCCAGTCCAATGTGCCTGTTGAAATTGCTAATTAAACCACAGGGTTTATTTATAGCAGCATGGGCTTCCTATCTTGTGAGCTTTCACACCCAGTGGCACAGCAGTAACATAAGGAGGCACAGTGCTGCCCTGTGGCTGTGTCCAGGTACCATCCCTGCATCCCAGCACTGCCCCTTGGGAAGAGGAGCAGCAGGGAGGACACCCTGCACCTCGCCAATACATCACACTGGTTACAAAAGGAACCTGAAGCAGAGCCTGGCTGTGGCATTAGGCTCCTCTGTCCCTGAACACCCACAGAGCCCCCAGTGTGGGTATTGTGCCTGCTGGGAATAACAAGGACGTCAGGATGCTGGTGTTTATGCAAGGCAGCACTACTGTAAACACATCCAGCCAAACTGCTGGGGCCAGCAGCGATAAAATCTGCCCTGGCTGCCTCTGCCCCAGAGCTTCTTCACTCCTGATTGCAAACTCGTTTGGAAATGATGAAACCTGGTTTTCCCCCGAAGAAACTGAGTCTGTGTTGTGGGTGTTATGTGGAAGGGGGAGGTCTGCAACTGGGGTTGGAGGTACCTCACCTACCTGTGCCACAGCAGCCGCAGCTCCGGGCAAAAATGGGGTCAAGGTACGCAGGGGACGCAGGGGACGCTTGAGCAGCTGGAAAATAATTGATACCTAAAGCATTAACTGATTTTTTTTCTGTGGTCAAGGATGGAAGAGCAGAGGCTGGAGAACCCCACTGCCAGGCTTTTGCATGGGGAAAGGATGGGGTGGTGTGGAGCTTTCCCAGCCTGCTGGCAATGCTCTGGTTGCGCTCAGTCCTGGCTCACCCATCCTTGTGTAGTTGGAAAGAAGGAAGTCCCAACAGGGTGTGGGCTGGCTGGAGAGCTCAAGGAGGCCCTCAGCAGTCCCTAGTCCCACAGGGAGGCATAATCTTTTCTTCAGGGGATGAAATGGGCGCTGAAAGGGAAACTCTGTGCGGGGCTGAAGGAGGAGCACAGGGAAACACACAACACACTGCCATTCCTATGTTTTGGTTTGAGGGATAGCCCAGTTCTGTAGTGATCCAAGTATGATAGCTGGACTGTGGTATCCCCCTGGAGGAAAGCCATGGGGAAAGCAAAGTAGGCAGGGAGCACGCAGCAAGGATGGAGGCTAAGCAACAGAGCTTGTAGGGAGAGGATGAGACTCTACTGACCCTGGCCGAGACACTTCAACACAGAGTGGGAAGCAACAGAGAGCTATGTTTACCTGCAGGAGATTCCTCCAGACTTCCTGCCAGCCATCTTCCCCCTGTGCTACTTGAGCTGACTGCCAGACAAGTGCTTTCGTTAGGTTTTTCTCTGTGCTTTTTTTTCTTTTTTTAAGCTACTCCCTCCCCCCCCCCCCTGCTTCTCCCCTCCCCCCCCCGCCTTGTTCAGCCCATGCCCTTCACTGGGTTCCCCAATCACTGGATGCCAGGCTTGCAGAAGGGGTTGGCCATCCCTCTTTCCCACCCACTGCTCCACCTCCACCTGAACCTGTGGGAGAGAAAAAAAAATAACACCTAAATAACTTTGGCTTTATGGGAGGGGAAAAAGGAAAAAGAGAAAAATGGAGAGGGAAGGCAAGCCAACCAACCCGCCAGCCTCAGGGAGTTGGGTACACAGCTCCTTGCAGCTGGAAGAGACGTTGGGGTGAGACAAAACCTGCACCCACCAGTAATACCAGCTCCCCGGGCTGCATGGGGGCTCAGGGGTGTGTGCTCCTCACAGAGCTGTGTGCAGAGCCCGGGGTGTAACGTGGGGTCATGATTTGCTGAGCACCCACAGGCTCAGGGCTCTGGGGCTTGGTCTCCAATAGTGTGGAGTGGACATGGTGTCTTGGCAGGACAAAGCTTGTACTTGGAGTCATTCTTCTAGCTTGTCTGGGGAGCTGGAGCAAGGTGATACATATCAGCATTCATAGCAGCAAGTGATGGCTGTGGTAATTGTCAAAGAGGTAATTAAAGCCACAACACAGCCTAGGTTCTGGTTAAGCTCACAGTGGCAGTGGTGTTTGGTGAAAGGCCAGTGAAAGAGCATTGCCATCCTGGCTGTGCCTAACAGCACTGAAAGTACTGGAGTCTTCAATAAGGTAATCACACCATCTGGGGTTGAGAAGAGAGAAAAAGTGGCTGTTTCCAGAAGTGGTTATTTCCTCCTGAAAAGCCTCAGTTCAGCAGACTGATGGAGGAGGTGGGGTGGTCCGCATTTCTGAGCATTGCACACTCCTGGGATTTTCCAGGAATAAAGCCATATGAACAACAGCCATCAAACACAACAGTGTTATGTGGTTGTGTGGAAAGGGCTGAAAATGGGGGGATTCTGGCTTCTTGGGGATTTTGATGGTGGGGAAGGGTGGTTGGGATATGGGGTCAAGAAGAACGTGGGAGATGATGTAATGGCCCCAGTGCTTCACCTTTTGTTTGTCTGTTTCTTTTTCTGTGAAGCTTTTTTATTGTTGTTTTCCTTTAAAGCATACAAAATAGTTTTGGTTTATTCAAGGCTTTCTGTTCAAAGGTCCTGAAGTGCTCTACCTCCAGTACAGCTCCTTCTATCTGCATTCCATCAGAGGGTTGTTGAAAGCAGATTCCCATTTACAGTAAGTTAAAAATTAACCCTGCATCAGGACTACAGGGCTTGGTGTGTGCCCGCCCGCCCCTCGGGCCACTGCAGTGCTGTTTGCATGTCGAGCTGCACCCCTACAGCTCCCAGCAGGCCCTGCATGGGAAAAAGATGGCGGGGCTCCCCTGTGCGGGTGGCCTTTCCATCATTCGTGTTCTCTAGACCCTTCACCAGCTTCATGCACACTGCTGTGCTCACTTTAACGTATGGACTGCAAACCCCAGTGTAAACCAGTTGGCTTTGTGGGATGATAAAGGGTTCCAAGGAACAAATGGCAAGGGCAGGGAACTAGGGGCTGACTAAACCTTTCTTGTCCATCAGAGCTATTCCTGCGGGCAAGTGAAAAGTGGGAAGGAGTGGAGGTGATCTTGATCACAGTGGTAAAAGGACAAAACAAGCCAGAGGGCTGAGGGCATTGCACAGCTCGTTCCACTTCCCTGCTTGATTCTTCACGGCTTTGGGAGTGCAGTTTTCTTCTGAGTTCATGTTGGTGTCTTTCTCTGCAGTCCTGAGCGTGGGCTCAGAGGCATATCACCCCCAGACTGTCACCTGCTATCTGCTGCTGGCCTTGGCAGTGGGGCACAGCCCCTGGCCCTGTCTGCAGTGGACCTTGGGGACCATGGGAAGCTGCTGGCTTTGCATCCAGAGCTCCCATCGAAATCCTCTCAATCTGAGACTGTCACTTTGTGCTACGCTGGAGCCTGCAACCCTGTCCTGCATCCTGCTGCTGAGGTGAGTGTGCACTGCTTGGGTAGGACGGTGGAAATGACTGTATCAACACGAGCTCGCTGATAGCCGGTTCTTGATGCATTTAACAGCTTGAAGCTAATTAAGTATGAGCTACTTAGAGCTGCCAGGCAGCTGTGTTCCAAGGCTATCAGTGAAACCAGTTTCATTTCCAAGTGCCAGAAAGGAGAGCATTGCTACAGGGTGAGGTGCCACCTAGGCACAGATGCTTAATCACTGTCACTCTACTCCTTTTCCCAGGAAACACAGCAGGTGGGTAGCTTTTTGCTGTTAAATCAGGGGCAAGGACTCTGCAGGTGTAGGGCTGCACTGACTTCAAACAAGCCACAAACATTGTGGCCTCTTGTGGCATGCGGTGCTAAGAACAGCTTTTATTACAGGAAGAAACATCACCATGTACATCTCTGTGCAGGAATATTGCTCTGTACGCAGCAGGGGTTCAGGCTAACCTGACTTTTAATTACAGAACATGACAGATCAGCTCTAATGAAATAGTTGATCCTGAGCTATGCTGCTCATCTTCACTTGTCTGCATCATTCAGGGTTTGTATTGTGGCTGTGTGTCTATTACACGTGCTCACACACTTGCACAGTGACACCTGCCTAGCTCCCAGATTCTATTCAGTATATCCCCACAATTTAACACAAGTGGCCACCTGTGGCTATTTGACAGAGGAGGGGATGAAAGCATGGAGCTCGAGGTTAAACTTCAGAACTGATTAAAGGATTTCAGTACTCATAAAGAAAAAGACTCTCAGGTCAGCTTTGAAACTCTCCAGTGGATTTCACCCAGGGTTTACAAGGATGGTAACAAAGCTGGAAACCGAGCTGCAGTGACCTGACCGGTGCTCCTGTCTTTCTCATTAACAAAAGTTAGAAAAAAGTTGTTCTTCTCAAGTGTTTGCAGACCCAGTTCAGCAAGGCTGCCATGCACAGGTTCAAAATAATGTAATTTGGAAATGCTGTGGGGTACCAAAAGGCTGTTTCTGCACTCAGGGTTGAGTGGAGAATCACGTTTGAGGGCACATTGTCATTTCCATATAATGTGAACAAAGACTTTGTTCCTTTAATGCAAATAACTCTGCCTCGATTTGGTAAAGCTACAGGTAGACCTGGCATTGAGCAAACCTATGAAGCCAGGAACACACAAATGTTAGAAAAGTTCCAGTGACTGCTCTGACACCAGACCAGCTGGCGCATGTAACCCCTGCTTTGCCATAGGCAAACTCTTGTGTTCACTGTTGTAGGGCTGTAAGGAAAGAGGTGATGAAATACCAAGCTGGCAGGGCTAATGTATTGTGCTTTGCAGCAAGAGATAACACTTTCTAGCCTTGTGACTCGGGATTTTCTCTATAGCTAAATGTACTTCTGTCAGTCCAGCACGTTCTTGCTCTTGTTCTTGCCACTATGTCAATTTCCTTTAATTCTGCCACTATGCAGCACCTCTCACTCCACCTCAGTGTGCTAGGCATAAATGCTTAAGCTCCAGCCTTTTTTTCATTATCCACATGAAGAAAAAAGAAGTGGGAGTGAATGATCTTTAGGTGCTGTGAATAGGAAAGGGGAGGCAGGAAAGATAGCATTGTGAATACAGTTACTCTTGGTGGCTGAGGGTCCGTCTGCTCGAGTTTTTACAGTCACTGCATTTATTGACCATTTTTCTTGTAGTTGAGTTGGATATATATTTGAGTTAAAGCAGATGTGGGGGCATGGTAGGGCCCTGTGCAAAAGACAATCAGAATAACAAGTGCAATTTACTAAAGATTGGGGAAAGGATGGTTTGGAACCACAGCTATGCAGTAGTTGTGCTGTGAGGCAGATTGTGCTGGCTTTCGTGAAAGAGGAAGGACTGAACCTTCTTTACGGTGTGAGAGCAGGGAGGTCAGTGAAAGCGGAGGAAGAGGGGGCCAAAGTGTAAGGAAGATCTGGAGAGGGAACCTGGAATGAGGTAGCCACTTTTTCCCATGATGCTACACGGCACGTGAAGGCAATGACTGATATGGAAGCCAGGGCACCTCCTGCAGGCCAGTGTCATGCTTACCCAGTGATGGCTGGATGCTGCCAAACATGCTGAGCTCTCTGCATGGTGCTGAGGAGCCTGGCTCCATTGTGTCATAGCTCTTCCTCGGCTGCTGAGTTTGCTGGGAAGACGCTATTCCCACCTCTGCTGCCACTTTCTTCCTCTTTGTGGCTGTACTAGTTATAAGCATCCTGCTCCTGTGAAGCAGCTGTCACCTCATCACTCCCCAGTTCAAGTCCATGGTTGGTGACAGCCAGAGCTCATGAATGCCTCTCTGGCTGTGCTGGCAGGCTGGGGAGAGGGGCTCAAGTCCATGTTTCACTTTCTTCCATGAGAGGAGACTACACTTCAGTGGAGTACTCCATCATGCTGGGGGAGAAAGGAAAGGGGCATAAGGGCTAGGACTACCTGAATTGGGAAGAAATGGGGCTGTGGGAACAATATTCAGAGTGGGAATAGGACCTTTTGTCAAATATAATTCACTGCCTTGAGAGACCTAAAAGCCAGGCACCTGGGCTAGTTAGTGATGCTACTGGCCTGGAGGGAGGTGGGCCTCATCTACATGTAATGCATTCCATCTTAAAATGAACATGTAATGCTACAAGCCCCAAGTACCAGTGGCTGGACTCAAAATGGGAGTAGAAGCTACATCTCAAAGGGAGATGGAGGATCTGCTCAGAGCCCAGTGTCACCAAAGAGGTATGTCCTGAGCTGGTGGTGGGTATTGGCCCCATTGTGGGGCTCTGGTGTGGACTCCTGCACTCAGTCCAGCATGGTCCTTAGCACCTTCTGGGGCATTACCCACCTCAGTTCTTTCCGAAGGTGGTTGTGCTTTTCATCCAGAAGATGATTCTTAACTGACAGGGGCACATCAGGGACATACCAGGCTGCAATCAGTTTGACGCACAGAGCCACATGCTGCAGGACACAAACGGAGTCGCAGTGGCAGTGAGGAGTTCGCAGGGCCACTTTAACATGCCACCATCACCCCAGTGGCCTCAGCCTCCTCCCTGGCTAGCTGCCCTAGTACTCACCTCAAAGAGGATGAGGAAGGCAAGCCGGGCTGCAAAGACATGCCAGAACTGGACAGTGTAGCTGTAGTCCTCATCATTCCTGTAATCCCGGTACCTGCAGCAGAGACCTCTCAGTGCCAGTCCCTCTCTTTACCAGACCCATTGGGGTCTCAGAAGAGGTCTGGTGTCTTTACACATAGGGCTGGATGCCATGGCAAGGGGCTGGCAGGGATGCTACCAAGCACAGATTGCTGTTACCTGCACACTGTAGTCCCATTCTTGACCAAATCTAAGATCTCTACAGCCAGGTTTGTGTCTGGCTCAAAGTGCTTGATATGGAAGACAGAGAGGCTGTGGTTGATGTAGCCAGTCAAGCAGCTGCGAGGGGAAAAGAGCACATCAATTCACATCAGCCCGGTGGTGAGGTGAAGCTCCTGCTTTGTGGTCACACTAAGGGAGTTTGTGGGAGGGTTGGAACAGCTGACCAGCCACACTCACTCAACAGCAGTGTTGTTTTCTTTCATGCAGGGGCTGTATGTGTACTTGTAGACCTGCACAGGGATGAAGTCAGATGTGATGGCAATCACCAATCCATTCCCGATGACAGCCAGGATGCCAATGGCTTCCAGGACCTGCAGCCAAATTCCTGCAGGAGAGGAGAAGGTTGGTGATGCTCCCTTGACAGCTTGCTCAAGGGTTACAAATGCAGCTGCAGCTCAGGAACAGGGTGGCACAAACAGAAGTCTGGGTCAAGGAAGGAGAGTTCCAAAGTGCCCCTCATTGTCTGAAAAGTCTGAAATTGCTTCTCCCTCCCCAATCCACAGCTCTCCCTGTGCTTTGCTATCTCCACAGTCAAGAGCACATCCCAGCAAAGGAATGCTCAAGACTCCTTCAGACTGGAAGGGACTTAACACCAGCACTGTTTGCACAAGCAGCAGTTCTCATGGGCCCCACCTCACCAATGTCATTGGTCTTCCTGGGCACTATGCGCCGGTGCAGCCGTGTCATCTTGATGGCATCCAGGCGAATCTCAAAGAGGTTGTTGAAGAACGCCAGCAATGGGGCCAGAGGAAAGGCAGCAACAAAAATGGTGGTGAAGCTGTACTGGATCACTGCAGAGGGGGGAAATGCTAGGTGCTGGTGTGGAGCCACCATGGAGTGGATATCTCCCAGGGATTCAGGTGCTGTCTGAGTTTGTCCTGCTTTGTGGCTTTTGTCAGAGGGAAGTTTCAGGATTGAAAGGGGAGATAAACCTGTCTTGGGTACCTCATACCCCCACAGGAGACACCCACCTCTTCCAGGCCTATCAGAGAGGGGGATCCTTGAGGCACAGTGGTTGGGCTAACCAAGTAGGACTACCCTGGGGTTACAGCCACCTCCTTGACACCCTTAGGAGGGGAGAGGAAAGTCCCAGGCAAGGTTCCAAAGCCAACATGGTTGCCTGCTCTCTCTTGCTTTGGGAATGGTCTCCTTAGTGGGACTGGGCATGGAGCTGAGTCTCAGCACTCTCCCTTGCATCATGCTATCCCCATACAAGGAGGACAGATGGCACTGCACACAGCATCCTGCCTTGCTCATCCTTTCCTCCCCTACATACCCATCTCCAAGAATTCATCAAACAAGCTGAAGATGTTGACCTCGTTGAGTTGATAGTTGATGAGCCACTGCTTTTTGCAGGGGTCCTCAACCTCCTCCTCCTCCCCCAACACCAGGTGTTTCTTCTTGGGGCGCTTCTGCCTCTTGCGTATTTTGTGGGCTAGCCAGCTGCAGTGGGAGGGAGAAATTTGTACTGCTGTCTGCAGAGTGATGGCAGGGGTGGCAGGGGCAGCACTGGACACCTGAGATGGGGAAAGGGAGGAGATCTTGGCCTGAAGACCAAGGTTACTCTCAGTAAGAAGTGGGAAGCTGTCCTGCATATCCAAGAACACCAGCAAGCACTTCAAAGGCTAGAATAAGGCTTACGGGACAAGGTACTCCACCACATTGCTGATGGTTTGCTTAAGCATCATGATGATGGCCATCTGGATGAAGAGGTCAGTGATGCAGCCGCTAGGGTGACACTGCAAAGGGATGAGAGGAGAAGGTTCTGAGGAACTGTTTGTCCAAGCTGAGATTTGGTTGTGCATTGCTGGGCAATGGGGAAAGGCAAGGTAGGAGTTGTGGTATGGGGTCAGAGGATTTTATGGCAAGTCTCTCACCTCCTCCAGCCTCCACTTGCCAGCAATGCGCACGTAGTTCCCTGGGTGGCCATTGATCCTGAGTAGGGAAGCAAGAAGAGTGATATCTGTTGAGCCTCACCTGTAACTCCTTTCTGGATAAGCAGCCAGCTGTGGGATGGTGGACACCATTCTCCAGGCATTAGCCTAGGCAAAGGTGTTCTCCCATCCACTTCCCCATTCCTTGGGGAAAAGCCATGGTCCTGCTGAGATCCCAGATGGTTTACCCCCTTCTCACTTCTGCCAGGTGCTCTGAGGGGGAAAGTAGATAAGCAGGGGTCCCCCTACCACCACTCACCTCCCCAGAAAGAAAGCAATGTAGATGAGCGAAGAAAAGTTCGTCAAAAACTGGAAGATGAAGATCTTTATGGTAAAGTTGTTCTCATGCTGGGAGAAGGTCCGTGGTTTCTCTGGAGACAGGAGCAGGGTGTTGATCATAAAGAGGTGGAACCTTATCCCACTCCCCATGGATCCCATGGCAAGAACTGCCTGGTAGATGCTTTGTGGTTGTGGAGGAAGGAAAGAAGCCACAAGACTAGCTGCATGTGGGGACCAATGAGGAGGTGCCCTACAGTTCTTTTCTTTGGTGGAGGTACCACTGGGCAGCTTGGTGCTGTGGGGTGTAAGTGGGGGCATCCCCCAGTTTCCCTTACCTAGGTCACAGAGAAAGAGGGCCACGCGTCTGTTGATCTGCAGGAAAGAGGTGTAAAACAATAAGGGAGAATTGATGATGGAAAAGGACAAGACCCGTTGCCCACCCCATGCTGCAGTCTGCACCTTGGTCATGATGACAATGGTGATGTAGTGCAGCACAGCCCCTGTTATCACTGCCACCAGGTTAGCCTGCTCACGGAAGAACTCGGAATCACTCTGGGTGAAGAGAGCCGTGGCGACCACCCGATAAATGACAAGTGCATGGGCAATGCCAATCAGTACAACAATCTGTGGAGGAGGACAGTGGAGAGGTGAGAAGCAAGGAGGGAAGGACGTGCTCCATCTTGGATGAGTGCTTCAGAAACTGTCTCTCTTCACCAGAACTCATCTGGATGTGGCCTCAGGTGCAAGCCAGTGTTCTTCAGCAATGGATTAGATGTTCATAATGCAGACATCCACCTCTACTTGTCCACTTGTTGTCCCATAAGGAGAAGGGACAATGTCAAGGGTTTGCCTCTTCCTACCCTAAGTTCCCCCTGGCACTTACCATGAGCAGAACCAAGAGGAGCACAATGGTGCTGCGCAAGTAAGAGTGCCGATACCGCCGAGGTTCATGCTGCAAATTGTTGATCAGCTCCATAGCTAGCTCCTCCTGAAGAAGAATAAAAAAGTATCTCTCTCTCTTTCTCTCTCTCTCTCTATATACACATGCAGGAAAGGAAGGTTTCAATAGAGCCTTCCCCAGGTACTGGAAAGCCCAAGGGTGGCTGTGTAAATGGCAGTATGGAATGATCAGAGCTGGAGGAACGGGGCTGAATATCTGACAGCATGACCAGTCCTGATTGAGTTTAGAGCCTCATACAGGTGACTAGCAATGCAGAAAGGTGTCTAGAATTTGATCAAATCTCTGGAGGGTTCTGTCTCCCCTGGGGCAAAGGCTCCAGATATTGGCTTTGCCTCTTGTTTAAGAGCTTCCATTAGATGTCCATATCCATAGACAGGTCCCTCTACTAAGTCATTTCTGTAAGCCCAGCTATAAGTTGCCCTGAAGAGGAAAACGCTAAGCGGGAAAGATGGCATTCTCACCTCATCCTCGTCCCACCCATACAGATCCCAGTTGGTGACCACTTGGGCTCTCTGCCTCTTCCACAGCTCCAGGAATACAGTGGCTGCAGAGGGAAAGGAGATGGCTCTAGATTATAAGAATTCATCACTCCCTCCCTTAGAGCAGGCTGGACTATCATGAAATCTGAATGGCAAATCAGCCCCGGCTGCTCTTTGCCTATGAAAGACAAGCAGCCACCTGTGTCTCTGCAACCAGGATTCACCTGCACCCCAGCATGCTACACCTTTGCAAATCCGTTTACAGCCGCCTCTTCTTTTAATCTGGATTGGGCTTCCTAAGCTTGTTCCTGTGTATATCAACCCATAATGATAGGCAAGTTTATGTCTGCAGCTGGCTCAGATTTGAGACCTCATTGGTGAGACATCCAGCTCAGGAGAGGCAGAGGAGAGGCTGTTGGATGCTCTGGGGAAGGTTGTAGTGGCTGAAGGATACAAGCTCTCTAGAAAGGAGTGTTTAAAAAGCAGAAGAAAATTGCTGGGGTGATTTTTATCCCTTGTGTTGTCTGGAGGGGGAGCTGCTGGCCCTGAAAGTAGAGAAGCTAAGGACTAAAAAGCCCCTGAATGATAAAGCTGTGTTGGTCCCATTTCCTTCCAGATGCTCTTCACATAAGCCATAGTGGCAGGCTCTGTGTATTTGGCAATGAGACATTGACACTTACCCCAAATTGCCATGAACATGGCAAACACAACTGTCCCTTCGTTGTCAATCATGTGAGTGACCTGGAGAAGATCAGAGAAGAACGTGATGGGGACAGCAGACTGTAGAGGCTGCAGCATTTGGTCATCCTCGTGTCACCCTGATCTCCCCAGAAACAAGTAAAGATGGTGCAGGGGGGCAAAACACAAGAAGGGGAATGAAAATTGAACTTGTCAGATGGTGGTAAATGCCTTCTCCTTGGTGGTGATGGAGACCGTGATGAGATTATACCTCTTCCTTTTTAAGGAGGCTAGTGGAGGTCTCTAGCATGTTGTAGCTAATGTGCAAGGTGGCTTTTCCTTCTGGTGGTGTGGGCACAGCACAAGCTGGGAGTGTTTCCCCATCCTTCATCTTGATCCTGTCTTGGGAAGAGGGATACCTACCCTGGCATACATGCAGGTGTCAGCGAGCAGCCAGAATGGGCACTTCTGGTCACAGAGTGGGCACATGAGGGTGTCATTGGCTTCACATATCTCCTTGCTAGAGAGAAAGGAGTTCAGGGAAGCAACAGCAAGTAGCATGCGTAGCAAAGTCTCATGAACAGGGTGTGGCATTCTGCACTTCCTTACCTCACCTGGCTGGAATTGAAAACAGTAATCCCAGCCACAAAGACCACCAGTCCAACCCCTGCAGCAAATCCCAGCAAGTAGGTGTACCAGCCAAGCCAGGTGAAGTAGAGGGCCACCTTTTCACCAAAATAGCATCTGGAAGAAAAGGTGAGACTTGCTTTGGAGATCTTTCACCCCCAAAAGAGATACCAGCTCCAGGAGGGGCAGTCTGCATGTCTGGTGGTTGCATTGTCTGGTGGATCAGGAGAGTCAGCCCAAACAAAGTGGAAGAACCATACAGTGACAGGTGTTTCCCTTGGATTTCAGCAGCAGCACATGGAGGGAGATCCTGGGTTTCCTTGCATGAGTGAGGATGCAGTAAAGAACACTAAAGACAATGCTGTAGGGCTGCACAGCAAAGAGCTGCTCAGAGCACTGCTTGAGCTGAGAGGTGAGAGAGGATGGATAGCAATGCAAGATTCTAATGGGGGCAGAGATGACTTGAGGATCTGACTCAAGGGTAAATGTGATCAGATTCATCATATGCCAGGTAAAAGCGGTGGGAGTGGTTGAGAGACTAAGTTGCAATCACTGTCTACAAATCAAAAAGGCTTCAAAAAGATAAGAGAGCTGCAAGGTGCAATGGTTCTGAAATTAGATCAATTTCCCCTCCTGGGTTCATCTATTTCCATTTAGTACTTTCATTTCATTCTTCTGACAGCATTATTTCAGTTCTTCAAGTGTGGGGAAGGGTTGGAGGTGTGGGTAAGAAGTGACAGTGATGGAGTGATGGACCCGCTGCCCCTCCTATATTCCAAGAAATTAACTTCCTATCTGCAGTCAGAAGCGGTGCTGTGCTCCCCAGCTTATGTAAGAAAATAATTTTTACTTGGCCCCTTAATCTTTCCGTGATAGCAACAGATCATGTCAACCTTAGAAACATGTTCTGTCTCACACTGAGTACCGTGGAGGCATCAAGTCTCCCTAGGGCTCCTGCTAGACTTTTCAACTGTAAGAAACCTTTAAGGGCAGAAAATGCATCTCAGCATTTTATCTCCCCAATAGAGCCCACTGAAAACCTCCTGAAGCAGCGTATTATTTCTGCCTTTCTTCTCCTGGCCACAGAAAGTTAGTTTTTCTCCCTCTTTAAAAGAGCTGTGTTCTTCTGAGCTTTAATGTGCTTATCTAGGTCCCTTGTTGCCTTTCATGTCCCAAGCTCAGCCTCAGGCTGAACATGTTCACTGGTGCTCTGTTCTCATCTAGCCTTCCTTTTGAACGTGGGAGCTGGTGGTTGAAAATGAAAGAGGCTAATTAAAAACCGTGCAGATGCGGGGGTTGTTTCGTTCTGCAAAATTAGCAGATGGAGTGTGATGCCATGAGATACCCTTTAGGCTAAGAATTTTGCAAGCTGCAGAAGAGGCCCAATATATGTGAAAAGGGTGAGGTACAAACTAATGATTTAAAATAAAAAATGAAAAAAAATGACAACACAGGATCTTGGGAAGGGTTCCAGGTGGAGTTGCTTGGCTAGATCTGCTGTGACTCTTTTGCCAGTTACCTGATCTTCTCAATTGGCTGTTGGCAAAATATATCTCTCCAGCGGGCCCATTTCTCCTTCAGAAATTCCCTTACCTCTTCTTTCTGGAGAACAGAGAAGTCAGTAAGACACCAGGAATATTAGAGCAGCTTTAAACCCCAGCCCTGCTGCTAAGCTGCCATTAGGAGCCCTTCATCCAGGTACATCTCAATACAGCCCCAGTCACCCAGAGCTCTCTCCCACTTGGTCTGGCTCCTCTGCTTCTCATGGCTTTTCCTACCAGTCATCCATGTGCTTGGCCTCACCTCGTGCAGTGGAAATGCTGCCTCAAAGACATTCTTCTTCATGAGGTCACGTAGCTTCTCTGGTAGCAGGAGGAATGGGGAAGATTAGTGAGACAAAGTATTTCTCTCTCATATGCTTTCTGACAGGCAAAATCACCCTGAAGCTTTTGGGGAGGCAGAAAGAAGTGCCTGGGAGAGACGGAGCTATTCAGAAGGGATCAGCACTAATCCCTGTCATTGTGCTGCTCAGCCAGGCTGCTGCAAGCTGCACTGAGGCTGGGAGTGAGCCAGGTAGGCAGGTCCCTAGAGACAGCAGTAGAGCCAGCACCCTTTCTACCTCCCTGCTTATCCCAGAATGCTGGAGAAGGACAGGCATTTTTGGAGACACAGAAGAGTGGCGGTGGGCTCGGTGAGAGGGGCGCTGATTCCTGCAGTCCAAATTTCCCAGCCGTGGAATGAAAAAGCAAATTCACCTTTCCAGAGCTGCATCCTGGCTCTTTCCTCTTCGTCACATCCCCACTCTCAGGTGTGGGATACCTAACACAGAGCCGGAGCACTGCTACCAGTACAGACTGCACTACCTTGGAGATAAAGGGGATGGATGTATGGGCCTGCTGGCCCCATTCCCTTACCGAGGTCGGGTGTCACTGTGTTATGCAAGATGAAGTTCACGATCCGTATCCTGAGCAAGGAGAAACTGGGGTTAAAGGCAGCTCTGGGGATACAGCCTAGTGTTGTGGCCCTGTAGAGTGGGCACCAAAATTCAGAGAAGGAAATGGGGAAGAAATGGGGAACTGGCCACCTTGCTCCAATAGTGGCAGTTGGTTTCTGTGGAGAAGGAAAAGCCCGGCACAAGTGCGAATTGAGATAGAAAATGGGTACTGGTGTGGAGGTAAGGGACTGCAAGGTCTAGATTCCAGCAGTCCAGCTCAACACTCACCTGGTGGTCACTGGTACGTCCTGCTGGGCATTGAGGTCTTGCAGCCTGCTGTCGGGGTTCCTCAAGAGCCATTGGTATTTCCGGAAGAAGTGTTTTGGGGCACGGACCCCATAAAATAGCTTCCTGTCCTCAATTTTCTAGTGGGTAGAAGAGAAAGGCTAGTAGAACAATGTGGTCAGAGAAAGAGGCAGAGCTGCAAAAGCCAGGAGCTGCCTGAGTCTTGGAGCTGGGGTTTCCCCTCGTTGAGTGTACCATGTGTTTTCCAGTACTGATGCAGTGATAGGTGTGGGAGTTCTCTCAGCAGCCCAAACTAGCTATGATCCTAGGTTACCAAGTAACTGCTGCCTCTTACCTTGATGGTGAACCCCTTCTTGCTCAGCTCATCCAGGAACTTCTTCCTCTTGATCTCTTTCTCACTGCCCATTTCATGGATGTCACTCACAAGGACAAAATCCCATTTCTCTTCATCCTGCCCCTAGAAAATACCAGGAAATTAATGGTGTTGACAAGCAGAGAGCTCTCTCTTAGCTTCAGCTTCTCAAAGGCTTGAACCTTCATCATGCCTGTGTAGAGGGTTTCTGGGGACTGTGAATGAGCATGAGGATGGGGAAACTGAAGCAGCCAGTGCCCTAACACCTCCCCCCCCAACCAGAATCCAAATTTCTGAGCTGTGAATTCCCTCTGAGTACAGACAGAGCAAAGCTTACCATGAAGGCAGATGTGTCTGAGTCTTCATAAGGAAAACTTCTCCAGGGAGTCAACAGAATTTCCTCCTGTGGAAGAGAAGAAGCAGCAAAGAGTTCAGTGAGCTCCTTGGGAGATTCTATATCAAGACACAGAGCAAACCTCTCTCTATGAACATCTGGATGATATTGTGATACTTGCAGTACATCAAAAGAGACAGAGCCCATGTAAGTAAAACTGCATTATAACCCAAGATCAAGGTCTACCTGGCCCAGTTTTCCTCTCCCAGGTGCCACGAGGGGATGCCAGGGGAGGAGAGTAAGAGCAGGCATGTTGGAAACCTTTCCCAATACACTCCTGATCTCCACTTCCAGCATAATTATGCATCCAAGTGGAGCAGTTCTGAGGTTGGAGGAAACAAGCAAGATGATGCTGTGGCAACAGCTGCTCTCTGCTAAGGGTGATTTCCCTGTTCAGGGTGCTCCTCCATAGAAGAATGCTGTAGGAGTACACTTGGATGGCCTGATCCTGGTGGTGGGTGCCCAAAACTGGGGCACATCAACTTTGAAATCACTTTGTCCCAATCCTCTCTTCCAGGCTTCCCTGATGTGATCTCACCCTGCTCCTACAGCCACAGTTGCTGCTTAGGCAACATGGGATTAGTCCAACCAGTCTTTGGTGGATTGGCAAAAATGTGCTGGGCTTCATATGCCAGTGACTGCAATGAGTTTAATAAAGATGTGCTCTGATTTTATTTTTTTTTATTGTTTTGCAGTTCTTTGGTGTGACTCACAGTGCGGCCCCACAAACAGTTATACTGCTGTTCCCGGAGGCATGGCGTTGCAGTACAGAAGGAGCTGCCAGGGGATGGGGATATCATCAGCCTGCATTGTCACCAAAGGCTTTGTGAGTTTGTATCCTGTAATAACAGTGGCCAGACAAGTTCATCCAGCTGTAATCTCAGGAGTGGAGAGGTGGTGGTGCAACTAAATTGTGATGTAAAGCCTGGATCTCAAGCTTTCACTGAGGATTGAGGCCATGGGAGCAAGTGAGACTGGGAGGAGGAAAGGGCTGAAATACTCTGTGAAATCCTTTCTCTGGAACTGGGGCCCTGTCTTCACTTGAAGCAGAAAAGCAGGCGGGAGACTGAGACAAAGTAAGAAGACTTCAGAAGATAAGCATGTTTTTGAGTGGGAGAAGTGGGTTTGGGCACAGGTCAGTGTTCCCAGTTGGGTGAGCACGTAGATCTCAGAGTTGTAAAATCACAGAATCATTATGGTTGGAAAAGGCCTCTGAAGTTACTGAGTCCAACTGCTGAACCACCTGTACTGTATCCACTAATCATGTGCCTAAGTACCACATCTCCATGTTTCTTGAACACCTCTGCGGATGGTGATTCCCTCACCTCCCTGGGCAGCCTGTGCCAATGCACTACTCCTCTCTCTGAGTAGAAATTTTTCCTAATATCCAATCTGAACCTCCCCTGGCATAACTTAAGATCATTACACACAGCAGCTCTGTCTGCCCCTGTCCCCAGAGGCCCCCTTGTGCACAGGAGTTCCAAAAGGCTCTGCCCCAGCTGCTGCTGCTCTTGCTGGCACAGATGTAGCCTGACAGCATCTCTTTGCAGCTTGCCTTGTTCCCCTGTTACTAACCCCAGTATCTGTTCTGCTTGTATGCAGCATTGGAGCTGGATCTGCAGAGCTTCATTGCAGCATCCTTCCTCTATCAGCTCTAATGCTGTAATGAGGCTGGTCTCTTGGATCTGATGCTGCCAATCCCGCCCCTGCTGCTACATACTCCCAAAATAACAAGGACTGGTTTTAATCCCAAGAGGGACCTATTGTTTTTTCATTTCCCTGACAAATGCTATGAATCAGTGGGGTTGCTTCTTAGGTCACCTGTCTATGGCTCTAGGCAGTGAGGATGTTGTGGGAGCAGGGTCTGTAGCAGCTCGGCAGGCATGTTTCTGTGTTCTCATAGCAATGAGATTTACCACCTGGTCTGTCCTCTGCAAGCACCTTTAGTGCCTCTGCATAGGACTGAAAAATGGGAAGAGCAGAAGAATTTGAAAATTATTTGCAGGTCATGCAGGCAATTCCCAGTGCCCACCTTCAGAGTGGGAACAGATGGAAATCACAGTTACCTGCGGAGGGTGGTTTGCAAACCTGTGATGATAGAAGCATCATAGACAGATAGAGGCATTTCAGCATATTTAATTGACGCTGACTGCTGACATCCCTGTGCATGGGGCTGAGCATGAGACAAAAGCTGCTTTAAGCCTTGCCTGCTCTGCAGGAGCCCAGCCCCCCTATGGGGCTAGATGGGGCTTGTGCGAAGGGACAGCTGTAGAAGGCAGGGACATGGGACCACTGGGACTCTCCCCCCTATGTTGTTTTTTTTTTACCCAAGGGACTGGTAACACTACCTGATGATGGCTGTTTTGCTCCAGCAGCATAAGGCAGCCCCATGTACAGTCAAGTCTTTGAAGTGGTTGTATAAACCATGGACTCTAATCCTTGCTATCAAAGAGGACGATGCCCATTTAGACTTTTTCCTGATCAGTGTTTGGAGCAGGGTTGGAGGTGTACTGTGTCAACGTGTGAGAAGCATGCTGCACAACGAGCGGTGTTTTAATATCAAGGGGGTTTGTGTGCCCAAAGGTTCTCTCCAGCTATATCAGTTGGTCCTAGTCCCCTTGTATCCTGATGCTCTGTGCAAGAACTTTACTCGATCCTTTAGGGGTGCCCTTCAGTGGGGAGTGTGGTCACAGTGCCAGTGACTGAAGTAAAGGATCTGAGTGGGATCCAGCACCCCTGTTTTCCTTCCCCACCACAGACTGGTAGAGGTTGGGTAGTTTCTATCCCGTACACAGCAATGACCAAACTGCTATCTTATCTTGGGAATGGTTCTTACCAGTGCTTCCTGTGCCCTCCTCACTTGCCCTAGAGCGCTTTCATCTTGCCTCATGTTTTCCTAAGAAATGTGAACAATCTTTAATTGAACAGGCAGATAGAATGCCTGTGCTGTTACTAGCTGTCCCAGTCATAAAGTTTGCCTGGATTTCTGAATAATAATCTGTGCCTTTTCTTTCAAGTTATAGGAGCAGGGGGATTGGAACAAGATGATCTTTGATGTCCCTTCCAACTCAAGCCATTCGATGATTCTGTGATTCTGTGGCAGTTTTCCTGAAAGCAAACCACCCTTCTTTGATCTGCCCACTGGCAGCTCTGAACTGTGGTACAGACATGCAAAGCCCCACTGCCCTGACCCCACCGCGCTCGTTCCAAGGCTGCAGGTGCTATTGGATACTGCAGACTGAGCACAATGCATTGCTTTCCCCATCATA
Organism: Tetrao urogallus; assembly: GCF_951394365.1. Taxonomy (NCBI): domain Eukaryota; kingdom Metazoa; phylum Chordata; class Aves; order Galliformes; family Phasianidae; genus Tetrao; species Tetrao urogallus. The sequence goes on from NC_136819.1 coordinate 4,921,264, forward strand.
CCTTCATGGTGAAAATGAAAGCATTCGCTGAGAGAAACTGAAGCTCTGTGGTACGTTTTGAGTACCCTAGGGCTGAAAGCATTTGAGTGGTAGAGCTCAGAGTTTATAATACGCCAAATTTCCAAAATACAGGTGGCTCCAATGTGCTGAAAACAACCTGTTGGCAACTGCTGACCAGTTTTTGTTTCTTACCTGCATGGTGAATTGGAATCTTTCTCTTCCTCCTGCTCTTCTTTTTCTCTGATCAGTCTGTTGGGCTGAGGACAAGCTGAGAGGCTCCCAAAGTTTCAGGGTTTTGTTGCAGTATTGTTACTCTGCCTGAAGTTGCATGTGAATGGAGCGTTGGCTTTGACTTCCGTGTGGGCCTCCCTCCTGCCTTGGGAGGGAGCTGCCTCTGCCTAGCAATGGGCAGATAGCGAGGAGGAGGAGGTGAGGAAGTTGCCCTTCACCCTTGTTCAAAGGAGTGGCAAGCCCAGTACCGCCCAGCAGCGTAGGCAGGGAATCCTGTGGTGTCGGCCTTCGCAGCTCCTCTTGCCTACACGGGGAGAACAATGAGACCACTCCATCCCCATCCTCTGTGCCCATGCCTCTTACTGTGTCCTGTGAACGTTCCTAAATGGTGCTGAAAGGAGGAGGGAGGGATTAAAACAAGTTCTAGAAAGCATTAAACTATTTCTTACAAAAGGTGAGGGGAGGGAAGGGGAGCCTTCCCTCCCTAACATGATCTTCACTCTTGGAGTTAAACCTTGGTGAACCTTGAGGTCCACGGAAAAGATGGGGTGGGAACAGCCCCGGCTTTGAGAAGAGTCAAGGAGGAAATTTTGTGCAGCCAAGACAGGGAAAAGAGGCAAAGCACTAGTTTTCAGGTAGGCAAGAAGCATCTCCTCTGTGGTTTCTCCACTTGGATACAGCCCTCTTCCTCCCTACCTTGGCCGGGAAAAATTTGCACAGGAAAAAATTGGCTTCCTGGAAGAGCCAGTACATCTTTTTTGTCACATCTCACTGGGAGCTGGCATTTCTTTCTTCTGTATGTAATAGCATTGTTGCATGAAGGCATTAGGATCAGGTATTAAGGGTTCCAGGAACTTCTCTACGTATTTTACAGCCCTTAAGAACAAGTATTTCCTCCCTCATGGCTGAGGAGGGGAGCATCAAAGAGTGCCCTGAATGTTCCCCCAAGCCACATAGGACTCTTGCCTCCCTGCTCCTTAACATCACTTTTAGTACATGGGATTAACCAGAGCATAAGTGCGTCAGCCTCCTCTGCTTACCTGCATTTGAGTTGAGATGCTCACTGGCAATCATAACCAAATAACTGAGAACTGTTTTTCTATGATCACAAAGGCTCACTTCATCCAGACCTCAGGCATGGAGTAGGCTTTAACTCTCTTCTAGCAAAAAGGGACAGACAAAAGGTTACGTATAAGTTTTGTCTGATAGCTCTCCCTATATCTGTTTTATGTCTGTTGTTTAATTTCCAGGCCAAGAGCTGTCTTTCCCCAGGAGGGAAACCTGTAGCTGGGGGGTTTTCCTCTGCTATTTGGATGCATCACTGTGAGTAGCTCTTAAATAAAACTAGTCCTGAGGGGGGGGGGGGGGGGGGGGGAGATCTGGTGCATTCTGTCAGGGAATGCAGCAGGCATTTCCACAGCTCTTTTACCAGGCAAGCTAACATCGCTCTGTGGCTTTGCGAAGCGCCTTAAACAGACCTGCAATTATTATCTTTTTACAAAGAGCCACTTTCTGAATTTCCTGCTAAGCTTAAAACCAAGGGCAAAGCGAGGGAAGTAGCAGGGAGACCTTTACCCTCCTGGAAGTGATCTGTAGGGCTGGCCAGGAGGGGAAAACCACCTTGATCACCAGCTGCTCTCCATGGGTGTGGGAGAACACGGTGTGTTTACATGAGGAGAGAGTAAGCTCTTGTCAGATAGGATTCGTTGTGCTTTCCACATCTCCTGACAGAATATCAAAGACCTTTGCAACTTGAGCACCGCTGGGTAGAAAGGAAATGGGGTTAGGTGTAGGTGGGACATGTGTCTCTACCTGCGCACCTGTTTCTTTCTCCTGCAAACTTTGCCAAGGAGGAGTGGAAGGACTTTGCTCTGCAGATAGGCCGGCTAATTGAACACAGGCAACACCTGCTTCCAGCAACAGTCCCAAAACTCAGAGGCTTTACCAGTGGGGAAGGTGAGCCTGTGCTTGCAGATGGGCTTCTTGTCCAAGGTATCTGACTTTGCATAGCACTTAGAAGAAACAATGAACTTTTTCTTCTTCAGTTCAGAAGGAATTTGGCTCTGCCTAGGCAGGATCTAGCTTCTTTTGCAGGGTGGCAAGTGACCAAATTGACAGTGCTCTCGTTTCAGAGATTTCCTGTTCGCACAACCATCCTGCAGTGCACTGCCTTGGGTTTCATTGCTTTTGGGGGAACAGTACTGAGGGCAGCAGCATGGGAAACTAAGATCAAGGAGGGAGAGGTTGAACCTTCCAGTGTGATGATGCTTAAGACACGAGGTGTTGTAGATCTGCCATTCATTTATTTGTTGAGGGATTGTAACAGCACAAATGCATTGTAAGCAGCTGGAATTATTTAAGATATTATCACCCTCCAAAGTTTGTTGCTGCTAGGGTTGGCCATGTGGTTGCATTCTAATCTGCCATGGTATCACACCAGCCCAGTGTGCTCCAACCACTTTGGGCAGTGGTTTGACCTGCACTAAGCACTGCACTGGTGACTTCCATCTGAGAAGCAGTAATGAGCAGCTGAATTCTTTTATGTATTGAACTACTTCAAGAAGATAGAGGCAGCCTGCCTTGCATGATGCAATCCCCAGAGCCTTGAATTTGAAGGGTACTGCCTTCTTGTGGATCTGGCTGGAAGGATGCAAAAGAAGAAAGATCCTTCAAAAGAGGTGTTCCAAGTGTTTTTCAGAGTCAAACTGTAACTCTTTTTTTGCTGTGTTTCCCTGAAGCTCCTCCATGCCACAGATGGGAAACGGAGGTTCTTTACCCTACGCAGCTATGCTGCTCGTACAGCAGAGATGGCAGCAGGCCGCTCGGCTTCCTGTGACAGCCGGACAGAACCTACAAGGGCAAACGTTCGCAGCTCTGTTTGTGCCCGGCTGGCTGCTGCCATCGTGCGGCCGCCTGCTCCACGCGCACCACACAGGCAGTTCCCATCCTTCAGCGCCCCCTGGCGTCTGCCAAAGCGAGAGCGGGAACAGAAGTGGTTAAATGGCGCTCACAGGGCTGGACGGCACGCCCTGGGGTATCCGAGGCTGCAGCGCAGCCTGGCGGGGATCGCTTGTCTCTGAGTGAGATCCACGTGAGAGCGCATAAACTTCAACCATTTCCTCTCCTTAGCGCCCGCCCCGCCTCCTCAGGCGGCGCGGTTACCCCGGCAACGGCAGACGCCCGCCCTCCCTTCCCGCCTTCCCCGGGACTCCCTCCGCGCCTGCGCACTCCCCTCCCTGCGTTGGGCCGCGCGCCGCGGCGCCCCGCCCGCCCCTCCGCTCCGCTAGCGCGGGGTCGTTCCGCGGCCGCTGCCACCATGAGGCGCGGCGAGCGCCGCGGCCCACTCGGGCCGCTGGGTAAGGCCGCCCTGGAGGAGCAGCACCAGCAGCCCAACGGCGGTTCCCCGTCGCCCGGCTCCGAGAGAGACGGCCCCGCGCTCGGCCTCCGCCGCAGCACCGAGTCTGAGGTCTACGACGACGGCACCAACACGTTCTTCTGGTGAGTGCCGCCAGCCCCGGGACCGGCGCGCCCCGAGGGGCAGCGGAACCGCCTTTCTCCGCCGCGGGGTGAGCGCTGAGGAGCTGTGGCACACCCCGCCTGCCTGCAGCGTGCTGCCGGCGCTCGGCTGCCTGCCTCGGTCCTTTCCATTCCCGTTGTCTTCCTGTAGTCTGTAAGGTGAGCTTCACTCAAGAGCGTGGCTCGCTCTGTCCCCAGCTGGCAGCGAAGCCCCTTGCCTGCAACACGAGCCGGGGCCGTGCGCTCTGTCTGCGGCTGGACGCTGATGCGCGGCGGGAGGAGGACGTTTGGCTCCGGCCCTGCCAATCTTAGCGACGGTGGGGCTGAGTGCGGGTGCTGAGCGAGGTATTGCTGCCAGCACGAGCTGCGAGGAGGCACTGAGATCCCGCTGGGTCGCCGGGAGATCTCCTAGGAAGCATTTGGAGCGACTGTCGTACTCTCAAGGGCACGGTTTCCCTGGGCCTCGTGTAGGCTGAGCGAATGACCAAGTGGTGCCTTCTTATAAATGGAAAATGGGTAAAACCAATGCTTTCTTACTCTTTTTCATGTGGTTCTTGCCAGGTTTCTTGTGATGCCTTACAAGCAGCATCTGTTTGAATCCAAACTGTTTTGGGTTGTATAACCTCCCCTTCTTGCACCTTTCCGTGTGGGTAGCACATAGTTTGCCACTCTTGTAGGGCTGGCGACCTGAAATGCTGTCTCCGCAGCTTGTTTGTGAGGGCAAACTGAAAAAGCACAAATGTGCCATCCTTCTTTAAGGCTTCTCCTTTGCTGCTTCCTTCCAGGAGGACAGTACAGGCAAGCATGTGAGCATGTTATAGAATAGTTCCTTAGTTTCTGTACTTTCAGGTGCTTTATTGCCCAGTAGTGTTTGTTGCTTGTGCTGACATCAAGGATTGTAATTGCTTGTAAAAGTTTGAAGCTTCTTCCTTCTGTTTCTTTTGACCTGCACATGATGGTGTTGCGTGTTTGCAGGTCATTTACCAGAGGATAGGCTCAATTTTTTATTGTGTGCAACATAGATTAGAGGAGGAGGACCTGCTTGCTTCCCATGGCCCTTTCACTGCTCTTGGGCTATTAGAGGTGGGCAGGTGGGGCAGGGGCCCTCTGTCTTTGCCCATATAAGTTTGCCCACAAGTACCTTTTCTTTTTGAAGTTAAAGGTGAGGTTACTGGAAAAGTGGAGCTGAGGATCTTTTTGTTGGAGAATAGGAAATTTCAATGAAATTATTGATTTGTCTGCTCTACGTATTAAGTGTTGGCTGCAGCAACTTTTCTTGAAGAAAACTTCCTTTCCCACTTCCAGTAGCCAGTGAAAGGAGGTCGAAGTGTGGAGTTCAGTTGTCTTATGGATCTTGGGTAGGCCTTGGATGCTCCTTGTTTACCCATTTGGGATTATCTGGTTAGATCTTGGGTTCTCCTAAAATTTCTTCTTGATGCAAAAAGCGCAGAAATTGTAGCTAAGGAAAAGGAAGCCTGTAGATTCCTCTGCCTGGGTGTTTCTCATTTTATTCTGCAGAAAATATGAAGAGAAATCTTTCTTGATGGCTGCAAAGGAGGATTTGTGTACATACCACCGCTTCTGGAAATACAGCATTGGTATTCAAAACAAACTATTACTCAGGCGTAGTTCTTGTCTCTAAAAAAGTGGACTTCTGTATTTGCTGAGCTGCTTTCCTGATTTTCTGCTTGCTCAGAATTTACCAAGTTCGATCATACTGTTTAAACAGAGGAGTTCTGCATGAGGCTACTGGTGTGCAGCTCAGCCTTTTTCTCTCTCTTTCTCAATATTTAGGAATGCCCTGGCAGTACCCAGTTGCTAGAACATCCAGGAGGTTGTTGTGCAATCTGACCAGGTCGTGTCAGTCTGTTGGCTGCATTAAATAGTCTCTCAGTGGAGGGCAGGTGTTGCTTGAATGGCATTACCCTTTTGAAAGGAAAGCATTGCGTAGTTTTGCAATAAGCAGAAGGAGAACCTTCCTGCAGAGATATTGTGAGTGTGCATTGGGGTGGTAGAGGCTGGCTCCAGTGAGCTGCTTCAGTGCTGTGGTTTGAACTCTGCCTCATCAAAGTTGTCATATGACCTGAATCCTACAGCAGTTTACAGAACAGGTCATCAGCCCCACAAACTGCTTTTGTGCAGTTTCATCTGGCACAAGGGCACCTTTCTCCCATTCCCTCTTATAAACATTCTTCTTAAAGTGTGTGTTGAGTTTATTGTACCTTACCTGTAATGCAAAATCGCACTGTCTCAGTGGCAGTTTTAACCTAAAACATAAAGCAGATTTCAGTAGATTTAAATGTAAAAAATATTTAGCATTTTAAATAGGTCATTTGGGGAACTTTGATTAACATACTAACTCTGTAGGACTGATGAATGGAGATATTTTTTTTTTTTCTCTTATTGGAAGGAAAGTGACTCATTTGCTGAAGCACGGTTTGCTTTTAAATCTATTGTTCTGGTTTCTCTATGGAAACATGTGCTGTTACGCTTCTCTTATCGGGTGATTGTTTTAGGAGAGGCACTGATTTGTGGAAGTGGAAAACACTTACGGCAAGCAAATTCCCCTTACTGTTTTGGAGCATGACAAATATGAACAGAAATTTAATCAGCATTGTGCGCCTTTATAGGTACAATGAAGGTTTGCTTATGGTCTAAGAACAGGAACTTTTCAATTACTTCTGTGAATTTAAGCAGTTTTTAAAGCACGGGCTACAGCTTAAAAACCAACAGCTACATTTCCATTGCATTACACATGGAGATGCTCAGAGGTCGTGGGCAGTGTCACCGGGCTAAAGACATCTTTCGGTTGCTGCTGACCTTTTCATGCGGCCTTATGCAACATGAGCGTTTGAGTTTTGTGTCTCTGATTTGATTGTTATCAAGATTATGACCAAGGGTTGAATTTTTGTTGATTTCAAAACCTGTCTCTTTGTATCCAAGCAGGATTCTGTTATTCTTAAAGAAGTCAAAATGTTGGTCAGCTTTACATTATTATTTTTTCTTGTATTTTTGAGATGGGAATTGTTTTCACTGCCATTCATTCCTAGCGGTAGCTCTTAATGTCATCCCTTACACCCAAGAGGCCGACCATACAGGCTCTTTGGAACTTTGTTTCAATGCAGAAATGACAAAAGGATTAGGACATCGATCCTTGGCATGTTGTTCTCAATGATTGTTATTGTTTTTAAAGTAATTATTGCATCAGTTATGACTAATGAGCTTTAATGCAAAGAAATGGATAATCAGGGTGCGGTCCAATTGGCTTAAGCCAATTTTGGTTTGTGTTGGAGTTTGAGGTCAAGATGTTGTCATGATCCTTTTGGTCTGGGGATCTGATCCATCTGAATCTACAAAAAGAATTGGGAGAATGAAAGCTCTGGTAATTATTTTATTGAAAAACTTACTGTTTCAAAACTGTGACAAAAAATCAGTTACTGAGAAAAGAGAAATTGGGGGCTTTCCCAGTGAATAAACTCAATCTTTCTTCTTTTTAAGCTGCACTAAGGGAGAAGTACAGTGACTGATGCTGCCTGTTGGACTGATACAGTTGCTCCCAGTTGGCATTTAAGTTACAATGACAAATAGTTTAATAAAAATAAAACTGGAATTATTTAAATGCTCCCAGTGTTTAAATGGAGAGAGTAAGGAGTAAGTTATTGAAAGGCAGAAAAATGCTAGCAGAGAAAAATAAGATACTTTATATTCCGTTTTTTTAGCAATTTGGGATTCATTGTGAATTGTCCTTGACTGTCCATGGCCTTACATTTATTTTATATGCATCTTTTTAGGCGCTGTCTTCTGGTATTTATGACATAAAGCCTCCCACAACTGGATGCTGTCTGGCCTGCTTGCTGCTTACGTATAGTCCAAACTCTTGTATAACGCAAAGAGGAGATGCAGCCTGCTTAGCTCAGCTCTTTCCTTGTGCATAGGCTCCAGGCTAGGAGAACATAAGCCTTTCTGCATAATTCCTGTATAATACTTACTTGCTCTGGATGTCCTCAGCTGTCTTCTCTTCTTCTTGAAGTACTATTTCAGAGTGTATGTGGAGATTTAATTCCTTTATGCAATTTCTTTACAAGTACTTCTTATGCTCTTTGTTTTTCTGGCTGCTATAGATGCTTCACATTTTATCCCGTTCTGTGGCTTTGGATTTCTTTCTTTTTCTTTCTTTTTTTTTTTTTTTTTTTTTTTTTTTTTTTGAGCTTCCAAACCGTGGAAATATAGGGTGTGTATTGGTGTTTGCTATGACAGGTGGGTCTGCAAGATGTTTGGCCACCTCAAGCAGCTGCCATTGCTTTCTCACTGTGGGTGCTGTTCTGTTAGAGCTCCCAACTTGCTCTTCGCTCTGGTCTCTAGATTTCATGCTACGCTGAAAATAAGTTCACGTGCTTAACCATCTCGAAAGCTTGCTGCATGAAGATCTCGCTACAGCTGGAGACGAAGACAGCTAAAATGGAAATGAGTGGATACGTAGCATCTCATATTAAGGAGAGGGGCTTGCTGAATTTCAAGTTGGTGGTTGTGGCACCAGAACGAATCACAGGTGAAAGGAGGCTTGAGGCTCTCAAATGCTGATGCTTTGCTGGGAATGAGTGCTGTATTCTTGAGTGTATCTTCATTGCCTCTTGCTAGACAAGTCTCTAGGTGCATTTATCTAACTTGGGATGTGCAAATGGATTTTTACAACTTCCCCTCTTCCCCAACCCGTTCTGCGCTGAAGCCTTTGAGAAGACTGCACCTGGTTTTTAATCTTGGGGAGGTTACAAAATAGGAGCAGAGTCACATGACTGGTAAATGGATATTAAGTATGTGATGTCTGAATCACCTGTTATTTGGCATCCTGCAAGGCAGCTCAAGAGGAAAATGCGTCTGTTGTGCAGGAAGCCTGCTGCTGTGACACCTTTGTGGATTTATTTTGATGCATCGTGTCCTTGTGACCTCTGAAAATACTCCTCCATCCTTCTCATTCCTTTTTGGAGCTAGTTTGTGTCCTTTTGTTGGCAAGAAAGGATAGTGCTAAATACTGAACACCTTTTTAGCATTGGCAGAAGAGGATTTCATCTGCTTATGAGGTATTGCATGTGTTTTCCAGCAGGATTAAAAGGATGCTGTGAGAAGTGGCTGTGTTCTGGATTAGAATGAACTTCAAAATGCAGTTCAAAATAAGCATTATTTTAACTTTCATAGCAATTTTATGTAGGTCACTGTGATGGACGTTTAAAGGTAAGCCGGCAGAATTCTTAGAAATCCATGGTGATCTCAAGTTTATCTTGTACTGCACAACTTAAATACATGTTTAACTTTGTGTTTTTTGATATAAAATGGAAATGTAATGCTAACTCATTATAATGTTGAAAGAAAACTTAGCACCAGACACGTGCTTGTAGGATACTGTACTGCTCATTCACTGTTGTTTTTTTTTGTTCTCTAAGCTTGATGCTTTGTACCTGTGTTATTTCTGTGGTTTGTTCTGCGAGATGTTGTGTAGTCCTCTAAAGCAACTCTTGTCTTTCTGTTCTGATGTTAAATGGCTTGACTTCCCATGCTTCTCCTTCCAGTCCGAGTTCCTTAAGTGTTCCACTGAAATAAACAAATGTCTTCTCATTAGGAAAGGAATTTTTTACTTAAGAAAAAAGAAAGCAGCATGCTTTCATGCACAGGAACATTATTTATGCTGTAATTGTGCCTGTCAGCTGGCTGCACTCAATTCTAAACTGGTGGGGTTGTGCTGCACAATGCATTGTAACTCCTTCAGCAGTATTGAATGCTGTTGATATGTGAGCCTTGCTGGAGGTTCACTCAAAGGTGGCAGCTTGACCTTTTCTACTTTGTTGGTAGAATACTGTATCTGTTTTCTCTCTTCCTAAATTTTAGGAGAGCTCATACTCTGACTGTTCTGTTCATCCTCACCTGTGCGCTGGGATACGTAACCTTACTTGAAGAAACACCTCAAGATACAGCCTACAATACAAAGAGGTAAATATTGGAGCAAGTATTTCTGTATGGTGTCTGTTAGCAGAGGGTCTCTGTGAGCAAGTTGCCTTACATACTTGCATCTCCTGGATAAGCTACTTGAAAAATGATCTTTATTAGTATGTTTGTATGCCTCAAATCCCAAATCCTGCTTTTTTTTCATTCTCTATAGTGACTCAGGATATAGTATTCTATCACAGAGATGTAGAAATTAGGGTATTTCCTGAGATAGCTGTGGTTGTTATTCTGTTGGTTACACAATGGATGTAGTCAATGCTATTCACACTCACTGATATGCTGAACTGAGTGTTGGTATTTTTATGTGTGGGGGTGAGATGGAACAAGTTGGAACACAGTGGCCTGGCTGGATCTGGGAACGTTTCTGCAAGGCTTTCGTGTGAGCAAATGCCACTGTACTTCCAGTTACAACAGTGCCTGAATTTAGGGAATGAGTAGAGGTGGGACATTCTCTGGAATGGCAGTTCAACATAAAGAAGTGGAAAAGCTGAAAGAGAAGTGATGACGTGTTGTTATGGGATAAAACGGATAGAAGGTGACTCAGTGGAATATCTTATTACTGAGATTAGAGCTGCTTTAATAAAAACAAGACCAAAGAAGATTAATCACTGGATAACCTTTCTTTCATGAAATGGAAGTTGCTTTCTCCAAGTTCATTGCAGGGAATAATATTTGCAGTTGTTCAATTCAATTTAACAGTATCATATGAAGTAACAAGTAGTGAATGTTCTTTGATCACTTCTACATCTCTGCTTGTTATACCTACCTGTACTGCTTGCTATACCTAGCTGTAAAAATACTTGAAAATCAGCATCTGGAAATTATTTTAGATCTTGAGAATATTGTTTTATTATTTTTGAAGGATACTTCAGCTTCCGTTCAGGCTTCATCCTTATGCAGTTGTAGTCATTCTAGCTACATGTTGAATTCTGAGATGGCGATTAACTTGGCCAAAGTATTGCTTTATCCAAAGTTAAAATTCAGTACAGAATTAGCATGAGGCCAGTAGCCTTTCCAAAGCTTTACGTGTGTTGCCTTGGACCTGATTTACAAGAAGGAAAAAAGTGTTGTGTTAATTTTCCATGAACTCCTTTCTGGTCTCAATGATCTCTTTTCTAAGGCCTTTGAGATGAGTGCTTTGCCAAGTTAAGCACAACTAAACATGAAAGATTGCAGCTCAACGCATGTTCCAGCTAGGGGAACAAGCTGTGTGAATTCTTTAGCAGCTGTGCTTGCTGCTCTCTTGTATTTCGTCTTTGCTGAGCACTTTTATGTGGCATACTTGAACAAAGAGAGGCATTTCTGAGCAGGAGCAAGATGGTCATGATATGCATAAGTGTAGCTGTATTCTCCATTCTCACAGATATTTTTTTTGCCTTCATACCTTAAAATACTTTGTCTAATCATGAGAACTTTTTTGGTCTTTGTATTGAGCTGCTACGTGTTTTTGATCTAAATTGTTGGCCTGTGTGAAGCTGTCACTTTGCAAATATCCCATGGCAACTCTTGCTTACCTAATGAACAGCAGTAGTCTTACTGCCAGTGAGCAGTGTCTGTAGCTGTCATGCTTTTTTATTTCCAACTACTGCACAATGACAGTGGAGCAGTGTTTTGATCCTTAGGTGCAAAGTCTAAGTACGTGCTTGCAGACACTTAAATCTCCTTTGTTTTCAAGCCCTTGCTGAGAGATGCCAGGCTGCTGGTGATCTGCGTTAGAGACTTAGGGCAAAACATGAAATTGAAGCAAAATAAACAAATTGCAGTACTATTTCCTGTCTCAGTATTTACTGAGTAAAGCAAAATCAAGCAAGGCTCCCATCTTCTCTCTTACAAAAGTGCTTCATCTAGTCTCTTAGAGAAGCAGTTGAGGGCAGGGTGAGTGGCTGGATTCTTGCAGTGAGTCACCAGAGAAATGATGCACAAAATACACTGTACAATGTGAGCCTATGAAATAACAGGGTGTGGTATCTATAGCTGAGATTCATACTTGTGTCTGTTTATATGTGGACATTTGAGTTCCATGTTCCTTCCTGCAATGTGGTAGGGCAATTAAAGGAAGAATTTTTTATATTTTGTATGATAGGGCATATAGAAGTGTTTACATATAAACCTAATCAAAGTTCACATATAAAGATATCTATATGATCATGTGATATGCGTGATCAGACTCTTATAGAGTTGAACATTTACTTCATCAGCCAAAAAGAAGTTGCATCGGATAACCTGTTTGATAGATGAGATTTTATTAACCCTTCCTGCAGCACTGAGAGTGGCCTTGAAGTAGTCCATGCCATCTGGCAAATGTCAGCTTCCCAGAAGAGTTAACAGGACTGTTCTCCAGCTCTGAGGATAGCTAAATCAATACTCGGCATGGTGTATCATGGCTGTGGAAGAAACCCACGTCTCTTGGGTGCATTAAATGCTGAGCAAGAGATCCTTTTTTGGGGGGGGAGAGGAGGAAGTAAGTATATTCAGGTTTAATAAATCCTTTGTGCACTGAGACTTCATATTGAATTTCATGCTGGATGTTCAGTCTCTTCCAGGATGCCTCTCTGTAGTAGTTTTTGGCAATAGCTGATCTCTGTTCAGCCACATGAATAACTCTAGGTGCACGTGTGTTTGTAAGTTGATGATATTCAATTCCTGTTGCTGAACACCTACAAAGAAAACAAGGTAACAAAGAGGCTAGGCATCTATCTGCTGTGCTGCCAGTTCTTCAGCTCTTGATAGCAGTGTAGGCCTTGTACCAGTTCTGCTCGTGTAAATACAGCCAGGGAGAGTGCAGGGAGTGGGAGCTGTCTGGTTGAAAGCCTAGAACAAGGGATGATGCACAAATCCTTGTAGAAAGGCTTGATTGTCTTGTGTCTCTGAATCAACTCTTTTAAAATAACAGAAACAATACTGTTTGTACTAACGAAACTGTTGCCATATTCTCTCTTTTTCTTGGTTAAGTGCTAAAATTATTTTTGTCAGCGCTACTACTTAGTGTCTTCCTGATCTGCTGCTCAAAGAAATATATAAGCTGTGTCCCTCCAGGCTACCTATACAGGTAGTCTGAGGCAAACCCTGTACCCATCTCAAATCCTAGAGAAGTTCTTACATCAAACCATGCTGAACCAGCTGGCCAAACTGCTGCTTACGTTTTGAAGTTTCTTGGAGAGGCAGTATGTTGATATGAGGAGAGGAAATTTAGTCACTGGAGGAGGAAGGATAATAGAGCTGGCATGGTTATTACACAGATCTGACATTTTCTTCCAGATTTCCAAAGGTGAACTTGAAGTTAGAAAATATATTTCTGAAATGACGGTTGATTTCAGCACTGCTGCTGTGTCTGCTGTTTGACTGGAGGTGGATTTTAGAGAAATGAGCAGAGCTGTGAGTTCTTGTGGTGATTTGCATCCAGGTCAGATCTAGCTTTGGGAAAAACTGTCTCACAAGAACTTAAAATGCTGATCTTGGACACTTTGGTTCGTGACTGAGCTTTGTAGTGAGCAAAGCGGCATGTATTGTTTTGTGATGCAGAATGCAATCTCTTTAAGTGTACATGTAGATTTGTAGTCCTATGACTTCCAAATACACAGGAGTGAATCAAAATGCAGGCTATCCTTGTTATCTGAAAAGATTTATATAAAAGTATTATATTAAAAGATTTATATAAAAGTATTTATATTTATATAAGATTATATAAAAATAGCTGAAAAGATTTCTTTGTCTGATTCATCTTGGAAGAGCATGATGAAACTCTCTCTTTGCTGTTTAATTCAGTCACTAATTCTGTTGCATTTCCCAGTCTCATAAGGCAAGCAGAGCAGCAGTTACGTCTGTTAAGTACAAGCCATTTTTATTTTCAGGAAGCACAGCCTTTTTATACTCAGAGGCAGGTGTCACAAAGCAGTTTTTGCAAATGATTGTGTCTTCTATTTTGAAAGGAGTTCTTGAAATGTTTAAAGCATGAATAGGCTATATAACAAATTTTGCCAATAAATAAAAATAGGTATTTTCTCTTGTGCATGCGTAGAGTCGCAGCATTAATTGCAAACATGGCCTTCACTTATCCTGCAGTATATTGAGATATTTCTCAATTACATATTTTTTTCTGACCACACTTAATCAGGTAATGTGGAAAACATGATAACTCTATTAGTTGAAGTTTTTTGGGGAAAAAAAAAAGGTATTTTGGAATTGTGTTATTACCATTTAATCCATTAAGAGTGGTAAAAGGAAAAGGTTCTTCACCAGGGAGTGGTCAGGTCTGGAACAGGCTCCCCAAGGGCGGTGGTCAGGGTCCCAAGTGTTGGAGCTCAGGGAGTTCTCAGACATGGGGCTGGCATTTGGGGTACTCCAGTGTGGAGCCAGAGTTTGTACTTGATACCTCGGGGTCCATTCCAGCTTTATATATGTGATTCTGTGTATTCAGACATCAGTACTTGCATTTGTTTATCTTCCTTTTACATGCAAAGCAATACGTTATTTAAAAATGTACTGCATACAGTTAGCAGAATTTAAATCCTTAGATGTTGCTTAAGTGGTCTATTTATTTATTTTTTAATCAGTAGGGATCTCTTCTTGGCGCCATGGGGCTACTTTAAGGTTCCAGTTCCACCACAGCTTAAACTGACAGTTTAGCCTCAAATGCTGTGGCAATCCTCCCTAGATCTTATGTTGCTGATGGTGGCAGAAAACAGTGTGTACTGGGCTTTAGGGTTTAGGGATAAATTCATGGATCTTGGGTACACATGGTAAATGGCCTGGTGACATTTTAATGCTGGGTGAGTTTTCAGTGAGATAGGGCTCCTGGATTGGCTGGCAGGATGGTAGTATGCAGATGGAAGCATGCAATCAGCAGAGAGAAAGGGAGAAGGGAGGATGAGTGGGCTTTCAGATTTGAGGCTGTCAGTTGTGAAACCACAGTTGAAATGTAGGGACTTGTTCCTATTTCTTTATTTATACCTGTTGCTTGTAGGCATTTGGTCTTGATGATCTTCATGTGTCCTTTCCAACTGAACTATATTATTTTCCTGAAACATAATCCCCAAGAAGGATTGATTTATAACTGACAAGTGTATTACTTAGGAAACAAAGACAAGATGGTTTGACATCAAAGAACATTATTTACATCTGTTAGTAAGATGCTGCAATATAAACTGTTTGTTTTTTTTACTTGCAGAGGTATTGTTGCCAGTATTTTGGTTTTCCTGTGTTTTGGAGTTACACAGGCTAAAGATGGACCATTTTCAAGACCTCATCCAGGTAATTTAAGCCACTTAAATTACTCAGATATTTCTGTTATGTTCTGCTTAATGTAAATATTTGTGTTACGTGTAGAGAAGTCATAATTTAAATCATATAGGTTCAGTAACACTCCACAGTTACCATGTAGCTTCCCAGCTTCCACCCAGCCTCTTACAGTGCTGAGGTGTTATTCCAAGCAGCATGATGATTCTTTGGTTCACTATCCACAGTAACTATACTTCTGAAGTTTTCCAGTAAGACTGTAAGTCCTGAAATGTTTGAAACCTTAACAGGACACCTCTCTCTGCTTTCCTGTCATAGCTTTCAGTTTGAGAACATCTGAGTGGTTTTCTCTGGAACAAAAGGCACTTTTTATTCCCTAGAATTGAACAAGTGAGTTACTGGAAGTCCAGAGGCTGGAGATGTATATGGCAGATTGCTCTGATGCATGATGGTGGTATACAAAGGTGATAGACAGCAGTTATTCTCTTTATCTTTCAGCAAAATCAAATTGTTCATGTATTTCATCGCTTTATGTTCCAAGTTTATTGATGCAGTAGAGGGCATGAAGTTTGTTGCAGCCCCCTGGGACGTGGTGTCAGCTCTCAGGTTGTCTAGAGCTGTGGAGGATGTCTTGGGAAGTACCCATGGGGCAGTCAAGTCTCTGACCTTAGCTTTGTATGCTGTCCCTAAAGAAAGATCTCAGTTCAAAGGAACTGGCAGCTCTGGCTGCTGGTGTGCGCAGCTTCCATTTATAGGACAGAAGGAAGCATTTGAGTCACAGTCAGGTCACTACAATCACATACAGCAACACTGGATCTATTACATGAACTCTTGGAGCTGGGTATTAGCTGGGTTTCATAGTAGCTGGGTTTCATAGTAGCTAGGTTATTTCAGGTGATTTTGGAGGCCTGTTATTTGGTATGTCTGTACCTGTTTATGATTAGCTCAGAAGTGTTTTATACTTTGGATTTTGTGTCTGTATTGCTTTCTGATTTAAATAGCTTTTCATGGTGTTTATCCACTTGATTTATATGTACCTAGTTCATCCCATCTTACCACTGATGTTGCTAAAGCAAACAGGTTTTGCCTTCACTCTTCCCCTCAGCATAAGCTGGTTTACCCCATAACATTTAGTAATCCTCTGTGTGTGCGTTTTGAGTTTTCTTTTTTGAAAGCAGCTATCCAGACCTGTGTATGATACCGCAAGTATGACAGAACTTGAGTTTTTTGTGACAGTTTTAATGTTTCCCAGTATCTATCTGGTAGTACATTGATGGCAGTCTTCATATTATTTGTGCTTTCTTTGTGGTTGTATTACAGCAGCAGCTCAGTGTCTGACATAATATCAAATCCTTCAATTTCTCTGACTGATAAGCTGACATACATGAAAACTTGCTGGTTCCTAAATGTGAAACTGTATTCTGAGCTCTTCTTATACTCCAGTCCTTTGAGGTCATCTACTTCGAGGTCATCTGATTTTCTCCTTGCTGTCCCTGCCTTCCCTGCTGCTGCCATTTATGTGCTCAGTGTTGTTAATCTTCTTTCTACTCAAGTCATTAAGGAAACTGATCTTAGCCACTGTGTGTTATCCTTGTAGACTGGCTTTTTTTTCCCCTTCTTTTCAGTATTATTGGCTATTTCAGTTTCAGCCATTCGCTCATTCTGCTTTGCCTTTTTTCTACTAAATCCCCATTTTCTCTAGCTAATAATCTGCCATATGGACCCATACCGGTTGTCTTAATGTAATTCAGAAATGTAGGGCCATCATGCAAAGAAATGGATGTGGTTACTTAGAGAAGACTGATTTCTTTTTCTAATGTGGCTTTTCTGCTTTTTATTCCATTTTCTTTGTGTAAATTATTAGCTTCATTTGTTTCACAGAGCGCAGCCTCTTGTACGCTCAGCAGGAGGCAAACAGCATCGAAGCCATCTAGCAAAAGATGAATATGCTCTTTTCCCTAAGGAAAAATATGTCACAGGGGACAGATCTTAGATTCTGCCTGCGGATCCATTTGTTGGTGGGTGAACACCTAAGCTTGGAGAGTGTCATGTGCTTCATGCTAAAATTAATCATGGATATAGGTCATTGGTATGCAAATAGAAGATTTTCTTGATTCTTTTTGTCAGCTCTGCTTCCAGAGTCTTGAGCGTGCAAACAATGTACTGTTGCAAAAGGCCAGCAGTGCTTTATTGTCTTTGTCAAGATAACATGCCCACGTATTTTAATAAAATTTTCCTTGACAGTTATTGATGCCCCTGCTAAAAAACACACAAACAAACAAAAAAACCAAATACATTTTAATATTCCCAACCTTTGCTCGCATTTATTTTGATGCAATATGCTGTTATTGACAACATAAGCAGTTTGGTGTAATAAATTGTGATATTCTTCACTGGGCCATAGCCTATTGGGCTGAAGCAGCCAAAGATGAGCAGTCAAAAATTGGATCTCTCCTGTACCTGTCCCAGGGCAGAAAGCATGGGCTAAGCACAGGCTGCTTGTGAAACCAGCAGAGCAGCTGGTTGCTTTGTAATTCTGTGAAGAAGTCCTTCCACTAGGAAATAGTACATGATCTGCTCCTTTCTGTCATCTCCTTTAACAGTTCAAGAATCTGTGTGATTGCTCTTGTTTGTACATAAATTTATTAGACTCTTGGGCTATTGATACTTACTGCTTTTTCACTGACTAGATGAAATAAATTACTGTGTGTATTGGAAGCTGGACCTGACTCATTTTTCTATCTTAACATAACCAGTTATTGTTTTGAGGTATTGCATTTAGAAATGAAATACTGCATAGGCTGAGCTGAGCCTGCTCTGAAGGCTCGCCTTCCCCCTGCTGCACCCCCAGTTCTCCTACCTCCTCCTCATCACAGTGCTGCTCTCAGGTTTATGGGTCGTGCTTCTGAACTTGAGCTTGCTATGGAAAACCTGGTATGAAGTAACTTGAGCAAGCATGTGGCTGGACCAGGCTCATGTGGCTTCTCAGAACAGACAATTCTCCCTGCTCATGTTCCATGCAACTTCGGATTAGCACTTACAAAGTGTTTCTACCCACTAGATGGCTGTAAATGCCTTGCTTAAGCAAAATACTTTAGAATTTATGTTTTTTTTTTAATCCTTAGCCTTTCAGGTTGCATAGGTCAAATGTAAACCTATATTATAGGAGTAAATGGCTGGTTTTGCACTCAGCCAGGCAGCCTGATGTTCATCTTCTGTTGCCAAGTCCTCCCCAGGACAAGAACTGTTTGAGCATAGTAATCACTGAGCTCTCAGGCATGTACATGATTAGTTGAGGCCTATTAAATCAGGCAGATAGCCCTAATTTGAGGGAGGTTCATAGTGACGAGTATGGACTTAAGGAGAACAAGTAATAAGGGTATGCCAAAAATAACCTTACAGCTAGAGCTATACTCATCCAGGAAGAGAGAGAACACAGTGTTTGTACTGCTTTGAAAACATCTTGTTTCTGTTGTGCAGATATAAAGTAGTCTTCAAAACCACTTGGGTACTTAGATCTGCTGGGGAGAAAGCACACTAAATTGCAACTGGATCTTAATTTTTTATTAAGCATTTTGCTTTAGTAAATGTTGCTGAGTGTATTCAGCAGCTGCAGGTCATTTGTTTCCATAACTTTAGGTATATAGGAGCAGTTGTTTCAGACTTCAGTTTTTAATCCATCTGAACTGCATGTACATATGTTTCAGAACTAGTCTGCCACTTTTCTGTCTGTAAGTAGTGTAAAATCTGTCATACAAGGCTTTGGTTAGGAAAAAACCCTGCATTAAGGCTGCCCGTCTGGAGATGTTGTATAAAGGAAATGAGTCTGGTAGGAGAAGTGGAAATGAGAGGTTGATTATTTCTTCTGACTTGAACACAGTTTTAACCATTCAAGGTACGCAATCAAATCATTATGAGAGGGGGGTGGAGAATGTTATCAAACACAATATGACTTTTTTTTCTCTTTTCTCTCTTTTCTCTCTTTTCTCTCTTTTCTCTTTTTCTCTCTTCTCTCTCTTCTCTCTCTTCTCTCTCTTCTCTCTCTTCTCTCTCTTCTCTCTCTTCTCTCTCTTCTCTCTCTTCTCTCTCTTCTCTCTCTTCTCTCTCTTCTCTCTCTTCTCTCTCTTCTCTCTCTTCTCTCTCTTCTCTCTCTTCTCTCTCTTCTCTCTCTTCTCTCTCTTCTCTCTCTTCTCTCTCTTCTCTTTTTTCTTTCTTTTTTCTTTCTTTTTTCTTTCTTTTTTCTTTCTTTTTTCTTTCTTTTTTCTTTCTTTTTTCTTTCTTTTTTCTTTCTTTTTTCTTTCTTTTTTCTTTCTTTTTTCTTTCTTTTTTTTTTCTTTTTTTTTTTAAGTCCTACAGCTTTGCTTGCAAAGACCTTAAGTACTTTTGAGCAGTACAGTGGTGCCTGTGAACTTTCTCTCTTCCCAATGCATCTTTGACCAATGGAGATTTCTTTATTGGTTCTTTTAGCTTACTGACACCTAAGAAAACACTTCATTCTACTCTGTAATTAAAATGACAGTTATCTTTGCTAATTATAGTAAAACTCCTAAAAGTTTAGGGATTCCTGTTAAATCAGTTGTGGAGTGCAGAACTTCCTGATATTTGGGCACACTTGCATTTTTTTTCTCTGAAGGTGTGAAGTGTGCTATTTTATTAAATTCAGCAGTCTTACTGAAGAAAAGCAACCTTCTCACACTTCTTACACTTTAATCTGTTTTAATGATTCTGTCATTGGCAGGCTGTCAGATAAGAGATTTCTTTTTAAAAAAAAATATGGATTTTTTTTTTATTATTTTTTGCGGCCTGAGATTGAATGGGGCAAAGATGACACATTTTCATTTTGGGGCAAACAAGCATATACGAGAAGCTCTGCAAAACCATGGCTAGATGATTTTGGGTTTTCAGCTGATAAATAATATGTTTGCAAGTCAGGAGTTAATTTTAAGTTCTTGCATTCTTTGTGTCATGGTTCTGACTATAGAGCATTGGCATACTGAAATTCCCTTGAAATTAGTAGGTAATTACCCAGAACCTTAAGGTTCTTGGCTATTTTTTTTTTCCCGTCTTTTTAATTTCATGGCAAACCATAAACATGGATGTAGAATAACTTGCTGCTTCTACTAAAGCATACGAATATCTTGTCTCTTCTTTGCCCCAGCCCAAATCTAACCATAGCCTAGGTGTTGCCATGGAAGGAGAGCTCTGTTCTATAAGTGTAAACAGGAAACACCTGAAGGAATGTCTATTAAAATAATTCCAAAGCGATTAGTACATGCTGTTACTGTGAGATTTAAATAACCACTTGGAATGACATGGGTTTTGATAAATTACTTTGTGTTTTTGGATGTGGTTTGGAGAAAATGCTGAGAGCTCTGTGTGTGTACACACTGGGTCTGTGTTAACCTGCTTCCTTCCTTAGAGGAACAGAGAAACATAACTGTATGGAATGGAGGGCAAACCTGTCTCTGGATGGAGTAGGAGGAATTATAGGCATGAATGCAGCCCATGCTCTACAAAACTCTTGTCCTAGACAGTTTGAGGGCCTATTGCCAGGGGACCGAGTCTGACCAAAGAATTGATCTGATAGGGATAGAGCTGAAGATACATGAATACTTTGTGTACCGCTTAGATTCAGGCGTTGCTTCAGTCTGAAATAACACACTGCAAGATGGTGAGAAATGACAGTGGGTTCTGAAACACTTGAGTCTTGCCTGATGTTTCTCGTACGAGGACTGTCAGATGATCTCATAAGTCTTGCATCTAGCACCTGAGAAACCTTCTATGTATTTTCTGAATAGAATTCATAGTATAGGTGGAAATATATTTGGTATTTTTATGCTTCTTGCCCCTCAAAGAAAGGAACGTTATCTTCAGGGTAGACGTGCATACCAAAGGAAAAGCAGAGATCCTCCTGCTGGTGTTAGTTCTGTCCTGTTTAGCAACACATAGGTGAAACTTTACAAAGCTGTCTAGCCATGACAGAGCTGGGAAAACCAAAGTTGGGCAGATCAGGTTGTGTGACATTGTGGAGAAAGAAATAAGATTTGCTCTAGATAGACAATTCTTTTCCACTGTAAGTGGCCAATGTAATTCCTTCTAACTCTTAAATATTTAGTTCATTGGGTTGAAGTATTTTCATGGATCCTGATTGTTGCTTGAGCAATTCTGGCAGATTTACATAGCAGCTTGTGTGGTAGTTAAAAAAGCCTTTCTGGCTGTATTTTTTAGGAAGGGTGGTAAGTATTTAGATAAGTATGGGGGTATTGATTGATGCTCGGCTGAACATGAGCCGACAGTGTGCCCAGGTGGCCAAGAAGGCCAATGGCATCCTGGCTTGCATCAGAAACAGTGTTGCAAGCAGGAGCAGAGAGGTGATTGTTCCCCTGTATTCAGCACTCGTCAGGCCGCACCTCGAGTACTGTGTCCAGTTTTGGGCCCCTCACTGCAAGAAAGATATTGAGGCCCTGGAACGTGTTCAAAGAAGGGCAACGAAGCTGGTGAGGGGTCTGGAACACAGGCCATATGAGGAGAGGCTGAAGGAGCTGGGAATGTTCAGCCTGGAGAAGAGGAGGCTCAGGGGAGACCTTATTGCTCTCTATAACTTCCTGAAGGGAGGTTGTAGTGAGCTGGGGGTCGGCCTCTTCTCTCGTGTCATTAGTGATAGGACCAGGGGGAATGGTTTCAAGCTACGCCAGGGGAAATTCAGGCTGGACATGAGGAAGTATTACTTTTCAGAAAGGGTGGTCAGGCACTGGAATGGACTGCCCAGGGAGGTGGTGGAGTCACCGACCCTGGGGGTGTTCAAGGAAAGACTGGATGTTGCGTTGAGGGACATGGTTTAGTAGGAGCTATTGGGAATAGGTGAACGGTTGGACTGGGTGATCTTTTAGGTCTTTTCCAACCTTGGTGATTCTATGATTCTATGATTCTATTTCACTTTGAATACTGTGTTTTACAGTTTCTTGATGACAGCATCTCATCTTGAAATGTTTTGTTAAGTTACAGCAGATGCATAATTGACTGCTGTTCTGCTTGAAGCCTCTGTTAACGTCCTTTTTGTCTGTTTCTGTAGCTTACTGGAGGTTTTGGCTGTGTGTCAGCGTTGTATATGAGCTCTTCCTCATCTTCATACTCTTCCAGGTGAGTAACTTAAGCTGATGTTGAGTAACTAGACTACCAACACAGGTATGAAATCCTTTGTGCTGTTTCTTATAGGATTCTTACCTACTGCAGGAACTCTTCATTTTTTGTGATATCAAATCACTGCCTTACTTAATGAGACTTCTGGATTGAGAAAAATTTATAGTATTACCAAGATATTTCACCCTATTGTCTGTCTTAACTTCCAGTTAACCTCAGCCCAGGTTAGACACCATAGTGAAGCAATTTTACATGAACTGATAATGTCAAGTTTAAGTGCTGGGGAAGAGCTCTGGATTTTGAAGGAGGCTCCTCATCTGTGCAATGCAATTATTGTACTCATCTCCTCAGGCAACAGCATGACCTGAAACCAAAAGCAAATGGAGATATTTAACAGTGAGAGTTAAATACTCTGTTCTGTCAGACTTGGGCTTCTTTTTAGGGGTAGGTAGATGAGTCCCCTGTGGTTCTTCTTCAAATTGTACCTTCCAATTGAAATCCTAGTTGCATCTGGTACTCTGTATTTCAAAAGGGTGGCGTAAGTAACCATTGCAGTCTCATCAGGTAGCATTAAAATTATCATTTTAGGTGAATAGTTGAGGAACCGTTAAAAGTAAAATTGAAAAATGTTTTATCTCTAGATACCAAGTGAGGTTGAAGGAGCAGGACTAGAATTCAGAAGTGTCAGGATTTGCGTTGTCTTTCTTCCTGTTGGAGCAGGACATTTCCTTTGCAAACAAGTTTTTAGTGCTGATCAAACCCTTTCCAGCTAATCAGAGATTTCCTTTGGCTCCAGCGTTTCTTGTTCTTCTTGACCTTTTTGGAGGTTCCCAGTAGTCAGTGCCAAGTTCTCTTAAGAGTAGATAACTTTTTTCTTTGCCTGGCTTATTGTTTCAGTGGTCAGCTGGAAAGTGTCTGCAGTCATTCAGTAAAGAACAAGATGTTTTTTCTGTCCTGTTGATGTAACTTGGGGGTTCAGTGTTAACCCTTGTGCAGGACCCTAATATCTCACTAGGGTTTCTTTCAGGCTGCCTGTCCTGCTTGGAGGGAGTGGAGTTCTGACCCGTTCACAGGCATGAACAGGTCTGTCTTGCCTTTTTTTGTTGTTATTCCTCACTGCTGAGGAATATTCAGTCAGTTCCATTTTTATTCTTATATTCTTCCTGTTTCATGTCACCCTCTGTTTTTTTGTTTTTTTTTTTTCCAGGCATGCTTGTGAACAGTACTCATGACTGGCTGCTGGTGCCTTTGTAATTTTGAATTCTCATAGAAAAGCCTGGAATTGCTTTGCTTTTCCCCCAGTGGCATGTTGTATTGCCAGCCATTGAGTTGTTAAGGACACTCACTAGCTGTTGCATAGTTCCTCACTGAAAATACACTGTTAGTTACTTTGCGCAGGTTTAAATAAGGTTGAAATTATGCTGAGTCTATAAGTGATTAAGTGTTTCTGAAAGCAAACATAAACTCACTCGTTGTAACTTGTCTTGTAGTTAATCTGACCAAAGTAGGTTTATTCTGAAACTTTATTATTATTTCTTATAAGTAATTCTGGCATTGTTCATTTTTTCATGACTGCTAACTAATCTCTGTCTGTTATTGATGTTGCATTGCTTCAGCTATAAAACACTGATCACAGTGGAGGTTGGTTTCATTGTGAAATGCTTTTTCAGCAAATGCGTGTGTGAGTGACCAGTAAATTAGCTCAAGTCTTGGTCACCTTCTGTAACTAATATTTGGGTACTTTTTCTCCTTGCTGTTCATCACCTGTGCTGCCAGTGAGATGTTATTAAAAATGTGTTTATTCAACAGGCTGTAATAACTATTTTTTTTCAGCCGCAAAATGCAGTGCCATTCTCAGCTTTCTGTAGCTGAAGTGAGCTGAGCACAGATGCGAGACAAATCCTGCTAACAGTGCATGTAGTCTGTGTGCTCAATCTGCTGATGTTTGCACGTGGTGTGTTTTGTTAAAGCTGCATGCTGCTGGATCTTTCTCATTCTACAAAACCAGAATGTCACAAATGCAAGAGTTAGCAGCCATTACATGTGAATGTTTCCTCATTTGCTTATTGGCAGCTTATTGTTTACCTTCACCAATGGAAGAAGTGCAGAAGTGTCAGTGAGAAGGATGAACTGTAGGTCAGTTCAAGCACTAAGCTTTTGGGAGAGAGGAGGCATAGAGGAATAGCATGGAAAACGGAATTAAATAATTCAGATTTTTCATCTTTCAGAAATGTGAAGTTCATTCTGTTATTTTGTCTCTAATGTTTGGCATTGGAAGATTGGAAACTTAAATGTGTATAATGCTTTGAGATCTGTATGTATTTTAAGAATTGCTTTGCAACATGTCTAAAAAAAAAAAAAAAGCCCATTTGAAAATAGGCTGATATGAATTGTATCCTTCCGTACATCAGTACATACTAAAGGGGAAACATACTTTTTGTGCTCCTTTTGCAGACTGTACAAGATGGCAGACAGTTTATGAAGTACATTGATCCACACTTAGGTGTTCCTTTGCCAGAAAGAGACTATGGTGGCAACTGCCTTATTTATGATCCTGGCAACGAAAGTGATCCATTTCACAACATCTGGGTAAGAAATAAATAAGTATTTGATAGCGAGTCTGAGCTTTTTTTATTTTGGGAGTAAAACGTTGTTTAACTGAACACTTGAAAGTTATGAGTCTTTTTGAGTGCTGAATCAGAAAACAGGTCACGACTGACTAACTTCCTTCTTGGCCTTTCTTGGCAAGCAAATGGAGATGTCTCTTTGTATTCTAATTACGTTGCCTGAGGAAGGGGTAAACTTTAACAATCCTTATTTCTCAGCTTATTGATGGAAATGCCTTGCCACTGTGAGTCTGGACTTAATTTTGTGCATGAGGAACTACCTGCTTCCTTGAGGCACAGAATTCAAAAGTTGCATGTTACGAAGCAGCCCATGAGGTGCACTTTTCTGAATACCACAAAGTGTCAGGAGGTTAATGTTTTTTGCAGGCAACTATAGGAGACTATAAATTCAAGGGCAAAGAAATTGTGATGACTCTCAACTCCATGACTGTGTGAAAACTGTAGTGTTTGTTAGCAATGAGCATTATTAAATCCTTTGGGTCTGCCATACAAGTCTTCAGTGCATCAGGAAGTGCAATAACTGAGAGCCATAGTAATTGTCTTCCTCTAGTGTTACACCAGCTGTGGATGGAGGAGAGGCACTTGTTGCCCATGGATTTTTGTGGGCAGGTTTGGTAAGATTTAAGAAGCTCTCCTGCACACAAGATGAGAGTATGGTGAAGAAATGTATGTTCTCACTTCATTATATCTAATTTGAACACCTTCTTCTTCCTTCCCCTTGGAAAGCAAGGAACATGACATTTTGCAATAAGAGGGTAGTTTCTATCTTATCAATAGTCTTAATTCCAGTTTCTGCCCTTCAAGCTTCCTGACTTTGCTTTAAAGATAACTTATATGCTCACTGTACTTAAGAACAAAGAAACTCATAATAAAATGCATTTGTGAGGAACATCCAAGGTTTGTTTTTTTTTTTTTTCCTGGAAAAAAGTAAGATTCAGTAGTGTACAATTGTACTGCTAAGTGATGTTCACTCTTGTTTGTTTTAGGACAAACTGGATGGATTTGTTCCTGCTCACTTTTTTGGCTGGTACCTGAAGGTAAGAACGAGTCTTCTATTACATTTCTGTTACAGTGCTCATCTTCCTTTTAAAGCATGGCTGCTTCTCTTCTAGTGATACCTGTCTTCATGATCAATTCTATCAGGCAGTCATCTGTGAACTAGACTAAGTGTTCATATTACATGAAAGACTCTCAGGTCATCTTATTTGTTTCCAAACTAATGTTACGTTGACAAGCTCTTTCCTTCACCATAACTCATTTTGAGGTGAAATCAATAGAAGTCAAATCCTTTACTTCTGTAGCAAGATAAACTCCTGAATGACCTTTGAATATAGAATATGGGGATGAAGACTGTTCAGAAAAGGGAGTGAAAATTGATTGCTATGTAAGCATAGTTGATGCAAGCATAATGATAAATACATTAGTACCATTCCAAGGTAGGATTTTCCCTGTTGTGTCTAAATCAGGAGTTTAAATCATTATATGGGTACTTTTAGTTCTTGTTACTTGTTTGTGTCAACTGTCAAAGAAATTCCAGTTGGCAAACATATTCACTACATCTTTTACTAAGTGCTTTGGTCTAAATATTAGCTTTGTTTTTTTAACCTGAGCAAGCTTACTCTAGCTAACCTTACTCTCTCTGCAGACTTTGTTTATTTGCTTGTTTGTTTTCCTTGTTTGTTTTCTGTTTTGTTACTTTATAAGATCAACAGAAATAATAAACTGAAAAGGCTCAGGCCAGCTTAAAAATAAGCTGCAACTGCTGTTTTGTTTCTCCCCTTGAGAAGTGCAGATGTGTTGCTCTGTATGTGCTTTTTTTCCTCCATAACCAAAAAGTGTAGTGCTAGACATGGGGAGAGCTTGGCTTTAGATCAACGTATTGGTTTAGTGTAGTGTACAGTATCTTCATCTCAGATAATTACATTAGAAGCATAAATATCAAAATAACATTTCAGCCTGTATTTGTTTGTAAAGTTGTGTCATACTGAGAACTAATGTCTAAGTAGGCAGTGCATGGTAAAAAGCTGTAAGGGAGTACTAGCACACTCCTGAGGAGCTAGTCAAGGAGAGAATTCAAGATACCAGTTTGCTCATTACCTGTCTTGGTCTGGAAGAATCCTAGCTTTGATTAAGGAGGCTTGGGAGGACATTTCTGCAGAAATGCTCAAGCTGATAACTGTTTGTCAACCTGCAGTCTGATTTCAATTGCTCAGCATGTACCACCAGGTGCTTGTTTCTGTGTTACTAAACCAGAGGGAAACTGGCAGCTACGTGTCTTATCTGATGGTTAACTTTTTTTTCTATAAAAAGCTGGAAACTTGGTGTGTTGTCTTTGTAGAAATGAATGTGTGGTTTTATATCGTCCTTCTCTGTGGTTTTGTTTTACCCTGTTTTCAGTACTGGACTCTTACACTGTATCTCCAAGCACCTGAATAGCAATAGTGAAAATGGATATGCCTCGTTCATCAGAAATTGCTGTGGGCCTCATCTGCTTTTGCATTGTTCAGATTGTGTTTTTGTGTTTCTCCTGTTTTGACAGTAGGCCAAGATGATGCATACATTTCAGGACTGCTGCTCTGCTGAATCTTAAGTTTGATTGTGGGACAGGTTGCTCTTCCTTGCTCAATCTAATGCACTGGTTGCTACAAAGCAACCTCAAGTGTCCTGGCACAATCAGGGCTGAGGTGTAGTGCAGATGACTCCTTTATAGTTTGCATTAAGCAGGCTTTGAAAAGCTTTTATTTGGATCAGCAGAATGGTACTACTGTGGTGGTCAAGCACCTACTAATTTAATTTACTTAATGTAATTTCCTTCCCAATGAATTCCATCTGCCTGCCTTTATTCTTTCATGCAATGGTTTTAATATAATCTATGGTTGTCAGAATCTTTCCCCTCTGTTCAGAGGCCTGTAAAAATTAGGCTTTACTACATCATCACAGCATGAAAATACGATTTTCATGAACTTCCTGATCCTTTTCTGCTTACTAGAGACAAGGTATTCAACTGCAGAAGTAACTGGTAAGCAAATGCAATGTGTCCACTGTTCACTCACTGAACACTCCGTGTTCAGAGTTCAGAATTCTCGTATTCCTTAGATGACTAGTTTTGAAATAATTTGGCCATATCCTTTGGCAAAGCTGTTTCTCTATACTGTATGGAGTTTTTGATTTCTAAAGGGTGTTAGTGGTAAATGGTGTGTGGTACTGCTTTGTCCAGTGTGGAAGCATTCATTTTTGTAATTGTTTTCAGTATGTTGTGCAACTATTGTGGATCTTTTGAAAGATTTTTCTCCCTTTTATAGACACTGATGATTCGAGACTGGTGGATGTGTATGATCATCAGTGTAATGTTTGAATTTCTGGAGTACAGTCTGGAACACCAGCTTCCAAACTTCAGTGAATGTTGGTGGGATCACGTATGTACTGCATAAATCATGATTTATTTTTTTTTAAACTGAGGTATATATTTTAAAGGGAGGGAGCAGGAAGTGGTGAAAATTATATTATATTCATCACCAAAAACATTTGTATAAACACTGCAGCTCAGGGGCTTTGACTGTTCTCCATGCTGAACTTGTAAT
Organism: Tetrao urogallus; assembly: GCF_951394365.1. Taxonomy (NCBI): domain Eukaryota; kingdom Metazoa; phylum Chordata; class Aves; order Galliformes; family Phasianidae; genus Tetrao; species Tetrao urogallus. The sequence continues at coordinate 4,949,591 of NC_136819.1, forward strand.
TTTGCAAGATTTCAGACTTCTACATGGAATGGTAAAGTTACTCTTTGTGGTTTAGTATTTGTTTTGCTTTACTCCATACCAGCTAGAGACTCTAAGACAAACATTTTCAAATATTTGATGATGGTATAAACCATAAAGTTGGAGATTAAGGGAAAGATAAAGCTTAGTGTTTATAGTTTCAGGTATAGTTTCAGTTTTCTTGTCTGTTAAGGAAACAGGCTCTGTTCAGCTTATATCCAGCTCTTCCTTCTCTGTAAACCTGTCTTTACTGTGTTCTCTAAGCAGTAAATTACAGTGTTTAGAAGTCTTTGTATAGTGTGTAAAAAAAGCTTTGGAAACACTAAGGTTTGACCTTCCTGAAAAGCTGCATGGTCGCTGCACTTCAGAGTCCAGAATGGTTCATGTCATAAAACATTGCTTGTGAGTATTTTTGAAGCTAGAGGGACTACTGTGATCTTGTTTCCCTGTGGAAGGAACAAGCTCTATTGCTTAAATGACACAGATTTTTTTTCCATTATTTTTTTCTTATTAAGGCTCATGTGAAATGTAAATTGGTTACTAAAGCAATCAAAATTCCTGCATTCAGGGCGTGCAACTCTGGTTCTTACATTCTTAAGCTTGTACAGTTCTTTCTGAAGCTTGAAATGATTTGCTTCTTTGTAGTATTTATGAAAGTAAATACGTATTGTATCAATACTGCAAGCAGAAGGTAGTTTCCTTTCAAAAACTTCTGAGGAGGTTAACACCGTGTTCCTCTTCAAATAAAAAGATTTCTTTTTTTTTTTTTTTATTCAGCTCAGGGGCTCCATCTCCAGGATTAATGTTTGGCAGAAAGGCATAGCATGAGGAGAAATTACTTATTTCACATCCCAATTCTAGAGACAAGTCACTTCTTCAGGAGGCAGCCTAAAGTTTAAGGAATGTATTAGAAGCATTTTCAAATGCTTTTATGGTGTGTTTCAAAAGTTATTACTTAACAATGTGGAGATGAACTGATAGTGAGTGGGAAGAAGTTTGTTCTGTAGCAGAAGGAATGCTGCATCACTTTTTTTATTTTTTTCTACTTTCAGTGGATAATGGATGTGATCTTATGTAATGGATTAGGAATTTACTGTGGGATGAAGACTCTTTCTTGGCTTTCTTTGAAAACATACAAATGGCAAGGACTTTGGAACATTCCTACATACAAGTAGGTTGGCATAGAAAGCAAATCTGCACACAGTAGCAGTGTGCAAAGTCTGGGGCTCTGTTAAGACCTTGATTATGAATAGGTTATTCTGTTAAAGTGAATTAAAGAATCCACTAATGTGGTACAGCATGGAAGCTTGTGAATGATAATGTTATCTAACTTGCAGATGACATTATTAAAATAAACGTGTTTGTCATGAGCATTGCCTGATATCTAGGAATGAGGACATCTTGTAGGCATGAGGTTATAAAATGAAATTGTAACTGAAGGGGCAAGAAACCAAATCAGGATCAGTCTCTTATTTGTAGCAGGGATACTCATGCAAATAATGCCTTCCTAGTAATTGTAACTTCATACTAATTGGGCCACTTAAACTAATAACTGTAAATCCCACATGTTCTTCTGCCAGTGGTGTTATCTTTTTCTGTAGCGTGTTCTTGCTCAGCAAAGCAGAATAGAGGAACTGCTTAATACAGTGGATGTGGTGTATTAAAACTTAAAATGATAGCACAGTAGCAGGCTTTTCCTGGAAAGAAAACCAAGTCAAAGTCAAAATAATCTCAGTAAGCATTATTTTTATGCAGTAAAATGAGATATTTTGCATACGTGAATCAGTGTCAGAAATGGAAATGATGGTAGATGTCTCTAATCTGCCATTTCTTAAAATTCTAACAGTGTGTTGTCTTTCTTTCAGAGGTAAAATGAAGAGAATTGTCTTCCAGTTCACCCCATATAGCTGGGTCAAATTTGAGTGGAAGCCAGCATCCAGCTTACGGAGATGGCTAGCAGTTTGTGGCATTATCTTTGTAGTAAGCAAACTTCTCTGTCTTGTCTTCTCTGTCATCTGATTTAATACTTTGTAATCTTTGAGCAACTACATAGGGTAACTTAGGCTGACACTCTGGCATGGTGATGTTTCTTTACTTGAGCAGATGACTTCTGAATCCTGCAGAAAAGTTTCCACATCTCTGGTACCATCTACAGATTCATAAATATTTTTTCTTGCTGTGCAACGCTGATTAGCAATATGAACAATTTAAACTGCTATTTATACACAATTCAGTGAGTAACATCTACCAAAAATGTTGCCTTTGGATGAAATGGCTTTTTTTTCCCTCTCTGTGTTAAACAGATAGAATACCACATTACAGCTGGAGATAAATGTGACCAAAGCCTCAGTCTGCTGTATGCTGTATGTTATCTGGACATATGCCTCCTGAAGTGTGCAGTTTTTTTACATTTTTATTCAGACTGAAATTTTAGTTGATTTAGCCATCTAAGGGCTATGCTGTGGGAATGCATCGTCTTGATTTCCTAAGATCAATTTCATGATTGCAGGTATCATATGTGGCACGGGTGTGGGGGGTAAGCTTAGTATTTGAAGATGCTTTTCTTCCACTCTTGCCTCTTGTCAGTTGGAGCCTTTGGCCTCTGTGGTATCCATGAGATGGTACATGACCCAGTTTTGAGCAACTTGGATTTATGTCAATTCAGTGACTGGGAAATTTAACTTGAAGACAGAAACAAATAATAACCACGGAAAACTTTGATGCTTTTAGTGATTCCAGATACAATGAACATTCACTACATTGAGCTTTTGTATTAATACTGTGGTACTGGATATAATTGGTTTGTGTTTTTTTTTTAAAGAGTTAACTAGAACAACCTACTTGATCATCTTGAAATATATGAAATATGAATTCTGGTGGTGGCTTATTCGAGTGTCTGTTCACTGAGGTTCCTTGTTAAGGTTTGCTGAGTGAGCCACATCAGTCAGCTTGTAAGGCACCACCGCCTCTCCTTCATCTCACACTAATGTCAGATTGCTGTAACTAAGCAAGCAACATAAAGCAGTGCCAGCAGGAAGTGTTAGGCAGTTTGCAGACTTGGTCAGGTGAATGCAAGTTTAAATGACACATTTTATGCTACATAAAACATTTGCCGAGTTCACGTAATGCAACAGGCTTGTTGAGATTCCTGTACTTTATGGAATAAATGACATATATATATGCCTGTATAGAAAGTACTTGTTTCCTTCAGTGATTCCTTTGTGCATACTCCAACTCTTTGCACTCTGAAGAAATCACATTTTTAGGTGCAGGAGTAGATTCTGTTGCTGAGAGGTTCCCCTGAGTTTATATTAGTCTTTTGGATAGTATTTCTTTTAGCAAAGCATAGCTTCAGCTGACTTCCAGTTTATGGACAGCTTCATGTATTTGCACGTACCTCTCTATTAAGCAACACTTAAGGCCTTTTATTATTGTTTCTTTTGAAATGGGAAGCCATTGTCTACTTGCTCATTTAATCACGTTGTCAGAGCAGCTCACTTAAGAATGTTTTGCTATTAACATGCTCCAAAGTTGGCTTTGGCAGTGGTGTTGCTACAACTGTGTTTAACAATGTGAAGCAAACATACAGAAGCACCACCTAGGATGCTTTGCTTATGCCTCTTGATTTGCTTTTTTTTGTTTTGTTCCCTAAGTCAGATTTTAAATGATAGTGAAAGGACAAGTTTTTGCTTCTAGGGTTTGTTGCGAGTTGTTTTAGAAGTACTTCAAATTCCTGATAAACTTGTTCGAATCTAGAAGCAATGTTTGGCAAGGTTTCTGTTGCATCCTCTGCCCTGTGCAAGTGCATACGTTTTACTACCTCTTCCTACACATTTAAAAAACAAAAAATAAAAATTAAAAAACAACCACAAAGCAACAACTGTTCTTGATCACTGTTGCAGCTGATGATAGTGGGCTCAGTGATACTAAGTAAGATATTGTGGAGTTAGTGAAATAGTTGGGGCAGGGAGATTCCAGGCTTCGTTCAGTGAAATCTTCTGCATGTAATTAAAATGTACTTTCTCTCAGTTTTTATTGGCAGAGCTGAACACATTTTACTTGAAGTTTGTGCTTTGGATGCCGCCAGAACACTACTTGGTCCTGTTACGGCTTGTCTTTTTTGTCAATGTGGGAGGTGTGGCTATGAGGGAGATCTACGACTTCATGGATGACCCGTAAGCCAGTCCTCTTGTGTATATACCGTGTCAATCTTCACTTGCTTTATTTTGAATTTGCACTGGTTTGCTCCAGCTTGTTGGCATCCATCTCAGCTTGTCAAGAACAAAAAGATCCAACCTCACAGCATCTTCTTTGTTTTCTTTTGGTTTGGAGGTAAAGTTCTGAATGCATCTGGTTAGAGAAGAGCTGTTATTAAGGGCATTTCGTGTGCACTGTTTTTAACATCTGCTTTTTATAAGTTATTGCTCTTTTGAGACAGTGATGTGTAAATTAGCTGGAGTGCCACTGGCTTGTGGGTGGAGGAGTACTGAACTCCATATTCAGATTGATAGCCAGGAACTATAGTCCTTAGTAGTACCTTCTAAGGACAACAGGGCCTAAACTCAGAATCTGTTTCTTAGAGTTGCTTCTTTTCTTGAGCTGTCTTCCAGCTAGTTCCTGGTCCCCTGGAGCTTTCATGGCACCCTCTTGCAGACTAGTAGACCTTTTAGCAAAGAATTTTGCACCCATACACAACAGTGCACGTACTTTCAGACTGTTCCTACTTAAACATCATATTTGTCCTTGCTGCTTTTTTCTGCAGACCATATAAGACCAGAGAATGCTTTGTTCTCAAAATCACATTTTCTTTTAAGTTTCAGTAGTGATGTCACAGATTGCCTGAGCCCATATCTTAAGTCTAAGACAACATCTGGCTTCAAGAAGTGTTCATTATCTGTCACTGACCAACACAAAAAGTGTCTGTGTTCAGAATTTAGGGTTCCAACATTCTCTGAAGATCAGTTTCCATTGCAAGGCTTTGACTCCTAGAACTGGAAAGAAGGGTCAACTCACATTGCTTAGGTGGATTTCGGGACATTCAGCAGTGGCAGGCTGCTCCCCTGCCTTTGGTGTTGGACCTACTGGTTTGGGACGTGCCTCCATCTCAAAGGTAAGAAGAAATCTCTGCCTCTCATTGGTGAGCTCCTTTCCTTAGAAACACTCCCCCATCTTCTGGTCCTTGTGTTTGGGTTGGAAAAAAACAGCTCCTTTGCCCTGTATTCGACCACATGGCATGGCATTGAAATATAGGAGAATCATCAGTCACCAGTGCCTCATTGCTGATTCAGTTTGTTGCCATTCTCTCAATGAGCTGGAGAAATTCATCAAGCAAGCAGAGACTCTCATCCTGAAGTGCATGTCTTCATCATTGCCACCACCAGTGTTCTGTTTCTCTTGGTGGGTAAGGTGATTAACTTCCTCTCTTCTGAGGTTCACGGCTCTGCTTGATGCACCACAGACCTGACCTCACCAAACTGTTCATGAAACATGGCAGAACCTCACATATGATCTTACGTAGTACCTGCTCTGCAAATATTTTTTGCAACTGGACTTTGATTCCTTTGTGTGTTTCATGTTGCCTAAGCAGAGATGATCTTGCCTCCATTTTACCAACTTAACTGAGCCAAGAACTCAGTGAAGTTGCGTGATGGATTCTTGCTGTTGTGTTGTAGGAAGAAACTGCTGGGGAGGAACGGGCTGTACTGGAAGCTCCTAGCTAACAGCATATCAGAAACATTCCTGACTTTTTCCTTTTGGAAACTCACTCAACATCTTAATGGACGAAGGTTGGAGTATTCCACAGACCTTCCTTGTCAGAACTGTGGCACATTGCCTTGTTTGTTATTAATGGAATTGTCTGAGATTAATCCGATCAGGTCAGCTAATGTTGTGACATTTAGTTTGGAAAGTAGTGAAGTTCAAATATAAAAGACTATTTTTCTCATTTGGGATTCTTAGTATCTGCAGGCAGTTCAAGGATGCTGGTAGATTAAGGCGAGTATGCTGATGAAATATCTATATGTAAGGAAATACTCCAGTAAGAGTGGTTCTTGAGGCTATATTCTAACTCTTAACCTATGCTGTGCTCCTATATGAATTTACATGCTGCTGCCTCGGTTCTTGAGGACTGACCACATGAAATGTTCCTGGCCAGAAATTCCTCAGTGTAAAAGGCCTGTAGCAGTTGACCTTGCCATACATTTCTGGTTTCTAGTCTTTGTGTCTCTTCCAAGAATCTGCATTAAGGCCATGAATTATAAACTCAATCATCTAATAAAAATGGACTTTTCTGTAAAAGCTTTCATGAGTAGAAGGGCAGGAAACCAAATCTTCCTCAGCAGCCTTAGTGTCTGTGCAGTTCTTCTGTGGGGTTACCTTCAGCTCTTCTGTCAGCGTGATCTCATAGGCTAGTGAAAGAAAATGATGCCAAATAAGGAAGCAGACCAGCAAAGCAAAAAGCTGACCCAGTCATCTGAACAGCTTGATTTCGCAGTGAGAGATGTGCTGTTTGTTTTTCTCTATCTGCATGTTAGAACTGGTTTCTACCCAATTAATCTCATTGGATGATCCACCTGGAGCAGTTTCTGAAATCCCTTCACCCAAGTTGGTTTAGACAGGATACTTTTAAGTGCAGTGCACTCATTCCATCTACATCAACAATAATCTATACTTGGTTTACTGTATTATATATTTTTTCCAGTGTATTTGGACCATTTTGTGTAATTTGAACTTACTCATTTGTTTCAAATGTGGCTCTTGGGCCTCATGTTAAAGAAAATGTTTATTTTGTGTGCTTGACTTGCTGTGACTCCTCTGGATTCAGGAAAGCATCACAGAAGAGGAAAAGGATGCTCTGCTTGATCTCCATGCTTAGATTCCTTCTCATGTACTTAGAATCCAAGGGGATTCGGTGGAGCAGATATGGCTGAGAAAAAGTGAAATGCCTGCTAAAGGAAAGGCGCTCTCCCCAAAGCAGCTGCTGGCAACAGAGGGGATGAAGGGAAGAGAAGCTGGGAGCAAACATGCAATCGCAGCTCCCTCTGCCCCAGCACTGTTTGAGGTGCCTGGGAGCCTGTTCTGACCTGAGCAAGCTGGGCGTTGTAGCAGCTGAAGGTGACAGCGTGTCAACAGGCTTGTTTCTCCACCTAGAAAAAGAAGCATTAGCTGAGCAGCCAGTCTCCAAGGGCAGTCCTGATCATGGATTTGTTAAGTTTTCTCTTTTTTCATTGCATGACAAAAGTGTCAAGGAAATTCAGCTCAAAGGACTCAGTGAACACTGTGATATTCAGCAAGTTGGTTCCTCAAGCAGACATAAGCAGTCATAGGTCAGAGTAGAATATCCTATTCTGTAATGCCCTATAAGTAATGCAGAGGTATCTGAACGTAACCACTCCTCTCTCCCCAGCCCAATGAAGGTTTATTGTATTTCTTAGCTCCCCATCTCCTTTGTCCCATGTGAGTAATTCTGCCACTTCACACTGAATTCCTCCTAGATGTGTTTAACTCCACATCTTGTATTGTGATAGGAGTGGAATAACCTGGTAAGCTGGACAAAAAAAAAGAGAAAAGGCCTGGTAGGAAAATGAACTTCAGAGCACACTCTAGTAAGAGAGGGCTGGGCCCCTCTGCAGACTAGATTCAGAAGCTGTGTGATGGAAAAACAGAAATTTAGTGGGAAGAGAAATCATCTGCAGCAGTCTCTGCAGCACATCCGTGTGCACCAGTGGTGCTATAGTGGGTAGATTTCAGTCATTCCAAGGCACTGAAGAGGTCTTGTGCTGCCCAAACAGAACCACACCTGAGATAGAAATCGCCTGGTCTGAGTTAGTAAGCTGTAAAAATGTCAATTCCAGGAATGACATAGGGTCAAGAAATGGAGGATCTAGCTGACTTTGATCAAACAACTTACCAAGATTTCTGGCAATAATCTATTGCTGATAGGGGTGCTGAGATATCCTGAGGAGCATTCCATTTTTATGTATTTCCCATGCAGGGGTAGGAGACCTGAAAGACAGTGAGTGCATCTCCAGTCTGTTGTTCTGCCATCACAGCCTCTGAGTAGATGTCTTGATTCTGCTGGGTTTTAATTTCTAGCACTACTGATTGATGACTCCTTAACTAGGCTAGTACAGAACAATGCAGCTTCTGATTTGCTTGTCAGCAGCTGATTAAAAACAAACCCTGGGAATTAAATATGAAGCACATTTTTGTCCCAAGATTATATCCTCCTAGAACACCCTTCTTGTGTCTTCTAGTGTCTTACCTAGTTGTTATGTTATCAAGCTTTCGTCTTTTAAAATCCCCTCAGAGGTCATTAGTGACAGCTCATTGAATACCTGTTTAGGAACAGAGTAGGTTTTAGAATGCACTTACATGGGGATTGAATTCACTTACTGCCATGTGACTTGGTATTTGCACAAGTAACCAAGGAGTAGAGCTCCTACTTCATACCTTACCCCAAATCTCAAGCTGGCTGAACAATTGGATGTACTAGTACTCTGAAAGTAGGAGTACTTTCTTGAATCAGTGTTGAAGTTTTAACTCTTGAAGTGTTTTCAGAGCCTCTGAGAGGAAAATCGTGTACATGTAATCCAAACCAGACTTCTAGAACTGTGCAAAGCTGAAAGAAATGATTACCCCAGCCATCCTTTTACGAAAGAATATTTCTCTGAATGCTTACTTTTATAGTAATAGTTTTGTTTTATCTATGTATGTTATAGGAAATTCCATAAGAAATTGGGTCAGCAGGCTTGGCTGGTTGCTGCCATTACTGCCACGGAGTTTCTGATTGTTGTGAAGTACGATCCCTATACGCTCACACTGTCTCTTCCTTTCTACATTACCCAGTGCTGGATCTTAGGGATTATACTCGTGCTCACATGGACGGCCTGGCGCTTTTTTATTCGGTAAGAGGTGTTTGGTGTGCTCTGTGCAGGTCTGGCCTGCGTCTTCGGGGGAAATGTTTGGACATCTGTTCAGCAGCATGTTGGTTGTCGAATATAGGCTGTCATTAGCCTTCAGTGCCCCCTGAAGGGACACTACAACTCTTTTGGATTAGTAGAGCTACAGTGTTTTTCTCTTAAGAATTGTTAAATAAGGAAGGAGTTTTCCATGTGTGGTCATGGCAGCTTTCCTTATGGGAAACTGGTAAGCTCAGGTCTTTGTGGGACTGCATACGTTACTGTTGCTGCAGAAGCAGATGAACAGTTTAATGCCTGACTGCATCTGACTGCCCTGGCTGAATGGGGGCAGCCTCTGAGATCGATGTTTTGTTTTCTTTTGTGCTGTCATTTGGATGAATCTGAGTTGTTTTACAGCTTCATTGCAAAAACAGACTGCTGCATTGCAATTGTGTGAGCAACAAGTGAGCCAACTTATATCTATTGGGTTTGGATGCTGTTCTGTGCAGATAAAAGAAATGAGCAAAAACAGCAGCACAAGGCTGAAATGATTATGGTGATCTCTGGTGCAGTAGCAGCACTCATTGATCTTGACCATGCTGGAATGATTCTGAAAGAAGTGAAAATAGCCAGACTGCTGCAAGTAGTTTGTAGTAATTCAAGTGAATCAATACCATTGGCAACTTCAGAAATGGCTGAAAGAAATGGCCAAAATACACAAATGGTTTAGGTATCCCAAGGGCCCTGGCATCTGGATCAGAGTTCCCTTATTGTTTTCATAGTATGTTGAAACTGTTTATTCACATCACTGATACATCTGCTTTTCTTTTTAGAGATATCACGTTGCGGTATAAGGAGATAAGGCGACAGAAGCAAGAGCACAAGTATGAAAAGGACAAATGCTTGAGCAATGGGGATGGACATTCTTCAATACTGGATGAACAGAATGGGAGCAAACTAAGGGAAAGGAGACTTTGAGCAGTGGTCAAAGGGCTGAAAAGAACTCATAGTGCTCAGGTTGGCCTGGTGGACAGTTTCAACCTTATCCTACCTAACTTGTAATTTTCACTGTTAGTTTTCCAAGGTGTGAAAATCGTTTTGAGGAGATGATGTCCCTTTGACATGCACACCCTTTCTAGTCACGTACACCTAGTCAGAGTCGGAGAAAGTCTGTGTAGAGGGAAGTCAGAACCAACGCCGCTGCAACGAGGTGGGATCTTCATCCAAGTGTGTTGCATGCCTTCCTTGCAAAACAAGTTCTGGAGACAAGGGGCTTTAAAACAAAGCGCAGAGGGAATCTGGCCGATCTATTTTCAGTTAACTGTGAGATTTCTATTTTGACATTTGGGCATTAGGAGCGCATGGCACAGGAAATGAAATCTGTCCTCTGCTGAAACCACCTTGAGGTGTGGAGTCAGGTTATATAATATGTTCAGCCACCCGTTGACAGAAATGCAGTGAGATAAACTGAAGCATGTGAACAAGTTGCGTTACTTGCACAGGATGTAATGCAGTACACTACTGTTACAGCCCCTCTGGTGTGGGGGTTATTGCCTTTCTCTAAACTGACTTTCAATGTCCTGGAATAGCTTACAATAATTTTATGTTTTATCACAGCTCTAGGGAGACAGAAGGCTTCTCCTTAGGCTTTTCTGTTTGCTTTTTTTTTAATCCTGGTCATCTCTTAAAGGTAAGGGAAGTTTAAATAAGAAAGGTCAGCCTGCCTTCTGTTTGCTTCATGGAGTAAAATCTATTATTAACAGAAAAATGGGAGTTACTCCATCAGTCTTAAGTTATTTGCCTTATTCTCAGCTCTTTTACATTGCTTGCCAAGAGGATTTCATTCTTGGTGTCTGCTGTGCAAAGCATGTCCTGATCTGCCATCCTTCACAGCTGTCCCGTTCCTCCTAAGGTAACTCTGGACTAGCAATCTCCTGAGTCCAACTGGAAAAGACATTCTCTGCAGTCCTGCACAAAACAGCTGTTACTGTGCTGCCATTCCTGCCAAAAGACCAAACTGAGGGGAACTGCATCCAGTCTTCCCTGAGCAGCACGTAGCAGTGGAGGTCTGCAGGCCAAACTAGACAGCGTTTTTGCTCATGACTCAGCATCTGGGAAAAGAAATTAGAAGCTTGGGCTGCGTTTTTTTCAGGGTTGTTATTCCAAAATGTAAGTGCTGCAACTGGGCATCAGTTTTGTAACCCATGCTCTAAGCCTTTGCATTGGCCTCTAAGGCACTGATGTAACTGTATCTCTGTTTAAGTACAGTGATCTAATCTGGCTGTTGGAAGATGTTTTTCAGGGACGTGTTTGTCCTGAAGGAAATGATACAACACCAGTAACACTTAACAAGGATAGCCCCCAAAATTCTAAGTGGCAGGAGACTTGAGATGCTGCTGGATAGTAAACATCCACATTTCAAATCCTTTTTGGTTGTGCATGGAGAGCCACCAAAATAAATCTGCCATTTCTCTTAGGTTTACGGAGTGACCTACATGTTTTCTGACCCTGAAGAACGGACACTTAGCAATAGGGCAGTCTTCAATGAACAGAACAGTTTGGTTGCATCTGAAGAGCTCAACAAATGAAGGAGATTTGATGGGCCCTTGGGCTGCCCCAGTTGCTTAGCAGACAGAGAGGAGGATGACCATTTTGAGAATGAAGCATCCAGCTTTGTTCTTGAGAACGTACAATTCACTGTGGCTGCTCTTAAATCATGGTATTTTGCTGCTGTGAGGTAGTGAAGAAGGCTGTGTAACTGGGTGCTGACAAATGTATAAATGGGCAGAGAGTGCTGAGTTGAGCAAGTATTTATTTGTATGCTGTTTCAGCCCTAGTCATTCTCATTTCTGGCTTTCCACCGTTCTTATGAACTGTTAACTGATGATTGGTAGCTCGTACCAGTGTGTTGTGCTTGTGTAGTCCCAGGCTCAGGTCAGTATATTCCTGTTCCTTCTCTGCTGATAAACACTGTGGTCCCCCTCTGTCTCTTTGCAGTATGTCCATCAGAGTCTGTTTTGTGAGTTGGGTGGTAACAGGCACACTGAGGAGGATCTGTCGCTGTACCTTCCTCCTCCTCCCCACCCTGCCAAAGACACACTGAGGTGCTTCACAAACAACTGCTGAAGAAGCCCTGTTCCCCAGTAACAGTTCTGGAGCTTGGAATTAATACATAAAACACTGACTTTGTTTACTTCCATTTTATCAGCTTTTATGGTTAGTCTGGATAACTGAACCAGTGTAATAAAGCAATGTTTGCTGGTGTTGTTTTGGTACAATGTGTGTGTGCTCCTGCTTCATCTCGCTTGTCACTTCGCAGGGACCGAGGGCACTTGGTCTGAATTCCCTTTGGTACGAAAACTATCAAATGTTTTGGTGCCTTAAGGTAATTACCTTGTCCAGATGCTCAGAGAGATGGATGTTAGAAACCCTCGGTCCACGCTTGTGATTCGGGAATGCTTATTGCAGTGCTTTCACAAGGATGGTCAGCAGTGCCTCGTTCAGAGCGCACCTCGTGTGTGTTGCAGGTAGTAGTGGCAGCCTGACTCCTTGCTGATGATGGCACGATGCTCCATCAAACAGCCACAGAGCTGCTGGAAGGTCTCTGGGCATATTCAGCACGGCGCAGCCATACGTATGAGGCAATGGGGTGTCCTTGCTTGCGAAGCACTGAGTCTCGTCTACATGTTCTTGGCAGCAGCAGCAGCACCTGGACAGGTACTCCTTATGTATTTGTTAAGCTGGATGCAGTCTGCGGCAGTGGGCCGTGCTCCCCTGTGCGTGTGTGCTAGGTGATGGAGCAGCAGTGATGCTGTTCCTGCAGGGAAGTAAGCCAAGGGAGGATGCAGCATCTGTTGGTGCTCTTCAGTGCTCCCTGTGCTGCTGAGACACTTCAGTCAGATTCTGGCTTCTGACCGCTACCTGAATCACCCACGTGTTCACAGTTAAAGGCTTTATCAGTTGGTGTCACTGATGTGCTGCTATTATTTTATCCTAAGGCTTGAGCAAAGCACAAAAGTAATAATATACTGCCATCTGCTAGCAACGTGAAGCTGATGTTTCGCAGGCTACCTGGCAGCTATGTGAAGCCAGATCCATCTTCAGATACCAAACGTGAGTCATCAGAGGTGACCAAAATTCAGCCAGACTGATTGGGGTTGAAAGCAACTTTCTAGGGGTCAGCAAAGGATGAGACCCCAGCAGAGGGTGCTGGTGGCCTGGCCTGCCAGAATTAATGCTCTGTTGCGGTTTTGGGAGCTAGGGGAGGAAGCTAGCGCTCCTTGGGGCTGTGTATAGCAGGAGGAAGGGCTGCATTTGGTTGGATGAGCACAGAGGCTTTCAGCGGTGAGGTGAAGCTCCTTTCCCGCTCACAGCATTTTGGGGCAACAGTCAGAACTTGGTCTGTTTTTTTTTTTTCTTTCCAATCATGGGAGCCTTTTAAGAAAGGTCACTGGTCCCCGGGAAGGAATTATCTGGTGGGAAATGGGTGGTGAGTTTCCCAGGAACTGAGGGTTTTTTGAAGCACCACACTGCTCCCTGTGCCAGCTGAGATGTTGCCCGGCTTTTCCTTCCTCCCCAAATTGCATGCATTGTGTTGTTCATCTTTCTCCCCATTCTAGCAAAGAGAATCTCTGTGTTTGAAATACTTCTCGCTTTGGAGATAAGGTGAGGCAAGGAAAGCTCTCTCCGTCTCAGCTGTATAGAATCAGGTGTAGGATTTTGGCTGATGCCCGGCTGGTGTTTGCCACAACGCGCAGCACCTACCAGCGAGCGGAGCTCTGAGTCTTCACTGCTGGGAGGGCTTTTGGGGACAAATCCCAGTAAAGCGTCGCTTGATGCTTGGGATGAGGGAGAGGAGGGCTGGTGGGTTTTATTTCCGACCCCAAACGAGCCGAGGGAGGGGGAGGAGGACGGAGGTGGTTTCTCTCCCGCAGCGCCGGGGAGGGACGAGCAGCCTGGAAGCCTGCATTAAGGGCAGGCGGGGATCCAAATATTCGGCTCCCGGTTACCGATTTCAGTCCGCGGCCCCTAAAAAGGTGGAGAGCGTCCCTTTGGGAGAGGTGGGAGGAGGGAACGCGGGTCCTGAAGCGGGGGAACATCCTGCGGGTTGCGGGGGAGCGGAGCTGAAAGATGCTGGAGGTGGGAGAAGATGCGGGACTCCGGGGCTGAGGGCCGGAGCCGGGGATGATCCCAACCCGAGGAAGGGGCGGGGGGAACAGCAGCCGGTCCCGATGCGGGGCCGGGGGCTGCAGGGGGCGGGCGGCGGGCGGGGCCGAACCCCCCCAGGTGCAGCCGGGCCGCCCCGCCCGCAGTCCCCGCTCCGGCTGCCCCGACCGCCATCACCATCACTCGCTCGGCTGGAAAATGAGCTTTTTCTCCTCAAAGCGGTGGTGAGTGAGTCCCAGTTCTCGGGATGGCGGCAGGGGGAAGAAAGAAAGGGAAGGGAGGGGGGAGGGGGCTTGGGAGGTAGTGTCCGCGGCATCCCCACGCAAGGGGATGCGCGCTGCCGGGGTTTGCCCGCAGCGGCGCCCTCTGTGATTTTGGGCTGTGTTTCGGCTCCCCTTCCCGAGCTCCTCGCCATCCTTCCGCCGCCCCGCAGCATCCCCGCGGCGGGGAAACCCGGATCCCGCTCTGCCGGGAGGACATCGGGAGATGCTCCCCGTGCTGAGACGGCCCGGCTCATCGCACCTGTGAGCGGGCACCGAGGTGCAAAACTCAGCATCACTTAGCAGATTTCCAACGTAGAACCGCGGAGCTGCGAACCCACAGCGGGGTGTACCATACAGGTATTGCCCGTAGAGCCCCACATCTTCAAAGGACGTAAAATGGGGGCAGCCGGGGGGCTCTGCAGCAGTAACGTCGGGAATCTGGGGCTGAGCGCGGCTGAGGGATGGAGCCCAAAGCCCGGCGTTACGTTTGGGATTTATTTTTACTCGTAGTTTTGTTACCAACCAACCCACCGGCAAACTTGATCCTACTTTTCCTCCTGGCGTACTGAGAGTGAGATAGGGCTTTGTTCCTCTGGTAAGAGGGAACGGTGAGGGATGGAGGAGGATGGGGTGTGGGGACGAGCCGGGCACGGTGCTGAAGGAGAGGGCAGCCAGGGCTCGGCCCGCCCCTCGATCCACAGCTGATGACTTTGGGGGAATGCAGCTTCTTCAGGAGGGGGTCTATAACGTCTCCTGGGTTTACTCGTGGTGCACGTAGGGTTTTGTGCAAGCAGCTTCTGGCTTCGGGTGGTCACAGAGGCACAGAAAGTGTTGTCCCTCCAGTGTGGGGGAGATACTCCCATCCCTCAGAGGACAACACATTGCCACGTCTTTCCTTGCCTCCTCACCACAAGCAGCTGTCCCGTGCCTGCTGTGGCTCCCAAAGGTGCCAGCAGCCTGATAAGGTGCTGGGATAGCGTATAAGGCTGAACGTCTCCTCCTGAGCAATCCTTGTTCCTTCTCTTCCGTGCCCAGGAGGGGCTGATGGGGAAATCCCATTCAATCTGACCTGGTGGCTCTGAGGGATGCCTCAAAAGCTGCCCATCAGCCCTTCAGGAAATGGTATCTGGGGAGAAATGCTTTGGAAGTAACTGGAGTATTTTTAAAAGGGGTGCTTGCCCTGTGGTGGAGCAGCTCATTCCCGGAAACTCATTCCTTGATTTTCCTATTTAAAAAAAAGCAAGCAAGACACTGAAAGGAATGAAACTTCTTAGGTAAGGTGGTTATCCAGCAGGTAGAAAAAAAGCAGGTTGGGGTAAGTCCCCGTGAGGCTGCAGTGTTCTTGGCTTAGCCCACATGTGACACGAACTGAGCCCGTTCTCAGCCCAATCCTTGGTGCTGTCCTGGAGTCCGGGCTGAGCAGATTCCATACGTTCATCTTTGTCCTTTTCTCCTACTTTGTCTTCTGTGTGCTCAGTAGGCTGTCCTGCTAGTGGGGAGGGTCTGCCATGGACAGCGGGCACATGGGCAGATACCGGCTGAGCGGTGAGTATGGCTGTGAGCTGCAGAGCTGGGGAGGGCTGTGTGTGTGTTTGAGCATGGAGTTTAATTTCCTGACATCAGTCTTTAAATCCCAAACTTTCCAATATTGAGCACTCTACCCTAAAAGGTGGTCGGATACAAATTGCAGCACACTGGGCTTCACACCTGGAGTTATCCAGAAACAAGAGTTGGACGGGGTTCTTTGGTCACAGTTTGGATACAGGCGGCTGTTCCCTTCTGGCTCAGCTTTTCTGTTGAAGTGGCTCTGGGGGGCAAAGCTGCAATGGCATGTAGATGCTGCCCGGCTCTGTCTGGCCCCAAGGCAGGAGCACCACGGCATGACACAGGAGGCAGTGCTGCGGAGTCCCCGGCAGCTCTGTCATCACAAATCTCCTTTTTCTTTTCTTTCGTTTTCTTTCCCCTCCTCCTTTCCTTCTCGTTAAGCCGAGCCATCCGTGTGGCTTTAATCGCTCGGGTGATGGAGGCTGCTGCAATGCAGCAACAGCTGCTCGTGGGGCTGCCGCGTCCTGCTTTGCAGTCTTGAGCTGGGCTTTTTCCTCTCTGTATCGTCCCCTCGGAACTTGCTTTTTTTTTTTTTTTCTTTCTTCCCCGCCCTCCCCCCGTTTCCAAAAGCATTTCCCCCCTCTTTTTCCTATTTGTGGCTCTTTTGATCATCCCAGGAGGCAGTCAGGTTTCCCCTACGGCACCAATTGGAATGCTGAGTATGTCTGAGAGGGATGGATCCGCACCCTGGGGATGGTGCAGTGAGTTCTGGTGCCGTGGGGAGCGGAGCTGGCACATGCTCACCTCACCTCCTGGGGCTAAAATCTCAGATTTTGTGCTTGCAATTTGCTGCCGAGCACCATTCATAAGCGCCGATGGGGCAGCAGTGATTGATTCCCAGCTAATTCTGCGGGGCGAGCTCCAGGCTGGGATACAACGTGGCCAAGCTCCCTTCCTTGGGACGTCTGACACTGTCCCTGTCCCCTCGCAGCCACCGCCAGCCCCCCGCGCTGGGAGATCGGCATCTACGCGGCAGGAGCGCTGGCGCTGCTGGGCATCGCAGCTGTCAACCTGTGGAAGCTCTGGCGTTCCGGCAGCTACCCTGCGCCTTCCCCGTTCCCCAACTATGACTACCGCTACCTGGAGCAGAAGTACGGGGCGGCGTATTCAGACATCAAGCACAAGGTAAACCATAAAAAGAATGCATGTGGAAAGTTGGGCTTGACTCCATTCCTCTTGAGATACACGCATTGGGGCAAAGTGGGGGAATGGTTTAAGTGGGCATGATGGTCACGGGATGATGGTTGGGCTTGCTGGTCTTAGAGGTCTTTTCCAAACTTAATGATTCTGTGATGCCATTTGGGGACATAATAATAATAATGATAATGTAATTATGATTTGATGGTTGGACTAGACAATCGTAATGGTCTTTCAAAACCTTTAGGATTCTGTAGTTGTGTGAAAAGCCATTATGTACCCCAAAGTGCCTTGGAGCATCTTGGCTGTCCTCTTGTATGCAGAGGGAGTGAACTCACTGCCTGCTTCTCCCTCCTGGCAGCGGGGGGCAGCGCTGGGCTCAAAGCCGTTGCCCAGCCGCAAAGCCAGCCTGAGAGGCACCAACACCTGCGAGAGCATCAATGAGCTGGGCAGCCTGGAGCTGATGAGCAGGGACCTAGGGCTGGCCCCCTACGGCCCCCTGAAGAAATCCGTCTCAGCTGACTCGCTCAACTCCGTCTCATCCATCGGGAACAACTTTGGGCAGGATTTCACTGTGGGGCAGGTGGAGGTGTCCATGGAGTACGATGGAAAGGCAGCCGCCCTGCACGTCACCCTACTGCAGGGCAAGGATCTGCTGGAGAAGGAGGATGCCCGCTTTGAATCTTGCTTCATGCGCATCAGCCTGCTGCCAGCCGAGCAGATTGTTGGCATCTCCCGGGTGAGCCCCTTGGGCTTTTTGTGGAATCCCTGAGTGGTTGCTTTGGTTTTGGATTGCTTTCCCTCTCTGCATGAGATGGGCGGCCAAAAAATTTTGCAGGATTGGGTAAAAAGGCAATGGGATGACCTTAGTATTCTCTTCTCTTTCTGCGAGCATGGCCACTTTTGGAGCAAAACCTGTTATTTAATACCCCCTTGGGAAAGCAGCACCCCCCAGGTTCCTTTTGGCACCCGCTTTTTGCAGAGGGATTTTGCAATGCATTTGGGTCCCACAGCTTGATTTCATCAAACTGTTCCTGAAAAGAGCATAAAGCCTCATCCCACGGAATAAACCCACTTCTATGGGGGCGGAGGTTCCCAAAAAGGCAGTGAAATATCCTCCTGGCACCCTTTTAAGACCATTTTTACATCCAAAGATCAGGCTGAGTATTTATGCTCCAGAGATATTTATTATTTAGCATCATTATTTATAATTCACCAGCCCTATTTACCATCTTTTGCAATCTTGAGTTACAAAGACAGTATTTTTTTTCCTTTAATGCTCTGCATTATTATTATTATTTTTTAATAATAACTTACAATTCTATAGTAGTGTTCCTACAGATATCCCAAAAATACAACATAGGCTGTGAGCTGGGAGTCATCAGTGGTATAAAGCAAATCTTCTGCCCATCTGGTTTTCCCCCGGAGGTACTTGAATCCCTTGGGGTTGCAGGGGCTGGTCATACCATGTGTTAAAAGTGGACCGACTGCAGGGATCGTCTACAAGGATTTCAGCATTGAGGTCCCAGCGGGTGTTGCCATGGTTTTATGGTTAGTGATGGTGCTGGCTGTGGCTCTTCTCCAACTCACTCCTCCACAGATCCAGCGCGGTGCCTACGCTGTGGCCTTCGATGAGCGCTTCTCCATCCCACTGGACCCTGTGGCACTGGAGGAGGACAGCCTGCGCTTCTCTGTTTTCGGTATCGACGAGGATGAGAGGAACATCAGCACCGGTGTGGCGGAGCTCAAGCTCTCTGACCTGGACCTGACTGTGCGTCCCTTCAATGCTTGGCTCTATCTGCAGGACACGAACAAGGTGAGGTGGGGTGATGCTCCTTGTGCTTTGGGGTTTTGGGGGTTTTCACCCATTCCCTCATCCCATCTGGTGGGTGACGGCATGCTCTGTCCTGCAGGCAGTCGACACAGTGGGGGAGATCCTGCTCTCCCTCAGCTACCTGCCCACAGCCGAGCGGCTGACGGTGGTGGTGGTCAAAGCCAAGAACCTCATCTGGAGCAATGGCAAGGGGACTGCAGGTGAGCGTGGGGCCATCTCAAGGCCCCAGAGCTTTGGGTTGGACATGGATGCTTGTCCTGGTACATCCCAGAACTCTCTGTGAGTGCTTGTTGGAGTAAAACCAGTCTGGGGACAACCCTGCTGGATTGGGATGCGGTGGGTTGGGATGGCTTTCAGCATGGCTGACACCATGGTTGTTTTCTCCCCTTGGCCCTGAGCAGATCCCTTTGTCAAAGTCTACCTGCTGCAGGATGGGAGGAAGATCAGCAAGAAGAAGACAGTGGTGAAGAGGGACGACACCAACCCTGTGTTCAACGAGGCCATGATCTTCTCAGTGCCGGCCATTGTGCTCCAGGTCTGTCCTGCTACTCCTTGGGGACCACAAACCCCTGTGGATCCAGTAAGGACTTCCTGGGATGGAATGAGAGTCATAGGAGCTGTGGCTGTGCATATATGATTCAGTGGGATGCGGTGGTATGGGAGATGGGCACATACAGAGTATGGCTGAGCATGTAGGGATAAGCATGTATGATTTTTGGGTATGGATGATGCAGGGGGATGGGTAAGTATTGGGATATTGTGTAATACATAGGGTATGGCTGCTGGGGGAGATGGGTATGTGTGACATGTGGGCGAATGCATGTGTGTGGGGTGTGCTTGTGTCTGTAGTTGGCTGCATATATGTGTTTAGGGGATGCGGGGGAAGTAAGGTGGTGAATAAGTATGGGATGGATGTATACATAAAGGCTATAGCTGTGTGTGAGGATGATGTGCATATATAGTTTTCTACTACATGGGGAGGACGTAGTGGTATGTGTATGAGCCGGGTGGGTATGTAGGGGAAAGCATACACATAAGGTATGGCTACTGGGCTGATAAGCACGGGTAGTACAGGGGCTATGAGTGCAAGAGGTACGGTGTGTAAGTGCTGACAGCCATCACTCCATGCACCCCTGCAGGACCTGTCCCTGCGGGTGACGGTGGCTGAGAGTGGCGAGGATGGCCGTGCTGACAACACGGGCCACGTCCTGATCGGCCCAGCAGCCAGTGGCATGGGCATCACCCACTGGAACCAGATGCTGGCCACGCTGAGGAAGCCTGTGTCCATGTGGCACCCGCTGCGGAGGAATTAGGCTGCTGGCAGGGGCACCCTGCACACCTTGGGACCCTGTGCCCCAATGCCAGCTCTGCCCTGGCCACAGTGGCCAAGTGCCACAGTCTGGAGGTGAAAAGTCAGAGATGGCCAGAGCATCCTGCTACCAAAAGCCGCCACTGGGAGGAGGAGGATGGAGAAAATCCTGTCCGCACCTCTCCTCATCCGCATGCGCTGGGGGCTGCTGAGGGACCTGCCGAAGACAGACCAAAACCAGCAAAATCCTCCTCAAACTGCTGTCTGGGTGCCAGCCACAAGCTCCTCAGCATCCTGCATGCCCTCTGCTGGGCCCCCAAAACCAACGGTGACCCCAGATGTGGCCTCTGAGGGCTTCTGAGGGGACATGGGATTCTTTGGAAGGATTTTTGGCAAGCAAAAACAGAGAGGGGTGATAAAGTGTTGGCATGGTGCAGTTTCTCTCAGCATGTGTGGTCTTTCTGTTGGGTTTCAGAGGGGTTTCAGTGTACTGCACCAGGGCTGAAACCCTCCAAATTCCAATGAAAAAGGGAAAAATAATAGTAGAAAAAAAAGTTGTTGTTATATCTCTCTTTTTTTCTTCCATCATTTTTCTAGCAGTGTCAGTTTCTGCTTTCCTACTGGCTGCCAAGGGGTGTCTGTCCCCAAATGTCATGGGTTTGAGGACAGGTCCAGGCTGAATCATCCCCTAAAGGCTAAATGTGGTCACCCCAAACCCTTTTCCCAGCTTAATTAACCCTGTGGATTCCCTAGCAGCAGGGCAGTTCTACAGAACTAGGAAACACCCCCAAAATTTTGTATTTTTAAGCTTCACAGGGAAAGGAGAGAAAAAGCTCTTTAGATGCCGTCTGCTCATGGGCTCCCAGCCCAAACAAGGTCTTCTGGGTAAGATCTGCTGCTCTGAGGAACCAGTTTCCCCTGTTTTCCGGAGGTGAACAGATGGAGGGATGCGTGGGGCAGAGGATGCCCTGGGGCCGTGTCCCTCAGCTTTTCCCAGCCTGCAGGTTGCCAGCAGGAAGCCAACAGGGAAACTGGGGCTCTTTGGGGGCTGTTTGCCAGAGCGGTGGCTGTTTGCCAGGGTGAGCTGGGGAGGGGATTTGGTTCCTTGAATGGTTTGAGCTGAAAATAAACAAACGTGAGTGAGCCATTCAACCTGATTAAAGATAACTTCATGGTGGTACTCTGAGCTGGCACCAATTTTCCTCTCCGCTCCTCTGCCTGGCTTTTATTTTGCAATTCCCCTACATAGGCTTCTTCCCCCTAGCTCATAGGTGCCAAGATTTCCTTCTCCCACATGCTGGCTCTTCCTCCTCCTCGCTCCTCCCTCCAGGAGCCCCCATGTCCCATCTGCCACTGTCCCTTGGCCCTGGAACCAGGGTACAAACCAAGGCTGTGCTCAGAACAGCTCTGCTTGGGATTGCCAGTGCAGTTTGCTGACGGATGAGGAGAAGGTTCTGTTGTGGGCTTATGCTGGTTTTTTTTGTGCATATGGACATTAGTGCACTGGGATCACAGTGGGAAGGAGAGTGGTACCCAGGGCTTTTCACCGCCCGCAGACATTTATTTTTTGCAGTAGCAGAGAGAAATGTCACAGTGACAGCTGATTGCTTTCAGTGTTTTAATATCCGTCTTTATTGGCATGCTGCAGCCTCTCTGTGTACATCCTTTACTTTGTCAATAAGGATAACTGGCACAAATGAAAGCGCTCTCCTCCACCTGAGGTTCAGTGAGGCCCCAGTGCCTATATGTTCAGCAGCTATGGCACTGACTCCATGCTGTCTACCACCTAAAACAAGAGCTCCCATTTTCCACCACTGTTTAGCAGCATCTTTGCTTTATGCAGTCCAATCTGTTGGCTTCAAGTACCCAGAAAGAGAAAATCAGCTCCTTCACTTCTCCTTGCCTTTCTTCTTGCTCTTGCGCTGGTTGGTCAGGTCGCTGAGCTTCTTGTCCAGGCGGCGCTGGAGATGGGCTCTCTTGGCAGGGTCCAGAGATTTGTCCTTGGGGCTGCTCCCAGGGTACAGAACCCCTTCCCTGCTGATCCACTGCCGAGCGTGTGCCTTGGCTTTGTCCCCGCAGCCGTGAACCTAGGGAGAGAGGGGACAGTGGTGGAACTGCGTGTGACATGGAGGGACGTGGGCTGTGAGCATGGTGGTGATGGGTTGATGGTGGGACTTAGAGGTCTTCTCCAACCTTAATGATTCTGTGAATCAGCTGCTTCTGCTGGAGCCCAGAGCTCCTCTTCCACCTGCTCTGCATTCCCTGAGTCAGTCAAATCACAGAACATCCTGAGTGGGAAGGGACCCATAAGGAAAGGATGAGGAAGTGGGGGGAAAAACACTTGCTCAACAGGGGTTCTGGCTCCCTTGAGGTGGCTCTAGGTAAGTGCTGACCCACACCAGATTCAGGTGTGGGTAAGAGATCCTTGGTTATTTGACACTAAGGCCTGATAATATGCAGAAAAAGGGCTGAACTTTGAAAAGTAAGAAAAACTCATTGATGTGGATTGTACTCCTCCAATTATTTCTCATTACAATTCAGCAGGGAGAGGTGATTCTGCAGGAAATAAATTTATATCCCAACCAGCTTGTGAATGACCATAAATACAACTATTCTTTGCCATGGAAACAGATAGTACTTGACAAGGGGAAAATCTATGCTGAGGATTTATAGGTCAGCTTGCTAAACGTTGCTAAGCCCCGGGAGGCAAAGAGCTACGCTTGGGTGACACAGGATGAGGAGTGGTGGGAGCAGGAGGCCATGGATGAATGGAAGCTCATCACTTCTCAGCCATGTCCGCTCTGACTGCAGGGCTGAGGCCTAAGGCTGGCTCACCATGAAGCTTCCAGCCCTGCAGATTGAACCTACTTGTCTGCTTCAGCACCAGAATGGAAATGCCAGACTATTGTCTGGTGGAAGGGTGGGCAAAAAGCAAAGGGTGGAGGGGGAAAGAGAAAGCTCTCAGGAGGAGCTGTGCAGAACCTCCATGTGACAGCCTCTTCTATCTTTATAAAAACATCTGACAATGATGGTTTGGCTTTAAGCTCCCTGCAAGGAAACCTTGCCTGCAGAGCTCTCACTTAAAGCCCTTCTGCTGGACGCATCCTGCTCCTCTCCAGCCCCTGGGCAGCTTTGTGGCCCTGTGCATACCTCTGGGATGTGATGGCTGAGGCAGTACCGCCTGTTGCAGTGTGGGCAGAACTGGCCCAGGGTTGTGACACTGGCTTTGCAGTGGGGGAAGCCACAGGTGTTGTCAGCTTTAACGGCAGCAGAAATCAGAGCGTCTATATCTTCCTCTGATGCACTGTCTGCTGTGGTTTCAGCTGCTGTTTTTCCTAGGTAGAGGGCAGAAGAGATGTAGAGGTTTAACAAACCCAAATAACTCTGAGACCCAGGCAGTGCAAAGTCCTGGAGCTAGTGTATGCAGTGACAGAGACTTCGTGGCACTCATTGTGACACTGAACTCTGGCTCGTGCTCAAAGGCACAAGTGGGAACTGAGGGTCTCCCTTTGCTAGAAGATGGCTGGGGGAGAGGAAGGGACCACACCTGGCTGGGACAAGGATTCTCAGCTCTGATTCACCCCCACCTCCATGTTTAGGAGGGGCAAGTACCTCTTAGCTCTGTCCCCATGTTTGAGAGCCTCCAGTCAATCTCCTGCTCCTATAAAGTGAGGGACCTACCTTTGCAATCGCTTTTGTCTTTTTTCCTGCTCCTGCTGCCCCGAGTGCCAGCGCTGGACTCTTGCTCTTTCTTTGCCATCTCCTCCTGCCTGGCCTTCTCCCTCTGAAATCTCTCCAGGTGCAGCCTTTTCAGGTCCACTTTCCCTGAGCACTCACTTCTTCCTCCTGGCTCAGCAGGGGCTGGAGCTTCCCCCCTAGAGTCCTGTGGCTGAGGAGGGGGCTGCTGCTCCCTGGGGGTTACAGCTGGGGCAACCACAGCCTGACCAAGCTCCTTCTTGCGAATGCTGATGTAGCGGTCTCTGCCCTCCCCGGTGCTGACGTGCTGCAGCCCATGCTCCTCAGCCAGGAGGTGGACCAGCATCCGGTCGTGTGGATTGAGAGATGAGGGGAAGTCCAACTGCATCTCACCACTCTCCAGGAAGGCTTCCAGCACAGCTTTAAATTTGTTTGTGTCAGCTTTTGTCCCCGGGCTCTCCCTCCCAGGTCTACTTGTGCTAGGAGAGCAACGTGCTTCTTGTTTTTGAGGAGCTGCTTTAGCTGCTGTTGCTTTGGGCTTCCTCCCTGCAGCTTGCTGCGGTTTGGGGCTGGGTGCTGCAGGGGCCTTTGTGCTCTGCTGCCGCTCTCCTCTGTGGGAGTAGTTTTCAGGGACAAGGTCATCGAGGTACTCAAAGGCTGTGCGCACCTGGCCGTGCTGCCTGAAGTGCTCCAGCAGCCGTCCCAGGAAGGCCTGGCTGCCCACTGTGTGGCTGTCGCAGATGATGGCCACATGGCGCCGGGCACGTGTCACCGCAACGTTGATCCGTCGGTCCTCAGCAAGAAAACCCACCTCGCCTGCAGGAAAACCAAGAGGGAGTGAGCAAACAGAGGCTAGAGAGTCTTCTTGGGGCTGGTGTGGTGCAGGGCTGGCTCCTGCTCTCATGACAACCAGTTGGGAGCCACAGTGGGGATCCTCAACCATCCCAGGTTCAAGGCATGTGGGCAGGAGAAATGCTCCCCAGGTGCTGCTAGGTGGCCTAGGGCATGAGATCAGGCTGAGAAAGGCTCACCTGGAGGCAGAACTGCAGGTACAGTGCAGGAGGCACTCTGTGCAATGCCCCCTGCCTACCCCCAAGCCATGCACACAGGGCTGATTGTAACAGCAGTTCGGCAAGGTCTGCTGCTGCTCTCAGGCCATTTTCTCAAATGCCAAGATGACTCAGTGAGGCTCAGCTATTGAGAGGGGTAGTGGGGGTAGCTTGAGAGTTTCCAGCCCCCGAGGATAAAGAGAAGGCCAGTGGGGAAGGAATTGCTTTCTCCTTTGCTGCAGTGACCAGTCTGGCTGTTTGCACCCAGTCTCTGATGCAGCAAAAGGGTTTCCTGCTGGGTCTGTTACGGCTGCAGAGGGACGGGCATCCCCTGAGCTGATCCACGTGGTTACAACAAACTCTCCTGGGTGTCAGGCTGCTACCAGCATCTCTCGTGGCCCACAGAGAACAGAGCTCTGCCTGGACAGCACATGGAGCCTGCTTGTCATGCATGGGAAGAGGGCTGGAGTCATTGCTGAGGACATGGACTCCCACTGAGCCACCAGCAAGGTGAGGTGAGTCACTGTGAATAAGGACTATTCTTAGCCCTACACTCCACCTCCATCCTCCCCCCAGTGCTGCTTTTCCTGCTCCAGGCTTTCTTTAAAAAAGGCAGAAAACACCTCCCCCTTCAATGTGTCCTTTCCCCCTTTTTCTTTCTAGACATCAGCACTCCTGGCACATACACAGTGTCTCATCCTCAGCAGCATTAGTGCAGGAAGGGACGTCTAGTTGAGGATGTGAAAAGGGGCAGAGGTGCTTCTCAGCACAATCCCACACGTGCCCTCTGCATGAGCTGCTGCCTCAAAACCCTTCAGCAGCTTTTTTCCAGCTATTAACTCCCACTGCAGTCACTGATAGCAAAGAACTCGATTTTCTGCTCTAGATTTTCCTTCCAAAAGGAGCATTTTCTGTGCACGACTTGTGATGCCAGCTCCTACTTTCTTCACTCTTCAAGCCCCATCTAATTTCTGCCTTTTTCTCAGCGCTCCATTAACCACAGTGCCAACCTGACATGTACCATACACAGGATTCCAGTTCAATAATTTTTGAGGTTGCAGGACTGTACCTAGCATGGGAACCTTCCTCTGCAATCCTGACAGCAGATGTCGATTTAAAAATAATGAGAAGAAATAAAGCTGAAAAGAATCTTGCCACTAAACTCATTCAGAGTGAAGTGCTAGAGACAGTCAGAATTATACTTGGCAATATATTGAGTGACCCATTCCTTCCCCATTCCCATTCTTCCCCTCCTCTAGCAGCAAGTTCTCACCTTTCCTGTTGGATCTCACGAATGACAAGATCACTGCCTCTTTCTCTCTGCCTTGGAAACCATCAACTGATTTAATCTCTAGCTCAGGGTACCTGTGGCAAAGGTGCTCTCTTAACATATCCACCTGATAAAACATGAGAGAGGTCACTTAGAGAGAGAAGTGCAAAGGGAAAAGCATTAAAATGGCATTATTTGGAACAGCCCCTTCCTCTCAAAGGCAAAAGGATGAGTGCTTGCGTCTCCCAAGTGCTGACTCCCGATGCTGGGAGTGGAAAATACCACTCAGAAAACACCACCTCCCTCAAACGCCTCAACTTTGAGAAGGTGGCCACAATGACTGATCATATAATTTGCCTCTGCTGCCTTCTGCATTCCTCTCTCTGAGAGTACTTTGGTATTGCTCCTGGAAGTGTCTGAATCCACTCTTGTATGCGTGAAGAAAGAGAGGAGGTGCCAGGAGGGCGCCAACTCACCTGGAGGTTGTAGGGGGCTACAACAGCGATGTCTCGCGCCTTCACACCAGCATCTACCAAGGCCTGGATGTGCAAACCAGCCAGCTGCACTTCTCCTAGGGCACAAAGCATAAGGGGCAGTGAGCCAGGAGCACATCCAAGCTGATGGTGACAGCAGACTGGGTGTGCTATAGATTGGAGAAGCTTGCCCACTTCCCCTCATAGCAAAGAAAGGCTCAGGCAAGTCCTGCCACTGGCCAGCATTGCAATTCCCAACTTGGCTCACTTGGATAGAAGGTGATGTGCTATGCATTCCTGCTCCCTGATTCTTATCTTTCCAAGTCACCAGCTCCCTGCATCTAAGCTTAAGAAGAGAATAACCTCTCTGAACAACCCTTGGCTTTCTCCTGCCTTAATCCAAGAGATCAACACTTAACCCAGGGAACAGATTATTTTCCTTTTGAAGTTAAACTTTAGACCTCACTGCAAATCTAATTTTCCTCTCTGCACTGTGATGAAAAAGCCTCCAGCTTCTAAGTCACTGCATTTCCAACACCCCTGTGATCACATAAAAACCTTCATGTTCCTTCCAGAGCTGTCTGCTCAGGATGGTGGTTGCTTCAGGGAGATCGAACAAGGACAGTCTAAAGAGGAATGCAAACTATTCCACATGTTTATCTGCAAGACTGATTCTACCATCTATTTAGCAGCAAAACACATGTATAGCATTCCAGAATCTGCAGTCTGCTGCTCCAGAAGGCTAACTCCCACATTTTGGAAGACTTGCATTTATCTCCACTTAGGATCCCTGACTTATCTCAGACTTCTGTCTGGAGACAAGAGCCTTTATCTGTCTCAGAGGGGTGTGGAAAAATGAGATCCTTTCTGCTGACAGTTTTCTAAGCCATAACAGTGTTGGGGTATGTGGATTGTCAAGTGAAGCATCAGATTTTAGACAGCCCATATGCAACACAACCTGGCAAAGGCCCTCTGTGAGCCTACCTAGCCAGACTAAAAGTAGGAGTGTGAGCAGTATCCCTGAAGAGCAGATCACATCCATTCACCCTGCTGCAAAAGCAAGGACACAAAGGAAGTAGTGTCTTCTTGTTCCTATTAAGTTCTCTTGCATTATTGGAACAGCTATGGCACGTGACTTTGCACTAAATCTCCATAATGAAATCTATTATTTAAAGTCAGAAAAACAGCACAAAGCTTGGTGCCTTGAGAGGATTGAGAAAAGCCTTGTGGGACTTTATGAAACTGGAAAATGAATGGGAGACAGTTCTGAGCCACATCTACAGCCTGGGTGGAACATCTCAGGACAGTGACTCAGCAGTGCAGTAGCCGAGCCCTCCGGAGGCTGAGGACTTCAGTCAATTCCTCCTAACAAAATATTCCCAATACTAGTACCTGGATTCCCCTTAGACTGTTCATCTTCCACTTCCAGCTCCAACAGGCCACAGCCAGCAGTGTCTATGAGCAGTAAAGGAATCGCGGTCTCTTCTGTGCAGATGACTCCTGGCAGGTCCCTGCAAAAGATGTTGGGAAAGGGCCACATTAACAGCACTAAAGATGTGCCAAAAGGTGATTGGATGTCTTATTGCTTACTCCTTCCAAGAATACACAGCTGGATATTGCTTGCCAAGGGCAAGGTATGGACCAACAGAAGTGCGCTCTGCAGGCGGTGAGAGTCTGAGAGCTGAGATTCCCCACCTTTCCACCCCTCCAGGCTTTGGTCTCTTTGCAATGGCAGTGATGCTACTGAGGAGCCTGGTGGGGTCTCAGTGGTGGACTCCCTGGAGATAAAAGCCACAGCCACAAGCAGAGGAAGTCCCAAAAGGCCTGAGGAGGCCTGGCAATACCAGAAAGCCACAGCTGAAAAGACATTATTCCTCTGCGTAATGGAACTGCTCTTTAGATTATTCCAAAAACGCAAAGACCAGTGAGGTGGGTCAGCCAACAGCACTGTGAGCCTTCTTGTCAGCTGTGCTGCACAGCCCAGTTGTTGTAGGCGGTGTAGGGGGATGGTGTGGGGGTGTCAGTGACTCGCTTAAATAATCTCAAAGAGGAAAAATATGCAGGCCTAGGAAGCTGTTGCAGCTAATTTGTTTTACACTGCTGAGTGAGGGAAAAGAGCATTACCAGAGATTTGACAGCAGTGCTGTAGGGCAAGAGAAGAAAGCGTGGCACAAGGAACCACAGAGGAGTTGAGTTTTTGTATCCCCTCTACATCTTAAACTACTGTATTCCAAAAGAACCAAACTAATTAGCCTCTTTTTTTTTTTTTTTTTTTTTTAAATACCCATGGAAGCTGCTCGCTGAATTCACAGCCTGGAAAGAGGAGGTGTGATGGAGGGCAGCAGGACAAAGGCAAAGATGACAGAACCCCAACAATAACATGTCACTGTACATCACATGCTGATCAAGGAGAGCTGGGGCTTCAGGGGGTTTGCAAATAATCAAGGAAGCCATCACAAAGAAGGACTGCTTCCAGATTACAGGCAGGGAAGTGAGAGCAAAGGCTCCAGTTCAAGGCAAGCCCCCGCCTGTAGCCCTAGTACTGCATGATATTCTGCATTCCTATGCCACCGACTGGCCCTCCTATGAAGCTCTCTGGAGCCTTGATGTCCCTTAGGGGAAAGATGCAATTCTCACCTGCTAAAAACCAGCCTAAGAAGCAGGGATGGATTTGTGCTCCTGAAGAGATTCCTGACCCTTTATGACAAAGCAGGTTGACCACGCAGGTAGACGACTGTTGCAGGCTCAATGTGCTGCCCTGGGACACCTATGGACCTGTGCTTCATCCAGGAGAAGGTGATCCCAGCTGGGGGAGTTGCACATCATAACTGAGGAGCATTTTGCTTGGGTACCTTTCAAGTATGACACTACAGGGAGGGGTTCTCTCACCTTCCCCATCAGTGAGGGGTGCTGGCCCCCTGAAAAGTGCTAACAGAAGGGACACCCAATGCTTCACTTAAATAAAAACTGACAATAGGAGCTGCTGATGATCTTCAAACCAGTTTCCCATGGACTGAGTCACAAGTTTTGAATGTTGGAAAATACTGCTTGCAGCCTCCTGGACTAAATTCTGGAGATGCGTGGGATTTCTTAAGTGTTTCATCACCTGTTTCAGAAGGAAGGGAGGTTTGGGAAGAAGAACTATCAGAGATGAAAAGCTTACTTATTTCTTGCTCAGGTACGGAATTAAGCAAATCATTTGGTCTAAGCCAGAAAAGGACCTGAGGTGGTTACAAATATAATAGAGGAATTTGTACTCACAACCTAAAGATAAAATCATAGTTCAACACCAAGACACTGCATTATCTGGTATTCTACAGAGGCCCAGAAATTTTACATGGTTTAGTGCCTGAAGTGAGGATTGCTGTATTCATGTGATGTGTCAGCAGACTTCATTTCAGGTTTAGACATCAACTTCTGCAGGAAAAGGCATGGAACGGGGGACAAAGCTGCACTATGGAGTGGAAAATAAGACATTCACTCTTTTATCCATCATAAAAGCAAAGCAGAATAGCATCCTACATCATCAGAATAACAGCCAACGAACTTCAACTTTTCAACTAACTCCTAATTTAATGGTTTCAAACCTTTCTGACTGGGGTTTCACTTTAGCTACTATTCTTGTGTAGTTAAATGGGAAAATAAGCACAACAAAGAACAAGAACAACTGAGAAGAGTGTTTTCTACACTGGAATTAGATCTGCATAGCTAAAGCACTGCTGAATGAGTCCTGTCCATCTCACCTGAGCTCTTCTGGTATAGATGAACAAGCAGAAAGAAGCCTTTCCTTGAAAACCCACTGCATGCACCTGTATAAATATATTTACACACAAAGATATACAAACCAAGACAGGAGTCAGCATTCACTGATTCATCAGCTTCACTGATGAGTGAAGCCCTGAACAGAGCATGCTGACACAAACAGAATCCCCACGCTGGCTGCGGAGGATGAAGGTGAGGCTGTTGGAAAGGTCTTAAAGACAAAGCTTGGATTTGTTTTGTTTATACATTTGGCCAGAGTTCCTATCTCATAGTGTTGTTTGTGCTGTTCACAAGTTAGATCACCAGGAAATGAGCACGAGATGGCCTCTCTAGCTCTCTCTGTCCACTTCCCCTATGAAATGGAGAGATTCTAGGGGAATTTCAATTTTTCTACCTCCTACATATTTGCATTAAAAAAAGCATTGCTAAAAATACAAAAGCACCATGCAGACAGGCGCTGTGATATTTTGTGCTTCTCTGAGGCCAACAGAGAGAATTAATGTTTTCCCATCCACCTCCCAGAACTATGCCGACTACAATTTTAAAAAGCACCAATTATTGACAGTCACAGCTTGTGTTAGCAAACAATTGCCTGTCCCAGGATGCAAGTGAAAAGAAATATGAGTCACTTCCTCTAAATTACCAAAGAATGGGTAAACTGCTGCAGACAGAATGGATCTGATGCTTTCAGTCTTGCTGCAGGCGCTGGCTTGACAATAAAATCAACCAAGCCAGAATTGGAATCTTGCTTTCTAGTCTCCTCTGTTGCCACCTTTGGGATCAAAGATGGGGGACACAGTGGTCCATATAATAATCATTAGGATGTGTGAAAACGCACTAAATCTGGTGTCTGGCCCTGCTCTCAATGAAAGCTTGAGATGGAGAAGAACTGCTTGGGGTAGGCACACTGCACATCAGATCTTCGTATGTTCTCACCAGGTGCGAAAGGATTTCATTTACTGATGTATCATACCAATGGAGCAAATGGAAGATAACTCTGCATGGCTTCTTGTTACAAAGGAAGAGGACAACTACCACCTAGGTAATGATCCCTTGATGAAATAAAGGACAAACAGAAATGCTATGGCAGGAAGGGATGTAAAACTCCACCACGGTGACAAAGCCAACATGCACTGGGATGAAGAAGACACCTCTGCTCAGATGCATCACCGAGGAGGAAGGCACTTACTTGAGCAGATGCTGGGCTACGAATGGGTGAGCAGTGAGCCGGCCACCATACATCTCTGAGGAAGCCCACTGCATGATGGCTTCATGCATCCGGTACTGCACTGTCAGCATCTTCACAACCTTCTCCCCGTACCTCTCGATGACACGTTCCATCAAGCTGAGTGAAAGGCCCTTGGCAGCAGCCCTGTGTGGAAAAAGCAAGTTGGAACTGGAGCCTAGATGTCTGCATGAATTTGGACTATAGGATCAATATGCATCTTCTTGCTACAGCCATGACAGTGCTGTAGCTGGAACTGGATGTGGTGCTAATCAATGCTAATGGTGTTAGTGCTGTCAGAGTACCTTGGATATACATCCCAGAGCTTTCTGAGCATGGCAGTGGCCACGCTGTGATGGTGCTACCTCCCTGCTCTTCCCACTGTGTTTCACTTGGGTACCAGAGGGTTCAGGAGAGGGAGCAGGACAAGGCTGCAGCATCCCCAGCATAGAGTCACAGTAGGGTGAACATGCTCAGGAGTAGACCCATGATCAGATCAGCTTGCATGTATCAGGATGGAGAGATGCCCCCATGGGGAAATGCCTACTGGTACTGCCAACATAACATAAGAGAGACAAACAGCAGCAGCCAGCCCCACCTGGAGTGGTTGCTCCTCCCATGCTGCTCTATGCACTTCAAATAAGGAGTGAGGATGCCCAAGTTCTCAATCTGGGGGGAACAGCTCCAGAATGTGATACTCTTAACCCTTAAGCTCAGTTTGCCAGCATCCTCAGTCACACTTCTCATACCAGCTCTATGTATGGCATAAGTGTAATGCTGCATTCGCATTGCTTCCAGCTCAGGGAACGGCATCAGAATCACCTAATGCATTATTACTAGAGCCTGACCCTACAAGCATCTTAAAACATTTGGTGTCAACACAGCCAGATCTCGATGATGTTTTACTGAGACACTCAACGTGCAAGTGTTCTCATTAATCCTTGGCTGCTCACCCTAGACTAATGCACTTCAGAGTTTATTGCTTTATTGCCCATTAAGAAAACCAACCCTGTCATGTATGGCAGAGGTCCTGTGCTTCTATTGGTGACACAAATTAATAAAGCTCCTAATGAAATAAGACTTTCAGGAGTCTAATTGCTTTCTGTTTGCCATACAGAAAGGGTTTGTTGGAAGCGTTACTGTCTGAGGAAGGAGGACAAAAGTTGCTGCATTTTGAGCATGTCTGAGCAGAGTTTTCTCACCCTGTGTGCACAGAGAACTTGTGGTTGGTGGCAAGGGGTTCTGCTTGAACAGAACTTGAACTTGAACACTGAACAGGCATCGTGGTGACAAAGTGATGGTAGAGAACAGCTTGGGAGAAGCACTTGTGTTGAGGCTAAGGGGCACAGCATGCATCAATTACTGCTGCAGGGAAGCACAACATTAATACATGGCACTACGGTGAGCTGGACTGCCCAGCCCTGTCCTGTTAACAGCAGGGTACTTGGTAAACAGAACAAGGGACTGCAAATTCATTAAAGCTGCAGAAGGAAAAACTGAGGGGAGATCTTTCCGCAAAGTCGAGACTTATTAGCTCTCCTCCTTGCTAAACTGCAGAATATAGCACAGCAAAAAACGGATTGGAAGCAGTGATCCTGCAGCTGCAGGTCTCTGGAGACAGCGCTGTTTTCCAAAGGCTGTTTGAACGTAATGAGCACTGAACAACAAAGACAACCACGGAAGCGAGGAGAAGGGCTGGCGAGGTGCAGTAAGGCTATTACAGGATGTGACTCTGTTACAGGACAGGAACCCAGCTGTGCCATGTGTGCTGCTGCTGAACGTGACCCTCTGCTGAGCTCGTTCACTAAGCCCTTACAGCTGTGGTGCTCCTGGGTTGTATTACAGAGATCCTTGTTGCTCCCAGCTTAGGGTACAGGAGAAAACCAACACTGACAATGCTGGTGAAACAGCACCTGACAGAGGTATGCTGGGTTTTCAGGAGGGGAAGGGGACTAGGTGGGGCAATGCCCCTTTAGGTGCTGTTTGCTGCAAGTGTGATCTCTGCTGCCAAGAGAAAAGCACTTGTAGTTCCTTCCATGTGCCATCTCGGTGCTCATGAAAAAGCTTATCACACACTGAGCCACCTAAAGGCAATGTGGTTTTCTGGACCAAGAAAGCACTCATCAGGAATTGCCCCAGCTACCCATGCCCTCTGCCCAGAAGCCCACTTAAGCTCAGCCCCTTGCTTCCTACCTGTGCTATATCTTATCTCTGTCTGCTGGATGGACCCTGTAAGTTACTTCAATCCTATCTTTAGTTCTGTCTCCTGGGTATATACTGGGTCTGGTCTCTAGTTTACGTCCTGATGAAGACTGAACTTGGTTTATCCCTCGCTGGGGCTGTAAATGAGCCCCATTCCCAGCTCCCGGTCTGCCTGCCGTGCTCAGGCTGTGGATAATGCTGCTGCCAGACCCCAGCTGTGTAAGTCACATCAGGCAACTGAAGCAGAACGCAAAGGATAGCAAAATAAGCTGCTGGCAAAGGCTCAGAGGGATGCAGCCTTCCCAAACAAAATTAACTTGTTAACTTCCCTTTGCTTTTGGCCTTTACTCCCTTGCTCACTTGCAAGTCTACAGCTGACTTTTCAGTAGAACTGCAGGAAGTACTTGGTGTTTTTTAACAATAAATATTCTAAAGTGTTTCTGCTAGAGATAGACAATAAAGCATGGAGGAAGCATTAAGTCTCCCTGCAAGCCTTGGAAATAGTACTCTTCTATATACTAATCATGCTGTTTCCACCACAGGGTTCTATGTGAGCTTATATGTTGAATTATAACGAGGATATTAATTGCTCCCAAATATTTCACCTGTTAAAACATTTCCTATTATTCACACCTCAATTAATTTATATATGATTGATCCCTATACCAACAACATCATACACGACAGGTTTCAAGTGCTGGTTGTTTTAGAGATACTGCAGTGGGATGGAAAGGTTAGACAGACAGAACCACACTCCTGATGCTCAGAACGTATCTGCTGGAAAATCTTTTAAGTAAAGTTGTGAATGCTAAGATGACCTAAACAAGCCCACAGCAGCCAGTATTTTCAGTTAGCCTGGTTTTGCCTTGCTTTAATTGCAAGAAGAGGCTGCACTTCACTTGAATTACCTTCCTGTGGATAGCAGATCCCAATGAAGGAGGATGAGGCCCTGTTCCTGCCCACTGCTCTTCACAGGTAAGGCTTCCTCCTCCAGCTCTTGATGCACATTAATGGTGATAGCTGTAGCCAGGTGGAACACTGTAGTTCAAGGCTTCTCTACTTTGTGCCCTGAGTTCTTCTATCCTAGTAGTCTTAAGAGGTTTCACAAACAGAAGTAAAGTAGTAGTAAGCGAAGCTGTGCAGACCTCCCCCCTTTATGGATATTTTTTCATCTTTGCAACTATGAGGGAGGAGGGTAGCTTCTTGTTTCCAACTGAGGAGGCTTCTACAGAAAAGCACGGATTGACATTTGCTCTTTAGTGACATTTGCTCTTGGAGAAGCAGCAAAGAGCAAAATCTCTCTTTGGAGAACTTGGGATGGTGGAAACAGGCTAGCTGCCTGCAAATAAGACAGCAAAAGGCTCCTGTGCTTATCTAAGAAACCAGCAGAGAGCAACAGATCTGATAGGTATCTGAACAAGTAAGTCAAAGCCTCAACATGGAGAAATGCAGAGAACAAAATACAGCTTCTCTAGACAGGGCCCAGCTCCCAGAGCTGTGCGGCAGCCCCTTTGCTTGTGCTCACAGTACAGCACTAATAAAGTACCAAAGCATCTCTGTTTAACAGAGGCTTCCCACTTGCACAGGACTGACTTTGCATACTGTAGTACCAGACGATCCTGCTGTCAGCCCATATTCAACTCAGCCAACTTCAGACCCCTTACTGAGGCCCCGAAAATAGGAGCCCACACACTTCAGGTCTGCTGTCATCAATGGAGGAGAAGAGGAAGGTAGGCGGAAGGATTTCAGTCCTCGGCATGAATCATCCCTGGAAATAGCTTATCTTTTTCCATTAACCAAAGAAGGAGCTGGCAGGTGACTGCATTCCTTAATTAATCTCTGGCAGTACCTCACATGAAGGTAGAACGGACACACCTTTGCACTGCATCTCACAGCCTACAGGGAACACAGCTGGGAAAAGCACAGAGGGATGCTCTTCTGTATCTGCTTTATTTGTGTCGTGGAGGGGACTGTGCTGCAAAGAGGAAAGCTGTGGCATGCACCTTGATCAATAAAGCAAATGCTTTTTATCCAGCAGCAATTAAACACAAGGCCAGAGTTCAGATGTATGAAGGAAAGACCTAATATTTCTAAAGGCGTTTATCTGCAAAATAATCGGATTTCTCAAAATAAATCATTCTAATTAATCAAGATTTGTTAGCTTTTGCATTTCATTAGGAGGACTATTGTGGCAGATTCTGTCAGTTGCCCCAGCTGGACCTCACTGCACATCCTCCCCATCACAAATCAGCTGGGGACTTTCAGTAGACAACAACAGAGCTTGAAAGAAAAGCCGTTTTCTTTGAGCATTATACAGTTTTGCTTTCCATCAGCTTGACATGTGCTATGCAGGTTTCTTCCACAGGGCAGATACTCTGGCACCAGACTACTGAAACCCTCTGCAGATTCAAGCACTTTGCCCAAGAGTTATCAGTTCTGCAGAGAACAGGTAATATTAAGATCACCTGTGACCTCAATCATAGAATCAAAGAATTACTCAAGTTGGAAAAAACCTTGAAGATCATCAAGTTCAACCACAACCTAACCATGCTACCCTAACTCTTAACAGCCCTCCGCTAAATCATGTCCCCACATCCAAACGGTTTTTAAACACATCCAGAGATGATGATTCAACCACCTCCCTGGGGAGCCTATTCCAGTGCTTAACAACCCTTTCTGTAAAGAACTATTCCCTGATATCCAACCTAAACTTACCCAGGTGCAACTTAAGGCCATTTCCCCTCATCCCGTCACCGGTGAGAAGAGACCAACCCTGCTCTCACTGTGAGCACCTTTCAGATATTGGAAGAGTCTGCCCTCAGCCTCCTCTTCCCCAGACTGAACAGCCCTAGTTCCTTCAGTCTCTCCTCACAGGGCATACTCTCCAAGCCCTTCCTAAGTCTTGTTGCCGATGGCAGCTTTCCACTGTAAAGTCAAATTAACAGAAAATTGATGGAGAGACCAGGAGGAGATCCAGGAGATCTGCAGCAGATGGGTCCTACCAAACAAGAGCTCTTAGTTGTCAGCTCCATGATGCAGCACCAGTAAAGGCTCCTGGCAACGACCAGCACAACAGAGGGCAAAAGAAAGCAGCTGGCGGGTGGTGTAATGTTTTCTGTGCTCATCTGAAAAAAAATCTGCTTCATTTCAAAGAGCAGCCAAAACTGACATCAGCTTGAGTATTGAAGCCACTCACCCATAGTAATAGGATTGGTGTTTCTACTGCATTTTGCCCTTACTCTGACAGTCTTGGGAAAGTAAGTCCCTGCCTTGGGAGCACAGTGAGTGTTCGGTGTTTTCATCCACTACAAGCTTTTGACCTTGTAAATAAAGCATGGCTGTGGCAATTGCTCTGGGCCCACAATATGAACAAGTGAATGTATCACTTAGAAAACCAAAGTAAAACAAAGCCCTTGAATCCGAAGGACAAGAAGGCAAATTTATTTTTGTTGGCATGCAGAAACTTACTCCAAAAAGTACCTGGCATGTTATTCAAGGAGCCTTGTTGACTGAGCATTTGATTCCAAATTAAATCAGACTCCAACCTAAAGTAAGTAAGCATGGATCTACAAGAGTCCCTGACCCTGTAGAGTACAGGAGTCCCTAGTCCCTGACTGTCTCTTTTCAACCCAAAGTCAATAACACCTCAGCCACCCAACTCCCCAGTCCTGGTCAACCATCTGAAGGTAAGAATTTTTTATTTCCAACTTACAAATGGGGAAAACCTAGGCACAGAGACACAGCCTGCAGACTTGCAGTAAATGAGCAGCAAGACAAGAAGGGCAGGGGTTCCAGACAGGCGTTTCTGTGCAGTTCACCAACCCAGACAGTGAAGGAGTGTGCTTATCACTTGCCAATATCTGCAAAACAAAATCTTTCATGCATCAGACAATAGCAAGAATCAGACCTTGTCTTGATGATGATGCAGCACCTTGAGATTATCTGTAGTACCTCTCAGGTACCTGCTGGGAGCTGCTGCCTCCCTCGGATGTTTCATTTCCCTGGCTCAAAATTCAAGTGAGGTTATAGATATGTATCTGGCTAATTGTTTTTTTTGGAAGCAGGAGAAAGTTCATAAAGTCAGCCCTATTTCTCAGCCCTATTTCTCTGCTTGTGCACAATGCCAGTTCAGTCATTCCAGACCAAGAGCTAAATAAACACGTATACAGTGGTATTTTAAACCACTGGAAAGCTCCCAAGCACTATATGGAGCATCCCCTCAAAGCACAGGCAATTTACACTAACCACAACTAATTGTTTGTACACAAACTAATTGTTCTTAATGTTATACATATTACAAAGTTTTCTAATTACTACTGTGTATCTAATAATGTGGTGCAGCATCTCAGTGGTCCAACTCCCACGTTAATATGTTAAATGAACAATTGCAGAACCACAGAGGCAGAATTTAATAAAGAGGAGACTTGGATTAATATGAGCCGAGCCTGATTTCCTTTCATAAAGCTTGCGGTCAGCAAGCAGGAGGTAAACCAAGGCCACTGTTCTTGCCAGGTGGGAGAAAACCTCAATGAGAAAAACAAAATATTTTTCTTAAAAACAAATATTTTAGAAATCTGTATGTAAATACCGGTCAGTGAGACCAGGAATTTCTTCTCTGTTTTATTTGTCTTCTGTTTGCTTCCCATTTTACTAACTCCAATGGCTGCTATGCACTGTTTTAAACTGTCTTTTTCAACAACTTTTCCAGCCACTCTGAAAATTTCAGTGTAAAACACAGAAAACCAAGTGCTGGTAAAAAAGCAGAATGAAGAAAATGTCTCTGCTGATGACACATCTCTCAGGAGTAACATCTGATAAAATACACACAATTTTGCGTAATCCAGTATTAGAGCATAACACAAGCACACTTTCTCACTAAAGGAAAAAACAAATGAGCAACTCAAGCTCAACACACTGAATTCTCTGGAGCTGAGGACATTTCAGATGACTGATGTAAGGATGCAGACAAGCATGCTGAAAGCAACCATCAATCCCCCAGCTACCAGCAAGGACAGCATGCCCTCATCTCACACTGTTCATCTCACCTGTCCCCTGTATAAAGCCCACAGTGGGAAGGCCTCTACATCATCACAATGCTTTTGAGCACTTTTCTGTGACGCTGAAAATGCTCCCAGTGTCACAGATCTTCCTAAAACATGGTTTGGCATGACAGGACAAGGGGGAACTGTTTTAAACTAAAGGAGAGGAGATTTAGATTAGACGTCAGGGGGAAGTTCTTTACTGAGGGAGTAGTGAGGTGCTGGAACAGGCTGCCCAAAGAGGTTGTGGATGCCCCAACCCTGAATGTGCTTAAGGCCAGGTTGAATGGGGCCCTGAGCAATCTGATCCATTACTTGATCCAGTGATTGGCAGCTTGTGGTGGGGAGGTTGGACTCTGATGATCCTTGAGGTCTCTTCCAACCCAAGCTATTCTATCATTCTGCCTGAGCTTTCTGCCTTGCTGCACTTATGCACTCATACTCTCTGTCTGCCCCATTTTTTGTGCAGAGGATCCTCTCCACTGTGGACACACAAGACCTAATTACGTGTGGAATGTGGGCGACCAGCAATCTCAGAGAAGGCAGGGAATCTAGCTGCTGGATCCATGTCCTCGATGCATTTTAGAGTACCTATCCAAAATGGGTATGGGTAAGTTTCAAAGGCTGACATCTCCCTGGGACTGCATAAGCTAGTTTTCCCACTATGAACACCTGGAACTGGTACAAAGCTGCCTTCAGTTTCTGGGGTTTGCTTTAGCACCTCTATCAAGGCAACCCATCCAAGCTCATTCCTACAAAATTGGAGCTGATGTGCAGACTTTGGCAGGCCACATGTCTGCTCCTACATGCATGAGATCCTCCTAGGCAAGGAGCTCACAGCAGCTCCTGAGCAGGGCCGAAGGCTGTCAGATTTCTCTTCTATCTGCAAACTGAAAACCCTTACAGGTCCTTGAGCAGTTGCTCAGCAGGCAGTTATCAGCACAAGAGGTAAACAGCCATGCTGACTACACGTGCTTTCCCATGACGTGAGTAGGTCAGCAGTGGGTAACATGACTGTCACATGCTGGTGCAATAAGAAAGCCTGCTCAGATGGAGGCACATTAAACTTTAAGCAGTGGCTATCAGTAAAACAGCTCTCATGTAATCCCGGCTGTGTGACTAAACCCAGTCCATGGAGGACAGTGCTAAATAATCATGTTAATGAAATGTCTTGAAACTTGAGGCGTGAACCTGTGACCACAGACTGTTCCTTACTTGTGGGAGATGATGGTAGGGGGAAGCTGCTTGTGGTCCCCAGCCAGGATGCACTTCGGAGCTTTCAGCAGAGGTATCCAGCAGCTGGCTTCCAGGGCTTGGGCACACTCATCTATCACCACCAGATCAAAGTAATTCTCAGGCAGCAGCTTCAGTGGGCCATCAGAAGAAGCACCTAATTGAAGGAGAAAGTGCACAGCTTAGCAGGAACGCACATGAGCAAGCAACACATTTTTAAAACAATTCGTAATGCTTTAACTGTGGCTAAGGGAGACAGATAAAATAATGTTTCTCTGCAGATACGTAAAAATTCAGCTCTGTAGTCCATGACAAATAAATATACATTACATGTATAGGTCAGAATTGTTTTTTGCTGATAAGAGTTGGTAATCCTTATTGGTCCCTTCCAACTCGGGATATCCTGATTCTATTATTGTTTGCCCTTTTTTGCCCTGGCATCTGGGGCCAAAAGCTTCCAAACATCTCTGAAACAAGTGAAACACAGACGATTAACAGAACAATATGCTCAAATACTTCACCAGAACAGAAACAGAGCAAAAACACTACTGAACACCCACTTTCCTTCTGCCCTCAAATGCAAACAAAACTTCTCAGGAACAAAAACTGCAAGGATGACAGACTTGAGATTGGGTGATCTACCGAGGGATGCCCGAGGGGAAATGAGCAGTGGAGACCCACGCTCCCCAGCCATGCTGAACTCTCATGCTCCACTGTCCCTCCTTAAGGGAGGGAGAAAGACTACCATCTGACAGCTGAGACAAAAGCTATTTATTTTTTACAACAATAGTCTATTTGTAACACCGACCAAACAACTCTTACACAGATCCTGCTGTAATCCTGACATGAAATGATATTGATCCATGCACTGATCAGAGCTGTGAATTTCACGGGCATCAACAAGGCATTCACAAAAAATAAAGAAACAAAAAAGGGGCTGCAAAAGAAAATGATGCAGAAGCCAGGTGCCAGACATGGAGATTTTAGTCACAGCACTCACAGAGATGTCTTTTTCCAAAGCTCTCACGCTACTGCACTGTAGTTCTGAAACCAGCACTGATTAGGAATGATTTTGCTTTGACACTGCAAACCCTGCTGCCTCTACAGCTTTATGTCAGTTCAGATGCCAGAGTTTGTCAACTGAGATGCTGCTTTCCTTACAAATAATTTCCAGCCTATATGAGTCCACTGTGGCTCATATAACAAGAGGCAAACAGTTTGCACTTGACTTTTTTTTTTCTTGCCATGCTACAAGTGGAAGGAAAAGAAAGAACCAGAAAGATTCTCTCTGCCTAAGCAAGCCTGTCCTACTGTGGCATACAGCTCTGCAGACAGTTTTCTTCCCCTCTAGCGCTGCAGCTTGGCTTATCGAACTTCCATTAACTAAAGGTCGCTGCTGTCCCTCTCTGTTGCCATGATTAAATTCTCCCTCTGCTGAACCTAGCAACAGAGCAATGTGGTGTGCATCAATAATTCCCATCAAACTAGACAGTTTTTGACAAACAGAGAAAAACACAAAGTCCAACTCCTTTGTTTTTCTACCACCTTTTGTTGAAACAGAATTACACAGACCTCCAGACTTGCTAGCAAGCCCCAGGAGAAAAGCACATCTGATCATTGCAATGGCTAGCACAAAATACCAGTTTCATTAAAAAAAAAAACAACAAACTCCCTATATTTATTTCAGGCAAAACTGCCCAGGGATACAGTAAAGTCACTGTCCCTGGAGGTATTAAAGAAACATTCAGACATTGTACTAAGGGATGTGGGTTACTGGGGAAATATTGGTGGCAGGTGGATGGTTGGACTGGATCATGGAGGTCTTTTCCAACCTTGGTGATTCTATGATTCTAAGTGAGAGAGAATACCCAGAAAATAATTCACAAGAATGATTTTTTTTTAACCTTCATGTTAGCAAACTGTGAATGCCCCATGAGGTTCTTTTTTATGACCTCAAATTACTGATGTTTCTTTTCAGTGAATAATCTCTGAGCAACCAAATCTGAGGATTAAAAGTGGGCTCCGGAGTATTATACATCTGATCCAGAAAAGCACTTCAGGATGTGTTAAATTTAAGCACTTTTGTTTCCCTTCAATTGCAAGGGTATTTATTACTTGTCTATGTGTAGTTGTGCCTACATGTGCTGCCTGACCAATACCTGGAACAGTTCCCAAAATCCCATGTGCTTTATTCCACTTGGGTGATTTACACAACTAACAAAACACACACAGGCTGAGATCAGGCTATGGAAACATGTGTTGTATTCAATCAGCCATGGAAATTATCCAAGCAGGAAAGCTTGTGACTTATTAAATCAAGTAGCTTGTGACTTACGAAATAAGTAGCAGACTATACACTTCCAAAAGCACTTGTTTATGCACTGGAAGCTCAGCTCCAACTCAGAATTAAGATGGGCCAGCCTAGTTCCCAGCAAAGGCTCTTCAAAGACCCATATTCTAAATTCATGAGGTCTTCTTCACCTTCATTTCAGAGTGGAACAGAAGAAACACATGCTAGGACGTAAGCAGGGAGGATCTCGTTGCACTCCTGCACACAGGATTTTGACAGCATGCAGCAAACTTGACTGACTCACAGGAGCAAGAACTCTAAGGATCCCTTCTGGCAGGATGCAGCACTGCATAGTTTACATGAGACTTGACAACGGGAGGTAAAATATTGCCAAGAAAAAGAGGATTGTGCACCTGTATTTGTAGCAAGGACTATACTGGCATGGGTAAGGGCTGCAGTCATGGCAGTTTCTTCTCGTTCCTTCAGCTCCTTTCTCAGTGCCTTAATCTTGCTGAGAAAATGGCCCCGTTCCCCTTTGTCTCGAGCCTTTTGGGATTTTGCCTGTAAAAAAAAAAAATCAAGATAGAGCAAAGAGGGATATGTTCAGCTTATCTGATAACCAAAGCAGACAGATTCAGCATGGCTCCTCTATGCCCACCATGAC
Organism: Tetrao urogallus; assembly: GCF_951394365.1. NCBI lineage: Eukaryota > Metazoa > Chordata > Aves > Galliformes > Phasianidae > Tetrao > Tetrao urogallus. The sequence goes on from NC_136819.1 coordinate 4,992,726, forward strand.
CCACTGGCTTACCAAAAGCAGCTCCACAAAGCCCCTGGTTTCTCTTCCCTCTCCCCACCAGCAAGCCCCTTCTTGCAATCAGCACTGCTTGAAATGCAGTTAAGTATGACTGTAGCAATACAACCCCAGGCTCAAAGCATGAAGCAGCAGAACAAGAATACCACTGCCTAACACACTCTCCAGGAGCATCCGGAGTAGCATCATCACTCTTGGTCTAGACAGTGATGTCTCAGACATAGATGGCCCATACTTCAACTCTTCTGGCTGCACATTTTGAATTAGAAACGTAAACGACTGTTAAAGAGCAACTCCTTGTCTTTAAATCCTCTGTTTCAGCCCTGCTCCGCTCTGTGCTTTTTCAGTGTCCAGCAGGGATAGAAGGTCAGACGTTTTGGTCAATACAACAAAGTTCACACAGGAGCAGAAGTACTTTAGCACCAAGAGGAGAGTAAAATATAACAGTGAGGGTTTTGTGCCCTTGTTGGGTGAGGAACATCACAAACACACTCTGTCTTGGTCTGCTCCTAGCTCAGGGGAAGCAAAGACTCTTGGGCTCCAAGTGACCTTGAAGCAGGAGGGGCCCCAACATGACTGACCCACAGACTACCACAGCAGCAGCTCTGCATTTTTGAAGAGGCATCTCTGAGTTGCTGTAAATGATTCACAGCAACACCCAGACAGGCTCATGGGGATTTTTTTTTAGCAACACCGATTAAATATATCTAAACCATCAAATCATCACCATGGATTGCTAGCACTACCCCTAGTTACAAATCAGCAGCTATGAAACAAGGGACAAGCTATTGGTCACTGCAAGTCACCGTGAGAAAGCTGCCCAAACACTCAAGTGGGAATTTGGACTATTTTCTTCGAGGGAAGGCTGATGACATGAGTAACCTAACAAGGGTACACACACAGGCTCTCACATGCAGCTGAACCAATGAGACCTGATGGTTCTAGAACATCCTCTGTATGAACGGATTCTCTGGTCCCCAACACAGCTCAGCTCATATCACAGCATTCCCTCTAGCAAAGACATTTCTTTGTGCCTCTTGTCTACTCAGCCATCCTGCTTCGGTTATGCTTCTATGTATTTAATATCTGTGAGGTCTTGACATGTAAAGGAGAGTCAAGAGGGTGGACAGATTTATAAGTTACAGGGGAGAGATCATACAAGCATCTTTCCCTTAGCTTGGCTCAAAAGAAGAGGGTGGCTGCCAATCCAGATATTCATTGAGCTGAAGGAACAAAATAGATCAGTGTCAGCTTCCTCTCTGCTTGGAACACAGGAAGATTATAGAGCAAAATTGCTGGTGCCAGTACTGCCAAGTTTTGCATCTGTTCTGCAAAAAACATCTAGTTAGAAAATTAGCAATAGCAACTGGCTTGTGTCATTAAGATCCAAACATCTGGCTGAATCCAGCCCACTGCAGAACTTTCAGTCAACCCCAAGGACAACACTTGGCTCACTGAGCCCACTCGCTCCTTGTTAGGGCATCACAGGTGCCAGCAGGCTCCAATCTGCATTGTTTGGGCCCCCACCCTTCACCATTTGGTCTAGGAGCTGCATCTAAGGTTACACCTTGCTTCCAAAGCTGAACTATAGGGTTTTGCATACTTGGCTTGATTTAGGCTGGCTTTCTTCTGGAGTTGGTTGTAGGTCTAACTAACTGGTGGCCTGAACTGCCAGCTGATCTTGCTTAATGCCACTAAAACTATCTGCCTTTTTTGCTCAAGTAACATGGGATTACACCCTTGTTGGTACAAACAGTATTCAGAAGTTGATGTCCTGGAGTACTTCCAGCCTACACTGTAAGAAAAAAATGATGGACAGAAAACATGTATAAAGAGCATGGATTTTCAGGTATGCTACTAGTCTCCCTAAGGCTGAATGTAAGGAAGAAGAAGAAAAGGAGAGTCAAAATGGGGAGTGAGCAAAGGAAGAAATGATTAAATGAACTAGGGGAAACTGAAAGGAAGACACTAAGGATTAGGGAGATGATCCAGGGCCTCAGAGGTGAACTGTCTGTCCCCTAGAGAGCGAAAGGGAAGTCAATAGGTCAGGTGCCTCTTTTCTGTGGAAAAACCTGGTTGTGGTAGGGCAAAGCACCATCATACAAGCTGGACTGCAGTAGTACGTTGTTAGCTCTTGCTTTTTTGCCTGTTATTTTAGAGTTCATCAAGTGAATCAACAATTATGAAGTTTTTAAAAAAAGAAATAAATCCTGCTTATAGCTGTGACTACAACAGGGTCTCCATCCCAAGAGATAAGTGTATTCTCATCACAAACTTGCCTCCCAGCTACGAGTACGACCTCATCCAGCTATTGGATGCCCTCTCTTACCCTTACATGAAATGTGCAAGAACAATTTGTCAAGTGACTTCTCTGAGTGCTCAAACAATAAATATGCTTGAAGACAGCAACAGAAATGCTGGATGATGCATAGACACATTTGGGAAAATTGAAGTCGCTGCCACAGCAGTGGCTGCAGATTAATGTTCATGGAGCTGAAAGCCATGTTCAACCTCCATCATTTAAAAAAAAATAATACATGCATGGTGCACTACTGAAGGGCAGAACAATATGCTTGGGCAAGTATGGCACAGCACATGTAGGGGTATGAAGATGCTTTTCTGCGTGTCCCACTGAGACAAAAAACCTTGCCTAAGTTGGAAGCATCTGAAGAATGGCTTTTGGACAATGCTACCACCAGCAAAATTCTAATTAGCATCAAAGCCTATTATCCCAAATAGAAAAGCTACTCCGTAAATTAAGTTATAAAAAAATAAATTAGGTTGAGAAAGAAGAAATTAAGGATGCACTTTTATAGTGTACTCTACTTTCTACTTGAGGTGGCTGAGAGTGGGAGGGTGTTTCAGGACAGCTAGATATCTCATCAGGAAGTGAATTAATGATGCAGACGCTTCCCTTCCTCTTTTGGAGAAGAGAACCGTGTGAACAACAGGCAGATAATCTGGAGAGCAGGACACTGCAGCATCTCCCCATGGTGCAGCAGTAATGATTATGATTTCGCCACTTCAATGAGGAATTCTGCTAGGAGGAGCTTTGCCCTCTTCTGGCTCTACAGCAGAAAAAGATGAGTGCTGTTGGACAGTGAACAAGCAAACTCAGGCACACTCCAGAAGAGAGGCTGTCTCTGTGAGATGCTTCTTCAGGCTGGAAGTGTCCCCTGATTCTGATGGCTTTGCTTGTGCCTTAATGCCTTTTCTCCAAGGCCAAGTTCTCTTCTAAGGGTAATCAAGAAGTGGCAGAGTGACTCCTCACTTACAAAGTAGCTTGCCTGGCTAACAGATGGAGTACTCTTAATATAGAGAGATGGCATTCAGGTTACACATGTGGGGCGTGTTGTGCGGACACTTACAAAGGCCTGGTCAATGTCCTTCCTGACATCTGCCACTATCTGGGCACTGTCACTGCGAGCCAAGACTGCATCCAAGGAATGCTGCTGGATGGGCTCCAGCAGGCGAGCAGGGTGCCCGAGCCGCAGGATGCGGGCTTTGTAGCCAGCCAGTTTTTCCACCAGGTTATCCACTGCAACATTGGAAGGGGCACAGCACAGGACCTGTGAGGGGGGAAAAGAAACACCAAAGTGCTTGTTATTGCCATAAGTGAAGCACTGGAGCAACAATGCCTGAGCAACAGGAAGGCACTCAGCAGAGAGGAGGAGATGAGAGCATGCAACTAGCAGGAAAAAAATCACTGGCATCTCCACAGCCTCCAGACACCAAAGGCAATTCTCAAATTCTCATCTTGGCTTGAAGCACCAGTGCAGGGTCTCTTATAATTAGAAGCTTCAAAGCTCAGGTTTGCTCTTCGCACCTCATTTCAGCTGGTAGGGAAAATTTCCCAGCCAGCATAACACAGCTGCTACTGGATTTCTTCTAGCTGCCATGAACCCCAATGAGTTTGCAAAATAAATCAGAATGGTTGCTATCACTGCACTCCTGCTGCTGATTACTCACTTTCAGGTCTTGCTGTACAGCTTGCAAGATGATCTCTGCTATTGTTGTGGTCTTCCCTGTGCCAGGTGGTCCGTGGATGATGGCAAGCTCCTTTTGTGCTAGGGAGAAGGAAACAGCCTCCCTCTGCGATGCATCCAGTGAGTCATTGTAGAGCTTTAAAGGCACTGGGGAAACAGCAGGAGATTCACTTGGACCTCAGCCCTAACTTACTGAGAAGCACAAATCCATAGCCCAAATGTTGGTGATAACTTTCCCGGGGAGCAAGCTACACTGTATATACCACCTCCCAGAAGAACACAAACTGGTAAAAGTAAGGATTGTTCTGCTTCTTGATCAAGCTGTCCATGCTGCATCAGTCTCTCCCCCACCCTGTTTCTCCTGCTCAGTGATGTTTCAAAAGGAGCAAGCATTTGGTTGTGAACACAGCTAGTCTCAACTAACTTTTGGCAGTGTTTTAGGAAGCATTTTCTTGCCATAATACAAAACTTTTAGGGCAGGGAGGGGATATTTTGAAGGTGAGCCAGTGTATTTAGTGAGCGTTCAGTGAAGAGAGAGAAGAAAGTGAAGAAAGTGGCTGATCTTGCAAATGAATTGTTTCTCTTCCAGTTAACAAACTCAATGAGTTGCTGTGAAAAAGCAGTGAAACAAACTACAGCATCTGTGAACAAACAAACAAACAAAAAAAGCCCACAGCTGTCCTATACTGTTTAACAGTGACAGAAAAGGAAGGCAGGAAATAGATGCAAGCAAGCAGTATAAATATTGAAAACTTAAGTTAATTTGGATTTCATGATTAGAAAGGAAAAAAGGGAAATGAATATGCAAATTGCATTACAAGAGAATTGGTTTCACTGCAAAAGGTGGAATTCTCATGAGCCACTTTTTACCTCCAAGATTTACATAATTTAAATCCATTATTTATTCTCATCTGACTTAATCCTGCTGCTAATCTGCTTGTTCATTATGAAAGTTAATTACAGCAGAAATATGACTCATTACACTGAGGTTTACTGAAAATAATGTTCCCATGAAAGCTTATATAAGACAAATCTCTGGGCATCATTCCCTGCAGGGCATCATCTGCTTTATCTCTACCTCTGCATTAAGGGCTTGATCAAAAGCTTAAAAGTTTCCTCTGGCTTTAGATATGTTAACTTATGTGCAACTCCTACACAACCTTTGGCACTGAGTTTTGAATCAGCACATCCAAATAAGGTGTTTAGGTTAAACAAGCATAGCTATGCTAAGGATGCTGGTGGGGAAATAATGGTAATGTTTTCCGCTCTTGCTTTATGTTATTTTTGAGTTAGCCTGCCAGTGACTAAGAGAAGAACAGCATGCATCCAGGGGGCAAGGAAAAAAAGAATAGCTTAAAAACTACAAGGCATTTCCCATAGTGAGGAACAGCTGGGATGTAGGAGTCATTGATATTTCCTTGCTCAAAGAATGAGGTCAGAAAGAGGCTTCTCCACACACAAGCACACCTTCTTCCCTCTTAATCACACGCTGCTAGGAGCTGCTGGAAGGGCAGTTCCTCTCTTCTGGGCTGGGCACATTTTAAGTCGTGGAGGAGGAGGGTGGCAAAGCTTGTGGGATGCTGCGGCTCCTCTAAACTCTCTTCCATCCATCAGCAGGCTTTAAGCAGGCTTCTCTGAAGAAATGCAGTTAATCCACTCCAACAGGATGGCCCGAGTGCTCTTTACAAGCAACCAGTTCAGGATTTGCACAGGTAGTCCCAAGAGACAGCTTTAAACCAGCTGCAGCCCTGTGGCACCAAGTCTGCATTGATGCCTCCTGCTTTGCCCAGGGCTGCCAATCTCCTCCCTACAGTCTGTAGAGCAGAAGTCTGACAATGAAATCTGCATTCTTGGTAAGGGTGAATCTGAATGGGGTTCAAGTAGTCCAGCTCCAGACTCAGAACTCTGTGTAGGAGCTTTATGCTTGGAGGGGGGAGGGGAAAACATCTTGGCCATCATGTTTGGTCTTCCAGCAACATCTCCTTAGACAGGTAACTTTCCATGCCCTCCTTGTTAAGTATTTAGCAGTCAAGTTGTCCAGACTGCTTAGTCTGCCCTGCAGATTTCAGGGCCCATTTCATGGCTCCCATGATGACAGGAAGCATCGTACAACAGAGGGACAAAAAACACTGAAGACTTTTGCAAGTGATATAGCATGAGCTCAATATATGTTTTCCTACAAATCTGTTTGCTTTCCCAGATCTCTGCCTGCTGAGTTGGATTTTTCTGGGGACACCTCTGCATGGGGCTAGGCTTGCAACAGGGAATTCTCTGTATGAGAGGGATATTGTGCATCCAGCCTGGCTGACTCTGTGGTGTGCAGCAAGCAGAGCAATGCTGGCCTCTGCTGGCTAGCAAAGCCTTTCTATACATTCACAACAACATATACATATATGGTATGAGACAGCAGCTGTAAGCAGGGAAGGCTTTCTTGCAGGCTGTCAGTGTGAAAGTCCTGAGCCACAGGTGCAGGTTAAATGGAGGGGAGCTAAGCAAAGTGTTTCTTACACGCATCTGTATTTTGCTTTCTATCAAGCCTGATAAGCATAAACCCTACTCAGTTCAGAATTTGCCTTCTGAAAAGCCTGCTGGGATTTTTCTGAAGATAGCAAGGTAAGGCTTGGAAATACTTTGTGATGGGGACCAGTCCCACTCGTATCTGCAGATCTCATTTACTCATTGGTTATATATTCATACGCTCCTTTTGATACTCCAGGTTATTCTTTCTACAGCCTATCTAGTGTTTTTTTTTCTTATGCCAAGAATACTTACTCTGAATTTCATTTTTAAGTGTTTTGCAAGGGCTTGGGATCCACCACACAACGCCCATCTATGATCTATAGATGCCCATCTATGCCCAATTCCAGCAACCTCCAGCAAGGAGGAGAGATGAACAGCACAGAATAAGGGCACAACTCAGCAAGTACAGCAAATAGAAAGCAGGATTTTCCAGATCCTGTAGGAAACAGCTGCGTGCAAATTAGCACCGCAGCAGTAACTCTGGAAGTCATCAGGAGCTGGGGGGAAAAAAGGGCACAGAATTTGTTTTTGTTATTATTACCCTCCTGTGCATACTGGTGTTCTTTTAGCAAGCCAACATCATGCATTGGTCAGATGCCAGCAGCTACTAACTACTTTAAAACCACATTTCAATTGGTTTTATCAGACTCCTTGTCCATCTAATCAGCCAGTGACTGGATTTTGGCACCCTCTTGGGATGACACAGACTCCAGTATAGATCTTCCAGGCACAGCATTTGGCAGCACATTCTCCTATGATGTGCCAGGCAGCTGTGATCCACTCATGAGGAAATCACAGCACAAGAGCATTAAAAAAAAAACAAAAAAAAAAAAACAACAAGCAGCTAGAAGTTGTTTACCAGATAGGCCAGAAAATTCTGCCAGGCTAGCATAACTGTATTTGGGTATCCCCTAAAGAGATATCCCCTGCATAAACAACCATTGGGGAAAACAAACAAACATTTAAGAAGTTAGACTTAAGATGCTGCTGCTCCCTGTATCACTTGCTGGAGCCTAATTTGCCCCTGGGAGAAAACTCCTCAATTATCTGAGCATGGAGCTGAGTGCTTACACTTTCCATTGACCCCTTTAATTCTCAATTTCCTTATCATTTGGTTTACATGCTGTCACAGAAGATAGTCACAAAAGCTGCCTTTCCAGCCTAGATGAGGCAGGAACTCTCTACTCTGGGCCTTTCTCTTTTTCTACACAAATGTCAGTGTTAGCTTTTTCTTTGGATGGTCTGCCTTTTGCAAACAAGCCACACATTGCAAGTTCCTACACTATTTGCTGAAACACAGATCTATTTCCCCAGGTGTTCAATATACCTGAGAACCTGCATGTGCTGTCTCACAGGCATAAGACACAGAATTTATCCAGCCAGACTGACCTTCTCTTCAACTCAGTGGAGGATGATAATTGAAGGGACCTTACAGGATCCATTTATACTTGAAGCTATTATTATTTAATTACTGGCTAGTATAACATCTTTCTCATTAGTGAGAAAGGAGCTATAAAGTGAAAAGGTAAATGGAAGGCCTTTCCACCCTGCCAGAGCATTTTGCTCTTCTCAGGTGATGTGCTGCCTTCTCATATTGCATCTCCTGCCTAATGCAGCTGAATGTTTCTATAAATCCATATTCTTGGCGCTGGGGAGATGTAAAATTCATCTTCGCACTTCAGTTGGCACATCTGAGCAATTCACTGTTTTTCTTCATTACAGAGGCAGCTCTGCCACCAGAGGAAAAAGGTGGAGTTAAAGCTGCTATGAAAGTTAGTACATTAATATTTAATTCTTCTATTTAATGTTAAAAACCTGAGTACACCAAAGTCCCAGTACAGTCAAAAGGCTAAAAGGTTTGACTCAGACTAAGCTCAGTGTCAGATCTAGGGAGGTATGACTCACATTAGCATTAATTCTTCAGCCCTGATGTATCATATCAGAAACCTAGCCTGAAGGTAATGGAAGTAAGTATGTGAAAGAGGTGTAAAGTTGTGGACAACTAAATACAGTAATCAAGGTAACTGGGAAAACTGTAACAGCCTGCACAGAGGGGATGAAACCAAACACAGCCCTGGCCAACAAGGAGACCAGTGATGGATGACATAACTCATGATACACTTCTGAGCAGTAAGCCCTGTGCCTCAGGAGAGACCTGAGCTCTCTGCCCAGCTTACATACAGAATGTCTGCCTGATCCTGTAAGGCAAATTGGTTTACCTTCTGCCTTCCTTCTCTGCTGTGTGCAGCCCTTCTGTCAAGGGACAATATTCATTAACACTTGCCAAGCCTTCATATTCTGCTGACTTGCTTTCCCCATGGTTCCCTTGAAAGCTTAGCTGTGTAACTGCATCTTTCATCTTTTAAAAACTCAAATCACGTAAGATCAGAGTAAAAGGGGATTCTACTCCTACGCAATTTTTTTGGGCAGCTGTTGGTAAAGCCAAGTTGTGAGGTTTTAAATATTTGACAATGAAACCAAAGCAGCCTGAGTATTTCCACCTTGACTGAATATAATCACAAGGTTGTAAAAAAAAAACAAACAAAAAAAAAACAAAACAAACAAAAAAAACCAAGCATTCCCATGCTGTTTCAAATTGCAGTAGTTCCACAGTCACTTAATTCCCATGTAGGCTGAGTTATTGGATTTTCTGTACAGAAACAGTGCAGGCAGCTTCTGATCTCTGAAGTTTATGGATGGCATTGGAGCAGGAAGCAAATAAGAAGTGCCTCATAACATAAATTCAATTTCAGACTCTTGAATGTGTGCAAAGAAATTCTCCCATCACAAATTCAGCTTTTGTTAATGCCAGAATTCATCTTTACTTGGTACTCTTTGAGGAAAGTGAACATTAGCTAGCTGAAGAGTCTGGGTAATTCTGTATCTCTGGTAGACCAGGGATGACGAGTGTCTTTACAGCAGGTTAGCGTGTCCAGTGACCCATTAACAATGAGAAACAGGTATTTAATGTTGCTAGCTGCAATGCTATTTATTACTTGCATTCAACTTCAGGCTTCACTGACTGCTCTAGAGACTGAACATTTCTACCTCTTTCCTCTCAGTAATTTCCCATGATGTTTGCTTAAAACCTGTATGAGTAGCAACATCTGCTTTTACTGACAGATCTAAAAGAGCTCTCCAGTTTTACAAAGTCTTAGAAACATCCTTACTTGTTTCACTGGATGGGCTTGGATCCAAAGAAAAGAAGAGGACATCAATCAGATCAGAGGCTGGACCACCGTGGTACTGCTTTAGTGCATTTAGAGCTCTGCCACAGAAAAAAACAGGTTATAAGCATTGTGTGTATTCCTTCAAAAAATTCCCTGCACAAGTCAGAGGCCAGAGCAGTGTATCCTGGTGACAGGAGTTTTTGGGCACAAAAGGCTGATTGTATCTAACTGCTGCATCCCTGACTCCTCACATCCCCTGTACCTGCCGTACATTTCCCCTTTCTACTGTTGCTCTGGTTTGACATAGTTGACACTTATGATTTTTCAGCACATCAGTTCAGCCAAGTGCCGAGATCAGCCTCAGAAGAGTTTTCCTAGAATAAGCCTGGCAATTTTCAATTGGCCTCTGTCCTCCTGAGTGGTGACCCTAGGTGAGCTGCCACCTCACAGCCCTTACTTTTTTATCCTGTTGTAGGTGATATCGTTGGCTAATTTCAGCAGGCGGTATGAGCTCTCATGATCCACACTCAGCATGCCATCTCGAGATTCCTCAAAGGCAATGGTCACTGCTCTGGAGGTGACACGTGTTACAGTGCCAGTGGAGAGCAGATCGCCTTGGCCGACTGAATTGTAAAGGCCCACAATGTCACCTGCAAAGACAAATTAGAAGAGAGCATGAAGAGTGACAAATGTTTTGAGAAGAAGCTCTCTTGAGGAGACTAGCATAGTCCTATGAAGACAGTAGGCCCATATGCACCAAACACAGGACTAACCCCATGTTTCCTGCCAAGGTGAGAAGCCCATAAAGGAGAATACAATAGGATAACAGAATGGCTTGTGATGGGAGAGACTTTAAGGATCCAACAGAGAGGGTTACCAATCATTGGATCAAGTATTCAATCAGGTTGCCAAGGGACCCATCCAACCTGGCCTTAAACAGTTCCAGAGATGGAGTATCCAAAACCTTTCTGGGCAACCTGCTCCAGCACCTCACCACTCTCAGTGAAAAACTTTCCCCTGGCATCTAATCTAAATCTCCATTCCTTTAATTTAAAACCATTCCCCTTTATCCTATCAATATCCACTTTTGTAAAAAGTTGATTCCCTCATTTTTATAAACTTCCCTTAAATATTGGAAGGCCACAGTGAAGTCTTCCTGCAGCTACCTTTGTTCCAGGCTGAACAAGCTTTTTTCCTGCAGCCTATCTGCATGAGAGAGTTGCTCCATACCTTTGATTACCTCCATGGCTCTCCTCTGGACCCTCTCCAACAGCTCCACATCTTTCCTGGGTTGGTGGCCCCAGATCTGGACGCAGTACTCCAGATGGGGCTTCACAAGAGCTGAGTGGAGGGGGACAATCACTTCCCTCTCCTTGCTTGCCATTCCTATTTTAATGTAGCCCAGGATATACTCGGCCTTCTGGCTGCAAGCACACACTGCTGGCTCATGTTAAGCTTTCCATCAATCAGTACCACTAACTCCTTCTCAGCAGGGCTATTCTCAAGGAATTTTTCCTCCAGTTTGTACACGTATTTGGGATTACCCTGACCCAGGTGCAAAACCTTGAACTTTACCTTGTTGAACCTCATCAGGTTCACAAGCGCCCACCTTTCGATAAAGGTAGAGGGACCTTGATAAACCTTTCGAGTTTATCAAGGTCCCTCTGGATGGTCCCTTCCTTCTGCTGTATAAACTGCACCACTCAGTTTGGTGTCATCAGAAAACATGCTGAGGGTGCACTCAATCCCATCATCTATATCACTGATAAATCCTTCTCTTTCCTGACAAAGCATGCAGCAAGAAGCAGTGAAAAGACAGTAACCAGCTACCTTCAGACCCCATACGGCTTGGGGTAGAGACCACCAGTGCTCTCCACTATGCTGCTCAGAAATGTAACATTTTTTCACACAAACCCTGGAGGGCTTGACTTCTCTAAGGTCTAAGACAAAATTTTTAACATTTATTTTATCTTTCAGTCATAGCCAAGGAGGCTGCATGACAACATGTGCCTCCCAGAGGACTATTTTATGCCAGTCAGTAGAAGTAAAAAAGAAAGAGATTCTCAAAGGGCTCACAATAGCCATTCTGCTCTTCATACATATATATGAGATAGGATCAGTCAGATTATGCAGTTCAGTGGTGAAATGGAGATTTTGAACAAGGTGTCTAGCAAGTGGACAATTTAAATGGGTCTCAGGCTTACTGAGGACTAAATTTCAGATTAGCAAACTAATGGAAGTTCTTAATTATTGTTCATCAGCTCCTGCATTAAAATGTTTGTCTCTTAGGAATAGTTTACTGCTATAGCAATGTTATTTCTCTGTGAAAAGCACTGATGGATGCTGCTTCTTAGACCTCAAGGCTGAGACCCAAGTCTGCAAGGAGTTCTTTTAATTTCACAGGTCAGCAGCTTGGAGACTTGGCTGGTAAAGACAACATCAACAAACTGAATGGCAACCCACTTTGAAACAGTACCACAGATCAGAAACAGACCAGTTTCCCACGATGTATCTGCATAGCAAGCTAATTGATTCATCAAACAGAAGAAAGCAAATTATTAAATGAAACCAGCAAACTATCTGGTGTTGCCAGCCCTCCTCTTAGGGACCAGCTTTGGAGAATGCAAAGCAATACCCTTGTTGCCTAAGGAAAAGGGTCTCTGCAAGAAAAAGAAGTTATTTCCATTGTCACTTGGAACTATTTCACAGTCAAAACCAAGTCCTTCCAAGGGGTAAGCAGCTGGCTATAGCTGGCAGACTGGTTCCTCACCTACCTCAGATACTGGCAACCATTCAGCTCTGACATTCCCGGTTGTAATTTCAAGGAATTGATGGCAGAGGATAAGGGACAATTAGGAAGAGTGCTGGCTGATGTGTTGGTGAGTCTTTTTCTAGCGTCTCTATTTCCAGGTATTAATACACGTGGTGTATACTTCACATCTTCTTGATAAAAAATAACAGTACAAGGAAGGGAGGAAATTGGCAGCTCAGGAAGGAAAAGAAAGCCCATTTTCCATTTTGAAAATGAACTGCAAGGTAAGCTCCTTACCTACTCCAAGCATGAACACAGTGGCTTGTACAAAGCATGCTAAGAAATCTTTAATGGTGGGATACCATGGCTTTGTTTTTAAGGATTCTGAATCAGGAAAGCTTGCTTGTTACAACAGGCAGTATTTCCTGCTGCAACATCCATGCTAATAATAAGCTGAAAGAGAAAGACAACCTATTTCTCTACATTCACCCTCTAGCCACATTTTCTCACTTCCTCTTTTCCTCAATCACTCAGTCTTTACAAGCGTTGCATTAGAAATACTTTTGGCAGAGCATATCAGTCATCTTCTGCTTTGCACAAATGGGACTATCACTTACCAGGCCCAAAACTGTTATAGGGCAGCTCGGCGTCTGAATCATATTTTCTAGGCTGAAATGTCACAAGCAGGCGCCCGTAGAGGCCAGTTTTCTGGTTGGCAGCTTGAAGTTTTAGTAAGCAGACACCTCTGCGCTGCAGTTCCTTTAAGGAGATGTTTTCCTGCCATGCTCTGAAAGCACAAATAGATATGAAAACCATTTGTTAGATTGAAATAAACTAAACACTTCAGAAGACAAAACAGAAAAAGACAAACCAGGGAGGAGACGGAAAAGATGGATGATGGCAAAAGAGATGCTAGCTTGTTGAAGTATTGATTTACATATCTTTTTGTTGTGATGTAATTGGATTGGATTCTATATATTTCCATCTCCAATGTGACATATTTTGAGGAATGGGGAGAAGCCTACATAGTATGGAGATGTAAGTGTTTATTTACATGTACTTCTTCTGTCTGGGTGCATAAAACACTGCCCAGCTCATGAGCCAGCAGAGAGTGATCCAAGCTTTCTCCTATCGCACATAAGCTCTTAAATGGAAGGTTTGCTGTTTCTCACGTGAAGATCTTGTGCAAATCCCCAACTAATATCCCCAGAGGCACTACACAGAGAAGAGAGCCTTCTACATGGGACTGAGACACAAATTACCATTGGCAGCTCTACAGCCTTTTGGCTCAGCATTAGCCAGAGCACTTAGGTGGATTCTTTATTTTTTGATAGATTGACAGGGAGGAAAGAAGGAAAGAAAATCCACCTTGTTCAACTTTTACTTTTCCAATTTGTCTCACAGACTGGGGCTACGAGAATTTTAAGCAGCAGGACAGAGATACGTACAGACTATGGAGGTTAACTACCAACAGAGTGAGGTCAGAGCCCATAAGTGACTTAGTCTGATAGGGGCGAGTTGACCCTATAGAGGTGAGCCCCATAGCTGACAGCAGGTCTCATATGAGCGCTGCTATAGGGTTCATATAGAGCTTCGGTCCTATAAGAGTGTGCTGAAGGGTTTCTATAGGGCCACGGCACTACCTTCTCTCGGCGAGCTCGGCCTCCCGCTCCTCCCTCAGCAGCTCCAGCTGCCGTTCAGCCGCCTCCGCCGCCATCTTGGCCCCACGGGCATTTCCGCTTCCGGGTCGGAGGGGGGATGCTGTCATGGCGGCGCTGGCAGCAGTCAGGCGGCGAGCGGCAGGTGAGGGACGGCCGGGTGGGAACGGCCAACCTTCGTCTCCAGCTTCTTGCTGCTCGCAGGGCGGGCTGTGAGAAACGCGAGGGGAAACGTGCGTGAAAAGGAAGGGTGGGATTCGGCTCTGTGACTTTGTGAGGGGGTGTGCTGTGAAGAGCTACGTGTGGCTCGCCTCCGTAAAGGTGGGGTGAGCCGGTGGGGTTGGGGTTAAGGGGCTTTCAGCGTGCCTTTTGGCTGGTGGGTGAGGAAGGCGGTGATCCTGTAAGGGAACTGTGCGTTTTAATTGAGCAAATTGCTTCAGCAAGGCTTGTTGCTGTTTCTGAGATGATTAGCCTCTCAGCATATGTTCCTGGGTCTCTCCTCTGAAAATACTGAATCTATATTCCAAAGTGCAACGTGAGTTACACGGTTAGTGGGTATGGTGGGGTTGGGTTGATGGTTGTATTTGTTGATCGTAGTGGTTTTTTCCAACCTGAGTGATTCTGTGATTCTGGGTTGTAGTAAGCCGCTGTTCTTTCTGTGTTTGTGTTATTCTCACCTATTTAGCTCCATAACTCCCTATCCCTCTGGCCCCGAAGAAAATCAACATCTGGAATGGTGGAAATCCAGACACAAAAGCGGTGAATCACCTGGTGTACCTTCTGCTCTTCCATTTGGTCTTCCCTTGGGGTTGTGGTATCTGCTTGGAGTCCCCAGGACTTCAAACCACACTCCTGTGGTGGGCTTTTAGTTGAAAACTTCCTAAGACTCAATAAATTTGCCTAGAATCACCTGATAAATGAAGTGTAAGCGTTCTTGTCCCCATTTTGGGAGGGATCCTTTTAGCAACAGTGCAGAGTTAAGAAAGCACACGACAGTTCAGACCACTTGCTCCCCTATGCCCCTTGGTTGTTTTGTTCTGTTGTTCTTTCAAGGAGGTAGGGTGCTATGAGTGTATCGCTGTGGGGTGCACTCTTCGTGTATCTGTTCTGTCTTGCTGGAAGTGGCACTTGAGCCAAGTGTGCTTGTAGGATAAGAACTTTCTCTTGCTTTCATGCAGCGCTACACACAGCTGACAGTCCTTTGGTAAGGTCAGCATTGGTGAGGCCACATCTTCAGATTGTGTGCAGTTTTGTTCCAGTGAAGGGTCTGGAGCATAACTCTCATCGAGAGTGGTTGAGGGAACTGGGATTGTTTCCAGTGGAGAAGAGGAGGCTTGGGGAAGACCGTATGGCTCTTTACAACTCCCTGACAGGAGACTGTGGTGGGGAAGCAGCTAGCCTCTTCTCCCAGGTAACAGCAATAGGATGAGAAGTGATGGCCTCAAGTTGCACCAGGGGAGGTTCAGATTGGATATTAGGTTTTTTTTGTTTTGTTTTGGTTTTTTTTTAAATAAATAAATAAATAAATCTCAAAAAGAGGAACAGGTTGCCCAGGGAAGTGGTGGAGTCATCATACCTGGAGGTGTTCAAGAGCCATGGAGGTACCACACCAAGGGATGTGGTTAGTGGGTTATCAACCTATCAATCTTGGAGGTCCTTTCCAACATTTATGATTCTATGGTCATGTGCCTTCTTTTGCATTCTTCATTGTGGTGGAACCTGAACAAAGTTTTACAGGCAGAAAACAGTATCAGGAAGTGGTGATGTTTCCTTCAGCATCACTGTACTATTGCCTCACTAAAAGACTAAGAGTCCAACTGTTGCTGCTTGGTTTTAATACTTTCTCCTTCTCTCCTTTTTTAGCTTTCTTGTTTTCATCTGTGGTTCGCCTCCAGAGCTCCCAGAGCACATCTCTACAGGAAGGGTAATGTCAAATGACACTCTGCTTTCATTTTTGCCCCCTTGCTTACCAGGGGGAGTGTGGGAGGGGGAATGGAGCCAGGAGCCTGTTTCTCTATAGAAGAGAGACTTACCAGATCCCTTCGTTTTTTACTTCTGAATAAGTTTTAGACACTCTGCCTCCCCTTTGTCACCTGTGCTAGGCCACTTGCATTGCCTTGTGAAGCTAAATAAAGAGATAACTAAACCTTCCACTGAGCTAAGGGCTGCAGTGTGGTTCAGTCCATAGCAAACAGCAAGAGAAGCCACTCAGCTGTTGCTTGTCTAGATATAGGTGAGGTTTATTTCCTAGCAGGAGTTGCTGTTCTCTCATAAATACTGAATTTGAGCTTTTTATAGGATGTAATTAAGAGGCCAGTTGCTAGAGGACATCAATTCAGCAGACTTTAGGCTTTGTTAATTTCAGCACTTTTAGAAATGCTTGCTTGTGTCTTCATTTTGTTTCCTCTGTTGAGACCTAGTACAGAAATACTTGTTTCGAGCTGCAGGCTGTGCTACTTCTTGCTTTCCCCAGAAGGGGACACTGCAGAGATAAGGAAGTTCTATGAGCAGCATCTGGGGGAAACGACAAAATTCATCTGTGCTGCAGGAGGATTCAAGGGGGTAGTCTCTTCTGTGTGTGGGAACACAGTTTGGATCTCAGCCTCCACGGCACAGTGCACAACATTGTTATTAAACCCCACAACAAGCCCAGAAAGCCTTGGTGCTAGCAATTACTTTGAGTTTCTGTTAATTTAAGCTCTTTAAGGGGCTTTTTTTGCATTACTGAGTAAACCAGTCGAACACAGTGTTAATGTTGCCTTCAAAAGCTATCATCTAATGTTCTTTTCCTGAATGGCTTGTGCATCCTGAGTGAGTTATGGAAAGTGTGGATCTCAGCCTCCAGGAAATTCTGACCTTTCCATTGTTTTATAGATGGTAATTAGTGAGCAGAACCTCTCTCTTCAAATTTCAGAAACCAGTATCTTTCTGATAATCAAATTGAGATCCAGGGTGAATCTACCTCCCTTTTACTAAATCTCTGCTTAATAAGGAATTGTAATCTGCTGCCCTTCAGCCATGTGTCCTGCTCTGACGGAAGGCATTTGGCACCTCTCTGAATAATCTCTAAATGCAGCTGTGTGGGCCTTGTGCCTCCTTTCCCGACCTCCTGGAGGGCGTACCGCAGTTGTGATGAAAGCATTGCATGTGCAAAGTGCTGCTCTTGGTTAGAGTGGCGCTCTTCTCTCCACTGTTTCTTAGGGAACAAATCAATAGTTTTCTGTAACTGTCTCTAATGCAGAGAAGTAAACAGTTGCCTCTGGTTCTCCTTGCTGCTTCTTATCCAGATCTTGAAAAACGGCTAATTACAAGCAAGTGCTATTTGCATTTTTACTGTTTGAACTCATGCTGTGAGCTGTACGTAGCATTTCATTTTTGAATTAACACCCAGTGGCGTATTAGAGCAGAGTTAATTGTTGTTTAGCTCTGATTTTTTTTAGTAGGGCTCTCATGATTTAGTGCTGTCTGCACTGCTGTCGATAAGAGCAGCATACGCATGTGGGTACCTGCAATATGACTGTACAGGGCTTGAGGTTGTAAAGAATCAGTTCAGTTTTCAGACAGAGCTTCCCTCCCAGTGATATTCCTGAGAAAAGCAGAGAGACTTCACTGTAACAGGTAATGAAAAAATGTTTCTGGCTGATAGCTAAATACCCCTAGCTGCTTTTGGTCTTCTGTGTCAATGCCGTTCCCTGCTTGCATTCAAACCCCCAGTGTTTCACTAAAATGAAGGTGTTGCACCTTGTGATAACCACGTACCATTTTCAGTAAGTAACAGAGCAACATTTAGGTGGAGCAAGTTAGAGCAGTTTTCAAGTACAATAACTTGCTGAGGTAGTTTGAGTTGATCACATGGTCTATTAAAGATCCTAAAAGGGAAACGCTCAGAACTCTCCCAGGATGATCCCAGTAGGGACTGCAGGAACTGATGTGAAGTCTTAAAATGGAAAGGCTCTTGCCTCAGCAATGTTGTTACAAAGTATTTTGAAAAGAAATGCTATTAAAGCAATTTTATGTCACAACAGTGAAAGCTACCTGTTCACGATGAATAAGGATTTAATTGGCCCCTTTTAGAAATAAGTTGAGGAGTGATGCTTGTGCTTGGCTGGCTGAATGCGAGATGGTGCATGCTTCTGCTCCTTTTTGTGAGCCACCTGAATGAAGACAGCATAGGTCTAAGCGATCTCTCCTTGTCCCTCCCCAGCATGGTATAGGTTGTAGACAGACATGGTAATGACACAGAGGAAGCTTTTGGGTTGAATACTTGTATTGTAACTTGCTGAATTGCACCTGGGGTGAGAGAAAGTTATTATTGCCATTCAGGTTTTGCAGCTGGAAGTGACAAAGGAAGAGCAGCCTCATAACTCTCCTGTGAAGAACCCAGCTGTGGTCTTAGGACCCTCTCAAAACTATTTCACAGAGAAGAGCATTACAAGTAGAGTATAAAAGGATGTGTTAGTATTCATAGTGTTTGAGGCTGATTTAAGAATGCTCCTTAGCCCTTCCTCACAGTCAAAGGCAAGTTGATGCCTCCTAGATGACACCCCACTATTGGATAATTGCAGGGCTTTGTGCTGGTACTGAAGCAGGGTGAGGAACATTGTGTTCAGTCTCTCAGCTGTAGTGGTAACTTGGATCATAGAATTAAGTTGGAAAGGACCCTTAAAGGCCATCTGGTCCAACTCCCCTGCAGTGAATAGGGACACAAGACAGCTAGGTTGGGGTGTTCGGAGCTCCATCCAGCCTGACCTTGCGTGTCTTCAGGGACAGGGCGTCCACCACTCTAGGCAACCTGTTTCAGTGCTTCATTACCTTTAGTGTTAAAAAGCCTTCTTCCTTACATCGACACTAGATGAAAGTTTGAATCCATTTCTGCTTGTCCTGTCACAACAGACCCTGCTAAAGAGTCTGTTCCCTTCTTTCTTACAGCCCCTCTTTAGATACTCCAGGTCTCCCTGGAACCTTCTATTCTCTAGGCTGAACAGCTATTTCAGCCTGTCCTCACAGAGGAGGTGTTCCATCATATTAGTGGTCCTCCTCTACACACTCCAGCAGGTTCATGTCTCTCCTGCAGTGAGGACTTCACATCTGGATGCAGTACTCCAGGTGAGGTCTCACCAGCGCAGAGCAGAGGGGCAGGAACTCCCTTGCCCTGCTGGCCACTCTTCTTTTGATGTGGCCCAGGATACAGTTGGCTTTCTGGGCTGTGAGGGCACATTGCTGGCTCATGTCCAAGTGCAATACACCAGTACCCTCTCTTTTCTGCAGGGCTCTGTTACATCCTTATATCCTCCAGCTTGTATTGATACTGGGCCATGACCCAGGTGCAGTCCTTGCACTTGGTTTTGTTGAACCTCGGGATGTTTCCCTGAGCTCACTGCTCAGCCTGTCTAGGTCTTTCTGAATGGCATCTGGTGTGCTGGCTGCCCTCCAGAGCTCAGTGTCATCCACAAACTTGCTGAGGGTGCACTTGATCCCATTGTTGATGAAGGTGTTTAAAAAAAAAAAAAAATGCTGGTCCCAGAACTGACCAGAAGGGCACCACTCGTCACCAATCTCCATCTGGACATGGAGCCATTGATTGCCATTCTCTGGATAGTCTCACAACCAATTCCTCTTCCACTGAACAGTCCACCCATCAAATCCATATTTTTCTGATTCTGATAAAGAATAGCGTTCAGTGGGACTGCGTCAAAGGATATATCCGTGGAAAAGCTTAATACGAGACCTTCATCTAAAACTTATATGCAAGCAGGGCTTTAGGTACATCTGCTCCAACTGGTCCAGTCAGTAAAAACAAGGTGGTGGAAAGTAGGTGGTTATCACTGGGCTTGATCATCATTAGCACATCTAGCTGCAGATCATCGGGGCAAGCCACAACCCAGCTTAGCTGAATTTTATGTTAATTCTGTTGGTTTCTTTGTGATCTGTTGTTTTGATCTATTTCAAATAACATTCTGAAGTGGTAAGTGGGGGGAAAAAAAATCCATTTTCCCCATGTTGTGATAGGAAGGGTGTTAAACAAACCAACCACTGAGGTGTTTATTCCATTTATTTAAAGCTTACAGCATTTCATGGTAGACCTAAATGACGTTGGGTCCTGGGAGCAGTGACTGTTAGGCAGAGCTTTTGCGGATTGAGCTCAGAAATGAAGCCAAATGTTTGTGTTTTTTGCATCTTTTGGAGAGATCTGTTTGTTACACATCTTCTTTATCAACCTTATCGTTCACAGAATTGTTGCCAAAACATCTCTGACTTCACCCCCATGGCCTGAAGTGAAATTGCCAAATCCAGTGGAAGAAGCAAAGCACCATGCAGGTAAAGGTCTCAAGTCTCCAAGTGAAGCTTCACACTCTAGTGTTGACACTGGTGACTTGACTGAGTTTATATCAGTGTCTTCAGTGATTGAGGCTTTTTTTCTTTCCTTTTAGTGTCACCGGACTCGTGCTCTGACTGCCTGTATTAGAGATTTGGGTAGATTATGAAGTCCTTTAGTTTGTGACAGCCTGACAGGTCATACTGCTCTCCAAGGGCTCTTATTTGATGGGATGTGTTGCTACCTAAAGCATGAAGTGTGGCTTTTCAACTGGAGGGAATAGCTGTCTTTTCTTCTAGTGGATACAACAAAATGCAGAAGCCAGCATAAGCAATTGGATAGTGGGCACATCAGAGAGCTGATATTTCTTAGTGAATAATACAGAATGCTGTAGCCATTATATGCAGTTGGACAGTGTGCACATGACAGAGATGTGGCATTAGGCAGAAGCAGGTGGGAAGCAAAACAGCGTTAGAAAATGCATGCTTGTCCACACATTTTGTCAGGATCACTGAACACAGGCACTAGTCCTCCTGGTAGGAGCCCGTGTTAACTCAGACAGGAGTTAACCTCACAAGTCAGCATATGAATGTAGCTGTTGAACAACCAGACACTGGTTTCCCCTGGCTGGTAGAGATATGGAAATACAGAGAAGGCAATATGTATGTAGCCTTATCTTGTCTGGGAGGGGCTGTTGTCATGCATGCCCTGCTACAGATGGTAGAAGAAAAGCCAGCACAGGTACAGAACGTTTCTCAGAACAGTAGCAAGCCCTAACGGGTGAATTTCTCTTACAGCTCCTGTGGTGGTGAGCAATTAGCAGTCATCTGCTACTTGAAAGAAAGGAGCTTTTTATTAACAGGCTGTCTTACTGTCTTGTTGCATTAGCTTCTAGGACATCAGTGAAAGGCACCTGAAAGGACATTCTGAAGGCTATAGTTTGGAGAGGCCTGAGAAGTGAAGGAGAGAGATCTACAAGGAAACAGTGGAAGGAGAGAAGCAAAGCTTTGCCATTGTTTTAACAGATAGTTTCCCATAGCATAGCAAAAATGTGGTAATAACTGTGCGAGTGATGTGCCTTGGAGAGAGCTGCTTCTTCCAGGTCTTCTCTCTGACTTTGTTTTTATCCTGCTTTTCATTTTCTCTGCATGTCTGGGATTGCTCAAGTGACAGATAAGTGTTCTGTCCCAGAGAATGATTTGACCCAGCAGTAAACCATAAACTGCTTTATTTGATTTGCTGACGCCCTGGGGTGAATAAGGTCCCATGTTCTTCTGACTGCTTCACATGGGATCGTTGGGGTTGTTGTGATTTCCGTGCCTTGTAACCTCCTACTGTTTATGAGCTTGCATTGCTATCTCCTGGCTGTGCTTATCCAAAGCAAACAGCAACTAGAGCATTTGAATTCTGCCTGATATTCTCCTGCTGTCTGTGGAAACAGACGTGGATATTTTAGGAACCATCATTCCACATGATGCTGAGATTCAAGCTGTCCTAACAGTCAGATGGTAGTATCCATTGATGTTTCCTGTCATTAGAAATGTTTGGAAGAGCAAGCAATAACTTCAGAGTCCATGTATGTTAAAGAACACTTATCCTTTTCTGATATAAAAAGATGAAGAAGTTGTGTGGTAGAAAGTTGAAATTTGGTGAGGGAGTAGACCTTGTTAGAAGTTTGTTTTTTTTTTTTTTTTTTTTTTGCCAAGGTCAGTGTTTTGAAATGCTGGTTTTGAGATGTTGACCACAGTACTACTGAAATACATGTATCATCAGTTTAGAATCATCAGATCTGAAATAAATTTGTTGTATCCTGTTGTGCATTGGGTTTGTAACAAAGACAAAGGTATCATACTTCTCTGTGGACTTCTGGGAGTGAAGCACTCTGAATCAGAGAATACGCAGGGGACTTTTCTCCTGGGATGGCAATTCCAGCAACACAGAAGCACAGCCCTTAGTTTTAGTGAGAATTGTACTAAATACTGTCTTGTGAAACAATTTCTCTTCTAACCTCTACCTGTAATAGTTTGCTGGTTTGAAACTTGGACACTTTCACAGTGTTCCTGTAAGTGTTGGACTTAGTTTGGTTGTAAGTGCTTGTCTATCCCAAATGGTTATTATAGTTTGTTTACATTCCAAGAAAAGAACAGGGATTCAGCCACTTGTGAGGACAATGAAGAAAGTCTGTTTTTCCAGTTATAGCAAAGTTACTCTTTTTCTGATCAGCCTGAGATGGTGGAAAGCTGCTATTTGGCAGGGGAATAGCACTCATTAAAAAGGACCTTTTGATGTTCTCGTAAAACTTGATTTTTGGCTTCACTGCACAGGAAGTTGATCACAGAAATCTGAGTTATGTGCATGTGCTATGCAGGACCTTGTCCCTGGAATTTATACTGCTCCTGGCACCTTGCTCTAGTTGCGTGTGCGTGTAGGAAGAGCTTTTCTGGAAGTCTTTCCAGCTTTTGCTGCAGGTTCTTAGGCCAGGTTTTGTTAGCGTGCTAGAGTCCTTCTTCCTGTGTACTTTGCAGAACTGCTCTTGATGTTCTTGGTTGCTTTACCAAGTATTTAGTGTCCTGGCCTTTTCATGCATTACTTGGAAATTGAGGAGAGCTCCATTCCAGATGTGTAGACAAGCACTCTCTTCTCGAATGCTTTGTATTTGAGTACAGTGCATTTCAGGATGCCTAAGAAAGAGGCTGAGAAATCAACTGCTTGGAATTAGTTGCATGATATATTTATAGGTGTCTGCTTGCATGCTTACTAAGAGTATGTTCTTACAGCAACCAGAAGGCAGAAAGGTTTGCAAAAGGGTGACTCATGCCCTGTAGGAAACAGCATTGCTCTTACCATAAATTATTAAGGTTGGAAAAGACCTTCAAGATCATCTATTCCAACTGCACACTGACTACCAATATTGCCCCTTAAATCATGTCCCTAAGTACACATCTACACCCTTCTTGTACTTCTTTGAGATTCCCAAAAGGTAACAGTGTAGGTGGGAGAGCAGTGTGGCTGAGTTAATTCTGATCGACTCTTCACGCTTTGTTGGGTTTTCTACTCTGATTTCTTCTCTGCTCTTTGCCAACAGAAGTGGTGCAAAAGGTGAATGAGCTGATTGCAACAGGGCAGTACGGGAGGCTCTTTGCTGTGGTTCACTTTGCCAGCAAACAGTACAAAATAACCAGTGAAGACTTAATTATGATGGATAATGTGCTACAGGCTGAATGTGGAGACCGAATCCGGATGGAAAAGGTAACGTGCCTTGTCCACAGTGCCTGTGACCTCCAGGCTGTTTCTGCTGCGAACGTTTCCTGAGGCAAAATTCATAACCAGTTTTTCAAATGTCTTGAAGAGCTCCTGTGGGATCTCCCATCTTTATTTTCAGCTTTTTTTTCTTGTCTTAGTTTTATTGCAATCTGAGGTGTGGTGTTAGTGATAATGTTAATGTGGTTTCTGTTGAATGAGGTTGGAATGAGTTGTGACAGACTCTGTTAGAAGACAGATTTCTGTTGTACTAACTTCATACAAAAAAAGAAAATTACAATTGTTGTTTTTAGAGATGACAGTGAAAGAAAGACTGTTTACCTTGAGACTACTACACCCAAAACACTGACAGTACTCCCAGAGGAGCTGTCACTGCTCAGAGCTTTCCAAGATCGTTATCATGCTGAGTGTGTTGGGTGGAGGGAGAGGGATGCTGCATGTAGGGGAGAATTGCCAAGATGCAACTCAACATATTTATCCCTAGTCTCGGTTAACTAGCAGGAACTTGTAGAGGCTCATTAATTAAAATTTTAAATGAAAGACTCTGAAGTAGGATTTTGTTGGATTAAAATTGAGTTGTTAGAGCCAAGCAAGCATTTAAGGAGAGAAGGGCAATTCCATTTCAGGACTTTCAGGACAATTAGCTCTGAAAGTCCTGCTTAAAGGTGACTTCTTAGCTATGTTTTCATCTGTGTCCTGCGTCTTCACATACAGCGGAGAAGTGACTTGCACAGAGCAGCCAAGCAGGAGAACAGAAGTCTTTGGGAAAATGAAGGTTAAGAACTTGCCTAACCACCATAACCCAACACCACCATACTCCTGTAGGAATTTCACTAAAAAATATCTTTTTGAAGGAAAAAGTAGAACACCTAACATCCATTTCTATGTTGCTTTTAAACTTACAGTTAGCATGGAAGGAGGCAATCTGTATGAAATGCTGTCTCTTCTCATGAGAACTTCTCTTATTATTTCTCCTGCTTCTTGGATGGGTGTGTGATTGAAATGCCCTGAAATGAAAGGGTTTGTCTCTGTGGTGGTGAACCAACCTCAGCTATTCATTTTTTACTGTCCATCTTGAGGCCTCAGGGAGGACAATGATTAAAGTGTTTCTGTAGAGGGTGTGTTGCAATTGCTATAAAACCCAATGATTTTAGGAGCTGCCACTCATTCAGCACCCACGCAAAACTGTATTCTTCCCTGTATTGCTTTTTGTATCTTTTACAGCTGTTGGTGAGCCAGAACAGGAAAGTTCAGTATGTTCTGATCGGTGTGAAAGATACTTCTAAAGTATGTTTTAAAATGAAGTTCTGAAAGTCTGTCTGTTTTATGAATCTGTTTCTTGCCTGTGAGCTGCTATTCTCCACTGGTACTCTCTAGTAATGATGCCAGGTTTGAAACATGTAAAGACCCATTTTTAAGCAGTTTGGCTCCTGTATGGTGGCTACAGAATTTGGAAAATATTGCTGGTATCACAGAATCGCAGAACGACCAGGGTTGGAAAGGACCTCAAGGATCATGAATCCCCAACCCCCCTGCCACATGCAGGGCCACCAACCTCCCCATTCAGTACTATACCAGGCTGCCCAGGGCCCCATCCAATCTGGCCTTGAACACCTCCAGGGACGGGGCATCCACAACCTCTCTGGGCAGCTGTTCCAGCACCTCACCACTCTCTCTGTAAAGAACTTCCCGCTGATGTCCAACCTAAATCTTCCCTCCCTCAACTTAAAACCATTTCTCCTCGTCCTGCAGTTATCAACCCTTTCAAAGAGTTGATTCCCCTTCTGTTTGTAGGCTCCCTTTAGGTTACTGATAGGCTGCAATGAGGTCACCCCACTGCCTTCTTTTCTCCAGGCTAAACAAGCCCAGCTCCCTCACCCTGGTCATCTTTGTGGCTCTCCACTGGACCCTTTCCAACAGCTCCCTGTCTTTCTTGTACTGGGGGCTCCAGACCTGGATGCTAGATGTATTCTAGTACTCCAGATGGGGCCTCACAAGAGCAGAGTAGAGGGGGACAATCACCTCTCTGTCCCTACTGGCTGCCCCTCTTCCGATGGAGCCAAGGATACCATTTGCCTTCTGAGCTGCAAGGGCACACTGCTGGCTCATGTTAAGCTTGTCATCCATCAGGACCCCCAGGACCCCCAGCCCCTTCAGGGCTGCTCTCAAGGACTGCTCCTTCCAGTCTGTATGGATGCCTGGGATTCCTCTGGCCCACGTGCAAAACTCTGCACTCTGCTGTGTTGAACCTCATCAGGTTCACCCGGGCCCACCCTTCTAGCCTCTTGAGGTCCCACTGAATGGCATTCCTTCCTTCAACCGTGTTGACCGCACCATTCAGCTTGGTGTTGTCAGCAAACTTGCTGAGGGTGCACTCGATTCCGTCATCGATGCCACTGATAAAGATGTTACAGAGCACCGGTCCCAAGACAGACCTCTGGGGGACGCCGCTCATTACCGGCCTCCATCTGGACACAGAGCCATTGATGACCACCCTCTGTCTGTGGCCTTTCAACCAATTTCTTATCCATGGAGTGGTCCACCCATCAAATCCACATCCCTCCAATTTGGAGATAAGGATGTGGTGGGGGACCATGTCAAGGGCCTTGCTCAAGTCCAGGTAAATGACATTGCTTGCCTTTCCCTTGTCCACCAATGTGGTCACTCCATCATAGAAGGCCACCAGATTGGTCAGGCATGACCTTCCCCTGGTGAAGCTGTGCTGGCTGTCTTAGATCACACGCTCATTCCTCATGTGATCAAGCATGTCATCTAGGATGATCTGTGCCATGATCCTCCCAGGCACAGAGGTGAGACTCATTGGCCTGTAGTTCTCCTTGCTCCCCTTCTTGTAAATGGCAGTGACGTGACCCTTCCTCCAGTCATCCGGGACCTCACCTGACAGCCACGACTTTTCAAATATGTTGGAGAGCAGCTCGGCAACCACCTCAGCCAGCTCCTTCAGAACCCTGGGATGCACGCCATCCAGCCCCATAGACTTGTACACATTCAGTCTCATGAGGCAGTCTCGGACCTGCTCTGTCCTCACAGCAGGGAGGGATTTACCACCCCAGTCTCCACCTAGCGGTTTAGGGGTGCAGGGCTCAGGGACATGAGAAGTACAGGAATCCTGGCTGCCAGTGGAGACCGAGGCAAAGAATTCATTCAGTACCTCAGCTTTCTCTTCATCCACTGAAGCCACTTCTCCTTTTACATTTACCAAAGAAGGTACGTTTGCTTTGGCCCGTCTCTTCTGGCCAATGTACCTGTAGAAAGTCTTCCTATTGTTTTTCATGTCCCATGTTAAGTTCAGTTCCACCTGTGCCTTGGCTTTCCTGATCCCACATCTGCAAGTCTGGATGGCATCCCTGTATTCTTCCCAGGTGACATAGCCTTGTTTTCAGAGCTTGTGTGCAGCTTTCTTCGTGCTCAGCGTGCCCAGCAGGTCCTTACTGAGCCATGCTGGCTTCCTGCCTCCTCTGCTTTCTTATTCAGAGGGATGGAGAGTTCTTGTGCTCTCATAAAGGCATTCTTGAAGAACAGCCAGCTCTCCTCAACACCTTTGTGTTTAAAGACAGCATCCCAGGGGATCTCAGCCAACAGTCCATTGAACAGCTTGAAGTTCGCTCTTCCAAAGTTTGGGGTCCTGATGCCACTCTTTGCCACTCACATCCCTAGAGATCACAAACTTGACCAGGGTGTGGTCACTGCAGCCCAGGCTGCCTCCAGCTTTAACACCGTTAATGATTTCCTCTGCATTGGTGAGCAGCAGGTCCAGCAATGCTTCACCTCTGGTCGCTCTGTCCAACACCTGGACCAGAAAGTTGGAGGCCTCCTCCTCTTGCAACTCGCCATGTGGTCTTTCCAAGAGATATCTGGATGGTTGAAGTCCCCCATCAGGACAAAAGCCCGTGAGCACAAAGCCTCCCTTATCTGAAGCAAGAAAGCCTCGTCAACAGTCTCCCCTTGATCAGGTGACCTGTAGCATACTCCTATCACCAGCTGGCCTTTGTTAGACCCATCCTTAATTCTAACGCTCAAGCTCTCAACCTGTTCCTGACGATTTCTCAGAGGGAGCTCCTCATAGCCTATCCACTCTTTGACATAGAGGGCAACACCCCCACCCTTCCTACCTAGCCTATCTCTTCTAAGGAGCTGATAGCCCTCAACGGTGGTGTTCCAGTTATGGGAGACATCCCACCACGTTTCTGTGATATAGTATGATGAATCGCTGATATGTCTGATTATTTTCCGTAGGTTTTGCTGGTTGGTGCTGATGATTTCACGCTTATTGGAAGACCACTCCTGGGGTAAGAGATCTCATTCAAGAATTATCCTGCAACCTGAAGAGAAACCTGAATTTATCAGTGCTATCTCTTTTCCCAGCCCTATGGATTCTGAAAAAAAAATCAGAAATAAACTGGTCAGCTTTGGCTGGCTCTTAACTATTACCGTAGTGCCAGGATAGAGCACAGTACCTATTCCTAAGGTAACTGTAGGATATTAACCCCTATTGGCTTGGCTCTGTTTTCTGATGTATAAGTCTTGTACAAACTAGCAGTAAATCTTGCTCTTTACTCCCTAACCATAATTGCAGTGATAGCCATCCTAAAATAACCCAGAAATCCATGCTTGTCCCTTAGTGCCTTAATTAAGGTTGTTTTTTGTTTTGTTTTGTTTTTTTTTTTAAAAAAAAAAAACAAAAAAACAAAAAAACAACTGTTTCCTTTTACCCATGATTTAATCCAGCAGGTCTTAACCTTAAATGAAGAGTTCCAAGTTTTCCCTTCTTCCTAGTTACATGCCTCCAACAATCATGGCACCAGCTCTATCTTAGAGCTGTCAGACTTGCTATACAAATGGGCAGAACACCTGGTTTGTCAGCATTTTCTTTACCAGAAGGAAGTGGTGTGTGGACTCAGTGTTGCTGGTTGAACTCTTAGCATTGGCTGGAAGCAAAGTCATCAGTTCTATGTAGCTTTCCCCAGAGGTTCTAGTGGTAAAGTGCTAGTCAAAATAATGTGGCTTGCAAGTGCTTTAAGAATCTGGAAGTCCTGGCTGTGGTCTGGCTGCAAACTGAACTGCATGTTAAGTGTTGGCTTGAACTGCAGCAATTTGGCAGAGGATAGCCAGATAAGGAGGAGCTTGTAGATCTTGATGCCTTGCAGATTCAAATCTGTTTGACTTCTGAGTGCTTTTTACATTACCAGGAGGATGTCTGTATTCCAGAGTTATAAATAATGTTTGCACACTTGATAACATGATTTCTGCCATGGGTTTCTAGTGTTTGATAGGATTATGAGGGCTGACAGCCTTTATAGCACTTCTGCAAAGAGATTTGGAATGGTAGATCTTCAGGAGCCTTTGAATTATTGCCAGATATTGTTTTTCTTGTTGAAGATCTTTAGGAACTGGAAATACCTTTACTAGAACTAGAAACATAATCTTGCAGAATAATAGAATCATAGAATATGTAAAGAAGGGACCCATAAGGATCACTGAATCCAGCTGCTGGACACATTTTGCAAATGGGGATGTGTCATGCCAGACAGGTTGGTAGCACTGTCCTTCACCTGGCTTTCCTAACTAGTGACACTGGAGTGCTGTACTTGGCATGTGCCCTAAGAGCTCTAGAACACAAAGAAAAGCACCTGTTTGATTCCTGCATGTGCTCTAAGTCTGCAGAAGGCACCGTCCGTTGCTTGAAGCAGACCAAATTGCACACTGAACTCTAGTAATTTTGGTGGAGGAGGAGGCAGAGTGGAGGGCCACTGAAGAGATGCCATCCTCTGAGATGTGGGGAACCTTTCCAGTTTTTCCAGCTCTCTGTACTCCACGTCACAGCAATTCTTTCTCATGGTTGTGTCTAAACCACAAATGTTTTGGAGGGGAGATAAGAGCTTGGATGCAAACTGAGGCGTTTTTGTTTTTCTGTTGTTTTAAAAATAAACACACCAGTGAATACTTGCCTGTTCAGACTTGGATGCAGGTAGGAACTTGTCCTGTTTTGGGCAGGTAGTCATGTTTTTATTTTCTGTAGCAGATACCCCCCAAGATGACACTTCTCTAAAGCCTTAAAAAACAAACAAACAAAAACCAGCAGTGCAACAAAACATATCTGTGTGGCAGAGACTGTTTTGAGAACTTGGAGCTGGCTTCTCTGGAATCTGTTGGGTTTTGTTTTTGTTCGAGTGACTTGCTGTCCGTTCGATGGGCACAAAGAGTATCAAGTGGTATGCAGTTGTAGTTTGTTTAGCTGTATAATGTAAAAAATATTGTGTGTTTTGAAAGCTGTGATTAGAAGCAAGCGTAGCTTTGCATGAGTTTCATCTCATGATTTGATGCTCCTGAGACTAGAAGTTAGTTGTTTCTATGCAGAGTACAGCCGATGAGAGGTTTTTGCCCTTTAAATTAACCTTATTTTTCTCCTGCCACCTGACCATTTTTGCAACGGCTTTAGTAGCAATGAAGAATTGTCTGAAATTCCTCCTAGACAAGGAGGAAGCTGAATGCACTTATTCTGTGCAGGGAGAGAGTTTGGCTGAAGTTGTTACTCTGACAATTATGCTCCTTTGGGGCTATAGGTTGCCTGGATCACTTGCACTGCTCACTGACAAAAGCTTTCAATCCAGCTTAAATCCATGAGGTTTCAGCCTAATTTTTTCTTATTTCCAGATAAAATCTGATTGATAGATATGCTTTTGCATCTTCACTTTGTTTTTCTTTCTGAGAGCAACAGTCCTGGCTGTCCCAAACTCTGGGAAATGTGTGACCCCCCCCTTTCTTATTTTTATAGGCATTCCAGTCATACCTAAGACATTCAATAAAGATTTCTTTTTCCTTGGGCTCTATTTTACTGAGAACTTTTCTGCTTATATGCACTTTACCAGCAAGTTGGTTTCTACCCTCCTCCAGCTTTCCAACAAGCAGCTCCTAGGGATTTGTACAATAGAGAGGAGGACTCACTGGGACCTGCTGGCTTTGAGCTTTGACCTGCACCTCACCCATTTCTCAGTAACACCCTTAGTTTGCTTGAAAGCTTTTCAACATCTATAAGCAGTGCACAGGGGAATAACTATTTAGAGATATGCCAGTGTTGGCTGAATGCTACCCGAGGTTTAGGCCAGCGGATGTGTCTGGCGATGAGAGCTGTATCAGGGATGGCTTGGCTGTATTGCTGCAAACTCTGCCTATTCTAAGAGCAGCTCCGAGATTTCAGTGACTGAGTTGTTTTATCTGGCCTGGCTGCTTTCCAGTTTCCCCATGTGATCATCATTAGTGAGTTTCTGACATGCCTTTACTGTCCAAGCCTATGAGAAGTCAGTGGGAGTTTAGATTTCCTTTTGCCTTCAGTGGACAGAAATTAGACCCGGAAAGCAAAGCTCCCTAATTGTAGTGGCAAAACACATCCAGCTCCTGGAGTGCAGTTCAGTTTTTTTGTTTGTTTCGTAGCATCATAGTTCTTGCTGTGTATTTCAGTAGTGTTGTTGATCCTATTGTTGGGCTGAATCTGGATAACATCTTTTAGCTGGGATGGCAGGGTCACCTGGTGGTCTTTTAAAATCAAGGTTATTTTATGTCTATTTTCTTCTGGGCTAGTCAGTAAATGGAGATGTATCAGTTTTTTCTTCTGAGTGTCTTTCTCTCCTCACTTAAGGATTCAGTCACTGATAGATATTGTACCCCAGAGGGTAAATGTTAATATGGATGCCAAATGTCTCAGAACCTTTGGCCTCTCAGTGACCTTGCTGGAACAGCTGGATAGATGGGCTTCTCTCCTCTGCCCCCCATAAGCACAAAGTCGTTTGTCAAGAAAATGCTCTTTAAATGTCTTCTGGCAGAAAAGTCAGTGTGCTAATTGGTTTTTAATGGTACTCTGTAGTGATGCTGTATGAAGGTGTCTTTTCTGTCTTGATAGTGGCTGTTGATTAAAAGTGCACTTTCCAAAGCTCTTGTCTGAATGTGTTTATCTTCTCGGAGAGGAGCCAGTGAACAGACAGGTAGCTGGTCCTCCAGCACATGCTTCGCATCACTCTGTTTTCTAGGTTGGGTTTTTTTTCAAGTGGCAGCCAGAATTCCCAGTGCTCTCATTTTCAAACTTCAGCAGGACTTCTGCTGGTGCTCTGCAGCTTTCCTGGGTGGGTAGGAGGTGTTTATTCATGTGTATTTATAGAGTAATACAGAGCAGTGGATTACTTTGTGGCTTTTAGTCATATGTGAAGGAAATATGGCCATGTTCTTCTCTTCATTTCATCCCTGGGGAAGGAGGATGTTTAGTCGTGGAGAATTTCCTTCCATGTGCAGAAGTGAGTTTTAGAAACAATTTGAAACTTTGAGTGACGTCACCACCCAACCTGAACTCCCCTGTTTGCGAGGTAAGCTGTGTGTGAAATCAGTGAGTGTGTGCCCTCTCTTCCAATTTGGGGTAAGCAAGTGGGACAGACCAAGAGGGGGAGGGAGAAGAGAGCTGTGGGGGAGAAGTGACTTGTTCCAGTAGCTGATTACCTGTGCTTCCTGCTAGAAACAGCGGCCAAATCTCTTTCAGCTGAGTTTCTGTCGAACTTTCTCAAGTAAGAAAGGTCAGGAGACTTTATTCCAGTTGTCTGGGGTGCTTTACAGAAGAAGGAAGGTCTTCTGTGTTGACTAGCAGAGCACAGGAGGAGGGTCTGTGGTGGGTTTGATCTGTATCATAAGAAAGGTAGAAAGACCTTGTGAACATGGCGGAAGAATTTATCTGATCTGTAATCCTGCAAGTTCCTCCAGGCTTCTCTTACTATGCCTTCCTCAGCTGTTTCTGATCTCATCCTTCATGTGGCAGAGAAGTACTGCCCTTCAGACTAGCACTTCACTTGTCTGTTCCATGGAGAGCACCTTGAGGCTTTTGGTTTTGCACCACAAAGCCAACTTACTGACAGATGTCCCTTCTTCTTCCCTGGTGACCTTGTAGTTCTCGTGGATCTGGGCTTTTTATAGCAGGATGTGTGTTACCTTTGTGTCGCTTCTCCCTCTGAACCTATTCATCAACAGGCAGAGAATGTAAATAATTAACAAGTGGTACTTTTTTTTTTTTTTCCTGTATTTTTAAGGAGAGATCTTGTCCGTGTGGAGGCTACTGTGATTGAAAAGACGGTGTCGTGGCAAAAAATCAACATGCGCTTTCGGAAGAAGCGCAATTACCAAAGGAAAAAAAGTAAGATATAAGGAACACAGAATACTTCCCTCCTGTTCTGTGCCTGGGATATGGATATGCCTGAAGAGAGATGTATCACAACACCAGTGCCTGGGAAGGGAGATGTACTTGCCATACCCACAGCACTCTTCTTTCCCAACTTGCTGCCCCAGATGTGTCCACTGTATTCAGAGCAACAGAATCATGTAACTTTATTCCCTCTGTCCAGCACCTCTTGTTAGATAGCTTTGTAAAAGAGAACAAAAAAAAAACCTCAAAACCTTTATGGAAAAGAAAACATTCCAGGGAAGAAAAACAATTTTGGTCTCCTTCCAAAGCCTTAAGTACTGTCTACGTAATCACAGATACTGACATGCTCTAACAGTATCCTGTGGCAGTCCTTTTTGACTCCTCCTTCTCAGATATGGCTGAGAGGGTGGAAAATGATGGCTGTTCTTTGCAGAACGGATGCTAAAACCTTAACCAGTATGACAGTGTCCCATAGGAGCTCTGCCTAGACCTATTGCTCATGCAGTACCAGTGTCATGTAGCTGTCCTGCAACGTGGCTGCATCTGTCAGCACACACTCTCCTAGATACTGTTATGCCTTGTCTTGCCTAAATGCCTTCTGACTGGTATGCATCAACTGATCTTTTTTTTTTTTTTTTTTTTTCCTCTTTTCATTCTTTTTCAGTTATCACGAATCCACAGACCGTCCTCCGGATAAACACCATAGAAATTTTCCCCTGTTTGTCGTGATTGATGGGATGTCATGCAGCTTAGGCTTATTATTGCTTTAAGCAATTACGGAAATAAAACTGCCTAGGCGTCATAAAGTTCTGGACTTCTTGCTATTGTCTGAAGTGGAAATCTATATGTAATTTATTTTTAAAAAGCAAAATGAATTTTTTTTCGTTAACTGTTATTTCAAATTGTTATTTCAGCATTGATGGTGTTTACTTGTTCAGTGCCCTAAACAACCCCAGCTGTGTTGCTAGCTGACAAGCTGTTTCATGCCAACAACATTTACCTTTGGCTGCACACTTCTCTGAGTGCTTTTGTTTATCTGTGTCTCAGCTGATTTAAAAATAACTGGGACTTCACTGGTTGTAGAAGAGGGCCATCAACTCCCCAGTCCCACAGATGGGTCTCTGAGCCTGGAGGGCAGGACATAAGTATATTATACAGTTGGTCGATTTAAAGAGCCCACCACTTGCCTTAGTTACTCATGTCCTTGCAAGTTTCCCTACCCTGGAACTGTGGGTGCACTTAAGGCTAGCAGAGAGGCATGCATGTTTTGGTGAGTTTATTTCTCCTTTGGAAACACTCAGCGCTCTTCAGAGATTGCAGATAGGCAAGATATTTTTAAGAGTGTTAAGTGCTATTTATTTATTTGTTTATTTTTGTTCCTCTCCTTACCAAGCTCTTGTTGATCTGTTAATACAATTGGCATTGTGTGGCTTCTGGGAATATTCTGTGGTGCTTTGTGACCCACAGCAAACATGGTTCTGAAGAGTGTGGGGTAAGAGGATACTGCAGGATCCCAAATCTACTCCTAGATTGTATTAAGATGTGAAAATCCTTCTTAAACATTAACAACAGAAGATGCAGCTGGGAAATTTTCCTCTTAAAGGTGAGCCAAACTATTGCATAGCAGTAAATTCTGTGTGTATCTTATCATTGAAATAACAGATACCAGTGGCTTAGTGATTTCATACCTATTCCATAAGCAATTTTTTTGATCTCTGGTCTTGGTATTTTTCTCTTTTCACATTCTGCAAATCAGGCAGATCACTGAGCAGCATGTGCAAGGCCATATTCAGCAAAGGTGCATTCAGCAAAGGATTGCATTTGTTTCTGGACAGTGATGACAACTAGGAAGAGTTTCCTGCAGCTTTCAGTAGGCTCTTGGGGTAGCTGTCAGATTCCCTACAGCTACCTTGAGAAATGACAAGTGAGCTCTGTTCACCTTGCACTTTTGTAGGGAATTCCTTGCTTCTAACGAGTCTTATGTGCCTTTGCTGCAATTCCTTCCTTAAACTAATGTTGTCCCTACTCTGAATGGAGGAAATGCTGGTTATGAACATAAGTATATCTGGGTCTTGTCCTGTCTTATAAGTCGCTGTAAGCATGCAGGAGATAACTTGATGTGCTTTAAGCATCAAGCTTTGTAGTACAGGCTGCTTTCATCTTGCCTTACTTCAGCTTGAGGGTGTGCTTGGGTTAAGCCAGTTCTCTAGTCACCAAAGAGAAGGGGTCATCTCTAGAGGCTGACTTGTCTCTCCTTGCTTTGGATAGTTTGGCATGGACAGCCCCTGGGAGAAGCTGTTCCTTCTCTGACTGTGCAGGGGGTTGGGTGCGTAGATTTTATGCTACTAGAAGAATACAGAGGCAGGGACCTTTCTACAGAAGAGGTTCAGTTTGGCTGTTGGACAGTCACCTCAAGGCAGTGTGCACAGCCCTAGGCTGCTGTAATTCAAGGAGCATCTCAGTCATACAGTCTGATTTTTGAGTGGTCCTGTGCGGAGCTAGGAGTTGGACTCAATGTTCCTTATGTGTTCCTTTCAACTCATGGTATTCCATGATTCTGTTCTACGGTAACCTTCTTTGGTCATTTCATCTTGCTTCTTCTTTTTCAATCTCCTACAGACGGAAATATGTATGGGGGGATTTCTTTGAAAACCATCTTCTCCTGGCACAGCTACCTCTTCTGCTTCTCCCAAAGGCGGCTTCAGTTCCTTGCTGGGGCCACAGATCCCTGCAGTAGCAATTAATTGCAATATGTGGTGCCAGCGTGCTGGCATGAAGAGTGTACTACCACAGACTATGCAGGGACTGCATTCCAGTTACAGGCTGTTCAGAGTCCGCAGCGGAAGCAGCGTTGCCAGCTGAAGCAATTTGACTGGGAACGTCACAGTTCCCATGTGTTTCTCAAGGTCTGTGAGTGCTGGGGCTAAGAAACAGCATGGCTTCCAGGGGAAATTTCTAGCTTTCCTGGTTGCAGAGAAACTCTTGTAAATCATGAGAGATTTCATGGCTCAGAAGCTGGAAGAAGGAGCTGAGGGTTTACTCAAAAGAAAAATATTTTCAATCCATGTGTCCCCTCCAAAAAAAAAAAAAAAAAAAAAAACAAAAAAAAAAAAAAAAAACCAAAACCCTTGGGAAAAGTGATTCTAATCCAGAAAAGACATAAGAAGAAGTTAGTTGGCTTTGTGCTGGGTTCAGTGCCTTTTTCAGCAAATATCAAGAATTCAGTCAGAAACCAGGAAATAAGAGGAAAATATCCAGATTTTATTGAATATGGTGCATTCAGACTGAGACATAACGGGGCTACTCCTGACGTTTTCTTTGGAGGAAGTTAAAGCTCCTTACACACCAAATGGAAGCAGAAATCCTGGTTCTCTGAAGTGAAGCTGCAAGTCTCCTTGACTTCATGTGTTGTGGGTGGCCACTTGAGATTTTCTTTTTTGGCTGCTTCGTGTGCTTTGCCACACTCTAATAGTTTGTGCAAGGGCAGGAATTCTTCAACAAAACAGGCAGCACTGATTCATCATGGAAATTTATCTGCTAAGACAAAACATCTTTTTGGATAGCACGTCAGATCAGGGTGGAATTTGAGAGCTGCTTTGCCCAGTCTCCGACAATTAGGCATCTGCGTGGCTTAGATGAGATCCAGACCCAAGTTCCTGCCATCCAGCCTCTCTAAAGCAAAGCTGCTGAGTTTGCTTCCCTTCAGTCTCCCCTTGGTGCTGTTTGACTTTGTGTAAATAAGAATTCACTGCCTACAGTGCAGAGGGCATCTGTCTGCTCTGAATCAGAGCTGAATTCTAGTCCCTGCTCCCTGCCCACTGGCCACAAAGCCGCCGGCTGTTCTGCTTTCCCTCTTGTGCTTTCGAAGAATGCTGATAGGACTCTGCTTCATATCCCAGCAAGAAGGACAACAGACTTTGCAATGCTGACATTTTACCACTCTAAGGAAGCCTTGTTTTCTTACCAGTGTGGCCGAGAGGTTTGCTCAAAAAGAGGCATTGGTAAGTGCCATTGCTTCTCTGCCAGCTCTGCTTCAGCCTTGTGCTGCTCTCATGTTCTCTTTTTTGGGATATAAATGCCTGGGTGTTACTACATCCCAGCTGAACTGCACAACCCCCACTGGGCACCCCTTGTTCCCCTGTTATCTTTCCAAAAGAGCTAGGAGAAGTGTTCAGCCAAGCACTAATTGAGCCTGAGCTATGGCAGCGAGTGTTATGTGCTGGTGAACAAGGATCAACGAGCTGTGGCCTGGCTGAATGTGAGCCCCAGCCCTTGTTTCATCCCTCACCCTCTTAAGAGCTATGGACTGTGGCACCTTAATTCATTGTTTTTTTCCTCCCTTCAGACAGATGCTTTCAAGATTTTGGAACATGTTTCATTAATTTAAATGGCATGTACTCTTCTTTCCTTCCAATGGGATGTGATGGTCACAGCGGCTTGTCTTTGGGCTTCATCTTGAAGACCTGGTAGCAATCTTTTGATATCTAAAGGGGGGTGTAAGAAAGAAAGGGGACAGACTCTTAAGCAGCCTGTTGTGAGGGGAAACCAGGGGAAACGGATGTAAGGAAGAAACTTTTTACAGTAAGGGTGGTGAAGCACTGACACAGGTTGCCCAGAGAGGTGATGGATGTCCCATCCCTGGTGACACCCAAGTTCAGGCTGGATCAGGCTCTGAGCACCTGATCAAGATGTAGGTGTCCCTGGTCATTGCAGGGAGCTGAATTAGATGACCTTTAAGGGTCCCTTCCGACACAATTCTATGATTCTATGAAGAAATGGATTCTCATTGGGATTGAAGTGGAAATGGCCCACGCTGGCCATCCTACAGGATGGCGTTCTGCAGCATCTCAGAGCTCCGTCTGGATGAGCTTTCAATTAC
The DNA here is from genome assembly GCF_951394365.1 of Tetrao urogallus. Classification (NCBI taxonomy): domain Eukaryota; kingdom Metazoa; phylum Chordata; class Aves; order Galliformes; family Phasianidae; genus Tetrao; species Tetrao urogallus. The sequence goes on from NC_136819.1 coordinate 5,030,482, forward strand.
CTACATGATGGGATTCCTCTTCCATCCCTTGGCAAGTTGTTCTGTGCTCTAAAATAAGCTTCACAAGCACAGCCGTTCCACACAGTGTGAAGCCTTCCTGTTGTGAGGATCCATTATGTGTGCAGCATAATGAAGTGCGATGGATGTGGGGAGCAGCAGCAGCAGCCTTTCTTTCTGATGGCCAGCTTCTGCAGAGAAACAGAAGTGCCCTGAACTCTGTCTTTGGGACCCAAGGGACTTAACATCTTAGTTATGATACAGGCCTGCTTAACATTCAGCAGCCTGCACAGGCTGCAGGCATTCATCCTGGCGAAGTGGCAGAGTAGCTTAAGAAGTTCTTAGGATATCTCATTCAGGCCTTCAGGGTGGAAGGGAAATCCTGTTAATATGCCCCTTTGGTGGTTTTTTTTTTAGTGTTTCTCTTTTACTTCCCCTGTCAGCTCTGCAAAGGCATCTTTGAACTTACATGTGCAGCCAGATTTATTTTCTCAGCATGATCCGGACACATTTTGGCTGCACATTGCAGTATGCCTCAGTGGTTAGAAATCAGCAGCAGACAGAATGTGGCACTGGGAAGCCGTGTTGGTTTGATGTCTTTTGCACTAGATGTTTTCTTTCTTCTTTTGTGACCGAAGAAATAGCCCTTTCTATTAAGAAAAGAGATGCTTCACCACCAGGTCCAGGCCAATGTAAAGCCATTATGGAGAAATCAGACAGCAAGCCTGGATATGAGCGAGCACAGGGGCTAGGTGCCTTTCATCTATTTCCTCTCTCCCTATTTATAGAACATGGGTGAAGCGATTGGGATCCATGTCCTTGTTTTGTAGTGTCTCTGCCTGGCTGGTAATAAAGAGTTTGCACAGCTGAACCAAAGTCAGGTTTTGATTCCGATAGGAGCTTGCAACACTGTTGAGAAAGGAGTGAGCTTGGCGCTCCCTGAAGTCTGAAAGCACTTTTAATTGCATGCTGTCTTTGCTATAGCAACTAAAAATATGTTTATTGACAGTGTTGCTTTTGTTATATTCTTGGAGAGCATTCCCTGATGGCCCCATCCAGTGTTAACTCTTGGGACACATGCTACTAGCGAGGCTTGCTGCGTGATTGCTGTCTCTGAGGGAATAATGTTTGTACAGTCATTAATGAGGGACAATTACAGGTAAGACGTGAGCTGACTACATGGGGTTTGAACCCTTTGGGTGGGTGCTTAGGAGATGAGCTAACTGCTATTGGGACTGAAACTTTACAATGCCTTTTTTAGTTTTAAAAAGAAGGTGCTGGCTTTGAAGTCAGCTTGACGTTGTTGCTTTCAGCATGGATCTTCTGGTCTCCTGCACTTTGAAATCAGAGCAGAAAGGGGCTGGCTTCCTCTTTATCTTTCTCTCCTAAATAAAAACACACTGCTACTTTCTGAGCCAGCAAAGTTCAGTTTTGTTTTTTTTTTTTTCTTTTCTCAAAATAGCCAATGATCCGGCAGGGATTTTGTTTGGACCATGCTATGGGAATTCCATGATCTGGGGCTCGAGGTGATTTTGTTCTGTGTCTGCTTTAGGACAGTGTTTTACTTCTGCTGGATTTTGGTTTGCAGGGACATGATTCATGAGTGAATTTGGCCCCTTTCCCAGTGCAAACTCAGCATCGTATAAATAAATAAATAAATAACCTGCAAGTATCGAGAAGCCTGGCCATAAATATTTCAGCAGAAAGCAATATCCACCCCCACCTACCTTCATCTGGCTCTGCCACAGGTGCTTGGTTCAGCGATTGCAAGTCATAATGCTGTGTTTCCATCATGATCCATTTCAAAGGTCTGGAGTAGATGTGGGCCCATGTATGTGCCACCTCTCAGTGCGTGTTTGGGAAGACATGGTGTTCCAGCATGGCTTTCCAGTATCCCTAGATGCACTGTCAGGTATGTAAATGTGACAGCTCCAGGGCCTGAGCCAACTTTTTCCTAAAGAATTCAAGAGTACACAAATAGCATTGCCTGGACTCCGCTGAATTCTGTCTTAAAGGCTAATGAAGTAAAGGAGATCATTGGAATAGATCTTCTTCTACCCAGTGTTCTCTGGCCATTTTGGCTGAACGCAGTGCTGTGGTTCAGCTTTGGTCCCACCGCAACGTGGAGGTGCAGTGAGAGCACCAAATTTGTTTCTGGTCGGAGAGCTGAAGCCACAACAAAGCCAGGACTTTCTCTATGAAATGCTGCAGCAGTGTGTTGCAATGCAGCTGATAAAAGCTCACTGATCCCAATTGTTGAAAAAAGGAAAAAAAAAAAAAATCTGGGGAAGTATCCTCTTACAGGCTTCATGCCTGGATATTAATATGCATCATCAGGGCTGTGGCATCATTTTTCTGCTGTTACACCCCGAAGAAGGATGTACTCTGATGAATGAAGTGCACCTTCCCTTGGTGAAGCTTGTGAGACCCCTATAAGGAATCACTGCTGGGGAAGCAAGAACTGAGGCCCAGCACACACCATGCATAGCAGCACTACAGCTCAGCTTAAGCACAGCAAGAAGTGGATAAGCTGTTGTGTCCTGCTAGAAGCAGGGATGAGTTCTAAGCACCTGCAATGGGTGAGGTGGCTCCTGGATGCAGTTGGGATGAATGCACAGAAAAACATACACAGAATTTACCCAGGACGCGCAGATGCTGTCAGATTTGGCTGAAATCAGCCAATGTACTCAAAAACTGAACAGGGCCAAGCAAGACAGGATTTGACTGACAATCAAATCAATCAAATGTGACAGACAAATCATTTCCTTAGGAAACGGAACTAAAAATAGGAGAGGAACACAAGGGAAACTTCTTGACACCCCCCTCTACAGTTGGGTTTTTGTCCTGAAATCTGAGGTTTGGAGCTCTTGCTGATGTCTTCTGGGCTCCAGATGGAGTCAGGCTGCAAATGTGGTTCCTGTGAGCACTGGAGTAGTGCTGGAGGAGCACGGACTGATGCAGGGAAGCACGTGCCAGCTCGTAACCAGCAGCACGTACCAGCAGCATAAGTGCAAAGAGAATGGCGCTGGGCTCAGAGGTTACAGGGCAGGAGCACCATGTAGAAGCTATAGAAGCAATTATCACCTCAGTGTTTTGTATCTCCACTTGCTTATTTCCCTTGTTTTCCAGTGCCCTCTTACCGATGAGAGCTTCAATGGCTGCCACTCTTCTATCTTGGTAGCAATCTTCAGGAAACCCTTCTTCATATTCAAGGTCAGAACACAGTTGTTGGGTCTGTGCATGCACCAGTGCTGTTCAGCTTCACCATGCTTTATGGCCTGTAAATATCCTGTTTTGGGTTACCTTGAGTGCATGTGACCTGGGTTCCACTGTAGGTGAATTCACCAGAGTTTATCAGGCAAAGAGTGGCCCATGTGAGGGATGAGGAAAGCCTTTGGAAGGGAGGCTGGAGCCCTAGAGTGGACTTTGACTGCTCCACACTCTCTCGTGTCTGTTCTGGAGTTTTAGCGCTGCTGTCACCTGTGCCGTCCATGCAAGCGGCATTCTGGAGTTTGCTGAAGGTGGCCGAGATGCTGCGGGGCTTTTCCCTCCTGCTTACCCACAAGCCTAGCAAACGGGAGTTGATCGTTAACTGGGGCTGAGGAGGAGGAGGAGAAGGAGGAGGAGAAGGAGGAGGTGAGCATCCCCCAGCCCGCCTGCACCCAGCCCTGCCCGGCCCCTGGGGCGGAGCGCGGAGCTCCGAGCTGCTGAGCGCGGTGCTGCGAGGGACGGAACGCGGAGCTCCGAGGGAGGGAGCCCCGGGCCCGGAATGAGCTTCCCGCGGCCCCTGCGGCGCTCTGTCAGCCTGAGCCCTGCCCGAACCGTGCGGATCGTCGTGCTGGGACAAGGCGCCGTGGGCAAGACAGGTAGGACCGGGGGGAAGAGGGTCTCCTGTAGGTACTGGGGCGGGATGGGGAGTGAATTCCTCCAGAATTGCCTTCCCTAGCAGCTTGGGTTTGGTTTTCCTTCCTCCCTGAGCTTTGCCCTGCTCTCCCACTGCGAGGATTTAGGGCAGCCCTTCACCCAGCCGGGACTGGCAGTTCTCTTTGCAGCACTCAGGTCTGCCGGAGCACAGCCGCCCCAACCAGCTCTGGAGATGACATTGGGGCTGCTGTGTCCTTGGGTGACATTTTCCTCTCTACCAAGGCACAACCTCTAAAACTGTGCAGTGGTGGCACCTCCGCTGGGCTTACTGCCAGCTGTCAGGGCTGTCCGAGTTGCGTTTCCATATACAGTAACCAGCCAGCCTCTTGCTTTCCTCTTTCCTCGTGTTATCAAAAAAAAATATATCACAATTTCCCCCTCTTGCCCTGAAGGGAGATCTTGCTTAAAGATCAGGAACTTGCAGTTCCAGAAATCAAAGGGAATATTAAAGTGAAATGCCTAACGAAGGACTCCCCAGGCCTGGCGCTCTCTGTGGGGAAGTAAAAGCACAATTTCATTACCCACCTCTGCTGCATTCACCTGGATGAACCCAGCTGGGAGCAGTTCTCTGCTCTCCAGAGCAAGTTTCTTAAAGTTCTGGTCTTATGGGAAGGTGTTGCAGCAGCTCAGGCATTTCCATCCTTGTATCCCAACCCCCTGAGGAGGGTTAAGTTTCGGTACAGGTCTGTGGATGAACCCCATTGGTAGCTCCAAGATTAAAACCAGCATAAATCACCCAAGGGAGGCTGGAAGTGCAGCCCTCCCTTGAGCTATCTGCTGCCTTCTGCTGCTGATCCCAGTGTAAACTTCAGAGGGAAGCTCTGCTTACAGAGTGCCAGCTGAAGATGGATTGATACTATAAAGCTTGTGAGAGGGTGTACTGTGCAGCAGGACAAATGCTCAGCACATGGCTGCACAGGGCTGTGGAAGTGACTGCAACACAGCTTGGTCATGCATCACAGCATCCCCTTCGTCATCGATAAAGACCGAATTATCCTTATCTGCACTGGGGTTCTCAAAAGAGAGCCCTCTCTGAGGTTGTTTATGTTCAAGATGGGGGGGGGAAAATAATGCTTTATATGGGTGGTTGGATGCGCTTGCACCTTGCTGCCTTCATCTTGAAGGGCAGCTTCTGGGCTCCTGCACCTGAGCCAATTTCTAATTCGCTTACTGGCTCCTCTACCTGTCCAACACCACACTCTCCTGCTCTGAGTGGCTGCTGAACATAATGACATGGGATCAGGTGCTTCCTAGAATTCAGGACTGCTGTGCCTCAGATTCCCCCAACCATTCAGGTCCCACCTGAAGGATGCTGCTGCACACCTCCTGTGGGATCCTTGGTTATCCCAGCAGAAAGCAAACATCACCTCAGTGTGGGAGCACATCAATTCTGCTTCCTGCAAGCTTTACATCAACATCTTGCCTTCAGAAGAGTTTAATGCCATATTCTGGGTTTGGTGTGTTTCATGCTCCCTTTGCTGCCCTTGCTCTGTTTTTTTCTCCTGCTGTGCTGATGTCTGGCATGCAGCCTCCATGTCCTGCCTCTCTTGGGGCTTTTTATTTGTCCTGCCCTCCGTTCCTAGTCATTTTCCACTGATTTCACTTTCTGCTCCCATTGCCTCTCTCGCCACCTCTTGCTCCTGTCCATAATCATTACCATCATAACCTACTTGAAGTGCTAAAGTCACTCACATCAGCCCTGCTCCTTCAGCCTGCAAACCACTTCTCTGCCCACACCAGAAAATATACCAACAGTGTATTTTCAAAGATACTGCCTACAAAAGGCAACATTGACTGGTTTGCTTCGTCCACCTGCAGCTGGGGGCACATGGATTGGATCTGAGCAAGCTGCCTTGATGGATACAGGTGACAAGGGTGAGGAGAAAGCCCATGCTGTGTTTGGATGGCCCTTCAGCATCAGCAGACCTCAGCCAGCCATTTAAGTGTAATTTTGGGCTTCGCATCTCCCTGTCTTACCAGCAGAGCTGGTAATCAGATAAGAGAGGTTTAATTGCGCATGCTGCCTTTGCAGGGCTTGTTTTGCTGCAGCACACTGCTGCCATATGGAAGACCTTGCTTAGGATTTCTCCATGCATCCCTCCCAGTTTACTGTGCCCCACAGTACTCCAACTTGGGAGTTCAGATGACTTTTGCCAGATTTTCTGCCAATGGCTTTTATTCCTCCTTGCAATGTGCCTGGGTCAGGTTGAACAAACAGGGCTGAGATTCATGAGACCCATCCAGGCAGTCATAGCATCAGCAGAGGTGATATAGAGGAAGAGCCTGGCCCTACAGCTTGCCTACGCATTGAGTTCATGTTCACCCACCATAAAACTCAGCATGTGCATAAATCTCTGCAGGATTCAGGGCCAGAAAAAGCAATTTATCAACCCTGACCATGAACCACACGTACAAGGAGCTGTGTGTTATGAGTTTATGATGACTGGCTTGCTCTCTGCTCCCAGCCACCAAGCAGGATTTGCTTCCCATCCACACGCCCTGAAGGGACATTTCTGACAGCAGAGGGACTCCTGGCAAGGCAAGAGATTGAGTTAGCAGAGTCCCAGGGGCCTGTTGCTGCTTTCCATCCCTGTTCTGCCGAGTTTCATTGTCATGAAAAGCGTTTACACTGCTGAATGAGCAGGCAGCTTTGGGGTGGTGGAGGTATTTGGTGTGTGGAGCTGAGTAACACCCTACTTTCTACCCATAGCATCCCATTGAGCTTTGGTCCTTGATGTGAGTAATTGCCAAAAGCATGCAAAATCCATGTTCCCAGGGCCTGGGTTAATTAGATATTGGACTAATTCAGGAGGATACAGGAATGTGAAGCATTGCCAAGGTACCTGATGCAGTGCTGGGTTTGCATTGTGGCTGCTGTAATACTATCTCCTACTTCCCATAGGGGCCGGTCTTTGCTCCAACCCTACTGCCTCCATCAACCAATATTTCTCTATATTTTGCTCTGATGATTATAACTGAGTTTGTTGCTGGTTTTTTTGTTTTTTTTTTTGTTTTTTTTTTTTCTGTTCTTAATAGCACTGACTGTCAGATTCATCACCAGAAGGTTCATTGGAGACTATGACCCAACACTAGGTAGGTAAATTCCTTTTCCTTGCTGCTAATGCTTCTCGAATTCCAAACTCACCGTATTCCCTTGTTTCACCTCAAGCAGACCAGCTGCAGTGGTCAGAGCCAACAGCCATTGTAGCACTTCCCTGTCTCTTGCATCTCTTTTTTTTTTTTTTTTTTGGCAATTGTTTTCATAAGGCAAAACATATTTTTTTTTCCCCTACAAAAGGGAAGTAAGTTTTCCTTCTTTGGACCTTCTCTCTGCCTGCTGCTTTTTCCTTCTTGAGCTCAATAAGATGTTTGAAGGCTGGAGCACCTCTCCTATGATGAAAGGCTGAGGGAGCTAGGCTTGTTTAGCCACATACTAAAATAAAATAGAAAGCAATCCTGGGGATTCTCACTGCTGTGTTTCTCTGTCTGACTTCCTCCAGAAATGATTTACAGACACGTGGCTGTCATTGATGGGGAGATGGTGCACTTTGAGATCCTTGATACAGCAGGACAGGTGAGCTCACAGAGCTGGCTGACCCAGGATTATTGAAATTGGCCATCACTGCTCTTTCACCAGCTTTAATCTGTTATGTCTGAAATACCAGCTGAGTTGTTTATCTCCGAAAAAAAAATGTTTTGGAAAGTTTATGCACTGGATTGCCAGTGAATTGCAGCAGCCCTGCCTTTCTGTACCCTCTGTGGATATGGCAGACACATCAGAGGCCTGTCTGAGCTGTGCCATCCCTACCTTGAGCACTGGGTGCAGGTTTTGGATGCCACAATGTAAGAAGGATATAAAGCTGTTAGCATCCATAGGAGGGCTACGGAGATGGGTAACAGCCTGGAGGACAAGAAACTGAGGTTGTTTGGTTTGTTGGGCCCAGAGTACAGGATGCTGAGGGGGCACCTAATGGTGGGGTAGTGGTCACGGCCCCAACGTGCTGGAGCTTAAGGAGTGTTTGGACACTGCTCTCAGACCTAAGGTTTGAGTGGTCCTGTGTGGAGCCAGGAGTTGGACTCTATGGTCCTTCCCTTCCAATTTAGGATACTCTATGGCTCTGTGATGTTCCAGAAACGTTTAGATGTGGTACATGGGACATGGATTAGTGGGGTAAGGGACATGGATTAGTGGGGAAATGTTGATAGCAGGTGGACAGTTGGACTGGATGATTTTGGAGGTCTTTTCCAACCTTGGTGAGTCTATGATTCTATGCCTCTGTGGTTCTGTTGCAGTCTGTATCCATCACATCTCTCAGCCCAGCAGACTCCTCTCCTGGGCTTGCTTGCTTGCTATCAATGCTATATGAGAGCCCAGGTCGAAAGATCCTCAGAAATAATGGTGGTGGGTCCCCATGAAAGGTTTTACGGGTTGCAGTATATTTAGAAGATGTTGGGGCTTCTCATACTAACGGCAACTTCTCTGTCCCACCAGGAGGAAGATTCCCTGCAGATAGAGGAGAAGATCAAGTGGGGCGATGGCTTTGCAGTGGTCTACTCGGTGACAGACAGGTGCAGCTTTGACGAGGTAATGCGGTTGTGTTTCCTCATCAACCACATCCACTCCAGCCCTAAGCGGAGCAGCGGGAGTGAGCAGCCGCCTGTGGTCATCGTGGCCAACAAGAAGGACTTGCAGTTTGACAGAATGGTGTCCACGCAAGAGGGTGAAAATCTTTCCAAAGCTTTGAAGCTTCCTTTCTATGAGATTTCTACTCGGGACAGCTATGAAGAGACTGTGGCAGTGTTCAATACCCTCTACCAAGAGCTCATGAGGCAGGGGCATTTTTCCCCAGGCTCCTTCAAGAGGAGGACAGCGTCGAAAGTGATGGAGAAGATCCCCAAGATGCAAGCCAGCTCCACCTTGAACTCAGCAGGCCGGAGTCTCAGCTTTAACTCTTTTAGGGACTACATCCCTGAGTGAGCATCCCTGGTGCAGAGGAACAGGACTGAAGGATGGGTCCTCCTGCTGCTGAGGCACCTGTTGTGTAGTGAGGAGCTGCTTTATTGGGGTTGAAGAGCAGTATGTAGAGCAGGAGGGGAATGTTAAGAGGTGGCATTAGTGTTCAGCAACCTCTGAAAGCCTGATCACTACAAACAGGCTTTGGGTCTGCAGGAAGGATGCTCTTCCTCTGTCCCACCCATCCTCCTCCTGCTTGATGTCAGCAACAAAGGTTGTTCCTATTGACTTCAGATGTGTTGTGTCAATGCTTGTGGGTTCCAATTGGCTGCACTGGGGATCAGATCCAGCACCCACACCTTCCTATGGGATTTCTGCTTCCCACAGAGAGCTCGCTGGGTCTGTCCCTGTCCCTTCTTCATGTTCCTGGGCTGGCAGGGAGGGCATGTTTTAAAGCAGAGATCTGTTTACAGTAAGGATAAAAAGTCTGCTAATCCCTGGTTTTTCTTAAAAGCTATTTTTTTTAACATCTGAAGCTCCTTGGCATTCTCTCCTGTAACATCACTGTAAATAAAAGCCTGGGCAAGGGGCTGTTTGCTGAGACTGCCCTTTGTTTGTCATCTCCAGAGCTGCCAGCCTTTAAGGGGAAGCAAATTGGATGGCATCACTGCTGTGCCCTGCAACATTAGGCTTAGGTCACACTGCTCCATCCTGGGGTAATGTCCTTCCTGATGCATGCCCTTGCGCTAGAACTCAGCTCAGTGTGTGTCCTGGACACTTCCAGAGTGCAAGCAGTGGGTATGGATACAGAGGAGTGCAAATGATTCTTAGTCCCTTATCTGCATTTTAACTGCTCCATCCTTTTAGCTGGATAAGTTGGCGGGGTTTTTATTTTGCTCAGTTTGGCTTTGTTATGGGGCAGCAAAGGAGCCAGGCTTGCATCTTTTTGCTGCTGCATCATCAGTGCCGTCGAGTGTCCGCTTGCTAAGCTGCTTCTGTGCAATTTCTCTCAGATGCAGAGCTCTGCTTTGCCACCCCAGGTGAGTTTTTTGGAAGACATGTGGCGTGCCACTGGTGTGTCTTCTGAGAAGCAACTGTGTGCCACTGTGCCCTGTGCCAATAAAAGCTGAGTTAGCACCTGTGTGTGATGCTCTCTTGCCTGGATGTTCCCACAGGAGTGGGGAAGAGATCGTTGTACCATGCTAAAACAGGTATATCACTTTTAGGGAGAGCACGGGTGGGGAATAATCCTTTGAATTGGGGGTTGGTGTCTCCTGTTGCTTTTACTCCACCTTTTTGTGTGCTCCCCCTTTGGTGGTTCAAAAAGGAAGAAGCTGGCAGAGATGAACACCCAGGATTCACAGCCTGAGGATATAACTCATGCTCCATCCCTTTCCTGCCCACATGGACACCCCTGACCCCTCGTAGCCCCGAAGATGGGCTGTGGTTGCTGGTGCCTAACCAAGTGCTTCCTCATCTGTGGTTTAACTCAGCTCTGCCTTCCTCCGTGCTTCCGTTGCATATCCATCCTATGGGGTGAAAAGGAACCCCATTGAGGGTCTGAAACAAGAACAGTTTGGGATAGCTCCTTCTCAACATCTGAATTATCTCCAAAGCAGCAGCAGTGGGAAACAACTCTGGGAACTGTTTGTGGCCAGACACCTGCCTACCTTGAGAACAAAATTTGGGTCTTAAAGCCTTGGGGGAAGCTGGCTATGGGGAATCAAGAACTGGGATTTTTTCTCAATCACTGACCCCAAGCAATGGAGTCTGCACCCAAACCCAGTCAGGATGCTGAACACATGCTTGAGTCTTGCCCTGAGCCTGTGTGCAAAGCCAGAACAGCATAAATCCACATTTTTCAGTATGAATTACTCAAAATAAGGAACAGGAGAGGGCAGCTTGTGGAAAGCAGGGACCAGCATGCATGTGCTTCCCCTGGGAGCAGAGCACAACAGGGATCGCTGTCCCGAGCTGACCCCAGTGCATCACTACGTTGCCAGGAATCCAGGCAGTGTTTGGCCAAAGCCTCAGTGCACTTAGTGCTTGCAAGTAAGTCTCTTTGTGAAGGCCAAGAGGCTGTTTGGCCTGCTATAATTAGCAAGAAACCTCATTTATTCAACTGCTCTGAGAGGCCAGTGGGGGCTTGTTAGGGCTAATTGCTGAAAGTCTTGAGGGGCTCCTCATAAGAACCCAATGAGCTCCTGCTGAAGATTCTGGTCGGTCTTGGAGGAGTTCCCCCCCTTTGGTGCAGTGTTGGGAGGGTGGCCTCTCCATGGGGTGGTCCTCTCCATGGGGACCTGAGGGTTGAAGGTGTTCTTGGGAAGATTTCAGTAGGGCAACCCCATAGATCCTAAATCCATTTGTAGAGGCTTGGGTACTGGGAAGAAGAAGAAGGTCTCATGCTTTCCTTGGAGCGTGTTCTGCACACTCTGGAGGCTCAGGGAAGAAGACTTCAAGCCATATTAGTGGCAGACTTTAGGGCTGTTTAATAGCACAAGGGAGAAAACAGGGATGAATGGAGCTGGGGTGTCCCATGCAGACGCTCTGGGCAAATTATCCCATGCTTTCCTGTTCTGCTGGAAAATGTCAGCTTTCTGGGGACAAGTGCACCTGGGGCCTGTCAGTCCTTCCAGCCTGATGTCAGGGCTGGGATGGGAACCTGATGGCTGGGCCCCACAGCCAGAAGCTGAAGAGTTTGGGTCTAATCACCCAAAAGGCATTTACAGGGCAGCGATTCAACTTTGTGAGCGCGTAAGCTGCAAATCTGCTTACCAGATTTCTGGGAAGCTTGGAAGAGGTGAATTAAATGAAAGCACTCTTTGTAAATGCTCCTTTCCCTCCCATTCACCAAAAGCATCGCCCAAGCTGTCCTGCAGTGCTCCTTTTGTGCTTTCTGAAATGCCTCCTGAAAAAGCAAGATGCAACGATTGGTACATCTTATTTAATTACCCTGCATTGCGCTTGGGTTGAGCGAGGTGTGTTCTGCATCCCTACTCTGGATCCTTATGGTACCTGCTCCTCTTATTGTGCTCCTCGTGTGAGGAGCAGTGGTCAGAAAGATGAAGCTGTGCTTATGTGGGTATGGAAAGGCTGTTTTCTACAGGGGGTCCCATGGTGGAGAAGCTGCTTTCTTTCCTTTTGCTGCTCACTATTTGTCATCAACCTTGTGCTAAATAAATGAAATAAACAGAAGGCTTGGATTTATTCTTTCGAGGTCTTTCAGAAGTGTATCTGTGGCTTCACTTGGAAAAGAGTTTTGTTGCACCACTGCATCTCCAAACTGTATCCCAGAGATAATGGGGAGCGTGAAGCTGGTGGTGGCCCCTTCAGGCACCTGGAATAAATGCAGCACCTCTAAAGGATTGCTTTGATTTCTGCTCAGAGCTGACAGAGCTGCTTGAGATTCGGATTTTCCAAGTTTCCAGGCTTTACAAGGTTCAGTTTGGGGGGTTTTGGGTGCTCTGGTTTGGGAGTTTTGGATGCAGTGGTTTGGGGTGCAGGAGGGAGAGTGGTTTGGGGTGCAGGAGGGATGGTTTCTCTCCAGTGCAAAGGGGTTAAAATAAATAAATTAAAAATAAAAGTGAGACAATAGTCCAGAGCAGTTGTTTCCAAATGCTGCTGCTATTTATATGCCCACATCCTCCATGTGGGTCCTGCTGCTTGGTTTATTGCCATTATAAATAGCTGCTGTGTTGCTGGGGAGCTCAGGGAAAGTCAGGACTGCTTTCCAGGAGAGAAATCTGGGGCTGAGGCTAGGGGTTTTCAGCCATCAGATAAACTATATCACTCTTTGCTTCCTTCACTTCTTGATTCTCTTTAAACTGTTCATCAGCTCTGCTAACGTTCTCCGAAGGCAGAGAGATCTCAGTGCAGCTGAAGGCTTTTGCTGTCACTGCAAGGAAAGTCTGGGAACTGCAAGGGGTAGAAAAGCAAAAGGAAAAACCCATATAGAGCATCAGGTTGCATCTGCCCGTGTCTGACTTTTGGGGCATTCTGGACATGTTAGGATAGCAAATGATAGGTACCGAGCTGAGGTCAGGAGGATGAGTATAGCTGAACAGTCCAGCTTTGGGCATCTTCCTTGTGCTCATCCCTATGCATTGTGTATAGTTTTTCTGGGGGGTTAAAAAAAGCAGAGTTTGGGTTGTAGGCACTCCAGTAGTGGGTGATGTGTTCTCCCTGCTAGGGAACATCAGGGAGAGAAGCCAAGTCCTGGAGACGCTCTGCTGCTCCCATCGTTCTTTTGTTCCTGGCAAGCCCCAAATTCTCTCTCTCTATATTTTTAAAGAAAAACAATAAAAAGAATAACCCATCATTGCTAGTGTGGATTGGGAGTGTTGCTGGGAAGCTATGGCTGTCATCACTTGGAGCTTTGGGGCTGTGTGAAAATATTGATGCTAAGGGCTGGTCCTGGGACCTATGGGCAGAGTCCCACAGTTCTCTTGTTTTTCCAGCCTGGAGCATAACAACAGAGTTTTTAAAAAGGATGCTGTATGCAATCTATGGGCATCAGCAGCAATGGGAGCTGTGTTCCCTCCATGCTCCAAGGGTTGGCAAAGCAAATCCCTCAAGACCTCTGTCAACCAGAACCTCAGGAAAGCCCCAAAGGAAAAGAGAAAATGGGTGATTTTGCAGTGTTTTGGTGTCTTCTTACTATTGCCACACACAGTTGCATGCTTTTGAGTCTGTGCAAGTTTGGTGACAAGCAATGGGATGAGCAGAGCATGGCTTCATGTGCTCGGCCCCACTGCCACTTCCCCCTAAGGAAGTGCAAACCACTTTTTAAATCTGTGAAAGTGGGGAAAAGTGGCTCCGTTTTGGGGAGGAGACTGGAAGCCATGTAAGATCATGCAGCAGGGTGGGTTGGCTGGATGGAAACCAGGTGAACTGCCCAAAATGTTGTTGTTTTTTTTTTTTTTCTCATGCAAGCAGTCAAGGATAAGTGATTTTTCTTGGCAATGTGAGAAAAATGTTTGGGATGGGCTAAGAAATTAAAACACAGAAGTAGGGCTTTGAGCTGTCTGCAGGATCTGGAGTGCACTTAAGTTTGGAATAGGATCATTGAGTTGCTTAGGTTGGAAGGGATCTTGAGGATAACCCAGTGTCACCCCTCCTGCTGTGGGCTGACTAGCATCCACCAGATCATGCTGTCCAGGATCCCATCCAACCTGGCCTTCAGCGTGTCCAGGGATAGGGCATCCACAGCCTAGGATGAATGGGAAAACTTCCCAAAATTATTGCTTCTACCCTAAAGATGCTGATGGGAGAGTGGGAAGAGGGTTCAGTCCAAGCCCCTGTGGGCAGGATGCTTGGGATTGTGGGTTCCCAATTTTGGCAAAACATTCTCTAGCAGGGTGGTGTGGAGGGAAAGCTGCTTTTTAAGAAAAGCTTTTTAAAATAAACTCAAGCACCAGCATTTTGCTGGGGTACAGCCACTGAGCATTGCTACCACTGTGCTAGCAGCATCCCCTGGGTTTGCTGTGCACAATTCCTCTAATCCACCCTTGGAGCCCTTTGCTGTCCTGTGGCTGCTGGGATTTAACAGTGTGCCATGTGAGAGAGCTTTTCACCAAGCTCATCTTGCTGCCAAAGATTTCATCAGACCCCCTCCCAGCCCTATGGGTGCCAAGAAACTAGGAATCGTTGATGCTGTGCTGCTTTTCTGAAATTTTGCAGCACTGTGCCTCTGTCCTATGGGCTGAGTTATGTGGTGGGTTGATTTTTTTCTATGCTTTTCCCTGTATTTTAACCAGCTCTCAGCACACACTTTGATGGATTATTTTTTTTTTCCTCCTAGTTGTCTCCAGCTCCTCCCAGAAATCCCAGTGAGCTCCAGCTGAGAGAACTGTGCCCTCTTCTCTCAGCACTTGATACCCATCTCCATTACTTTGCCACCCTCCTCTTCATCACGGATCCAACCCTTTCTCCATGCTTAGGAGCCCGAGTCAGCAGTTGGGAGATGCTTCTCCTCATACAATCAACACGCTTTCCCCACCTCCCGTGTTGGGTATTGCCCATAGTGGAAATAAAAATTAATTCTGGAGCCACGCATTGGGGAAAAACCCATCAAGCGCTTTTTAGGTGACAACGAAAGATTTTCAACAAAAGATTTTCAACAAAAGATTTTCTCAATGACCATTCTGAGAACCTCTTGAAGAGCAGAATTTCCTGGGGTGAGTAATGCTGTTGTCTTTGGGTCAAGGCATTGGAGTTGTTGGGTTATTTCTTAGAATCATAGAATCATTGGGGAATTGGGAAAGACCATTCAGTCTGACCATCAACCCACCACCATTATGCCCACTAAACTATGTTGCCCTGTGCCACAACTGCCCTTTTCTCTTTTCTTTATGCAAAATGGGGAAACTCTTTGAAATTTTTTTTTTTCCAGCTGGGCAATATTGTTTGTAAACCCCAGTTATTCCCTATTTGCCCATAAGCTGTTGGGACTGATGGGATGAGTGCATAGGGCATAGGATGAGTGCTTTAAGGGCAAGTAGCTCACTGAACCTTGAGCATGTCCAAAGTATAAGAAACAGGAGGGAAAATCTCCAAAATAATAATAATAAAAGCCAAATCAGCATAGAATCAGCAGAATGGGGAGGCTTAGCAACTGCACTGTAGATTCACAGATATGTAATAAGGGCTTATCCAGTGCCACCTTAATAACTTGGTTAAAATACAGCAAAGAAACAAAATTTTATGGTTATTTCCATATAAGTCAATGCTTTAAAAAAAAAAATCAGAAAATTCCTCAGCTCTGTTGCTAATGTAAGAAACCTGTGGGGGCCTGGGGAGGGAGGCAGTGAGCCATCCCAGCTTAGATAACGCACTGGCTTTGCTTGGATCAAATTGCTGGGGCTATAAAGGTCTCTGACGTGGCTGCGGGGCTGGGAGGAACAGTTCTGCTTGGAAAGAGAATCAAGAGCCTCTACCCTGTGCCACGACAGCCAAATTTCAGGGTGAGGCGCTAGGTCGGTGGTGGTTATGCCCGGGTGCTGCTGCAGCATCTTTTAGGTAAGAGATGCAGCTGTGCCTTTCTGGAGGGGGGGGTACAAAGGGATGTAGTGGAGGTAGCATGTGGTCTCTAACAGGAACAGCAGAGCAGTGAAATCTGTGTTATTGACCCCGAAATGCAGCAGAGCGGGTGGAGAGAGGCAGGCAAAGGGAGTAAGTTGGTGTCACCCCAAAAGGTTGTTGCCACCCATGTCCCTGTGCCCATTTTGAGCACAGGATGCCCCATCCTCATGCAAGGACTCAGCTAACACGGCCAGACTTTGCACTGTGCATTTACCAAATACTTCTTCAAGCAAGGGGAAATGAGGATGGAAAGCTGGTGTCACGTTACAGGGTCACCTTTCCCAACCCCACTACTCCAAACACCCTGCAAGACTTTTTCAGCACCTCTTTGCAATTTGCAGCCCTTCCACAAGAAAAGCTGCGAGGGGCCCTTCCTTCCCACTTGGAATTTTAACTCCTTGCATTCTTTCAGAGCAATCCAAGGTTTCAGTGGAGGGTGGGGGAGGAGGAATTCCTTCTTGTGCTGTTGCAGGGGAAAGGAGAGCAAGAGGAAAGCGGAGCGTCTCGGAGCATCCTGCAGCAGTGTGCCATGCCCATCGCTCGCCCCACTGGCCGCATCCCCGAAGCTGCTTGGACTTCTGGCATCAGAGAGCTAACAGAGCCCTGGAAAGGTGCTTTGGGCTGCCTCGGCGTAGCTGTCTTCTTCACCATGACTATCGGCATCATCTCCTGGCAGGCCTTGGAGCAGCCCCTGGAGGAGTGGATGCTGCGAGGCCAGGCAAGTGGGATGCTGTGGGATCGCCGCCATGGTGCCCTGCTCCTGCGGGCGCTGCCGATGGGACGGCCACTGGTGTCCATCACAGTGGGTAGCGTGCCAGCCTCAGAGCTACCTCCACCGCGGGATCGGTGCTGGCAGGACGGCACAGAGTTCTGCTATGCATGGGAGGAGGAGGCCGAGCTCCACATCTTGCTCCAACCCACCCCAGCCCCTGGCACCGAGTGCTATAGTGTCCGCTGGACCCCACTGCGCCCTGATGTGGTGCTGAAGGTAATGGGGAGCTCCATGCCTTTCTCCTTCACCTAGCTCCTTTGGGGCAAAATGAGCTGGTTTGGGCCAAAATGCAGCATTTGGCAGTCTGGTTGTACTCTATCTCGAGGAGTTGGAAGGTGTGGGTGTGGAAAATCCCATTTCTGATTCCCTGTGCACCCCCTGTATCCACAGTGCTGCTTTCTCCCGGTGCTTCATGAATAACCACAGGCTGGTTATATGGAGACCAGATAAATAATAATTGGAGCACACAGTGGTGGAGGAAACAAGGAACAGCCCAAGAGAGTCCCTGCCAATCCCAGGCGCAGCCACTGGATGAAAATGCTGGGATGAAAATGTATGGGAATTTTCTTTGGGATATTTTTTCCCTCTATGGGGTATTTCTATTCTGTAAAGCCCCAAATTGTTTCTTGGCATAGTTTCATGACAGTGGATGGCATTATCTGAGAGCAACCACTTTGTTAATTAATGTTAGTTTATAGGTGCTCAAGGGGATGAGCAAGAATAGATTTATTTTTTTCCCCCTCAATTTTAATTCCAAAAAATGTTTTGGAAAAGATTATCTGGAGGAAAGTTAAATGTTAAGAGTGAGTTTACTTTTTTCTCCCCCCCACTACCCAGCTGGTGTAACTGGTTCAACTGACACCCTGTGCAGCTATTCTGGGCCTCCAGCATTTCCACTTGAATAATTTACATCTCCACTCCCCACCCCTTGGTCAGGCTTAACCTCCCGCTGCCCCCGCAGCAGCAGTAGGCTTTGGGCAGTGTTGGGGCCCTATGGGATGTAAGGAGACCACCTCCACCCACCCCAACCTCCCCCAGATTTCTGGGGGCTCATCTCCATGTGCCAAGTCACACGATTGGCTAAGTCCTGCTGATCCCTCTCTTTGGCAGGGAAGGGAAACTCTCAGATGCTTTGAAGCACTGGACATCACGCAACAGCACATTTTTCAGAAATTTTCTTTTTTTTTCCTCTTTTTTCTCTTTTTTCTTTTTTTTTTTTTTTCTTTTTTTTTTTAATAACTAAAACAATTTTTGGCTTAGAATTTGTGTTCCCCTGCCCAGACGTGTTGAATGCAGATGTATTCAGATGTAATGGGGGTAGGATGGATGAACAGCAGTCTTCCACATTCCTCTTCAAAGGAATGAGTTTGGGAGGTTGGACTCGATGATCTCTGGAGGTCCCTTCCAACCCCTACAATTCTGTGATTCTGTGATTCTGTGATTGTGGTCTTTAATGTCTATAACTTTAAGTCTGGACTTAAACTGGGTGCAATTTCTTTCCCACTACATTTGATCCCTTTAATCAACCCACATCCTACAAAAGCACTTATGCAGAATTTCATTAATTTTTCTTCCTAAAAGCCCAACTCTTCTGCCTAAGTAGGAAAAGTTTAAAGCTTCTAGCAGGTCATGCACAGAAAGCAAAAAGTAATTGAGTGTAAAACCCCAAAGTCTATGGGTTTGGAGTTGTTCTTCCTGAAAAAGATGAGGTCATGACATGGGCATGTATCTCTCCTGCTGCAGGATTGCTTCTCCATGGTCAATGTCTCATGGTATGGAGGTGCGAGCCTCTGTGCCCAGCGCTGGCCTCTCAACGGTGCTGAGAGCCCTGAGCAGCCCTTTGTCAGTGGAGATTTCAGCAAAAACCCCACTGGGTACGGCCCTGTGCTGGAGAGATACTTCTTAGGATCAACAGGTATTTGCTGTTTGATTTCCTATGGATTTAATCTCTGCGTCTTTCCATCCATCCATGCATTTATAAAGCAATTAAAGAGCTGGATTCATATCCCACAGACTAAATATTTTAGAATCTAACTAGTAACTAGTAGTAACTAGTGGCAGCAGGATTGAAGGGATGGATCCCAATCCTTATGGGAGAATTGAGATGTTGAACCAATGCTGTTTTCATAACTCATAGGATCATGAAGGTTAGAAAAGACCTCTAAGAACCTCAAGTCCAACCCCAACACACCACCACAATACCCACTGATCATATCCCTCAGAGCCACCTCTTCATGGTTCTAGAATACTCCTAGGGATGGTAACTTCACCACTTCCCTCAGCAGCCTGTGCCAGTGATTCCAGAAAGCCCCCCAGGGGGATTGTGGCGCAGTATAGTGTCTATTGCTGTGTCCTGAGCATGCATTTAGGATTCTGGATGTGGACTGCCATTGTCCATTGGATAAGGCTGCCATTGTCAACTTGACTGGATATTTGGATTGTTCCACAGCGTGCCAAACTTCAGATACCATCTAAAATCATTTGCTCTGCATTTGATCATTTTAGGAAAAGAGAACCCAAGTGCATGAGCTGAATACAGAGAGAAAAGACCAGAAATGCAGCACATCCAAATGAATAAAAGAGGCTATAAAGGAGAAATGGAGAGTTGGGTTTTCTTGCTTAACTGGAGCTGCTCTATGGCCACTGATGAAAAGATACTCAACTATTTTCCCCTCTTTTGACCCCGAAGGAGTGACAGTCACAGTGGCACCTGATGTGTCCCTGGTCCTCTCGCTGGAGAGCCATTGGCATTTCTGCCTGGGAGGAGCTGGAGGCCCCCTGCACTACGTCCTCTGCATCAGCCCCAACATCACGACTGCACACCGGCACATGGGCACCCAGCTGGCAGGGCCAACACGGGCATTGCCTGATACAACCCTGCTGTGGTAAGACATTCCCTCTGCCTATGGTACTGGGTTGCTTTCCAAGCTTAAATTATCACAAATCTCCATTTTGCTGCTTTTTCTCACCCACTTAATTTTGTGTGACTCTTTTGCTGTGTCCTTTGCTAGCCCAAGGTGCAGACTCCATGTGTTCTTCATCCCACAGGTCTCCTATCTGGCAGTATGATGATCCAGTGGGTTCTGCTGCCAAAATTAAGCGGGGTCTGAGGTCGCTGGCCAGGAGACTGAAGCGGCATCGCATGCAAGAGGGAGTCCTGGCCCTGGGGGAGCATGGCACTGCTGCACTTGCCACCATGGTACATCCCATCCCACCAGCCCCTGTGCTTTGAATGCCCCCAGAATAATTTGAAATCCTTCTGAAATGCAAATCATTTGGTTGGGTGGGAGATGGATTTATTGAGCATCCTTTCTTAATGATGGAAAGCTTGGTTTGGGGTTTTACCCATGGAGGATGGTCATGAGTAGTGTCCCCAAGGGAAATCCCAACAATCTGTCTTGGGACCACTGCACTTTGATGTCTTTATCAACAACATAGACAGTGGGATTGAGTGTACCCTCAGCAAGTTTGCTGATGACATGAACATGAGTGGTATGGTCAGTAGAATAGAAGGAAGGGATGCTATCCAGAGGGACCTGTACAGGTTAAAAAATGGGCACATTAGAACCTAATGAGGTCTAGCCCCCATGGAAGGGGGCTTAGAGTACAATGATCTTTAAGGTCCCTTCCAACCACAGTGGTTCACTGGGCCTGTGGTTGGTTTGGGGTTTTACTCCAAGAAATGGTACTGCTGACCTCGATGGCTTTGCCATTTCCACAAAACAAATTTTTCCTTTTTAACTCCCTTCAGGATCACCTGCCTGTAGAGCGAAGGAAGAGGCATGGCACACCCCATGTTTGGGACCCAGCAATGATCTTCCCGCTGCGGCTCTCCATCACTCTGTCCCCCTACGCCAGCATCGCTGCCCCACTTTTCCTGCACTTGCTGCGGGATGGTGAGACCGGCTACTGGCTGAGCCTGCAGCCCCGCTATGGGGGCTGCTCGGTATGGTACCCAGCACCTCTATTTTGTTTTATTTTTAATGACCCACCAGTTTGCTATTCAACTGGGAACCCCGTGGGGAAGAATTTTTCACTTCTATGCACTGCGTCAATGCAAGCTGTGGTGTCAGCCCCTCTCCAGCCTTGCATCCCACATTTTTTTTTTTTTTTTGATGTTTTAAGGGTCTGACTGATATTCCTCACCATTTGCTGCAGATCCCGTTGCTGACAACATGGAAGGGACAGCTTTGTGCCCGCCTGAACATCACCAATGAGGCAGCACTGAGCTGGTACTTGTCCCGTGCCCGGGGCCTGCGGCACAAGTTGGGTGCCACGTACATGATCTTTGAGGGCGCTGAGGGTAATGCCTTCCTGGAGCAAGCTATGTCCCCTCCTGCTGAGCTGGCTGGTGACCAATACGCTGAGATGCTGGCAGCAGCACTGGTGACACTAGGGAATGCCACTGTCATCAGCGTCGGTGCCAGGTGGGTTGTAATGAGAAGATGCTCAGGAAAGCATCAAGGTGATTCTCCTGTCTCTTTGCTTCTTTTTCTTTTTCTTTTTTTTTTTTTTTTTTGAGTGTTATTTTTGAATAATGTTTTAGGGCATAAAAATGCACCAACACAATGATGCTTAATTGTATTAATGCTAGATGCAATAGAAATTCATTGTAGCCTCTACGGGCATTTAAGGAGGGAGGGAAAGTCTGCAAAACCCCATAGCGGTAAGGGTCTGTGGTGCCAAATGACTGCAGTTTTCTGACCTGCATAGCCCATAGCTGGGTATTTTTAGCCCATCCAGAAGGGGATAGAATCAGGGCTGAAACCTCCTCGGTTAGATGAGCTCCAAGTCTTTGGAGCTAAGTCTTGTCATGAAGATTTGGACCTTGGAGCTTTTTGGCTGCCAGAAATGCAGTGGCAGTGTTCTGTCTTTTATACTGGGCAATTTGGTGACATGTTCCCCTCCAAGTAAACTGCATGCATAGAAGTGTTACTGGAAAATAATAATAACATGGGGAAAATAATTTTTCTCTCTGGCAGACAGACAAATCCACTGTCAGTAATGATGGCCCCTCAATGCAAAACAGATGAGCATGAATGCAAGCCAGGAAGAGAAATACTCCCTGTAGGATACATCACAGTGGGGTTCAGGTTCTGGATTTGGAGCATCTCGTGGACCAGGGCTGAGGGGACACCCCAGTCTGTGTCCTGGGTATGATTTTTGAAGACTTTTCCCACGAGGGTGTGCCAAGAGGATGAGTGTGAGATGGGGAGTTAAATCTCATGGAGTCAAGCCAGGAGGATGAAAACTTTGAGCAGGAGATCTAGGGAAATGTTCCAGAATCATAGAATCATTAGGGTTGGAAAAGACCACTTAGATCATCACCCATCACCATCAAGAAGAACTAAAGTGGCTGAATTCAGCAGGTGCAGCAGGTGGGAGATGAGTTGGAGAGCACTGGCTTCCCTTTCACAAAGGTCCTCAATAGCTGAGGAACCCATTTGACCATAGTGACTGCCAAGACAGCTGTAGGATTTCCATGGAGTTCCTTCTAAATGCATTGGGTTTGTGCTTGTTTCCCTTAGATCTAGTCACCTACCGCTCTTTGTCCAGATGAGCCCGCTGCACTCAGACTGGAGCCACGCTGGACTGAAGGGGTTAATTCCCTCCGCACTGCACTACAGCCTTTTGGGCTACAACTTCTTCATCCCTGATGCAGTGGGTAATGTCTTCTTTCCTTCCTTGCTTGCTATCGTTGTGTTTTCTTGGGGTATTTTTGTAGCCCTCCATGTGAGAGAAGCATGGGCTCAGTGGCTATAGAGTGGATTCAAGCATGTTGTTCCCAGAACCCCCTTTTGGTTGGATGGAAGGTTACTAGGGAATGGGCTGAGGAACTGAAAGCAGAACACCACATTGTAAATCTTAACAGGCAGCCAGCTCTCAGGGGATGCCCTATACAAAGATCTTTCATTGCATGCGTTGCTTGTGCTAAAACTGAGCTGACAAAAGCAAGGAGGGAGCCACCAGCTGGAAACCAGCATGCCTGGGCTCCCAGATGGGAAATAACTATTCCTAAAATGCCAGCAGTCCTGATTCAAGTTTGTGTTTCTGCTCTGAAGCACAGTGACATGTGATCTTTAAATAAAAATAATTAGAGGTTAAAACACAATCATCTAATGGGGGTCAAGCAGCTCATTTCTCCCTTCTTCTTGGAGGTGAATGTTATTTGTTTAGACCTCACCACAAGCGCAGAAGTTATCACAGAGGCCATGCTGAAGATAGTCAGAGCCAGCAGAGCTGCAGACAGCCCTGGAAAAGGGGCTTTTTTTTTTTTTTTTTATTTATTTATTTATTTTAAGGTGAGCATTTTTCAATTTGGCTTCTATTTTTAGTTGGCTTTCCTTAGAAGACAAGGCTTGGGCAATCACATGTGCTAGCGGCATCCTGAAGAGATGCTAAGTCTGCTGGCTAATGTCAATGGGACTGAGGATGAGAGACTCCGTCTCTCTGCAGGGAATGGGGTCATGGCGCGCAGCCTCCAGAAAAACAAAGCTTTGAGGATAGTTTGTGCAAGCCCCCATGGAGCAGTTTGGTGATGGGATTTTGTCACCCCTGGGGAAAGCTGCCCCAGACTGCAGAGTGATGTCCCCTGGGGATGCTTCTCTTTACCCATCCCCTTCTGTCCTTTCCAAACCTCTCTCTTGTACTCTTGGGAGGAACTGGAATCTACTTCCACTACATTTCTGATCAACCATAGATACTCTGCCCCTCCACTACTTTCCACTATGAACATGACACAAAGTACACATTTCAGCCTTCTTTCATGGGGTACCAACATCTTTCCTTTCCCATCAAATGTTATTTTCTGAGGACTGTTGGCTTTTTTCCAGCCTTGCCCTTTGCTGTTGGCATATTACTGTCTGTGCCCTGCTGAAGCCAAGTTTTGGGGTTTCCTGTGGTCTATCCTCTACATGCCCCATTCCTTTAGTTGATCCTATCAGGTTCTACCTGACTATTTTCCTTTGCTGGGTTGTGTTATCATCTACACTTCGGTGATTGCAATTTATCCTAGTGCAGGATCTGAGTGAAAACTTGTGCCACCTGCTTTTTCCCCTGGAATATCAAATTAGGTGGCAGCATTGAGAGTATTTTTCCATGATGCTTCTGATTTGCACGTCGAATTGGCAGGAAAAACCTTTATTTTTACGATATATTTTTCTTTGCAGAAGAGAAATTCCTTTTCATAATGTTCTGCTATAATTTAGAAACTATCTCCTTAGACCTCATTTTCCCATTAAACATCTCCAGCCCTATTTAGGACATTCAAAGAGGGGTCAAGCAAGGAAAATCCAGGAGTGGGGATTCAGCTGTTCTTGCAGTGGGGTTATGCATCCTGCTAGCATCAAGAGCAGGTTGCTTTGACCCTTCCTTCCTGTGATCAGATATCCCCAAGCAGCTCTGCTCAGCTCCTTGTCCCTGGCAGGAGGCAGCCTGGCTGGTGACACCCCAGGGGACCCGGAGCTGTATGTGAGGTGGTTGCAGATTGTGACGTTCCTCCCTGTGATGGCCTTTGGCACACCACCCTGGCTCTGCTGTGACTACTGGGTATGTACACCAATGACCTGCAAAGAAGGTCACGTCTGTTCCTTAAGGAAGAATTACACCCTAAAAGCCATAAAAAACAAAAGCCATTAGTAGCCCCTGTTGGGGAAAGTTGGTGCTAAAATTCACTGTACTAATTACGACACCCATGAAAGCCCACAAAGAATTATTGCATGATCTCAACATTGCTTTTTTTCTGCATAACTATTGTGAGTTTTCACCACTTCATGCTTTGGCTATATGCAACCATATGGCTGGTACCCACAACGCCTGTAGGTGTGACAATATCACACCTGTCCCTCTATCACTTTTGTTGCTGGAATTGTTTAAGTATTATTTGGTCAAATAGTTGATAACTACACTATTATGAAGCCCACAGATTTGTCTTCAAGATTTGGAGGTGTTCAAGACCAGGTTGGATGGAGCCCTGGGCAGCCTGGTCTGGTACCAGATCTGGAGGTGGCCCTGCCTGTGGCAGGGGGTTGGAAATTATTAATCCTTGCGGTCCCTTCCAACACAAGCCATTCTATGATTCTATGATTTCTTAAAATGTTTGGTAGAGTTTTCCCAGAGGTGTTGCCACTAGAGCACTCCAAGGAGGAAGTGATTCCTTAAATATTGAGAGATTGCCATTAGATCACTTTACCAGCAACAAAAGAGTTTGTTAAAGACATCAGCACCCCAGAGGATGTCACTCCCCCAGCCAGCTTTCAGATGGGCAAAACCCCACCATCTCAATCCCATTTGTCAGCCATCAGGATTGCCATGTTGCAATTTAGAGATCTCTGCCTAAGGAAAGATCTGTTTTCTTTCCTCTTGCTTTGCTGTGGATTCCTCTTACCAGGTATTCCTTTTATCTCCCATTCCTGTGCAGGTTCTGAATCTTACCCGGCAATGCATACAGAGGCACAGGAATTTTGTGGTGCCACTCATCATAAAATACAGCAAGGAATGGCTTAGTTCAGGGTACCCTATCTTCCGCCCGGTGTGGTGGCTCAGTCCCACGGACCCAACTGCTTTCACCGTTGAGGATGAATTTCTCATTGGAGATGAGGTAGGGAATGTAGAGACAATTTCTCTCAAGGGTAATTTGGGAAAATACAGAGCTTCCTGCAGTTGTCCACTCCTTCACACCCTCTTCAAGTACAGAGCTCAAATAGAGAGTGCTCAAAACTGAGATGTTGATGGAGTCCTGTTGGCTCCTTCAGTTTTGAAATGTAGAATGTATTCAAAATGGAGAGTCAACAGGACTTTTTTTTTTTTTTTAATGTCAAGGTATTTTTCAGCCCTTTGTGGCAAAAGGAATCTCCTGATTGTCATCATTGCTTATTTCCTTCATATCTTCTGGGGGTTTTAATTCCATTACTTGGAGCTACAAGCCAAGGGTTCATCCAAGGTTGATGGTGGCTCACAGAACCTAATTTGATCCCAGTAGCTCAAGATTTTGGCAGTTGCTATGTATATATATGTAGGAATATAAATACATACTTTATTGTATATTTTGTTCTTGAAAACACTATTATTTATTCATACATTAACTTTGCAGCAAAGTCTTGTGCTGCCTTTGCACAGGGATGCTGCCAAGGAGTGTGGAGGAGGTACAATCTACCTAAGAATATCCAAAACTCAAAAGCCAAGTTCATTAGGGGCTTGTTGCTTGTTTTAACAGCAAAGCAATTTCTGTTGCAGAGTTATCTATCTTCTCAGGTTCTGCTTGCAGCCTCTGATCAATATTGCAATATTAAAATCTGGAGGCTTGACTTTCTTATTGCAAATTCTGTAGATTTGATTTATAGCTTTTTGGGGGGAGGGTTGTTTTCAAGGAAAATTTACATCACTGCAGAAAACTGATAAAATATTCTCCTACTTTACAAGCTTGTGTAATCAGGTGGGACGTTGTAAAACTACAGATCTTTAGCATAAGTGAATTGGAATGGCACTGTTTGAGAGAAGAGACATTTCCTTGGTCCTGATGTACTACAGAGTGCGTATTCAGGCAGTGGCGATGGTATTGGTTATAACTGTAAGCAAGTTAAAACTTAGCTTCTTCTCCCCAAATTACTCAAATGGAAGAATCCCTGATGCAATGGAAATGGCAGGGCAGAAATGTGCTGTGTGTTAGCAGAGTGAGATTCCCGGTAAAACACAGCAAGCAGCCTTCTCTCTCAGGAGCTGCAAAGATATGGCTTGGCTGAGAGCTCCCAAAATACGGTAAAACATCAGGGTTGCTCCATCAGTGTGGCAGGGCCAAGCATTTCTGATAAAGTACCACATGAGGCCAGCAAAACCTCACATGATTTTGCTTCAAAAGAGACCGAGCTGGCAGGGAGGAGAGCCCAGATGGGGATGTTTTGACTTCCAGGCTGGCTTTTGGCAGCTGGAACAATCCAGATGCAATCCAAAGCCTGAGTTAGTGCCATTTGGAGTATGATTAATAATAATTTACTGGAAAATACATAAGGTAATTCTGTCCTGGTGTGTTTTGAGGTGAGGCTAAGTGTTAGGATGCTGTGATAAACTTTCTGAGCATCATGTTGCATGCGAGCATATCTGCAAGCTGCTCATAAAGATGGTTTTGTGCTATCACCGATGTTTTCCTGCTCCTGTCACCCAGACTTTTTTTTTGCAGTAACTCTGGCCTGGGAGGATCACCTTGGTTTGAAACCCTTTTTTTTTTTTTTTTTTTTTTTTTTGTTAGGCTGATTTTTACATTCATTACTTCCAGACCCATGTAATCTGCATGTCTTGGCAGCACACTTCCAAATTATTGAATCCTTCCAGGAAAGAGTGTTGATACATAACAGCAAGGAAACAAATGGCACTATTAAACAAACAAAAAACAAGCAAACAAACAAAAAAAACCCAACAGCATCACTTCACATCAGTGCTGTCTGAGTGAAAGTGAAAGCTGTAAGAGGTTGGGTTGTGCTGACAAATACATTTATAAAAGCCAAGAGGGTCCAGAGTGTTCCCTAAAGAGAGCCAAACACCATGATGTCATCTTAGGACATTGCTGCCCAAGGATCATCCACATTTAGTGAAGGGATTGACCAAGAGTACAAGAAATAGAGTACTAGGACTTGAATGATCTCACACATTATTTCTGCCTTCTGATACATTTTTCTTCATTTATTGGCTTTCCTGGAGTTTGTTTTTTTCATGGTTCCTTTCATAGTTTCCTTTCCATGTTGCTTGAGATATAATCTGTTATGTTGTTTATACTGAGCAAAGCTCTTCCTAGTCTTTAGATCCAGACTAAGTCTCCCAGAGAGGATGGCTTTGGAATCCCACCTTCTGAGCAACCTGGAACTAAAGATCCCACAAAATGTTTCTTTCTAATTAAAATCCAAGTTTCTGCATGGCTTGGTGTCAGATTGTCTTTGATTCTTGATTAGGTCATATTCAAGTGTCTTCAACTGGATCCCCCCAAGCACTTGGTCAGGGGAGAAAAGAGAAATTCCCATGACTGCCAATAATTCCCTCCACAGCTTAAAGGGTTGTATGTCACCAAATTCCTCACAACTCTGTAAAATCTCCTCAAAAGCTGCTTTGAATAAGCCTGAGCCTTCCTGCATCCATCCTGGCCTGCTCAACTTTTAGGCCAAAGCTTTGTTTTCTGAAATCTTCAGATTTCTGATGTTAATTCAGTTCAGGTGTTCTAAAATATGGCTTGGGTGGATTCTGGAGTCTTTTTCTTCCAAAATATGCATTGGACGGAGACTACACAACTTGTTGATGTTGTTTTTTCTTCCAAAATACAAATTGGACAGACTCTCACAGCTTGGTCAAATAAGGGACATTACATCACCCCTTCCCACTCTTGTTTAGTAAACCTTGCCCATGCGAACAATGACCTCTGCTGCTTGCGCACGTGGATACTCTCATTTGCAGCCAAAGTTGCTGATTTTCTCTGCCACTGCCTCAACTGACCCTGCTAAATTACTTTCTCTTTCCCTGTTTCACTGCAGGTCCTGGTGGCTCCAATAACAGAAAAAGGGCAAACATGGCGAGATATCTACCTGCCTGGAGAAGGGTGCCGGTGGCGGGACACCAACAGTGCTCGTGTGTTTGATGGAGGCACTGTCCTCAGGAACTACTCTGTCAGCCTTGAAGAGGTGCCAGTTTTTGAAAAGACCTCCTAAATTCAGATTGTCTCGGGTTTAAAGAAGCTGATCACCTTCAGCACTGGCCAAATGTGGTCTGCTCTTCCTTAAAGATGTTTCAGCCTATTTGCACTTTTCCAAGACTACTTTTTTTATTATTTCAGCAAAAATTCTTTGAATCATTTATTATTTGCTGCTATTCTTAAACAACACCAATACAGCTTGGGCACAAATATACATCCACACCACATCCACTTAAACCTTTCTGGGGTTTTCCCAGATATTTGTGTGTATGCAATTGGACAGGCTCATCCAGCCCTCACAGTAGTGGATTTTCCAGAATCTGATAGAAATGAACATCACCTACTGGTATGGGATTTATGCATTTAAAGACAAGTTTACACAAAGGAAACGACAGTACTATTGATGTGCATGGACATCACATGCTAAATGCTACCTTTTTCTCTCATCTGATGCTGCAAATGGGCCTCCAAAAGAGCTTTTGGTGGTGAGTGAGTGACTTGGATGATAATTGCGAAACTATGTGAATTTCAGTGAGTTTCTTTTGAAGAGCAACTCAGTCAAGCAAAGTAGAATGTCTAATAGAGCCTGATGTGGATGGACAGGATGACTGCTCACTTCGGGATAAAGAATCCAGGACCCAGCATCCCATGCATTACCTATAAGGCAAACTCCAGCGTGCCTGATCCACTACTCTTCACTAATTGTCGAATTTTATGCTTTTTCTCAATTATTTCTTGAGGTACGAGTGGGAACCATTGGATCCAGCCTGTCCAGTAGAAAATTTTTGGATGGTGCTGTGTGGAGCCAGGAGTTCCTTATAGATCCCTTCCAACTTGGGATATTCTGTGATCTTCATGGGCAAAGTAGATGTTAGGAATGTTGAATAAGCACTGAAGTGGATTATGCTAGCTCTTCAGATAACCCAAGATACAGAGTAGCACATGGATGAACAGAGAGAAGGTTTTGGAGGCTTGCATCTGAGTTAACAGATCACAGTCTGTGGGAAACTAAAGGCCCTGTTTTGGTTCACTCACTTGGTTTGAAGCAAAACCCAGTGTGCTGAATCTTTGTTTAGGATAAAGCCCTAAATCTTACTGGTTTCAGATGGATAGAAAATGTGGAGCACAGATTTCTGTGCACAGATTAAATCACTGCAAATCCCAATGGTGCTGGCATCTTTCTCCAGACCTTCCTCAAACTCAAACTGAAAACTCTATCAGTTTTTGCTATACTTGGCCTCTGAAAAATCACTAACTTGAATCCAGGCAAGAGGCTGGCTGAAGATTAAAATAATAACAATAAATAAAAAGCTCACACATGATGCATGTTTAAAAAATAGAACACCACCATGTGATGTAACAAAGTCAGTAGCCAATTTGTTTCTGACTGTTAATAGGGTACGCCATGTTTCTAGAGAGAATTTTGCATAATTTGAGTTTCCTGCTCTGTGATGCTGATGTGCTGGGGTTTTTTGTGAATGGGCTGTTTCCACGTTACAAAGGGTGCTGTCATGTCATTGCCAGCTAAGATCATATTGCTAATGCATTTTCTACTTTACGAGCAATTGGATATTAAAGACTGTATATGGAGTCATCGTAGTGTTTATGGAATGTTTACTGATGTATCCTTGACTTAAAGTACTGGCCCACCTTGGTCTTAGTGTCTCTGGGCATTGGGTGATGCGTTCTCCATATCATGTCTCCTTCTTTGTACCTGTGTTAAGAGGCACAAATGTTTCCACTTGCCAAAAACAATTCCAGGACATAAATAACGAAAGCTGCCTTATTTGCTGTGGTTGGCAAAAATGGTTGAGAACCTAGCATCTTTTTTTTTTCTCCATTATATTAAGCATGTGATTTTTTTTTTGGGGGGGGGGGAAGGGGGGAGGAGTAGGGGGGTGAAAGAAATGACTTTCCCTTTCCCTTTCACTTTCCCATTCCCTTTCCTTTCCCTATATTTAAGTGGTTCAGATGTACTGTTGAAAGTCTTTGTCAGTGGTACACATTTGGGTTCCAGTTCTGAGTTATAACATTCATGGTGCAATGGTGAATTACAGGTCTGCTGGAGTGGTGTAATGGGCTGTATATCTGCATGGGGATTGCCAAAGTGCCCAAAAGGTACAGAACTGTCCTGAAATCAGTGGCACTGACTATTTCAAAGTCCATCTCCATGCTTTTTATTTTTATTTGTTTATTATAATTGTTGGTATTTGTCCATTTGGATGGTGCTGCCCCAGGGCTTGCTTTATTTGCACATGAGGCATGTGCCATTGTGTTCCCAAAGGAATGAAAGAATGGATCCAGTCCTGGTACACCTCCTAGAGCAGAAACTCCCAGCAGCAGGGATGAGGAATGTGGATAACTGAGGAAGTGCATCAGGCCACAAACTGTAGCATCTGATGCACGGACTCAGATGTGAATGATCCAAATTGTCTATTACAAGTTCTCGCATCACTTCTATGCCTTCACAAGTTTTCTTTTTCTAGCTTTCCCATCCACCCCTACAACTTTCCCATCCACCTTTACATGTCAACAGAGCATTCTACAAAACACTCTTCAACCATTCACACAGGCACTTGTCCAATCAGAGCCGTGAGACGTTCCTTCTTCTTCTAGAGGTGTCCTTGGTTCTCATGCTGTTTATCTTGCTCCACAGCTTCTGCTCTGAACAGTTTTTCTTGTATTCCCACAATAAACTCTTCTTGGAAAGGCAGAAATTGCCTTGAAAACTTTGTGTGTGTACTTACAAATATGTATAAAATTACATAATTGTATAATATACTTAAAGATGACTTGAAGACTACCTTTAGAGCCTCTAGCAAAATTCAGCAGTTTCCAAAACTCTACTTTAAGATTTTCCTGAAGTCAACTTTAAGATTTAGTGGCTAGCACACTTTAAGTCTTATCTAAAGCTGACTTGAAGACAAAGTCCTCAAGTCAACATTAAGACTTTCCTTGTCTCCAGGAGATTTAATCATTTCCTATGATCAAATCTAAGATTTTAGTCTCCAGTAGATTAGAGAGTTTCTTCAAAATGACTGTAAGACTCTAAACTCGTAGAAGTCTGAGATTCCCTTTCAAAATGTCAGTGGGCAATGGGCAAGACCAGCCCAAATATAGGAAGACAGTTTGCCATGCTTTTTGAGCCATACTCAGCTTGTTCAGTAGTTTGGGCTGAAACACCACTAGCAGCAAAATCTCAGATATATAATGCCAAACACTGCAGTACACAAGACTCTGAAGGTTATAGAAAGCTCTACACAGGTTCCTCAAATTGCACATGGAGGAGCCTGGGGTGAGCATAAACAGGCAGAGACAATTGCCTTCAGGTATTTCACCTTATTCATCTTTTTCAGCTCTGATGAAAGCAGGGAGAAGGAGATGACTGTCTCCCTCTACTTCGCTCTTGTGAAGCCCCATCTGGAACACTGCATTCAGACCTGGGGCCACAGCTCAAGAAAGATGGAAAATGAGTATAGATGAGCAGAGCAGAGTCTTTGGAAATTTTTGTGGATGTAATTTTTTAATATCTTTTTCAGCTCTGATTAAGGTACTTTGTGGAGTCCCACAGAAGAATGTTTAGGGATATTATTACTATTTTAAGATTTGGCCTCGCTGAAAATTGTAACCAACACACTAATCACGGGAAGAACAGCCTACAAAAACATGGTTTCAGTTGCTTCTTGTGCTTTCACCAGAAACAAAGGCATTTTTTGCTTCCCCTTTCAGATCATGCTCACGTAGCTTTTACAGGTTTTCTGCAATAAAGCTCCGTCAGTGTCTTGCTCCCTTGCAGAGGAAGGAAGGTTACAACTCCACTGGTATGTACCATTTATCAGTTATTTCTCTCTTTATGATAGGAAAAACGCAACATGTAACATTCACAGAATGATTTCCTGTTCTGCTGCAGATAATCTCTCTGCCCTCCACTTCTGAGATGGTGAGTAACAACCTTGCTTCAGTCTGCTGGGTTTTTTTCATCAAGACCCAATATTTCACATGCATATGCTCTTTCCTAAACATGTCCACATTCATGTGTTACCCTTCTCCCTTTGTGTCTATTATCTCACAGTTTGCAGTCCCGTTTCTGTCTTCGTTCAGTTCTCTCCTGTTGTAACAGGAGGATTTTTTGATCGTTACAAAGCAGGGCTCAAATGGCTTAGGTTTGGGTATTTCCATGGGCTGCATTAAGTGATTTGTGGGAAAAGGTGATGTTTTCAGTTGTGTCGTAAGTTGTGGTTGTTTGTTTTTTTTATTTTTAAAATTGCAACCCCCTTTCCAACCTAAAAGCTCATGGAGAACAACATTAATGTGGATACTCTGCAGCTCATAAAGGAAAAGGCTATGAAATTTGCTGCTAAAAGCAAACCCATACCCTTTGAAGTTTTATTTCCAGCAGCTGCAGAGAGCACAGCTGTCCTCTGTCCATGAGGTAATCCAGCAGAAGAGGCAGCAGGGACCACGTCCCTGGTGTCGCATCGGTGCTGCATTAAAACCTTGCCATGGCTACAAGCCCAGCTGTCTGCGAGATGGTCCTCACACCCTCCCCAGGTAGGTCTGACTTTGGCAAGAAGGGACAACAGAGGAAATATCAGCATTTAACTGTAATGGTGCTTCACTCACTGGTGGCTGGTTGATTTAGCTGCTGCAATAATGTGACCTCTTGCCAGGTCTTATTATCACTGAGGTTCCTTCCAGTGCTTCAGTTTTGCAGGGAGAGTAGATGACCTTTCCATCATTTCTGTTGAAGTGACATGCCATCTCCGAAGGATAGCAAAAAACAAAGTAAGTTATGCTTGACTTCCAGTCTGTTGAGGCACAGGTGAAAGATGAGAAAGGGAGAGGCAGCAAGGAAAGTAATTTAGCAGCTCATTTATTTTCTGTATCTATGAGAACATTTGTTTCTGAAGTGCACCTGTCTTAAAAGATTTGACTTGTTGTGAATGGCAAATGAAAGCTTCTCACTGATGCAGTGTAGCTGGGATTAAGAGAACCTCTCCAACAGACAATGTGGTTCCCTGACCCCACTGGTTTCATAACATCTATCTAATAGTAGTGGCAACAAACTCTTTTTCAGTTCCAGGTGAAGGCTGCCTGGCTTGTTTAAGGGGTTATAGCCTGTGCTTGGTAAGAGCAAGGATGCTGCCTACCTAGATTCCTGCTTGGGGAAATAGCTTCTGCCTCTAGCATTTATGCAGGCATTTCTTCATTACCTCTGTGTGTGGAGGTTAAATTTGGGCAAGACTTGTTGCTCCTTCTAAGAAACTGCTGAGCTTTTGCTTTACCTATTGGCTGCAGTGATTCCACTGGAATTCTGCAGAATCATGTAGGGTCAGTGAGAGCTTGAAAGTGTCTGTGTCAGTGAGTTTAGCAAGCTTCACCTAAAAATCCACAGTCACCTTTCATCAGGGATGTAAACCATGGGCTTTTAGGCACTCTAGGTCCTTAGAAAGGGAGAGAAGAGGCAAGTGCAGAAGATACATCAGATCCTAGAGGAGATGTCTCCTGTTTCAGAAGTGACCCTTCAACATGTCCTCTTCCCACCTACAGCAGAAGGGTCTTTGAAGAGGTGATTCAGCTTACTCAGATTTGCTTCTCCAAAAGTGTGGTGATGGATGTGTGCTGCTCACTCAGTCTATATTTGTTGCACTAAAAAAAGAGAAACAGATGATTGTAAATGATGTCCACCTTAAAAATGGACTTGAGAGGACTCAGATTGGCACTTAGGCTACTAAACAGGGCTGCAAATTCTTCCAGCTGCAAGGTCTGGTTAAGCAACGGGGAAAGGAAGCTGTGTTTTTGTGTATGTCCAAATTCAGCCTAATTTGTTGCCTCATTTATTTTCTGTATCTATGCAAAAATTTATTTTTGAATTGCATTTGGTTACTCATCCTGAAGGGCTCCTAGTGTTTTCTTGCTGACTTGTTTTCTTTGGGGTTATTTGGAGCAAATGTTGACATTTCAGTTTCACTGTGTTTTTGGTCTACACAGCATTGGAATCTGCCGTCATTTTGGTGAGTTCTGCCTGCATGTCTCTTTGTGGATCTCCTGTTGTAAGTAGAAATATGAACGAAAATGTATCCTTTCTCAAGTTCATGTTGAAAGGAGTAAAAGTTGCTTTTGGAAGTTTAAGTTAAATGCATTTGGAGGAATGTGTTCCGCGGCACACATTTGAAAGCAATTTAAATTAAAAGTGTATATCTTGAACAAAAAACAATTACATGGTCATTAATTCTAAAAAGTTTCACTGTGGAAAATATTCAATCTACAGTTTCATCATTTAATTTCAGTTCTAAAAGTGAGCTGACTGAGAGAAGAGCCTTCCCCCATCTCTCACATCATGTAAAAGCATTTATAAGGAAGGAAAAGATGTGGAGTAACGTGCAATAGAATGTCAAAACAGAATCCCCTGTCCGATCCCCATGCTTCACTAAGGTGTGTATCTCCTGCTTATTTTGCATGAAATGATGTTTTCTCTCAGCTGTGCAACACATAAAACTCTAATTGACCTTATTCTTTGCTTCAAATATTTTAAAATGTTTAAAAGAACCAATTTTACATAGGTTCATTCTCGACTTCTCTCGAATGGAGAACTTCTCATGGAATTAGCGTTGCAGAAATTCCTGTTCCACGTCCTTATCAACTGTTACGTCTAACTATGCACTGTGTCACTGCTTGCTCCTTTTGATATTGTGTGTAAAATAATTGTGCTACCACAATGTCTCTTGAGCAACGAACTGATAGACAGTGCTGAGCTGGGGGGGCAAGATGAAGGCAGGAAATGCTTGAAGAAAACCACACTGCTGTGACTGAGTTCGTTCTCTTGGGTTTCACTGACCGCTGGGAGGTGAAGTTACCTTTGTTTGGGCTCTTCCTGCTCATCTATGTCACCACGCTGGGGGGCAACGCTGGCATCATCGTACTCGTCCGGCTCAATGCCTCTCTTCACACCCCCATGTACTATTTCCTGAGCAATTTATCTTTCTTAGACCTCAGCTATGCCTCCACCATTGCTCCCAAGCTGCTGGTGAATCTCGTAGCGCAGCACACCAACATTTCCTTCTTTGGTTGTGCTACACAGATGTTTCTCTTTGCTGCTCTGGCTGATGCTGAGTGCTTCCTTTTGGCTGTGATGGCCTATGACCGCTACATGGCCATCTGTCAGCCTTTTCTCTACTCCGTTGCCATGTCGCGCCGGGCCTGCGCCTCCATGGTAGCTGGGGCTTATCTCAGCGGGGGTCTGACCTCGCTGGTGCACACGTCTTTCACGTTCACCCTGTCCTTCTGTGGCTCCAACACCATCAACCACTTCTTCTGCGACATTCCCCCACTGCTGGAGCTCTCCTGCTCAAGCACCACGGTCAACGAAGTGCTTCTCATCACCTTGTGCGGTTTCATACAAACCAGCTCCTTCCTGGTCATCGTCATCTCCTACGCCTGCATCCTTGGCACCATCCTCCAGCTCCATACGGCAGAGGGCAGGCACAAGGCCTTCTCCACCTGCATCTCTCACCTCATGGCTGTTGGATTCTTCTATGGCTCCCTCCTCTTCATGTACTTACGGCCCAGCTCCAGCTACTCATTGGACACCGACAAGCTGATTGCTTTGTTTTACACTGTCATCCTTCCCATGCTGAACCCCGTGATTTACAGCTTGAGGAACAAGGAGGTGAGGGAAGCCTTAAGAAGGTCACTAGAGAGAAAAGTGTTTTCTCAGTCATTTACTTAGCAGGAAAAACTACATCTAAGTGCTGATAGAGTAGCTCTGGCTCATCGCTGCGCAGTCATTAAATCTGTCTAATACCTGTTCCTGTTTTTCCTATCATCTCCATCTCAACTGGTTTCCACAGTTGTATTTTGTTGTTGCTGGAAATAAAAAAGGGGTTATGTAGTGAGTATTTTCCTAAGGCAGAAACCTAAAATAAGGCTAATTTTTATTTCAAGAACCTATCTGTCTGCTATTTCACCAAAGGGAATCACTCCCAGATACGGGCATCTACAGTTTTACATTTCTTACATTTAGCGAGGTTACCTTCAACCTCCATATTTCATAGATGAATCCTCTGTCATGCATTTAAGAACTTACGGTTGGTTGTTAAAAATAGAGCAATTGTATTCTGGATTAAGCAGCTCACCTGTACTTTTTGTAGAGGTATTTTGTAACACCTATTCAGAGGCATGACTGTGATCCGTCTTTTCTGGAAAATGAGTTATGTCTACTTTTGACTGCAGATGTTTAAATTGAATAAAGTAATTGAAAACTTTCAGATGATGGTTTTCCTTCTCTGATGGAGTGAATAACTTTTTCCAGCATCTGGAAAGTAAAACTTCTTTTGTTGCGTGTGACTGATTACGTACTAAAACATTTTCAAAGTGTCTTTAGCTCTAATGCACAATAAAAATGTTCAATTTTTTAATGATTCTTCAATATCTTTGATTATAAGTTCCTTATGATAATCAGCAGACATTTGTACGATTTTATCAAGGTTCAAAGCCACACTATAAGTGTCTGTGTCAGGACTCAAAGTGCTTTAGCAAGCATTAATTGCCCTGATCAGGCTCACCTGAAACCCCCACCCCCCACATTCAGGAGCTTTATTTAAGCCCAAGTCTGGGGTGTTGCTTTTATTCTCCTTTTGATGTATGTTAGAGGAGCCCTAGTTTTTGCTTAGCCCACAGAGCATCTTGATCCAGATCTCAACCCATGGGCTGAATTTCTCATTTGACTCCAGCCGTGCCTTGACCCTCTGACACCTACCACTCAGGTGTACCTGGTGATCACCAGACTTGATCCTAGCCCTTACTTGTGAGCTGACTTCTGGTCTTGGACTTGGACCTGTCTTATCACAATGGCACTGCCTGGTGTTCAATGGTAGGTTGTATATTTGTGTCGTTAAAGAGAACACCCTTAACTTGTTCATGGAGCTATGTTGTTGGAATGTCACCAGCTATCTATATTTGCTCAGTATCTTCAGTGATGTTCCCCAGATTGCACTGTGATAAAGTCAAAAGTCGCAATATGTTCATGGCACAGCACAGCAATATCCAGCAACAGGCAGGTTAGATGTTAGGGGGAAATTTTTACAGGGTGGTGAGGTCCTGGCACATTCTGCATGGAGAGGTTGTGGATTCCCCCATCCCTGGATTCCTGGTTGTGAATCCCCAACCCAAGGCTAGACTGGATGGGGCCATGGGCAGCTTGATATGGTGGGGGGCAATAAGTCCACAGCAGGGGCTGGGACTAGATGGACTTTAAGGTCCCTTCCAACCCAAACTTTCTGTGGTTCTATGATTCTGTGATCTCATCAAAGAGAAATTTGATCTCATCTGAGGAGCTGTTGCAAAGACCAAATCAAGACAGAAACCAAAGAGAGATTTGGATGATTGGACTGCTGCCATTTTGCTGTGTTCTTACAAAAACTGATGTTATCTAGATTGGTTCCCATTACTAAGACTAATGAACAGTAAAAGATTATCTTCATTTGATCATACATGGTTTCCACATGTACCAATCACTTATGGCATGAATTAGGTCAACTTAATGTCTTTATAAACATCATCTTTAAGAATCAGAAATACTACAAATCTTCTCAGGATGACATTGTGATGTAATTAGCTTCCATCTCTCAGGGGACATAAAGTGCAGTATAATTGCCATGCTACTGTGGCCTGGCTGTCCAATATATAATTGCTTAAGACTTTTTCTGAGTGTATGAACACAGCGCTGCAGCTAAGTGCCTGCCTCTTTGGAATAAAAATTAAAAATCAGAGGAAATTGGCAAGGCATAGATGAGCTGCATAATTCTTGTTACTTCATGTAAAAATCAGTCCTTATTGAAGTTTGCCTTGGAAAGTAAGTATTTGCTGCTGAAAGTTGCATGTTGTTTGATTCTGCAGAACTACTGTAACTATGCCTGAATCAAATCTTAGTTACAACAGTATGTCTGTATTATGTGGGCTAAGACAGCATAAAAGAAAATAAAGAGGTTTGTCTCATCTTAATTTTTAAAGAAAGATTTTCATCCATAAGTGTGGACCTCTGCTGGGCTTTTTTTTTGTTTGTTTGTTTGTTTGGTTGGTTGGTTGGTTTCCAGCTTGGATTGCAAGGAACAAGCGCAGGATAAGCACAGGTACTGAAAAGCATGTTTGCACTAAGATTTAGGGTTGAGATCACATAACTTATGTTGGGGCTCTGTAGGTAACTATTTTAGGCTTAATGCCCTTAGATTCTCACCCTCAGATATGTGTCTTAGGAGCAAGCATGGAATAGATATGATGCATGCCACCCTACCGGTGCCTT
Organism: Tetrao urogallus; assembly: GCF_951394365.1. Taxonomy (NCBI): domain Eukaryota; kingdom Metazoa; phylum Chordata; class Aves; order Galliformes; family Phasianidae; genus Tetrao; species Tetrao urogallus. The sequence continues at coordinate 5,069,180 of NC_136819.1, forward strand.
TTACTTCTCTCTGCTAAATTTAAGAAGCCTGGAAACATTTGTAGACTAAAATTTGGTTGCCATTCACAGAGTGAGCTTTATATTGATTTGATAGCAACTAAAATTATATCTGGTGTAGGTTCTTCTGTTGTCAATAAAAACACGTCCTCACCCAAGAACACAGTTCATTCAATGTCACTGCTCACTGCAGAGAAAGGGAGTCTATGCAAATGCCTCCTACTAGGCACCAAGATTTTAGATAGCTTGTTTGGATGGAATAAATGAATGGGTTAATTAGATTTCATTATCTAGGTAGTGATATTTCTCATAGTGAAATGTGTTTCGGGAACTTTGGGAACTGTTTTTCTCAAGTCACTATGTGCTTGTTGACAATCGGTATGAGCACTGCATGTTTCCTTAGCCCACTAATTTTTTAAGCACTAACAAACCTTTCATTTTTAAGCACTAACAAACCTTTCATCATCATTCTTATTTTTCTGGATGGCAGACAGCACACCAGTGAAACTCAATGGCTTCAGGAAACTGCACATCACCAACCACGTTCATTCTGTCTGGATTGACAGACAATCCAAAGCTGCAGATGCCTCTCTTCATGGTGTTTTTAGCCATCTACACCACCACTTTACTAACAAATCTGGGTCTCATTACATTAATCAGCATAGATCTCCAGCTTCAAACACCAATGTATTTTTTCCTTCAAAATCTGTCTTTCACAGATGCTGTTTATTCTACAGTCATTACTCCCAAAATGTTGGCTACATTTTTAGAAGAGACAAAAGCAATTTCATACAGAGGTTGCATTCTGCAGTACTTTAGCTTTGTTTTGTTGACAATCTCAGAGTGCCTGCTGCTAGCTGTGATGGCATATGACCGGTATGTGGCCATCTGTAAACCTCTGCTTTATACTGTCATCATGACCAAGGCGGTCTGCTGGAGGCTGGTGAAAGGTTTGTACTTCTTGGCCCTCCTGAACTCTCTGGTGCACACCAGTGGCTTGCTAAAACTATCCTTTTGCTCTTCAAATATGGTAAACCATTTCTTTTGTGATAACAGCCCTCTCTTCCATATTTCTTCTTCCAGTACCACTCTCAATGAGCTGCTGGTTTTCATTTTTGGCAGCTTGTTTGTGATGAGCAGCATCATTTGCATCCTCATCTCATATATTTTCATTATTCTGACTGTGGTGAGGATCCGCTCCAGGAAGAGGAAGTACAAGGCCTTTTCCACCTGTACCTCTCACCTGATGGCTGTCTCTTTGTTCCACGGAACAATTGTCTTTATGTATTTCCGACCAGTCAACAACTTTTCTCTGGACAAGGACAAAATTGCATCGTTGTTCTACACTGTGGTGATCCCTATGCTGAACCCTCTCATCTACAGCTGGAGGAACAAGGAGGTAAAAGATGCTCTACACAGGGCCATAGCCACCAGTGTTTCACTGACTTTCTGGCAATCCAGAGAGATCCCAACTTGAGGTTTATGGGATGATTCTTCACAAATAATTTGAAATTAGAAACCACTTAAACACATATTCACTTTAAATTTCCATTGGCTTTACATGTTAAATATGTTTTATTATACTTGAGCACTATTTTGAAGAGAGTATTTCCTGGTCTGAAATTTACTGTATGTGGGGCAGCATTCATTTTCCTGAACTTGTGTCAAAATACAATTTCAGTGTAAGCTAAAAGAGAGTTTGCAGAATGTTACCAAGGTTATGTGACTCCTGAAATTGAATTCATGCTGCGATCAGGGATGAGCTATAGAAACAACTGATTATTACAAAAACAAATGAAGTATGTGTTTTGTGTTTTTCATTCTTAAAAAGTTGTCTGATTGTTTATCCCTAAAATCAAAAAACATGAATGGTTCAATTTGCAGTCACGATGGGAGAAAAGTAAATGCAAAGAGAGGTATCTCATCCCTACATAAGGCTGCCTTGAAGATGAACGAGTAGCATCATCTATCATGAAATGAACAATTCTCAACATCAGACCATGCTTCCCTTCAGGCAAAATTTGAGGCTTTATTTTCTCTTTAAAGCTTTGGATTGACTATATCCTTAAACAGGTAGAAGAGTCTGAGCCCACCTCTCTACTAGTGTAGCAAGTAAGAATTTTCTGCTACCAGTTCCCTACTCTGTCCAAGGAAGGTCTTTGTAGAGATACTCTTATTGATGCATCCACTTTCAAGCTCACTGCAACACAAGTGAAGTCAGTCTCTCCCTTTTGCACATCTCTAGTGTGGAAGAGCTGGAGGCACTCAGATCTTAAACAAGAAGCTCAGTGTAGCATCATAGAGATAAGTACATATTCAAAAAACAACTTGCCTGTAAATAGAGATGAGAAGTGGAGACCTCAGGCTTGAGATATAGAGAAAACAAGGAAAGGAAGAAAGTGGATTCACATGGATTTTATGTTAATGTGTTTCTGCTGTAATGTCTGTGCACTCACAATGCCAGATAATCAGTGCTAGAAGCGTGCTGAAGGTACAATCATGCCCTCTGTTGTGACAGCTCACAGAACAAAAATATTTGGAATAGGACATGAAGGTGACTATATGTCACCAATGCATAGGATCTCAGTGTACTCACTGGACACTCATGGCCATTGCTCATAAATGAGCTGTCTCAGTGTCAAAGTGGCTTTGACTTTATTGTGTATTTACATCCCATGTAATGAGACTCTCAGTCACTCGATAATGACAGAAGCATTTGTAAACATCACTTGCTTTTCTTGTGGGACAATTCAACAGAGAGCAATTATTCTACAACAAAAGCATGTTTTTAAATAGGAATATTAATTGGTACTAGCCAGTTGTTCTGGGTATCTGGATGGAAAAATATAAATGCACATTTATTTCCACCTTACCTCTTTTTTCATCTCAGAAGGGGATTTTCTAATGGCACATTGGACTGCTTCCCATTGTCAAGCAGGAAGGCTTTAGAGCAGTAAGTATAACTTGCAGGTGACCATGGAATGAACTAAGTATAGCTTCCACTGTTTGCTGTTTTTTCTTTCATTTATGGGATGAACCTTGCTGGGCAATCTAGGAATGATATAAATCATCAGGTGTGAGCCACAACTGTACACTCTAGAGCTTTGCCCTGGACTGGCTGTGAGCAGTGTGGAGCTCTGCTCGTTGCCTACAAAAGGGGTGAAGTTCATCATCCATGAGCAGCACTGCACCCATCACTTGACAGAGTGAAGCGCAGTCTTCCGGATTACAGGTGACAAAGCTCTCTGCTTGATGCCGTGCTGAGGATTTCTTGGCACATTTCTTGTAAGATCAGGAATATTCATGTCTGGTAGCTGAAAAGTAACAGAAAATAGTGAGGAGGGATTTATTTGTTTCATTTTTATCTTGTCCGGTTCCACCATGCTACCAAATAATGTAGTGTAATAACACATTTGTTACATAGCCATCTTAAACCAATCACGTCCTTGTAACAGTGATGTGGATAATAGTAGGCAGCATGGTGGTCAATTTGAACATTTTTATTAACGTGGTAAGAGGTATGCAGTGTTTTGAGTACTTCATTTCACAGTAAATGCAGATAACAGGAGTTAGTTACCTTTCTGCAGCTTTTTGGTGGCTTGTTTGAAGGTCTGCAATAGTTTAGTTATGATGGCATTGCGGGAATCAAATGTTTCTGCATTAGAATTGGATAATATTATTTTTATTTCATGATCTCCGCTATCCTAGTTCTTTCTGGGAGTCCTTCTACTTAACTTGGGCAAGATCTCTGATAAGTTTACATCACTTATCCTCTAGACGAATCTTCCCAGGAACGCACACTCTGTGTATAGATGTATAGATGTATATTTTGTCATACACACTGCAAGAATATCCTGCACGAGAGCAAACCAGAGAACAAGACATGGCCTGCCCGAGGAAGCGCCTGAAGAGACATGGGAAGGCCTGGCATCATCCCCCAGTGCTCTTTGTTTAACGATAAGGACTTTAAAGAAAATCACCATATCAATAGGACAAGGGGAGCACCGAGACAGCTTGGAAACGACAGGATGACTACTGACTGGCACCAGATAACAAATAAATTCACAAGTAAATAGCAAATGCAAACCTTCTGATAAGATTGTGAACCTGGAGTACCCAGCCAGTGGGGAAACAGGGGAGGGGGGAGGCAAGGGGGAGCAAACAGGGTCTGAAGGCTGTCATGATGTGTCCTTAGGCGCGCTCCTGCTTGCGGTACGGCCTCCATTGCAATCGCGAATAAATTCTGCTTTTATCAGAGATACCGTCCTGACAAAAATTACTTGGATATTTCCTACAATTTGGGGGCTCGTCCAGGATTATTATCGCTTCTTTGGGAATTTCCCTACTGCCCTGCACAGGATAGGTGCACCCCGCTGATTGCAGCGGTCCTGTCTGGGTGCTGAGGTGACTCCTTGGGACGGCCGATAAAAAGCCGAGACTGTTTCATAAAGGACGGGCTCTGTGAAAGCCAAGGGGCAGGCAGGCACGGGCGTTGGCCATGGCGACCCGGTAACTTCGTGCACGGACCAAGGTAAGGGGATTTAACTCTTTCCTTGGGGGTTGATTGAGACTCTTGAGTGTGTGTGACTGAGACGCGCTGTCAGTGCGAAGCGAGTGCTAGTCCCGACCTGCGGTTCCGCTGTGCCGCGAGGGGCACGGCCAGGGATGGACGGAGCGGCTGTGTTGGTGGAAGGAAGAGTCTCGGGAGGGAGCTGCTGGTGTGCGGTACCCTGTGCACTTGATGAAGTGCCAGCAGTGTGCCCCTATTAATCCGAGAGTGTAGTACTGCTGAGGGATTGGGCCCAAAATCCGAGAATCAGAGTGTGGTAACCTGTGAGCTGGGGAGTTCACGGTAGAATTCTGGAGAGATGGGTAATAGGAGTTCCCGAGAGCAGGGGAAGAAGGTCTCCGGAATGGTGCCTAGAGAGAGCCAGCCCCTTGGGAGAAGTGTTTCAAAATTGGAAAATAATCCCAAAACTAGGAGAAGAACAGGGAAAAGATGTTTAAATACGGTATACAGTACAGAGCCACTACAGGGAAAATCATTATTTTGACCAAAATAGGAGTCTGACGAAAATAGGGCCTGTCAGACTTTGTATTTATGTGTAAACAGTAAGACTCCTTTTTCTGAAACAGAATTGGCTTAGGTCGCTTAATGAGTGCAAGAAGTAAAGAAATATTCCTCACGAGGAGTCGAAGTTCAAAGGAAATAGGAAAGAAAAGCAGAAAGATCATAAATGGGATCCCTTAGACAACTTCCCCCCCCCCTTCTGTGCAGGGTCCTAGAGAGAGGATGCGCTCTCGATTACCGAGGGAGTTGGAGTAATGCGAATGGGACCTGGATAGTTTTCCTTTCTCTAATACTAACCTTACTAATACTTCACTTTGTCTTCTTAGGGCAGTCTTAGGTCAAAGGGAAATAGGGTATGGCAATGCCTGCTGTTTTTACTAGAAGAAAAGTTAGGAGTTTCAAGAAGAATTCCTTAACTGAGGATCCTATAAGTGTAGCAGAACAATTAGATCAATTTCTAGGGCCTAATTTGTACTCATGGATGGAAATGGTGTTTATCATTGATACGTTGATTAAATGAATACAGAGGGAAGGTTGGGCTCTGGAGGGAAGCAGAGAGAGGAAGGATCCTGAGGATAAATTGAACTGATAATTATCACTGTCTTTGTGATTGTTAAATGTTTATGTCGTGAAAGTGTTATGTCGTGTACGAGGCTGTTATGGAACAAGGGGTGTCTAAAGTGATACGAGCAGACCCCCTGGGTTGTATTTTGGCTCACTGGAGAAACATTGTTGGTGAGCCAGGGGGAATATCGAATAAGAAACCAGGAACGTAAATGGAGTAATGGGACCAGTTTTATAATTGAGTGCCCTAATCATGAGACCAAGTGCTGGGTGTCTGTGGAAGCTGAGGAATTGTATTGTTTGATTTGTGGATTTTAAAGGCACTGGGAGAAACTGTCTTGATGGTTGTGGAAATGCAGTTGTTAACGGTATGTGGAAACGCAGTTGTTAATGGTATGTGGAATTGCAGTTGAGGGTACAAATAGTGGAATTGTGAAAAAATACAAAAAAAAAAATAATGGCAAAAAGGTTAAGGAAAAGAGTGAGTTTGGGATATTAGAGTTGGGCTGGCACGAGAACACATCCCCGCACCCCCCCCCCCCCCCCCCCACTGCGGCTTGTAAGAACAACTTGGAGTGGAAGAAAGAACTGGGGGCTGGAGCCTCCCGCTGTAACTGTGAAGAGTGTATTAGTTGTGAATGGGGATGGGACAGGACATTGGAAGTGAGAATAGCCGTCATCTGTAGAGCTGGGGAAACCCGATATCTCACTGTGAGCACTGGAAGCCTGGGGAGAGAAGGGGGTGAAACTGAAATATAATGTTAGTAATGGCTGTGATGATGAAAGTTTGGAAAGTGAAAAGGGTTTGGAAAAAACAAGCTGAGGAAGGCAAAGTTGAGCAAGGTGTAACAGGGATGTCCTTACCTAGAAGAAGAGGTAAGGGGAACCTGGAAGGACTCAGGGAGAGTTCCACCCCCACAGGACTGAAAGCAGCTGGGGAAGCAGGGTGAAGAGGTTATTTTCTGATACGGGTGCCTTTTACTCTGTGCTACATCAAGAATTATTACACGTAAATGATTTTTGTAATAGCTGTAGGAGCTACTGGCAAGAGAAGTTTACTTTTTTTCTTTTTTGGACCAATTAAATACAGGCTAGGAGAACAAGTAGGAATATATAAATTCTTGTACATGCCAGGTTCTCCAAAACGATTATTTGGGCATGACATGTTAGAATGTAGAGATCAAATTCAGTAGAGACGATTGGAGCTACTTGTCAAGCAAGACCAATGGACTGAAAATTTAAGTCTGGCTTTAACACAAACTGGGAAAAGCAATGTTGTACTCCCAGAAGTTATGTAAATCCTACATTGGGTATACACAGGATTGCAGGCCTCAGGGACGCCTGGCAGAGCCAAAAATGCAGCCCAATGAAAGTTAAGTTAAAGATGGGAGCCAGCCCAACCAGGGTGAAGCAATGCCCTTTGAGGATACAAGATTGTAGGAGGATAAAAGGAATAAAAATAACCTTTTGGATTATTAATTGGATAGAAATTCAAATACAACACCCCAATCTTGCAAATGAAAAATTGGATCGCAAGAGCTATAGTTTGGTACAAGATTTGAGGACAATTAATAGAAATGTTGAATATATACAACCCATGGAGTACATCTTTATTAACCAAGTTAAGGAATAAGTAGGTGGGGTTTACCGTTCTGGATTTGAAGTACACCTTTTTCTGCCTGGTTTTGCAAAAGAAAGTCTAAAATTATTTGCCTTTGAATAGGAAAACTCAAATATGGAGTGAACAAAAAAATAATAATTAACAATAATAATAATTCAGTTAACCTGCACAGTGTTACCCAGGGTTGTGAGAACAGCCCAATGATTTTTGGGAACTGGTCAACTCGTGAGCCTGAGATTTGGGTTCACCATCTCACAGTGGAACTTTACTGCAGTACGTGGATGCTACAGTAACAAAGGACTGTGTGCAATGGACTGTGAGCTTGCTGAATTTCTGGATTTAAATGGCTATCAAGTTTCTCAACAGAAAGCACAACTGACCAAAGAGAAGGAAGCAATTTGCTGAACACCCAGAACACCAACGCAGAGCTGCCTCCAAGCCAGCAGTGTGCGACTGCATGGAGACTGTCTGTGCCAGCTGTCAGAGCCACAGGAGGAACCTCTGGATGATGCTGAGGAGTCCTGGATTCATCAACAGAAGCAGTTTTGTTAAGACAAGGAATCTGTAAGGCAGGACACGCAGTAACTGCTACTGACAAGGTAATTGAAGCAAAACCATTACCTGTGGGGACTTCCACTCAGAAGGCTGAAATAATTGCCTTGACAAGAACCTTAAATATATGGTCAGGTGCTAAATATGCTTTTGGGGTGGTACCCACTCATGATACCATCTGGAAAGAGCAAGGATTGCTTACACACAAGGAAAACAAGTTCAGCATGATGTAAATCTACCAAAGAACATCATGGCTGTTATACATTGCAAACGACATCAGAAGAGTGACACTGTACAGGAAACTGGAAATATGATGATGGATCAGGTGGCAAAACAGGCAGCTGAAGGAAAAGAAATTGGTGAACGGGCTTTAATTCCAGATGGTAAACTTGAAATATCTGAACCTTAGCCAGAACCTATAAGGTACTCTAGGAAGGATAGGAATCTAATGAATGAAGGGAAGAGAGCAAGCTGACAGATGGGTGCATACCCAGATGGACACACTGTTGTGCCCATTAGTATTGTATAGAATTTGGTTCTAAAGGAACATAATAAAATATGGGGGGTACAGACACCAGAAAGTAACTGTACAATCCTAGTACCAGGAACAGGGTACAAGTGGGGCTTGTTGGAAAGGGAACCTTCCAGGGCAACAATCGCAAATTGATTTTCTTTGAACTGCCAGGAAAAAGGAGGGTTTTGATATATGCTAGTTCTAACCAATACCCTCTCAGGGTGACCAGAAGCATTCCCTTGCAGGACCAATAGAGCCAAGGAAGTAACCAAGGTACTTTTGCAGGAGATTAAACTTTTCTTCTTGTTGTCCCTGATGATTTTAAGGCAAGAAACCAAAACGTTGCAGGGTTTGAGTCACTGTCCTGGTGGGTGATGATCAATAAGAATTGGATTAACTACATCTGTTATAATCAATGGAGATTTACAAATTATACAAAGAGTACAATAAAGAGATTTGCAGGACAGTTATATGCCACAAGTAGGGTGGCCTGAGAAAACAGGATCTCCTAAGATATGATAAAAGAGTGTATATGTAACGCTGGGTACCTGTTGTTGCACCTTCATCCCAATAACACAGCTCTGGATAACATCATAACAAAGGCATTGCAAGGGCTTGATGCCACCCTTGTCAATGAAGTGGCAGAAAAAAAAAAATCAGGAATAGATACTTCTGTCACTGGATGGTTGGAGTCCTGGTTTGGTGAATGGAAAGGGGTGACTGAATCCACATTTACTTCTTTGATAGTAGTGCAGGAGCCCCGATGGCCACTGGTTACTGTGTTATCCCCTTTGTGAGGGGACTGGTAGAGCGATTGATTGAGACAGTGCTACATCGAGAAGCAAACACCAGTGGAGCCATTACATTTGGATAAAATGATGGTATTAGAGGAGATGGGAGATAAAGAAAGTGAAGACAAGGGAGATGTCTATAAAAGTGAACCTTAAAAAAAAAAAAAAAGATTGCAGAAATCAACAATGTATAAAAAAAAGGGGGAATTATGGGAATCAAATGTTGTTTCTGCATTAGAATTGGATAATATTATTTTTATTTCATGATCTCCGCTATCATAGTTCTTTCTGGGAGTCCTTCTACTTAACTTGGGCAAGATCTCTGATAAGTTTACATCACTTATCCTCTAGACGAACCTTCCCAGGAACGCACACTCTGTGTATAGATGTATAGATGTATATTTTGTCGTACACACTGCAAGAATATCCTGCACGAGAGCAAACCAGAGAACAAGACATGGCCTGCCCGAGGAAGCGCCTGAAGAGACATGGGAAGGCCTGGCATCATCCCCCAGTGCTCTTTGTTTAACGATAAGGACTTTAAAGAAAATCACCATATCAATAGGACAAGGGGAGCACCGAGACAGCTTGGAAACGACAGGATGACTACTGACTGGCACCAGATAACAAATAAATTCACAAGTAAATAGCAAATGCAAGCCTTCTGATAAGATTGTGAACCTGGAGTACCCAGCCAGTGGGGAAACGGGAGGGGGGAGGCAAGGGGGAGCAAACAGGGTCTGAAGGCTGTCATGATGTGTCCTTAGGCGCGCTCCTGCTTGCGGTACAGCCGCCATTGCAATCGCGAATAAATTCTGCTTTTATCAGAGATACCGTCCTGACAAACATTACTTGCAGATTTCCATCAGCATTGTGCAAGAATGGTATTGCTAAAAGTTAAGATACAGTTTAATGAAAGTAGGCTCTTTTCTATTCTTTAACTCCAGCAGGTGGCGCTATTAACTCAAAAAATTCCTCTATTTCCCAAATTTATAACCTCACACTTGATTTACTATTATGTGTTGATATTGTGGGCTGATATTACAGCCTCACATAAGAATGGGAATTGCAAGGACTGTACTGTTAGATTTATGGAAGTTTCATATACATGTACATATATATATGTATAAAAGCTGAGTCTGTTAAAAAGAATAAAAATAAATCAAGGTATTTTCTAAACCTCCATTGTTTTGTGTATATACTATAGGACAGATGCAAGGGTAATGGCTTTAAGAACCCTGGCCAAATGACTCAAAGGCTGATGATGTTCACTTCCAGGATGGCAATTAGTTTTTACCCATTGTTAGTTTGCCCGTGAATGGCTCTTTGACTACAAAAGAACACCTGTTGAGACTAAGGAGGTCTAAGCTGTGATCAGCAGTTGTGTTAGTAGTGTAAGTTCCCACCTTTGAAGGTGGGAATTTACTGATAGTAGAAGAAAGATGTTGGAAGAATATTGTTGCTATCACATGTAATTCTAGAGAGACTGACTGAACAAACAGTTGTTGGAAACTAACTTTAGAACGCTTAGCGACTTACCATACACTGACTAATAACAATACTTATTGACTTTTGTACTTTTCAAATCTTTCATGAAGAAAAAGAGAAATGACTGTAAAAGTAGTGATGACTTCATAATAAATGACTTCATAATAAAACTTTTGATCTGTGAACCAGCAGTACTTGCTTTCACCATAGAAAGATTTAACACAAGAGGGAAATGTAGCCCCTATGGGAAGGGCCTGGATCAGCTCAGTGCCAAGCTGACTACTGGAAAAGCACTTGTGGTCTCTGCAGGCATTCCTGTAAGTCACTGTGGCCCTGATACATTCCTCTACAGTAAGATTTTTGTTCATTGCAGGCCAGAGATGCACTGATTGTTCATTTATTACATCAGTACTCATGGCCTGCAAGTTGACAGTTTTCTTACTCATAAACATTAAGACATAACTTCACTCTGAACTCAGTACCCTGTTGGTAATTCCATTGAAGTCCTTGGTGTTTTAACATGATTAAAGAAAAAGACAAGAATTTGTTCTTGATGTTGTCAGATAAGGATCTTAATTATATTACTGACTGTGGGGCAAGGGAGAAGGCACAGTTGCATGGAATGAGCATGGTTTAGTGATTTAGGATTTTGGCTACTTATGTTGGGCTGTATCTCAAAAGTCTCTTCTGGTAATAACCTTAGATTTGTACCTGTTTATAAACCAAAGACAAGAACGCTTCTATACGTTGCCTGCTTTTGGTCAATTCAGAACACTAGCTGTTAAACCACTAACTCAGCTTCATTCAAAATATTTTATATATAATGTAGTAGAATAACATCAGTAAAATAGGAACAATCTTTAATTATTCACTCTATTTATGTGTAGATATTCAAAAACATAGGGAAGGACAAGGGTTTGTAAAGAATATCTTCAAAAACTTAATTTTGATTCTAGCCCATTCTAATGTGATGAAAATGGGAATCAGAGAATCATTCGGTTTGGAAAAGACCTCTAACATTCTCTAGTCCACCCTGCCACCAATACTGTCCACAGCATTGCCCACAGTATCATCTCTGAGTACTACATCTACCCTTTCCTTGATTATCTACAGGGATGGTGACTTCACCTTGTCTCTGGAGAAGTGTATTTTGGGAGGGCTTAGTTATAGAATGTGGAAATATATTCAGTAATTACTTGATGAGTTTTTTCTGGATCAAAGAAATCAGTGCAAAGAGAGTTAATAGCAAAAAGTTTTGCTACTGTTAAGCAGATTTTCTTAATGGCTGTACAGGGATAGCACTAGGATTCTTCTCTGTAAATGCTCCACCAGATCATTTGTGAACACATATTTTCACACAGATTGCACACTCATTACATTCCTCAAATCATTATCCTATCCACTCCCAATGATTGTCTGTATAATCAATGAACATTAAGATGCTATAATTACAAAATAAACAAGAGAGCTTAGCAAAGCCGATAACAATAACAAAAAGAGAATAGATACAAAGCTTACCCCTATCCTGGGCTCACTTACAAAACTCCAACAGAGCAGATCTCCAGAAGAGATCCTTCCCCCCCGTAGCCAGCTCTTAAATGGGTGTAGGAGGGGTCTCACTGGCAGCACAGCTGAATTGCCTTCACCTGTGCTCCTGTGGCTGACTCATTGCTCACCTCAGGTGATCAGTCAGGTTCAGGCCATGACTCAGCAGTTCCCATACATTGTCCAACAGAGATAGCCTTATTTGATGGTCTTCGATGAAATCTAGCATCCTTCTAGTATCATGACAGTCTATTTGGTAGTCCTTCAGGGGTTATTTACTTCCTCCTTCTTTTGATGTTGATAAGTCTGATTCTTGATAAAGACTGCAAGAAACAGGTGTGCTGTTTCTCCTTTGTTGTGTGTTTCTTTTACCTTATTGAAGCAGAACAGCCTTACAACATGCACCCTGTCTACATCGCAATTATTATCCATATCGCAATTATTATCCACAACATCTAATGTGGTGGATAATGTCTACTATTGTATTGCAAACAAGCATTAATCATATTATACAGGAATGCAGCATTCATCATTTTAAGGATATATTAACAGAATAATTCGTGTAATTACTTCTTCCATTCACTACAATATTACTTTTTATATATTTTAGCTTAAGGATTATTGAAAATGTCAGACTGCAGTCCAAGCTGTGGATAATCTCTGTTTTGAAAGTATACCTTCTGCTGAGGTCCAGCAAAGCTGACATTTTTTGCTAAGCCATGGCTTAACTTTATTACCTTGCAGCTCATCTTGCTGACGTTGCTTCATTAGCAAAGAATCCCTTGCTATTAGTTTCCCATCTTTCCTTGTGGATTGTCAGAATCTTCTCTCCAGAAGCAAGGGAGGTTTACGGATGTCGCTTGTGGGTGACTAAAACTTCAATACTGTATACAAATTTTCTACACTGTCTTTCTGTGCAAAGTCACATACATGCGAAACATTGAAATCTCTGAGAAGATGCAATGTTTGAGTTACAGGGAATCGAGTATCTTCTAAAAGAAAAAGAATACCTCTGAACTTTACCTAGAGATGTGGGCTATACCTAGTAATAACTGCTAGTAATGATTTTTGGACTTATTCCATTTATGGTGTAATACCAAATTGTGGTCTTATAGTAGAAATCAGAAAACTAAAGGTAAAAGTCAAGCAGATAGCAGTGCTGTAGGAGTTCCAGGAAGTACTAATAATTAAACTGTTCAAAGCTATGTGGAAAAACAAAAATATTTACTAAACCTATAGAATAAATGTATATAATTCTGTTATGACACTTAAAAAAACATCAACCTCACCAAATCTGATGTTACTACCTTATTCCATTTCAAATAATGTATTCTGTGGAAATCCTTATATAAACACATTACAAAATGGTGTAAGCTTCTGCCTTGCTGTGTGACTGACCGTACATAATGGAGGCTTTTGGAACAGCTGAACTGGAGTTGTGCAGATTGTGTGGCTGACTTCCTGATAAGCAGAGTGAGATTAGGGAAGAAATGAAGTCACAGTAAACTCTCAGGATGTCACCTGAGTATATTGTTACTGATAAACCTTGTTGCAGGCGGTTGCCTTTATTCACTGGCATTTGCAGAAATGGTTGTCATGGCTTTCAGTATCCCAGAGACCATTAATATTTCAATCCCATACCGAAGAGAATGGCAACGGGAGGAGGCTTTCAAATTGGTTTGCATTCATGGTGAATCGATCACATTCTTGCTAATTACCAGATAAAGAGCAAGCAAGCAGGTCAGGAGCCGAGAGAGCCTTTGCAGGGAATGGTAAGAACTCAGCAAGAGCAGAATCTTATGAATGTGTATGTGTGTATACTCCTTATCCTTAAAGGACTTGAGCAATCTTGATATGATCTGTGCTGTAAATTAATTGTACATTTATGTATTCTGTGATTGCAAGCTCACAGTTTATCCTAACAAATTTACAAACCATGTGCAAAAAGCAAGTTGCACAAATTGCAAACCTGAGGGGCAACTGAAATATCGACTGCTTTATCAAAATCTTTTACAGCGTGGGATCTATTCAACTGCAGCAGTATTGGGGCAGAGAATTCATATTTCTGGAACAATTAAGTGCTAATAAAGTATGCTGGACCTTGTGACCATTAAGGTAACCACTTGCTGAAAATGCAAAAACAAATAAAGGACAGTAAGAAACACATTATTGTAGATGCATTCTGTATATCTTTGTAACTGACTTGCAAAACATTTGTACTCTGGCTTAGCAAATTTTCAGTACTGCTATTATACTTCCTACTTCTCATTGTTTCAAGCCACTAACTGGATAATAATTAATTTATTGTGTATATTAGCAGAAAAATGCATCTGAATCATCACAGGGTGAGAGGTGTAATTTAGAGCTCTGGGTACATTTTCCATAAAAGCAGAAACTGATCTCAGGATGGTGCTATGTGCATCAGCCCCAGTATCTCGCAAAACAGTGCTACTGGTATGGAATGGAATTTGAGGATGAGCTTCCACAACACTTTCAGCCTGGTGCTTTTCAAAATCATATCCTAAATTAGGCTTGGGAATACAATTGGGACTTGCAATGGACAGATATGAAACTTATTAAGGAATCTAAGCCCCTTACCTTCTTTCTCTTCCAATTTGTACATGTGCAGGCAATTTTCTAGTGTGATGTTGTGTCAAGTGCTGCCATAGCAGTGCGTCTTTTCTTGGGTGCTGGGAAGAATATAAATTAAAATTAACCAGAAGGGATACTGGTGAGAACCCTCCAGAAAACCAATACATGATTTGGAAAAATACCAGTGCAGACTTAAATTCGACCACAAAATTATAAAATTGCATGTAAGAAATAGAAGACGAACCATGCAGTACCACTAGAGATCTGAGTAGTTGTGACAGAATTATTGGCAATCAAATAATCAGTATATCATTTGAGCATAGATGACTCTTGAGAGTCTTGAGAATTCCATCTAAGTATTTGAAGAACAACTTGTACCTGATTGCTTGGGCAGATGTAGAGTTTATAATGACCTAATAGATATTTAGTTGATTGGTTCCCATTTGTGACATTGAGTGGAAGATAATGACAAGTATTGTACAAAGATGGGGGTTTGGGGAAAATGCATGAGTGTACTGCTTTATAATGCCTATGGTTTTACACATTTAATAATAACACATTTAAAATACATGGGCTTTACTTGTCTTTGTAGAGCTTCTGTCGTCCTTCTTCTCACTTGAGTTGTAAATGTAAAGCAAACTTCATTTATGGATTCTGTTAATCTCTGGATTAATGGAGCTGTTAAACTGATTTGCAGAACTTGTTCTTTAGAGCTTTTAAGTTTCTCATCTTTCCCAATACTCGATAGGATGGTGATTTTAGGATTACTGCACATTTTAAACTGCTTTTAATGAAGAAACTCATTGGAAGTTTTAGAGCAGAGCATTTATATTTACTTGTAAGTGTATGCAGTTCATGGAGTATTTTTGTTTTTTTTTTTTGTGTTATAGAAGAAGAAATTAGAGTAAGTTCAAGATAGTGATTGCTGGAGAGTTTACAGGAATTATGTGGATTTGAGTTGAAGTTCATATCTAATATTGTAGTTCTAATTAAACTGAATGGAAAAAGTCCCATAGGATTTGCTTTCATTTTAAGGCTAGCCCCTTTCTAATGTAGGTCAGAAAAAATCTTGTATTAATTCACAGCACTCAGTAAATTTAAATGAAATTTCTTCTTTTGAAATGAATTCCATTACAGAGAGTCCTATGACATTTAACAAGAATGAAACCAAGAAGGTTTTCTACATAAATACATCAGGTATGTCCGTATTTTAAAGGAATTACCTGTTTTTTTTAAAAAGGGATTTTGAACCTTTCTTCAGAATAGTGTTCGATAACACTGTATCCTTTCTTCAGTGCCAGAGAATAGATTAAGACAACTATCCTTCTTGTTTTAACAGTCTCTTTCACAACTGTTTCCATCATAAACTGCTCTTCTGGAAGACAGGTTGTGACATTCTCTTTCAGGTGAGTCAGAGGTTTTGCAGATTTGAATTGAAACATGGGATGAAATATGTTTTTATCTTAGTAGCACCGTAGCAGGCAAGGGAAAGAAAGGAAGGAGTTGTACCTTTCAGCTGTCTGTGATGTGCATGAGTCATATCTTGGCTGACCATGACCTGCTGTGAACCATGCTGGGCTGTGAGGAAAATCTCCCAAGCTTTAAGAGATAATGGGTAGGTGAATTGTAGCCTGACATCCTCTTTCACAAAAAGGTACATAAAAACACAGCAAAAATGTCTGTTGGCTTTTGTATTAGTTTAAGGGAAATGCATGCATATACTGAAGTCCAAATAAATTCATATTTTTATTCATAAGAGAGGAAGTATTAGTCATCTTCAGTTCACGGCAGCATTTCATTTCTTGCTGTGGCCCGTCAGCTTGTGAAAACAATTTTGCTGCTTTGTTGTCGGTGTCACAGCTGCTGCAGTTTGACTGAGGCAATACCCTTCAAATACTCTCAGTATATCAGGTGTGGGGGTTACTTGAGAGCTCAGACCGCTGGGCAGAAAAGAGCTTAAAGTAGGAGTCCTGTGGGTGTGTGATCTACTCATACCCTGGGCTTGTATCTGTGGGGACATCCACGGAATCATGGACTGCAAACGGTCGTTTCCTATATCTGCTCTGAGTCACGGAAGACGTGCTGCTCTCTGAGCAAGCTGCTGAACGCTGGCACTCAGGAGTGGGGTGTCAGGTGAGGATGTATTTCTCTTAAATCTTCTCGGAAGGAAGAAATGGAATCACGTCTCAGCCCTCCCCGATGCTTAGGGAAAGGCTATGCAATGCACATCGTTTAGAATTTCATCCTGCCTTTACCCTTTCCCTCTTTACTCCCTTTGGGAGAAAAAATGTCATTCAAACCTTCTAGGAAGGAGTTCTGGATCTTTGGCCCAAGGATAAGTCAAAATGCTGAAGCTCCAAGTGCACAGTATTCAACATAAATAAGTTTGATCGTCATTTTCTTAATGAAGTCCCTTGCCAGAGAAGTGCCTGGCTCCCCTTGCCACTGCATGCTGCTCTGTCTTGCTTACTTCCTTCTTTGGAAGGGAAATTCTTTTAGAAATTCCATCATAAGATGACAATTTAAAAATACAAATATATATATATATACCAAACATACCAAACTCCTAAGTTAAATACTTTCAGATGAGATTCACTGCTTTGCTTCTTCTCAGCCCAGTTTGCCCTGTAAGTTTTGAGTATGCTCAGTGCAAATCACTTCATCTCTAAACACGTGAGCAATAATTTGGAACAGCCACTGGAACAGGCTGCCCAGGGAGGTTGTGGAGTCTTCTTCTCTGGAGATGTTCAAGACCCGCCTGGACACCTACTTGTGTGACCTGGTGTAGGAAACCTGCTTTGGCAGGGGGGTTGGACTCAATGATCTCTGGAGGTCCCTTCCAACCCCTACAATTCTGTGATTCTCTGAAATTTTGGAGTTCACAATAAAAAGGCATTGTAAAGTACCCCTAGTCATATAATCATACAATCATGAAGGTAAGAAAAGATCATCAATCCATCACCATTGTGCTAGCTCTTAGATCATAGAATTAGTCAATACTAGCACACACATTGCAATGGGACAAATCCTGAATTCTATTGCACTTTAAATGCATTGAGATGGTCTGCTAAAAGCAATTCAGTATCATGAAAGCAGAGTGGCTTCTTTTGCCTAGGAAAGATTTTTGTGGTTTGATGGTAACGTAGAATGGAAAATTACATGGCATCTTTCGTTCTATCACAGCATTTGCTTTTCAGTCCCATTATCTCTTGAGTATGTCATGTAGCCTTTCTAACTTGAAGCAAAACATTTTATTTCCCATCCCAATTACTTTTTTAAAATGCATCATCCATCAAAGTGAATGTGAATAGCCCCAGTGACTGCAGATTGAATCAGATCAGAGTTTACAATAAGACGTAGGCTGAGAAAATACTGACAATATAAATATTGTACTCAGATACAAACATGAGTCTTCTTGAAATTATGCACTGATTTAGAACAAATAAAAAAGCATTTATCTCTTTCTTCTCTTTTAGCACTGCGTACTATACAGTGTAGGAGTGCTGACTACCTCAGAGTGTCAGGCAGCAGCTGTAGATCTCTGGGTTGATCTGAATGCTGTCCTTAATGATGAAGAGCACGTTATCTTGAAACAATCATAGATCTATTTGTGGGCAAATCTGTGTTGGAATAAAGTGTGGAAACTGGAACCAGCTGTTAAACCTGAGCTAGCTGCTAAAAAAATACTGCCTGGAGCAAGCACTTCTTCCTACTGCTGCTGCAGCTTTCAGGACATGCTGATGGACTGTTGGAGTCTTGTGGGTTTGTGGTTCAGGTTGGATATTATGAAACATTTCTTCTTAGAGTGGTTGGGCACTGGAACTAGCTGCCTAGAGAGGTGGTGGAGTCGCCATTACTGGAGATGTTCCAGAACCATGGAGATGTGGCACTGAGGGACGTCATTAGTGGTATGGTGCGGTTGGGTTGGGGTTGGACTAAATGATGTTAGAGGTCTTTTCCAACCTTAGTGATTCTATAAGATGCCTAACATTTAGGGCTTCATGTGGAATATTTTAGCCTTCCCCTGTGTTCCTGTTCTCCTTTCACCTCCATCAAAAGGCAAGGATAGATTTGAAATACTTATTTCTCATTGTGTGTGAGAATGCACAGAATAGTGCCTATCAGATTTCTTTTCACACAATGCTGTAGGATTGTGTTAGGTGTATAGGTATGCAGGTGATGTGCATGTGATGTTCAGCTGTAGTGGATTTTTCCTGTCTTTTCAGTCTAAATGTACAGCAGCAGACTTGTCTCCTGATTCAACACAACCAGTTTCTTCTCTAGATGTTACTGCAGGTGTTCAACTCTCTCCCATTTCATTTATTTTTGTATGTGAAAAGGAAAAAAAAAAGTTCATATTTTTCTGTCCAGTCAGAACACTTGGAGTGGTTCCTTGTATTTGAAATCTTGTCTGCCAACAACTATGCCAGGTTTCTGCCTTGTGGACATTGTTATAGATAACAGAAATGGGTTTTTGCAATCAGAAGTTTAGAGAAGGTATATAAACTGAATTGTTTTCTGTATGGGTAACAAAACAAAATGACTGAAACAACCTCCTTCCAAATGGAATAAGCCACAGTGCTGGATCTCAAGTGAGTCTGTAGAACTACCAACACCAGAGTCACAAACCTTTGCCCTAAGTAGAAACAGTCTCTGCTCGGGCTCTTGTTGTTTAAATCAGAGAAGTACAAGCTGGGCCCAAAACCACTTCAACCTGTAGTAGAAAGGCTCTTTCCAGCAAGAATTCCTTTTTGGACCCTCTGTGACTTTGAAAGACAAGGATTAAAGGTAGCAAGACTCTGTGAAAACATCTTGGACAAAAGTCACTGAGATTTGCTGTGTGCTCATGCTCTGCTCTACGTCCACGACTTGCAAGGAGTTCCTGTGGGTGGTGGGTCATGAAAAAGCAATGGGATGGAGCATGGAAATCTCCAGAAGTATGGGAAGGAAAGGGAAAACTTGCCTGACTGTTTGTTGGAAAGCAATATCTGCTCTTCATCTTCAGAGTTTTCCATATTGGCTGATGTATAAGATGTCACTGATAATTAAATAAGTTATCCATCATATTGACTGTTATGACTAAATGAGCCATTCACAGAGCTCTGCAGTATGTTGGGATGTTTGGTGGCATGTGAAGGTGTTTTTGTCTAGTTCTGCTTTGTTTTAGTGATTAAAGAAATCTTGAGCATGCCCAGAAGTACAAGATCACAAGCTAAAAATGTCAACTTAAAATTTATCTCAAGAAAAGTCTGCAATCAAATCTAGAAGAGCAGCACGGATCTCATCAGCAAATCTTGCCAGTATTTACTCCAAGACTGTTAAACATCAAGAACGATTTTTAGGAAAGTCCCTGATACGGATGGGTTTTTAAAAAGGTTGTCTGAAACTTGTATTTTTCACCAAAAAGGAAAGAATTTTGATAGGAGAAAGGTAGTATGTTGGGAAGGATGTTTTTCTTTCACTGTTAACACTGGAGAAAAGAAATAGAAAGGTTTTTGCAATGTGTTTTCAAATAGGATAAACTGGGAATTGTGGTTTGTGATCAGATAATCAGAATGCCTGAACCTCAGTCTGCATGAGGCATGTGTTATACTGTTCATCTTTCACTTTAGGGGAAAACTTGCTGGTATTTTATGCATTGAGACAAGAATTACTCTGAATTCTTATTCAGTAGATGATGAAAAGGTGCTGAAATGGTTTGATTTATTATTCTGATAGAGGGAGTTGGTTTTGTTGCAGAAGAAATAATGTTTTTTCTCAGATTTTCCCCAAAGACTGTATTTACATGTCAAATTCCTTAAATTTCATTGCATTGTGTGCATCAGGAAGCTAGGATACTTCTTTTTAAACTTTTTTTTCTTTATTAAAAAAGAAAAAATTAAAAGCTGTTTTTCACGTCAGCCAGCACATGAATGAATACTATGAGGAGCAATAACCGAGTTGATTCAGCAGTGAAAAGTCATTATGATGACCTTCAGTGCAATTAATTATTTAAAATATGGTACAAAACCAAATATAAGTCCCAGTAAAGATGAAGGTGTTTGATATTAATTTGTATAAATCATCCTGGGCAACAGAAATGGTCTGCCATCTTTAAAATGGGACTTACATGGCACCACATCTTATCTGTGTGCTGAAATACTACTAGTAGTAAAGGAATTAGTATTAAACCTGGTCTAGTATTAGATATGAAGGTAGGCAACCCTTCCAACCCAAGCCATTCTATAATTCTCCAAATTAAAGAGGGTGGGTGGGCAATCCTTTGCAAGTAAGCTTCATGAAATCCCGTTACTGTTTTTGAAATACGGATAAACATTTTCAACTTTCTGACAGCCCAGGGGAAATCTAGTATTCATTGCTACGCAGAGTAACAAAGTACCTTTTTGTGCTGAATTTCTTACTTGAGGAGACATCCTGGTTGCAATAATGGCATGGGAAGGGAAGCCAGTCCCAGGTGGAGGCACAGAGTGAGGAGAGGCCAGCCAACTCTGCTTGGGAGCATTTGTCAGATTATTAGAAATCATGTTGAAAATCCACGTATTACATTAATTCCTTTGTTTCTTCTGGTGGAGGCAACTGTCCAATAGAACAAAACGGATTAAGTCAATTAAAAAAAAAAAAAAAGCACTCGGAAGAACAGGAGACTTCCTGCACTATTTAGATTCCTTAAACGCTTGATTAACAAGCATTAATATTATCTCATGTCACTTCAAAGCATTTAAATCCGTTATTGCTTTCTTGGTTTCCAAAATGACTTTAGGAAAGCAAGTGTTTGGCAGGAGCAGGTTGCTCAGAGCTGAGAGCTGGGCTGTTGTCTGTAGCTCTGCCTGTGTGTTTGCTGTGCAAGATGTGTTTGCTGAGCTTCTGCTGCTGCTTTTCCCAACTGCAGAATGGATATATTCATCTGCAGCATTCTTGATTTTTCTTGATTTTCAGTGATAGCCTTGAGTGAGCAGTTCTGCATCAGCACTAATGAATTGGAAAATGCAGTGGTGATCATTTTAAATGGCTGCATTAGAGCATTGTGTGGGGCAGCTCAAAGGGAAAGGGAGGAAACTTGAACATCAGTGCTGGGCTGGCAGCTGTTCCTGTCAGAATGAGACAGCTGCTGGCTCCAGGAAAGATGTTGGAACCTGATGGGGAGAAGGAGCTCCCTCTGGGATGGGAGCCTTGTCCCTTTTCCTTGCCTGCAGCTTGCATCCCAGGCCCTGTAGGCCAGGAACTGCTGCTCACTAAGGAAGTTGCTCCTCTCTCCTGCTCACGAAGACCACTGCTGGTGCATTGCTTGCTGCTGGCATCTCTGGGATGGGGCAGATGTGCCTGGGTGTCCAAGGCTGCGCACCTGGCTGCCAACCCTTTCCTCTCTTCTCCAGCACAGAAATTGTCTTCATCCTTCTCTATTCCGACTGTTTAATGGCTCCTTTCAGTGATAAAGTGAGTCCTTCCAGCCCCAAATCTGCAGCTGGTCCAAGAAAATTGCCCCAAATGCTTCTTTTCCTTTGTGGTGTAAGGCTTGTGCCTGCGTGGCCACAGGGCCTCAGTGCTGTTCAATCACCCAAACTCTTACCATCACTTTATTTTACAGCAAAGATCAAGCACTTCCTTGCTTGGGAGAGTTGGTGATTGCTTATTTTTTTTTTTCCCCTTCAAACTTTCACCCAAGTAGATCCTAAAGAACAGGCTGCCTGCTCTTATGAATGCACCTGTAGGCATACCACACAGACTTTCCTTTACAGGACTTCTACAAGCTCTGCTGGATGCTAGTAGTTCCCAGGACTCCAGGATACATTATACAAAATCATCCTATTAAGTTTACAGCAGCTAGCTATACCATTTTGGAACAATTAATAAAATCAATATGGAGAAATATTCAAATAAATTAATGTCTGAAAGAGTAATAGATGGAAGTTCACAGAAATAAACAAAAATAGGCTTTAAATACACTAAATGTAGATTTTAGAGATTCCTACAGAAATAAGGCATGTGAGCTATCTTTAAATGACTCTGGAAGGCAGCTACTAAAAGAGCTGGGGAGCCGCAGTACACAAGCAATGGAACATATGTTCTCTGTGTAGTTTCATGACAAGGCCGTATGCTCCACAGGGGAGGAGTAAGGGAGCAGTAAATAAGAGAAAGGAGGACAGGAATTGATTCTTCTCTACTCAGCACAAGTGAGGATGATAATACTGTAAATGGCACTGAGTTTTCAGTTGCTTCTTCTAATGTTGGGATGGGCAATTGCTGATCTGAATGAAAGAAAGCTTGACGCTTTTTTGAAGGCAGCTGAAAATACTTAGTAGAGTGGTCTTTCTCATTACATAATGCTTTAAAATGGAAGAGAAGAAAAAGGAAGAAGTAACTGAAGCTGAAAAAACCAAACACCCACCAGTAGCAAAGTGGCACTCAGTGCCTCAAAGCTGGAGCCTGACAAATTGGTGTTGGAAATAGCTTTTTTCATTTTTTTCCCACATACCTCTACATTGCCACATTGGTAGTCTGCTGCTGGAATAACTACTCTAGAAGGCGTAGTTCTTTGCCATGATCTTATTGTTTTAAACCAAGACTGACTGCAACTGTGGAAGATGTGCTTAAGCAAAAGCGCATACCTGGGTGCAGGAAAGTGTCTAGTCTTACAGAAGCTCAGAGTGAACAGGCTAGTGATCTCTCCTGAGTTTATTTCTACTTTCTGGATACGCATGACATTTTCAGTCAAACACATGCCTCATGTCTCAGGTCTCTATTTTAGGGTATGGGCTAATTAAAGGAATCCATTGTGTCCAAAACTGTTTTGCTACCTTTTTGATTATAGTATGGGATGAGAGTGATAAAATTTTATATAATTATATTATATTTTATATCTATTGTTTATGTATCCTAATTTCTCTAATTGTTTTTTTTTCACTAGAAAATAGCTGTACTCATGATTAAATGGACAACTGTTTACTACAATGCTTAATAACTTCACATAGTGGATACTGCTTCAGTTTCTGTGCAGCACACACACATGTGCATATAAATAAATGCTTATGTACAAATTTGGGAAGGTGTTACAGAATATATCTAATAGACATGGTAGAGTGTAGGTAGAAGGTCAAATATTAAACCTCACTTTTAATTTGACTAAAAGCTGAAATCTAGGTGATATTAACTAAAAATACTTTGTACATACCTAAAACATTGCATTATGTCTCTCAGCAGAGAAGAACCACTTCTGAATTCTTGCAGAACTCTTCTGCTCATGGAGGCCTTTTGGTCATTTGGACACAGGCTATCAGCCATTGAATCTTCAAAACCAGCCAGCGAAGGGAGGCTTGTGGGGCTTGTCATAAGATTATTCTTTCAGTTCTTTTGTTTCAGTTGATTTTATACACCAGCAACCTCAGTCATCCTTGTCCTTCCGATTCTGAGTTTATAGATTAATCTAAAGGTATATTAAATCTATAAGTTTGAAGGAAAATAGTGACATTTCTTTTTCAGCTGAGCAAAGTTCTGTCACAGCTTTGTGGACTGCTCAATAGCTATAATCCATGTGCTTTAGACTAGATCCTTGGCTGGTCTAAATGGTTTTCATGGTTGCAACTAGATTGAACACCATGCTTTGTAACAGCTGAGAAGGATCCAGCCTCTCTCTCTAAAACTCAGAGCATGAAAGATTTTTTACAATTATCAATGAAAAAATAAAAATACTCAACTGTGGCTCTTCTGAAATGCTGTCATAAACTACTTATGAACTATTTTGCCATAGACTTAAATAATGCAGCAATCTGTCTGATTGGTGGTAACCAGACTTTCCTGTAATATGTTTTGCAAGAGCAGTACTTTGAGTCTTTCCAAATCACTTTTCTTGCTGAGCTGTAATGGATTTGAGTCCTTAGCCACCATGACTGAGTTTCTGACACCCTGGAGATGCATTGCAAGAAAAAGCAGCACATAATTTATGGTTTATTAGTTCTATTCCGCTGGTATTGTATTGCCAGTTTGAACATAGCTTGCTATGAAAAAAAGAAGGGGTATGAAAATGACGTTTATTAGAAATGTTTTGGCTGACTTGATAAAATTTGAATTCCAGTTCATTGGAACATTTCCTGGTCTTTGCACAAAGCTGATAGTTTGGCACACGCTCTCCTATTTTCTACCCAAAAGAGCTTTTCTGATGCTCGCATATCTGATGGAAAATATTTCTAGAGAAAATAGTTACTATAAATGTAGATAGCAAACTACAGTGTTTTTGCAGTAGAAACAAAGGGAATATTTATAGAAAACCTCCTATTCTTGAGCTAGATATCTGTAAACAGCTTGCAAATGGAGATAACAGAAACTAATGCAAGTCCAATGTTTTGTTTAGTAATCTGCCCTGCAGCAAAACTTATTTTGTTCCTGGACTTAATTTTCATTGTATGCACTGCTAATGATGAACCTCCAATTACCATTTTCTGAGCAGGTCCTTGGGGATGAAACCCACCAACTACCACTGCCAAAGCAGAAATGACTTTAGCCATATAACAAAATCTGTGCGCATTCATTACAACAGGACTTTTTTTTGTGTTCAGCTAGGCCTTGGAAAGTAATTACCATGGCTTTTGGTTATGGCTTAAAGGAAGATCTTTTTCTTCTCACTACCTTAGTATGAAAATGTAAGCATGACTATTCTGCTATGAGTGTATAGTAGAGATTCACTACTACAAGAAAGTCTTGTTTTTTTTACTTAACTCATCACATATATGTGTACTGCAGCTAATCTGACTTTTGTGTGCACTATTTTTTGAGATCTGTAGGAAACTTTTTCCCAAAAAAATATGTCAGTTCAGTGCTTGAGTCATCCATTGATTACAAATGCTGTAGTATGACATTAATCAGTCACTAATTGTGATCCGAGTTGTGAACAATGCTAGTTTTTATGTGGGAAATAATTAAAAAAAACAACTAGATCCTTCTCAGTTCTATTCAATCTGTGACCAAATACATTAACCATTAACTTTCCACAACTGAGCCCGCTTTGATGTGACTGCAATCAAGTAGCAGGTAGGATGGGGGAGAAACCTCTTTATAGACTCAGATTGTGTTTTCTAAACCTCATTTCTCTGCAGAGGAAGCTGCCTGCCCTAGAGAGACAATTAAAAAGGAGACGGATGTCAAGACTTGATTGGGTTCTGTAGCGCACAGCAAGCTGGACTCCAATTTTGGGTGATAAATGATAAATAGCTGTGTGCTTTTTCAGTACCCATCATTAGATGTTGTTCTAAGGCCATCTGCAAATTGTGTTGCAACAAATGCAGTGTTCAAAAGCAAATCCTTCATCAAGTCAATGATACAGGTTCAAACACAAAGATCCAGAAAGGAAGAATTCACAGCATCATAGAGGCTGAAGATCATCCTCCTCCTTTCTGGATCTTCTTATTTATACCTTCATCACTGACTCGATGAGGTCCCCCAGTGTTTATGCTCCTGCTATCTTGTCATCTGCCCCATCTTGGCACAACCCATCAGTCTCCATGGGATTAGAATTCACCTTCTGATTGTCCACTGTTTGTTTTGTAACTGGGCTGCTGTTCCTTTCAGAACAAAAGAAGTAGTACAGATTTTACTTTTCCCAAAAGGGGGAAGGACTGCCAGTCAGATTCTCATTTTGTAGCTATAATGATAGAGGATGCAACTTGTTTATTTACACTCATCTGGGATATTAAACAGAGGAAAGGCTGCATTGAGTATTGGAAAATTCTCTTCCAAAGCATTGATATTGTTAGGCTTATTTCATGAAATGCTTGTACACATTTCTCTTTAGGATAGGGTTCTGTGCTGGAGTATCTGTCATACTCTAGCAGCTGTCAAGCAGGCAGATGGCATTCGTGCATATAAAAAAAAACAAACTTGGAAATATGAAAAGAAAAGAAGTGGAATTCCTTCTCTGAAATTTCATTTTATTTTATTTAGCACTCAAATGACTGGGGCATGATAAGTTATTTATAGTCTCAAGAAAAATTAACTAAGTGACTGCATTGCATGTGATAATAGTATGCAGTACACAAAACTGTGCATGTGCTCTCTACTAAGGTGCTGTTTGGAAATGGGGAGTGCCAGGTTTCTAAATTATTCTCTGCCTGTTCTCATCCCCATCCATGTTTGCACGCTTCTCTGTAGAAAAGTACAAATGCATACTCCATTTTTTTTGCTTTTCTGCTTCAAAAGCCACTGCGAGAGGGCAGTGAAAGAGCAGGAATTGCTGAGTTGTGTTACTTTGCTCATCCCTGACTTCAGTCCCTTAAATGAGACATCACCCTCCTGTGACTGCACTGGGCCATTCCTCTCTGCTGGTATTCCTTTGATTAGCACCAAAACAGGTGTTTTAAGGCTCTGCATTATGTTACAGAGAGTTTGGAAAGCCTGAAGTGTAGTATTTTTACAGTAAGCATTGATATGCATGCCCATACAAAAATAAATATTCTGTAAGTATATATATTTCTTGCCTATATTTCTGCAAGGTTGGATTGATGGGACTCACACACCCTTTCCCACAGAACAGTACTTCTCAGGTCGTGTACAGGTATTTAACTCTTGAAAGCCTGTCATGCTTTGTTTGCCTGGAAACCTGTCATACATGATTTTGAGAGTACTAGAACTGCACATATTAACTGCTGCCTTAAATTTCTGTTAAACACACATTGCTCTCTGGTTGGAGGTGATCATGGATTTTTAATTATTCTCTTAAATAACAGAAACAGCTCAATAGTTTCTTGGAAAGTACCTGAAATCAAAGTGTTAATGCTAAAAAAAGACAAAAACAAACAAACAAACAAAAAACTTCCTTAGGGCTACTTAGTCAGGAAAATCCATGTATAATTGAATGTGACAGCGCTTTCTTGGAAGTCAACAGACTTTGAAAGTGAATAATTGCATAGGCTGGAATCCACAAGCAAAACATCACTGCTGCTCTGTCTTCTGCAGGCTTGTGGAAATATTGATGACCCTCGTCAGATCCCCTGTCTTCCTTATATTTTATTTTCTGTGTTCTCATGGACTACAAGACCTCTTCTTCTGCCACTGCATTCTTGTGAAACATCTTCCTGACCTTCTGAAGAATCCAGTTGACCCCTATGTATAAATTAAATGTAATTACCAAGCAGTTTGCTACTGGGCAAATGAGGAATTCAGTTACATCTAAGAGGGAGTTGAGTCACTCCAGATATTTAGAGCTTGCTTTGTGTGCACTGTAAAATGTTGTATATGGCAGTGGAAGATGCTTCAAGGTCATGTTGATTTTGCCCTTTTTGAGTTCTTTAGTTTTGGGTTTTTGATTTGTGTAATGACTCACCCCCACCATTTTCAGTGAACTTGGAATACGTGACATTCTATTTTATCTTGCTCAACAACTTGATACGTTACTCTATTACAGCCACAGAGAGATACATTTCTGTCAAAATCTGCTTTGCTCTACAAAACCAGACTCTGACCCAGGAGTATCACAGTCATAAAATGATTTTGAAACAAACTCAGAAAGAACATGCCTTTTTCTAGATTCTCCTTCCTTTTTACATGGATCGATATCTGGATGAGACAAGGTGCCCAGCCCACGGCAGGAGGTTTGGAACTGGATGATCTTTAAGGTCACTTCCAGCCTGAGCCATTCTATGTTTCTCAGAAATTTGTACCTATGGGAAATACTCTTTATAGGCTTGTTCAGAAAATAGTTATTTTGGGAAGAAAACGAAGAGCCAAGTGATTCGGTTTGGATGGGCTAAATGTTAATTTAAAAATGGTGTGGACAGGCCTAAAAACTGGACCAATTGAAACTGTTGTAGTTGCCCATTTTAGAAATAATATTTTGGAGTTTCTTTATTACAGCTATTGCTTTTTCTTTCAATTACCAGTTTGCCTAGGCATGTAGGGGAGATGCAGACAGTTTTTCCTAGCATGAAAACTTCCTTTAAACAAAACATTTTCAGGGATTTATTGTGCACTGGTTATCAGGAAAATTTCAGTTCATATGAATGTGTGTCCTCCTTATCTGTTCGTAACATCATGGCAACATGGGAATTGGTGAAATTGAATTCTTTTTTGTTTATGATTGCAACATAAAGTCTGTTCTTTTTTGTTTGTTTGTTTGTTGTTTTTTTCCTTTGCTTTTTTAATTATTCACACTTTACAAAGGTTTTGTGACTGATTTGCACAACACTGTGGCTATTTTATGTAGAATTGCTTTCTCCAGCTATCATAGAATAAAATCATAGAATCAAAGAATGGCTTGGGTTGGAAGGGACCTCAAGGATCATCAAGATCCAACCCCCTGCCATGTGCAGGGCCACCAACCTCCATATCTACTGCAGCAAGCTTAATAGGTTCTGGTCTGATCTTATTCTTCAGATAAACATGCAATTTGTAAGAACCTTGGTTTTGGAAAGAACAATAAAGAGAGTTTATACATGTGCATTATTCAGAGCATGAAAGAGCAACTGCAGCCAAACTCCTGTTCCCTGACACTCAAATATTTTTAGATGCAAAGTGAATGTACAATATTGCTATTACAGTGCCCTGTCCACCTCTTCTGCACTGCTGCCCTACAGGAGATAGGTCTGGTCGATCACCTGGCTGCACAGGAGGAAAAAGAGAAATTAGAGAGGAAGCAAGAAGGCTGTGGATGTACTGTGTAGTTACGCAACTCTCCTGTTTTAAGAGAACTTAGGACTGGAAAAACCTGAAATACAAATGATGATTCAGAAAAAGCTTGCATTTCCCTGGAGTAATGATGCACAGACACATATTGTATGAGTGGGAGTGTGTGCAACATGCATAGGTCTTCAGTGCGTTTCTGAACATCCTAATTTGTGGGGCACTTATGGCAATTATCTGTAACTAATGGCTATCTCTAAGAGCTGCTCAAGAGATTGGGTTGGAAATCTTGCTTGTGTATTAGTGAGGGATGGACAGACAACTGGTCACATCTGAAAAAGGGAGAAGGATAAATTCTCAGCCACTGTGACTTTCTGTTTAGTATTAAATCTTTACCATTAATTTCTGCCTGAATACACTAAGAAATAATACCTTGTTTCACCTGAAACATCCACTTCTTTCCCCATATGCATTTTTGTGTCCTTTCTTGAACTGAGATTCTTCAAAAGGCTCAATTGGAGTTGTGACACTAGTAATGTCAAAGTCAGCTATTTTTGTAAAGAAGGTATCAGAGTTTGAAAATGCTCTTGTGATGTATACTTCAGAAATGTGGGTATGGTTTGTCTAAATCAATGAATGCACACTTTTTCTTTTTTTTCTTTTACTATTATTTTCTGAGCTGTGGGAAGCTAACCAAAGAAAGCTCAGAGAGTCTAATAAAAAGCGTGCGTGCATAAGTGCATTTTGGGGGTTTGCAAAACTGCCAGAAACCTGAGACTGGCAAACGTTGTGCTTCTTGATAGTGTTGGAATAAGGGACACTGAGCTGTAGAAGAACATGTTTCCCTTGGCACTCCTGCAGTTCTTGTGTTTTCCTTAACTTTTGTAGTGTAGCAGTATTGCCATTCTCTCTGACAAACTGCGTATATAAATGAGCCAAGGCCTCTAGAAATGATATCAGATATGGCTGGAAAAAAATTGTCACAATTTTGCATGGATGACATTTGGTGAAATGAGCAGGTAGAAGCTCAGCCTCTCTTTCTACATCTGTGAGTCATTATAACAAAAGATACTATCTCATCCTGCAAATCTTCCCATTTAATCAAGTTTCTGTGTGTGTTAGAATTTTTAAGATAGTCTGAGAATCAACTAATTTGATTGAATATGTACATAAGAGCCTGGGCTATCATGGATCTGGTCTCAATTGTTTGTAATGGTTTGCAACAAAGCTAGCTCCAGATTAACTGGCAAGTGAAGGTACATTACTGACTCAATTATCCTTGTTTAAAGAAGTACATAGAGGAGTAACTCAGCCCAACTAAGTTTAAGAAGAGTGTTCTGGCATATTTTGTACATTATAGTTATTATTTTGACAATATAGTATAATGACCAAAAGAGGAGACTTAGATTGGATATAAGGAATAAGCTTTTTAGTTTTTTACAATAAGGGCAATGAGACACTGGAAGAGGCTGCCCAGAAAGGTGGTGGATGCCCCATCCTTGGAGACATTCAAGGTCAGATTGGACAGGACTCTGAGCAGAGGCTGTAAGTGTCCTTGTTCATTGCAGGGGAGGTTGGACCAGATGACCTCTAAGGGTCCCTTCCAACTGAAATGATTATATAATTCTGTGACTTGGGGAGGAGGTTAAAATTAGCTTTGCCTTTGAAGGCTTTTGTTTTGCAATGTACCATTTATCTAAAATATATTATCTCTACTGGCCATGAGTGCATGTAGCAGAAAATTTGGGTTGTGATGGTATTTTGGTTGTCAGAGAGAAGAGAGAAAATGTATAAAAATCCCTTTGAATAAGGTAGGTTGAAAGAAGAACCAAGCCAAAGAAATGCAGAAAAACACATACAAGTAACATGGGGCATTGTATGCTGGGGACTCTACTGGGTGGAATGTGGCTTGTAGGGAGAGACTGGATTTTACTGTTGTTTTTTGTTGCTTTGCCAGGCAGTTTTGGCTCAATGAAAACTAAAAGAAGGGTATAATGAGTGAGAGAACAAAGCAATCCCAATCAGTGCTATACTGCCTTCCACTCTACAGATGTTTGTGAAAACACCTATGGCATAAGGTGAGAAAGCACCTGGTTTTTTCTCCTTTTTCTTTTTTTCTTCTTTTTCGCCGTCTTTCCTCTTGCTTTTCCTTTAAGAGCTTAATTAACTTAAGGCAAGAGAACAAAAAACACAAAACAATAACTAAATACAAAAAAATCTTGTTAAGAATCTTTTACCTCCTCCTGCCTACACAAATTTCTGCATGGTAAGCTTATTACACAAAGCTAATATGAAACAGGAAATAATTTCTGTTGCTGCTTATATCTAGCATTTAGCTGCCACAGTTAGTCAATAAAAACAGCACCTAATCAAGCTGATCCTTATATATAGAACTAATTGAGTCTTCAATCTTTTCATACAGGCAAAAACAGCTACAGCAATTGGGTTTTGTGTGGCAGAAGATTGAATTTCTTATCAGGATTAGAAAAGATAGATTTCCTGCCTTCCAGAGTGATGCAGAAACTATCGTGTCCTGTTTTATAGATAATGATTATTTTCAAGACTTAAATAGTCTTCTTCTCTGCTGATTTTTATACATTATCCAAAAACAGAAGGATTATTGATCTCTGTAGTGGCATGGGCTGCCCAGAGCTGTGAATGGCCCATTCCTGAAGATACCAAGGCCAGGCTGGATGAGGACCTGGGCAACCTAATCCCATGCGGAGCTACCAGCCCATGGCAGGGGATGGGGAGGCTTTGAGGTCCCTTCCAACCTGAAATGTGAATTGTTTGGAGTTTCCTGTGTGAAATTCCTGACACTGCTACTAATTTTCCACATGAACTGACTTCTCAGAATCCCTCATTATTCACTCTCCATTTTAGGGCAGTGCTGATGGGTAATATTCTCCATTTAAAATAAAAGAAAGAAAAAAGAAAAAACTTATTTGCCGTAGGTTTTTAATTGATATTGTTTTTCCAGCCACTAAGTTTCTGTATGTTTTTTTGTATCAGTTTGATCTGTAGGACTTAGCTCAGATCAGAGGAGGATCTGGGAGTAGGTTTGCAATTCAGTATCCAAATTTTAACTATGAATTAGAAACAAGTGAGACTGTCTCACTGGTTATACAAAGTTTATTTGATTTATTTGATGGGCTAATGCATTTTTGCTGTGGTTTGCTGTGGTCTTTTTCAGCCTCCTGGTTGTCCACTGGCTGATGCTTGCAGCAACCCACTACCTCCTACACTTAGTGATGTACTACAGTGATGTAGGATGATGCATTTGGGATTTTCCACCTCCCTGTGATCCCTGTGCCAGCTCCCTCCTCTCCATCTCATGGAGAAGCATAATCTCTACCATTGCAGCCCTTTCTACAAAATACTGAGCTTGCCTCTATTTGTCGTACTCTCCCTCTGGCTGTGCAGTGATGTGAGCCTCATCCACGGCTTGTTGGCTTGTCACACATGTGCCATCTCATCTCTTGTATCTCATCCTGTAAATATTCACATCCCTCCCAATGAGCTGCTCTCTTCGATACTTGCAAGGCTGAAGAAACAGAATCTAGAGCTGCACTTTTTTGTTTTACCTGTTTATTATTTCTTAATTGTGTTGTCTTATTAGGGCCATGCCATTGTTATTGTTATTTTATTTTATTTTTTTCTTATCCACTTCTATTCTCTTATCTTTTTTTTTCTTCCTCTTTTTGTGACTTTTGCATTGAACATTTGTTAGCTCCTGGCTTCTGCTGGTCTTTGATATTTTTCTTGCCTTTGTAAGCAGCACAACCCCTTCCAGTCAAATGATACCCAGAATAAAGGTACTTCCTGTAACCTCTTGATAAGACAAAGATTTGACATTTTCCAGTCAGTCTCAATTTGTAGTTCAGGGGTAAAGAATAGCCTGCAAGTACGTGTGAACTTCATTTATTCCTCCCAAGGAAAAGATGTGCTGTAACACAGGATGAACCTGAAAACATGATGTGCCTGGAGGAAATATTTGCAAATGTCCATCATTTCCAGTTTGCTTTCAAACTCAGACCCATTTGGGAACCTAATAACCTTGGTCTACTCTCACTTATCTCTGCCCTTTGTCTCCAAATGACTTGAACACTTATAGCCTGGTTTCGCTATTAATCCTGGTGAGCTGAAACTCCTAAAAACATTGGAGCACTGTGTTGTCTGTGGAAGAGAATGGCTGATAACAGCAGAGCTGAGAAGTAAATCATTTCCGACATCTGTTGAGCACTTGCAAGATATTGCCCAATTCCTGTATATTCAAGACATTTTTTAGAAATCTTGACATTGTTATTAGATACAGCAATGTTTCAGTAATGATATATCATGGGAAAATGATTGCTGTAACTCACCCGAAGATTCCATTTGCTTCCATTTCCTTTGTCCTAGCATCTCATATGCACTTTGCTATTAAAATTCTTAAGCTTTCCTGTGACATACATGCTTGGTTCCTGATGCCAGTTAGCACTGAACTGTATACCCCACTACTCTACCAAAGCTGAAAATACTGTGCAATATGAAGTTTCTTGGGAAATAACTGCTTAATTTTCATCTTTTCATAGGATTCACAAAGAAAATGAAAGGATTGTTTCATGAATAAATTTGTGAGGGATCCTCTTTAGAATAGCCTTGGCTCAATTATACTTTTACAGTTTCCATTTCAGGTTAAATCTTTAAATCTTTGTGTGTGTGTGAGTAAATTAATAAACATAACATTAAGTTTGTCAGCATTTTTCACAGGGTGAAAATTATTATTGTTCAAGATTGATGTACATATTAAGACATCTATTTACACAATAAACACTAATTCTGGATTAGGAAAACTCTGTAATTAAAGATGAATACGTGCATTTTACTGATTAAAGCCACAATTGGAAGCTGATTTTCATCAAAGCTTATTTTTTCCTGGTTGAGAACAGTGAAATTCCTGCTGATTGAAGAATATTAGTGTTCTGCTCTTTATTTACCTTGTTCGTAGCTTTAATTGTATGAATAGTAATTCATTCAAATAAGGTTCCTATCTGGAATGTTCTCCCATTTGGTTTACTGACTCAGCAAAATAATTTAATCAACCAAACTTACAGTATTTTATAAGAAAAAATAACAGCTTTGTTTAAACACAAAGCACAATCAAAAGCATGTTAGTACTAAATGCATCACTTTCTGTCTGCATAGGTAGGAGGGACGGGGTGTTCCTGTCTGAAGACATCTCTTATTATAAAGCACAGGTGAAATTTGTTTTTATCATTCCATTTACAGAATCTTCTTTGCTCTGGGTGGAAAAAAAAAAAAAAAAAAAAAAAAAAGAATGAGTTTGAGATATCTGTAGTGAAAAATAAATTTGAACACCTTCAGTTTAGTTTGAATATGGAAATGTTTGTTTTAATCCGCATATTCTTGATGATGGCTGCAGATTATTAGGATGTGTTGGCCCCACTCTACAGCCAGTGTATCCAAATGGCAACTAACTCAGAGTACTCAGAGCAACCAGCTGAGCATTAGAGGGAAGTGCTTTACATTTGAAACCCGATGCTTAGGTCCTTCTAAAATCCCAACAAATAAATATTTAAGTTGAAGTTAAAGAATGAAATAGTGATGAAAATTGCCCTTCCACTTGGCTTTTTTGATATTTTTATTATCGCCAGGTGACATTCTTTTCTTGCTTTTTAACTGCAGAGGTTTATAGCTGAATGGAAAAAGGCAAATTGATCTGGTGCCTTTCAAGCTTTCAGTTGAAATGCTTCTTCTGACATATCTGCCTAATAGCCTGGGGAAATTAACAGAAGATTATATACAAGAAGCGTATAGGAAATCCACTTCTGTCGTTCTTGTGTGTTATGGAATTATTTAGAAATAATTACTCTTTTTTTTGTTTGTTTGTTTTTGTTTTGTTTAGGTGAAAGAGTCAGATGCTCAAAGTCTGGATAAATCAAAAGCCAGAAGGATTGAGAATTCACTGCTGAGAGGTGTTGGACTGTGCTGTGTGTTCCCCAGAAGTTGAATCATGGCATTGACCAAGGATCAATTTTGTTATATATAATAATATAATTTAAATATTAAGTTTTCTTTAAAAATGGGGAGTCTGCTATTAGATTGACCTTTTTTGTCTATAGGCATCCAATCATCTTCTGTTTTAAATGAAAGGTGAGGCATTTTGAGATAGGACCATTACAAGATAAACAGAAACAGCATTTGTATTGGCATTTTTTCCAGATAAAGCATTTATCACATGTATCATGTTTGAGAGAATCATATAGGGTTATGATAGCAATAGGTTGGTGAGACACTGGCACAGGATGCCCAGAGAAGCTGTGGGTATCCTATCCCTGGAGGAGCTGATGACCAGGGTAGATAGGGCTCTGGGTAGCCTGATCTGGTGGCTGGCAACCAGCCCACCGCAGGAGGATTGCAAGTGGATGACATTTAATGTCCCTTTCAACCCAAGCCATTCTATGATTCTATGACTCAAGTTTTTATTAAACTGGCATTAGTATTATATTCCTTAAAATGTTATTGCAAAGCACCTGATGGAGAGATCCTCATAGTCATCTCATCTTTATTCATGTCTTTGTGTTCAGCACAATCTGTTGCAGAAAAGGTCAATTTGATCTATTTTGAAATGATTTAAATTCAATTAAATATGCTGCTACAATCAGAAGAAAACCAGCATGTACTTTCAGTGCACTCCTCCTTCTGGAATCCCATTTTAAAAAACCAGCATAGTTTATAACAGAAATACCTGAACAAACAATATCGTTTCCCATGTTTTATTAAAATTCTTTACATGATAATCGAAGAGGTTCAACTTCTGAAACTTGCAAAACAAATGTAGACTGAGAGGAGTAAGAGAGACCGTAGCAGATGAAGGTAGCTAAACTAGTCCTTATGTGTAGTATAGCTGAGCCACCTTGGCTTATGAACCAAAATTTTCATCCATTTTATTTCTTGCGAATTTCATTGTTAAAGATGTGAATAAACCAAAGCATTTAACCTAAGGAAATGTTTTAGTAATGAAACCCTCATGAAATGATGAATGAAATAATTGTTTCATCTCAAATAATATTTTAGGGAGAAAGGAAAGAGATGCTTTCTTGTGAGAAATCTTGAGCATCTGGGCATTACTGAATTCACCAAGTAGATAATTTAAAGATAAAATTTCTGTCTAATTGAAGAAATATTTTCATATGTTTTGCTGATATTTAAGTATTAAGTAGGACAATATTATTCTGTTTAGATGTTCTTGGAAAATAGAAACTGCAAAGTTTTTGTTAATTAGAACATTCTGATAAATAGACATATGTCAAGGTCAACACTGCTTCTGGCAAAATATTGTAGAAGTATTTATGGATATTACAGAATCACAGAATCACAGAACTGTAGGGGTTGGAAGGGACCTCCAGAGATCATCGAGTCCAACCCCCCTGCCAAAGCAGGTTCCCTACACCAGGTCGCACAGGTAGGCATCCAGGCAGGTCTTGAACATCTCCAGAGAAGGAGACTCCACCACCTCCCTGGGCAGCCTGTTCCAGTGCTCCGTCACCTCACTGTAAAGAAGTTCTTGCGCATGTTTGTGCAGAACTTCCTATGCTGCAGTTTCCAGCCGTTTCCCCTTGTCCTGTCTCCACTCACGACTGAAAACAGTCTGGCCTCGCATTCTGCCCCCCACACCTTAGATATTTATAGACCTGGATCAGGTCCCCTCTCAGTCTTCTCTTCTCAAGGCTGAACAGACCCAGTTCACTCAGCCTTTCCTCATAGGAGAGATGCTCCAGAAACTGCACATTAATTTTAATCACACTTGTGACCTGTGTGCCTTTTCTTTGTAAGTCATGTTAAAGCAAATTATTGAAGATTTATGTATCGAGGTCTGTTCAGAATTGTCAGAATGGCCATCAAATTAATCATAGAATGGTTTGGGTTGGAAGGAACCTTAATCTAGTTTTAACCCCCATGCCATGGGTAAGGACAACTCCCACAACACCCATTTGATCAAAGCCTGTATGGGGCTGCTGAATCACAGCCTGAACCTCTGATCACCTGACGTGAGCAATGAGTCAGCCACAGGAGCACAGGGGAAGGCAATTCACCTGTGCTGCAGGAAGGGGTGCAGCCTGGCTCCACCTCTCCTAGACCCATTTAAGGGCTGACCACCAGAGGGGAAGTTTTTTACTTCTGATTTAAATGTCAGTACTCAGCAAGTACCAGAAAGCTACATTTGAGAAAAGAATGAAGATGTGGCTACCAAACATTGCAGCACTTCAGATTGTTGATATTCCAGCCTGGAGATTATATTTCATTGCCTAGCATTCTTATTTTAAGCATAACTTATAATGGTGAGATGAAATAACTTCTAGTGGAAGACAGGAGAGTTAGAATAATTAATATTGAAAAGCTGTAATCTCATACCATGTGTCCCTGTTGTGTTTATAAATAACTTTGTTTGGAATGTAATAGTTTTTGAATGACCCTATGGGAAAGAATATGAACTTGTCCTCT
Source organism: Tetrao urogallus (assembly GCF_951394365.1). Lineage (NCBI taxonomy): Eukaryota > Metazoa > Chordata > Aves > Galliformes > Phasianidae > Tetrao > Tetrao urogallus. Next base: position 5,107,027 of record NC_136819.1, read on the forward strand.
GAGCACCTGCAAAATTTTTCAAGCCAAAATCTGAGTTCAGGAAAAGAGGTGAAAGTCAGCAACAGGCTTATAAAAATGGCGTGTTTGCATATGCACGAAAACAACACCAAGATAGAAAGATTACTGTTGGGAATGAGGCAGCAATACCAAACTGTCTCATGATGTAGATCTCTGTGGATTAGATAAAGATGCAGGCTATTCAATGTACAAATTTCTGTAGTGCAGAAGTGGTAAAAAAAATTGAAGCTATTCTTACTGAGGAAGATGAGTAGTGTGCCATATTTTCTGTTTCTATTACCACCAGTCTGTTCTTCTTTTACAGGAAATGATTTGTTGGTGACAAATGAAGTCATACTGCTTTAAATGAGTAAAACAAACAAACAAAAACACCAAAAGCACTGCACCATACTGCACCAAACACATGGGAAAGGAAGGAGAACAGAGTTTAAACCTCAAATTCATGGCAGGGAAGAATTTCATACTTAAATGCCTTCTGTAAACTGTGTACAGAATAATTCATCTATGCAGCCTTGAAGTGAATATTTTTGATGGATAATTTGGAGAGAACAAGACAAGCTAGATGTTACAGAACACCTATATCAGCTTTCTTAAATTTGCCATTAGTATTTTGATAACAAGTATCTGGGAGACACTCTTCAAAAGTAATCTGATAAAGGTGTTAAAATTTCTATCTTTATAGAGACATATTTATGTTGTTTCTCTCAGACATGTAAGACATAAACTCAGTGTAGACTTTCACTTTCTCTTTCATCTTCTTTCATATTCATATTCTTCAGTTCATCCATCAGAAGAAAATGAACTCCATACCCACCTCGCATGTCTGCACTCGGATGTGAAAAGCCCATTTGTGTACTGCAGTTGTGTTTATTGGTTCTTGATGCTGGGAATGAGGTATAGCTGCCATCACTTGCAGGTCTCTGAGATGTTTAAAACATCATTGCACACACGGGAACGTTAAAGACTAATGTGACTGACAGTTCAATAATCTGCTGATTTGTAGGCAAACATTTGATAATGAGTTTGATGGGTCTGAAATTCAACCAGTTTAAAAGGTTTCCTATTTTATTCCTCCTCCTTCCTTCCTCATAAGAGCTTCCGTAGCCACTCTTCTATTTCCAATTTATTTTCTCAAGCTTCTATTGAAAGTAGCCTGGATTTTTATTGCGAATGAGCAGTTCAGGGTGTTGAGAACAGCTCTTATAATATTTCTTTCTATATTAACCCAATAGATAATATTTCTCATTACAGTTCTTGAAAAAAAGACATTGCATATTTGTTTGGAGGGAATTGCAAATAATTTCCATTAAATACTGCTTCACACTTATTTCCATTTGCTGATTCCCAGAAAAAAATCTATTTAAATACTATTAAAAAAAAAAAAAAAGGACATTGACTTTTAACTGTGAAGTTCACCTTTGGGAATCAACCCCCAGACACTTGGCATTAAGGATCAATAGTGAGAATAAGGTCTGTAAGAAAAGCCCTGGTAGATGTTGGAAAGAAAAGAATCTAGCTGCTTCTTTTTTATCTATTCTGCCAAACAGACCAGACAGCAGGAAGAACTCATTGGCTATTTTCTGTATATATAGCAATTGCAACAATAGTAGAGTGATAACTTGTGGATAACAGATTCAAGATTCAGTTGTGTATTTGTGCATGTATATATGTGCATTATCTATCTACATACCTATCTACTCTACCTATCAGTCTATCATCTGTATATCTTCATTCTGTTCACAATTTGATCTTTTTATTCTTCTTTTTTCTTTTTTTTTCAGATTACTTGTGAAATAGCTTGGCTAATTCTTGGCTTGGATAATTTTGCATACCAAAGATGACAAGCTCTCTGCTGCAGTGGTTGGCTTCCCTGAATGCAGAGGTGGGAAAGTTTCTATAACACAGTATATTGGGTTCATACTTTGCTTCTATTTTATAGTTATTTTTCAACAAATGACCACACCTTGCCATTGTTTTGAAGCACTAACTTTTTCCAAAAATCTCTGATCAGTGAAGAAACATGTCTTACTGTTAAAAATATTAACCTGGAAGATGAGATCTGAATTCTTTTCATACTAACTTCTTGACCTGTGTTGAATACTCTCCTTACTTTCTCATTCCTCAGACAAGAGATCTCCTCCATGAACCACAGCCACATACTGACCCAAGGCGACTTTAAGGGATCAAGAGCTAGAACTGCTAGAAAACTATGCAGAATTTATGGTTTCATAAGGTAAATATGTATGGCCTTGAGACACATTTCCCAATATTTTGGAACTGGTGGAATTTGAAATATTTGCAGGCATCAGAAACTCAGCCATAATCTTTTACCTGTTCTGCAGATGGATGTACAGAGACCTGGAAGGGATTTTCTGACATGATGCTTCAGGGAATAGAGATAGTGGAAGCAGATCGAATGTTACCATTAGATTTATCAGATTTAGGATCATATGTTATCACTAGATTTGGCAAAACCTGTACAAGTTCAACTCATTTCTCTGCTCATGGTATATGACTACAAGGTAGGACTTCATTCCCCTGTAGTTAGCCAAGTAGTTTGCATGGCAAAATCTTCCAACAGTGCTGACTGAGAAACACAGCCTTGTTGCAGTGTGCTCCTTCAAGGGCTGGAGAAAATTGCTATACTTTGCACTGATGGTTTGCCCTCTTATTAGCTTTGTCACTTCACCTTGATTTGTTTCTGAGTTTCTGTCCGAAATGAAAAATCAATAGACTTTTCTCCTTAGCTTTCAGATCATAAAATTGACTTCTGAGAAAAGATGTCCTGTGTTTTCTGAAAATAACACCATAACAGTATGGAGGAAATCCGTGCTGTTAGTGACAGTTTGAAGTTCAAATACCCACACTCAGTCTTCTTTTCTCTCACTCAATGTTTGTTTTACAGTCCAAGCACTTAATCTTTTTGGGTTTTGATGGTGCTTCTTTTTCTCTCTCATTCCATCATATTACTTGGCCAGATATAATTTCAAAAACTGAGCATTCATCATGTCCTCCTCACAGTGTCAGTATATTAGGACAGTAGTCATAATATAAGTAAAAATCTTGCTGCTTCTCTGAAACAGGTATTTCCAGAACAGCTAAGCTTTTTTACCTCTATGCTAGTAGTGAACAGATTTGATGAGAAAAACAGTGTTTAACTGTTAAACTTTGTCTTGCTCATGTAAAATCCACATTTTCAGTACAAGAACGATTGGATTCCTGTTGCAGTGGTTGTGTGTGTATTGACTTCAGTAACTACTTTAATTTTGTGAGCGACCAGGTACATGTTAGATCCCACTGAGAACTGTCATCTCATACATGGAAAAAAATCTTAGGGGAGTAAATTTCCACAGACATTAAATCCATACATGACAAAAAGACAGAAGTGAGCCAGGCTTGTCTGTGCAGAGAAACACTGGCAATAGCTAAGAGAGTGGCCAGGTTGATAGCAAGACAAATACGATGTGAAAGACCCAAGAAAAAAGGTCACTATTCAAACAGCCAAGTAGTGTGGTGGGACTGCTTAGTGGCCACAAGCAGCAATAGTGCTGGCTGGACATAGCCAGTATGCAGGCTGGTCAGAGCCTCTGAAAAGTCTGGTTTTGTTTTATGGGGGGGGGGGGGGGGGGGAAACAAGCAAACTAGGCATTTCTGGGTTCTTTATTCTGTGTTTTTCATTCTACCTTATGTTTTACAGATGTAGTCATATACATGGACAAAGAAAAAGAGGGACTTTCTCCTGTTCCAGAATATAATCAGAAGTGTCTGCAATGTTTAGGCAGTCCATATCTCATGCTTATCCTGGAATAAGAGGACTACGTTCGCATGAAGAAGAGCAGCAGCCATGGAACAATCCAATGGCTAATGATTTAAAAGTCAATGAGTTTGCTGGGAAAAGTACCCAGTGGGAGTCGCATCATCAGTATGCCTTCAGGTAGAGCAGATATTAAGCTCTTCTTAGCACTGTGCTATAGGTGTATCTACATATTACAATCATTAAAAATGATTTTGATCATTTTTAAGAGTATGATGTCCTGTGGCCTTGGCATCAGGAGGTGTTATTTGAGAGGTTACTATCCATGTGAGAAATGGCAGTTTTTCTTTTGGTTGAAAACAGAACTGAGAAGATCAGTGCAGGCAGAACACTTGATGATGATGATGATGAAAGATAGCATTAAGTAACACTAATGAGCAAAATGAGTATGAAGATAATTTTTTCCATTCATAGATTTTCTGATAAAATAACTGCAAGCTAATTTTATGGGTTTTTTTTTCACAAAAATATTTTACTGAATGAAATCTACTTTTTCCATTGATCACTGGCATTGTTTTGCTTACAGTTCCTTTATTTTTCTCTCTTTTTCTAATGGAGTTTTGCAAGCTGCTTTGAATGAAAGGGTAGCAAGGCCTCCCTTGCTTCTAAACAATAAAGCTTGTTTTTTATATCCACCCAAATTGCAGTTCCTGTGCCCAGCCCTCTCATGAGCCTGGCTCACTTCAGAACAGCATCTCTTTGCTTTCTTCTTGCAATGCTCTTTCAGGGTAGAACTGATTTAATGCACTTCATGCCACAAAAGCCAAATGAATCCCCCCAGTGATATTAATGCAACGCAGGAGAAGAAGTATCATTAGCTGATGTTCTGAAGACTGCAATCTGACAGTTTCATTTGTGGTAAGTAAAAATAAGGAGTAGATAAATTCTTAAAATATTAAATGAAGCCATTTGCTTATTTAATTAAATAGTTAAAGAAGTGTAAAATCTCCTCTGAGGAGGTATCCATCTACTTAACTTCCGAGAATCCTTCTTAAGTAAAATGAGTCCCTAATTTGCAATGCATGGAGTTTGAATTAATCATCACTCAGCTGCATAAGGCTTCAGATCCCTGCTTGATGGTGGTTTGATCCATAGTAAATATTTAAACAGGTTTCGACATAGAGGCTTGTTGTCTGCTCCTAAGAAAAAAGTTAGAGTTGAGCAGCTCAACATATATAGCAAAGCTGAAATGCAGGGGGTTGCATATAGATGACAGCATTTGCGGATTGTTAGGTAAAAAACAGTCTAGAAATGAAAAAAACATAAAAGTGCAATGCACCCATAATATATAGCCTTTCTCTTTTATAATTATCTCTAAATGTCTCTAAAATTGGAATTAACTTACTGCTGGGAATCTTTAATGCGACTTGAGCAGTTTCAGTGAATGTTTTTATGTTATGTCTAAAAATGGAGTTTATTGCTTTTAAGGTTGTTCATTGTATTTATTTATTGTTTATTGTAATTAACTTGTATTTAACTCTTGACTTGTATCAGCAATAGTGCAGCCAGCAGGAGCAGAAGGTGATTGTCCCTCTGCACTCAGCTCCAGTGAAGCCTCACCTTAGCCGCTGTGTCCAGTGTTGGGCCCCTCACTACAAGCAACACATTGAGACCCTGAATCATATCTAGTGAAAAGCAGTGGAGCTATGAGGTGTCTGGAGCACAAATCTTATTGCTCAGGGAACTGGGATGGTTCAGTATGGAGAAGAGAAAGCTCAGGGTAGACTTCATTGCTCTATACAGACAGGAGGCTGGGATTAGATGGGTGTTGGTTTCTTCTTGTCAGTAACAGTGACAGGACATGAGGTCATCATGTTGCACCAGGGGAGGTTCAGGTTGGATATTATGAAAAATTAACTCTCAGAAAGAGTGGTCAGCTCTGAAACAGGCTGCCCAAGGAGGTGGTGGAGTCACTGTCCCAGGGTGTTCAAGAAACATTAAGATGTGATACTAAGGGATATGGTTTAGTGAGGAAATACTAGTGGTAGGTGGATGGTTGGACTGGATGATCTTGAAGGTCTGTTCCAACCTTGGTGATTCCATGGTTCATGAACTTAAGCACTGTGTTTACTGTGTGAATTGCCATGTTATTCTCTAAGTCAAAATAACAGCGTGCATTTCTGTTGTTCTGTTAGCAAGGATGTGAGACAGAGCCACTACTCAGCTTTTCTATATTCATGCAGGTGAGCAGTGAGGTTATGTAAAGACCCGTGGGATATGCTATCCATCTCTAGCTGCCATTACAGAAATGGGTTTGCCCAATTCCCAAAGCACCCAGATAATGCATGTAGCCTTCTTGTCACGTCCACAATGTTTTCTTTCTTCAGTGAAACAATGGCAGTGAGCAGCCTCAGAGTGTCATCTTTTCCATTTTGGGTAGCAAAAGCAGTGAAATCTGGAAACAGGAGCTGACCTTTGTTGTGCAGAAGACATTGTGGAATAGGATGGATGTTGATAGCCTGTTCTTATCTGGCCAGGCAGGTTTAGTTACGGATCTCACACTTCCAGGCTGCTTCTAAAGGTCCAACTTGCTGCCATGGACTGTGCAATGCCTCCTCATCTCATGCTCTCCTTGTAAGTCCATCTGCCTGTGTTTTTTGTGCAAACAATTCCTTTAAGAGTGAAGAAGTTATTATAGAAGCTGTTGCAGCAGCCCACACTGTCTCATTTGGAAGATGCATCAAGGTCAACAAGTGTGGGGGGAAGATGTAACTGTGAGCAAGTCAGCATGGAGTTTATCAGACTCCTTGATAGGCCCTATCACTGTGAAACCTTGGGAGTCTTGAGTGTAAGACAGAGAGCAAATAGTATCTGTCTGCATATAAGGGTAAACAGAGGGTCTTTCTGTATGCACTGTTATCCTTATCACACTTAAGAAAACTTTCATCCTTTATAACTGTGTTTTGGGAGAAGCTAGGCCAATTAACTGATTAGAGGGACAGGAACTCCTGGCTTGTAAGTGAATGGTATATAAGATGTATGTATGAACACAATAAAGTAGAACTATTCTGAGAACTATTCTGATGCTACAAGAAACTGTGAGAGCTCTCTAACTCGACTGAGCACTGACAAACAAGCTCTGTTTTGTGGTTCAAGATGACAAAATATCAAGATTTTGCAAAGGTCCTTCCAGCAGAGCTGAAGTACAGCACTCAATGAGTATGAAGGACCACGAATACAACAAAACATCTCAGCAAAGGTTCTTTGTTTTCCTTGTGCAAACACTGCTTGGAGAAGATGCAATGGGATTTTGCTGTGAAAACCAGATAAGAGGGTTCATGCACCTCTGGCAGTGAACATCTGGGTGCCAAAAGGACATGTTGGGGGCAAAGCCATTGCAGATGAGTCAAACGGTGACACAGTTTTTCACTGGTGAATGATATTGGAAGAACAAGCAGAACTTGTTCTGACTGGAAACAGTCTTAGGTATGGTGATCCATTTAGAGGTGGAAGAAATTATACAGTGTACTGGAAGATGTTAAAAGATGATATAAGACATTGCTTTATGTGATACAGTGCTGGTGGGGGGAGCCAACAAGATTGGTGGTGGTGGTTGGTGTTTTGTTTTTTGTAACTGTCTTATTCTGTTGTGTGTGTAAATGCATTCTTGCATCCATTCAATGACATTTTAGTGCAAATACTAGAAAATTGCTGCTTATTGTTCTGGCAAATTGTAGGGGAGTGTGATAGTTATCAATATCTAGACTCAGATTGGCAGGCACAAAAATCTATGTTCAGTAAAGCAGTGCTTTATCAACAAAAGTAGAGAACTGCATAGGAAAAATAAATTGCTTTTACAGAAAAGAATGTAAATATTAAAGATGCTTGTTTATTATTTTTTTTACCTTAAGATAATAGAAGTGAAAAACGTTGTCTTTAAATAACATGCTGTATAAACCGAAACAAAAGCCAAACAGCTGGAGTCTGAATATGTGCAGCTAAAAGCATAGACATCATTCTGTGCAGGAGGCTAGATTGTTGAAATTAGAATAAATACCAGTTCAGATGGAAAATCTTAAGAACTTGCATCCAGTTTCTGGGTCATGTAATAATGGTGTAATACTGACTTATTGTGTAAGATGAGTAAGAGTATTTCTGCAAGATGCCACGTGGGAAGAAACCTCACCTGAAAGAAGAGCATCCTAAATACCTCAGAAGGTCTGGGCTTTAGTTTCTGTTTCTCAACCTAAAAGCCCTATCCAGCACTATTTTCCATGTAGTCCTTTTTAATTAGGGATCAATAACAATGTCCCAGCAGTTTACTACTTGATTTGTTTCAGCTGAAGTTGATTGGTTCAAATATCTTTTAGGCTGCCTAAGAGGGAGGTTGCTTGGCAACTGTGATGCACACACTGTTAAATTATGAGGACTTGGCCATCAGCTATCATTAGGGATGGGTTTGCTATGTACACAAATCTTCTGAAGCTACCTACAATACTAGCCACTTGAGATGCTGCATGTCAGAACAAGTCTCAATCCTGTCTTTTCAAAAGGAAAAGCATTTGTGTTGTGTATGGGAATTGCTAAGTCATGGCCTGAAACAATGATTGAGCACCTGGTGAAGGGACAGCCAGCCCTGGGAGCACAGGTGGAAGGAATACCTCTCCCTAAGCCTGATTTAAGAGCCACCTGCCACAGAGAAGGGTCTTTGTCTAGAGATCCTTCCTTTTAGAGTATTAGATGATTGATTTTTGGGATGGGTAAGCAATTTTTTTAAATTTTTTATTTTTAAACAGGATTGTGACTATCATCCTTCCTGAGTAATTCAGAACTGGTTACCCACCGTTGTCTTTCCTTACACATTAGTTCATATTGTTGTTGGGAAGAGGTAGTTCCTATGGTATGAAGGTTACATGTTGCCTTGAGATGTGGTTAATGCCCAGTCTCTGGATGCTTCTGAGATGAGGCTAGATCAAGCCATGTGCAACCTGATTTAGCTGTATGTGTGTCTCTTTATTGCAGAGGAGTTGGGTCTGATTATCTTTAAAGGTCCTTTTCAACTCTAAGGATTTCTTGACCAAGGAAATGGAACAGTGAAAACTCTCTGCCAATCTCAATGGTGGCATTAACTGGAGTATTGTTGAAGTAATTTTTACTAGTACAAGTTTGATTAAGTGCTTTGATAAGCAATGTACTGAAGTTAAACTTGTCATTCAGAACTATACTATGGTTTCCAAAATCGGGTACTAATGGGACTTACTGAGATACAGAAGATGCATTCTTAGCTGCTTTGTCCTTTCATTCATGAGGTGAAGCAGAGCTAGGGAGGTTCTTATGAAAGAGACATTTTAGATTTCCAAGGTTAGAAGAAAATCTGCAGCAACTGTTACTATATATATGTCCTTTCCCTCTATACAATCGTAGGACTTTGTGTCCTGCAGATGGTGACATCCCTGAGCACAACCAGTTCCTGTGAGCTGGCTGAGCTTCTAGAAGTGGTAATACCACCACACTAAGTGTAGCGCAAAACATTCTGATGTCAGAGGAGGCTCTCTTGGGAGCCCCAGGGATGGAGATATTTAGACACAGATGCTGATGATATCCAAGGAAGCTGGACCTGATTACTTGTCCTTTCCAAGTCAGTGTATTTTCAGATTCTGTAAACTCTGCTACTTACTCGTAAAATTTTCAACCAGTGATTGCACTGAAGAGCAAAAATAGTGCATATTAAAAATAGATATTAGCATTTTTCAGGTGCTTTGTAAGCATGTGAGTGATGCATTGAAGAATCCTTCAATTTTCATATGTTTGATGCTTGTTTAACAACAGCAATAAAGCCTGCTTAATGCAGCCTCTGTTTTAACCATTAGATCTTCACTAAGCATCACCAGAAATTCACATGCTATGCTTGACATAATGGGTACATATTTCCAGTAGTTTTAGGAATAAACCTCAGTTCTCTTACAAAAAATAGAAATGTATGCCTAAGAATTTGTTTCCTTGCTTTTATATCAAATGGAGTCAAGGCAGAGAGGAGCTGACAGCATTTCAGAAGTGAAAAGCTTTCCATGCTGGCACTGTGAGCAGGCTCTGACCGAGGTGAGAGCCTCACCATCCTGCACAGAGTCCCAAGCAGCCTTAGATTCCCTCCCAGCTGACGTCGATGGCAGAACTTCTGTGGGCTCTGCAAGGACAACTGCAATTGTAAACAATGAAAGAAGAACTGAGTTTCTGCTCTGTAGTATGAAGCCATTTTGATAGATTTCCAGAATCAGCAAGCATGAAAATAGATATTTTGCAGACGGTCTCTCCTTCCCTTGGTAAAATTGCCTTCATTTCTGAACTCACTGGCAAGCAAACCAAAGCCTGAGGAAGGGGTGCACGTTGCAGCTCCTCAGAAGGTACTACACGAACAAAATTGTGGTGAGCTATAAAGAAAGCATCATAAAAGCTGTGGAGCTCTATAGAAGCAGATCAAACACATCTATTTTTCCTGTGGCTCTAGAGGAATTTCTTTGTGACAAAAGCCACTGATTTGATGGTAGTTAATTTCTAGGCTGCTTTTGAGCAAGGGATTTTCAACTGCTTTGTGGTTCAGTGCTCAGTTCCTTTATGTTCTTGTGTTTTAAAGCTTTGGGGAACTTGAGGTGCCTGGAAACTGCCTCGAGGCAGGCAGAGCTGTGGTAATTAGGCTTTTGCTTTTAGCTGGGGAGAAGAGGGATACGATGTGGCTGAACTGAATTGGGCAGCATCTTTGGGATGGAACTTTGTGAAGTCTCAACTTTTTGTGAAAGAAAATTTCATTAAGTAAGAGATTTAATAGTTTCAGGTATGTATAATACTGCTGAAAGCTTTGGAGGTAGAAGTACTGCTTTTTCAAGTAGCAAAATGTTACGTAAGACTTAAGACCAGCAGACTTAAAGCTGCTTGCTTATTGAAAAGGATTATTCTGATTGCTGTGTATCTGAAGTGCTTCCAAATTTGACGCTGTTTCATTTTGAGATTTAAATGGATTTTGAAATATCTAGCTTATCTGCACGACAAGCAAGTGTAAGATATTATTCTGTTAACATCAGTGTCTCAAAGCTTGCTGGGGACACAGATGAACTTGTTCAAGTCCAGGCAAGTCCTGGGCAGGGGTTGAGAAATTCTCTGCCTGGAGGACACAGATGGACAAGTCCTGGGCAAGGGTTGTGAGATCCTTTGTCTGGGGGACGCAGATCGACAAGGCTAGGGGCAACGAGAGAAAGATGAGCTGCAGCTAAATAGCTGTGAAATGCTCTTTTGTGTGGACTTATCTCAGGATGATGGCCATCTCAGGGGGTACTCAATGACTCTTGCTCAAGGGCCCATCCTTGTCACGTAGGCAGGAGAACAAGGAGGGTAAAAGAGGAGTCGAAAACCATGAGGATAGGTTTCTGGCAACAGATTCCTCACGAAGTAATGCCTGCATGCTGAAGTAGAAAAGGTGTCTGACATCAGAGTCCTCACACTATGGAATTCCCGCATGCTGACAAACTCTCCTGGGTTGCTGTCTGAGCGCTGCTGCTTCCTCCCGGATTGGCTCCGCGGCCGCCTCCTGCTGCCCAAGGCCGGCCACGCTGCTGCTTCCCCGCTGCTGCTTCTGCCTCGGACTGTCAAACACCGTGCAACAGGACCGCTGCTGGATCCTGGTGGTGACTATCCCCGCTTTACTCAATTCTTGCTGCTTTCCTATCTTTTCTATCGCCCCCCTTCCCTTCCCCGTCTCCCTGATTAGGTTTTGTAATAAACTGGTTGGACTAACATATGAACTGTTGTTTCTTACTCTCACGCCGGGTATACAGATATTAAAAGAACCTCCTCTCCCTCCTACAAATTGGAGAGAGACAGCAAGACACTAGAAATCTTCATCAGCTCCAGATATAGCAATGGTTTGCGACGTTATCAAGTAACACAGTTGAAGTGAAGAGAAAATGAGTGTTTCTGGGGAATTCTATGGCTGAAAGTTTGGGGGGGGGAAGAAAAAAATCCAATTAATACAGGATCTTTGAGGCTATCTTTGTGTGTTTGTTCAGATTCCTCTTTATTGGATGGGAGAGTGAGGTTTTTGCTTTGTTCATTTTCAGTTTTGAACACAATGAAGATATTTGCTGCCCAAGAGTCTAGACAAAGATGTTCGTAAAAATGAAAGGGATACATATATAAGAGCTTCTGAGAGAGCTTCTGATCACATAGGAGGTTCTGATGTATATACTCTGCAGCAACAAGTGCTCAAGTGGTCACAATGAGCATCGAGATGCCTATATCTATATCATCTAATTGTGGCGTGACCAGCTGCCTGCTAGGAGCAAACCAAAATAGATTCTGGCACTGGTAACACCTAATAAAAAGTATTTTCTCTCCCTAATTCGTCGTTGGCGGTGCAGAGTCTGGTTGGAGGCCTGTAACTAGTGGTGTTCCTCAGGGGTCGGTGCTGTGTCCGGTCTTGTTCAACGTCTTCATCAATGATCTTGATGAGGGGATAGTGACCACCCTCAGCAAGTTTGCTGATGATATGAAGTTGGGAGGATTGGCTGACGTGCCTGAAGGCTGTGCTGCCATTCAGCAAGACCTGGACAGGCTGGAGAGCTGGGCAGAAAAAAACCAGATGAGGTTTAACAGAAGCAAGTGTAGAGTCTTGCATCTGGGGAGGAATAACTGCATGCACCGGTACAGGTTGGGGGATGACCTGCTGGAGGGGAGATCTGTGGAGAGGGACCTGGGTGTCCTGGTGGATGACAGGTTGGCCATGAGCCAGCAATGTGCCCTTGTGGCCAAGAGGGCCAATGGCATTCTGGGGTGCATTAAAAAGAGCGTGGCCAGCAGGTCGAGGGAGGTGATCCTCCCCCTCTACTCTGCCCTGGTAAGACCTCATCTGGAGTACTGTGTCCAGTTCTGGGCTCCCCAGTACAAAACAGACAGGGACCTCTTGGAAAGAGTCCAGTGGAGGGACGCAAAGATGGTGAAGGGCCTGGAGCATCTCGTCTATGAGGAAAGGCTGAGTGAACTGGGTCTGTTCAGCCTTGAGAAAAGAAGACTGAGAGGGGACCTGATCCAGGTCTATAAATATCTGAGGTGTGGGGGGCAGAATGGCGAGGCCGGACTCTTTTCAGTGGTGAGTGGAGACAGGACAAGGGGAAACGGCTGGAAACTGCAGCATAGGAAGTTCTGCACAAACGTGCGCAAGAACTTCTTTACAGTGAGGTGACGGAGCACTGGAACAGGCTGCCCAGGGAGGTGGTGGAGTCTCCTTCTCTGGAGATGTTCAAGACCTGCCTGGATGCCTACCTGTGCGACCTGGTGTAGGGAACCTGCTTTGGCAGGGGGGTTGGACTCGATGATCTCTGGAGGTCCCTTCCAACCCCTACAATTCTGTGATTCTCTAATTTGATACTCTGTCAGGGAAAAGGGGATTTGAAACAATAATCGGGGAATTCCAGGTGTATGTGTATAGGGAAATCCAAGAGCATAAACATAACAAAGGAATGATGAAACCATTTCACTTTGGACAATTCAATTCATGATGGCCCTTTTTAGAGGTGCTTGTCAGAGGTTTTGTTGTCTATTTTTAAGCATTCAAAATATTACTTTATGCAAAATTGCGACTAATTCTCACAATTCCATAAAAAGTGCCAAGTGTTGGTTGGTTTGTTAATTTCTTCCAGTTATACACAGTTTCAAGATTTCTTGGTATATGCAAACTTGATTTTTAAAACCAGGATTCTGAATTTAGATTTTACCTGGTAAGGCTGTAATTGCACGTGCGTGTAGTTTAATGAAGCTGCTTTAGACTGTTTGGCAGAATTACAAACTGCAGAACTGCAGTAGCCTACTGCAGCATCTCTCACCTGCTAAGTTGCTGCTCTTCATTTGCTGGACTAAGCCAGGACTGTGCTTTTTTTTTTTTTTTTTTTTTTTTTTTTTTTTTTTTTTAACTAGTGTATGGTGCAAGTTCACTGAATAGTTTGCATCTTGCTTTGTATCTTCAAAGAGAATACCATGTGAATAGATCTTCAGAAATTTTTATGGCAGGTTTCAGATTTAATTCTCTGTCATAATGAAGGCAGTAGAGATTTGCCTGAAATGATAACAGATCTGCAAGTGATGCCCCATCTGCTACAATGTCACGTAGAATATTATTCCTCAAAGCTGAACTCCCAAGATCAAATAACCCTGGGATGTGAAGACAATTCAAGGATATCCTTAGTTAGAGTTTTTGTGATAACAGGGAAAATTGAAGTAAATTGACTGATATTGAGGTCTTGATGGGAAACAGAAATATATACTTAGCCATTTTGTGTTTTTCTGTAGTAAGAGTACTAGGATTTCAATGGGCTCTTGCAAATGTTGAAGGTATAGGCTCACTTGCTTTGTTTCTCAATCATTTAGCTTAGGAATCCACAGAAAGCCTTGTAAGTACAGCTAGCTGAGATCATCCAGGTTTTCAGTCCTCTTTCAATGATAGTAGCACTGAACAAACATTTATCTTTCTCCCTCCTACAGGAATGAAAGGAACACCATCATTAAGAGAGCTTGTGTGAATGTTGTGTTATTGGTTCCCAAGAAGTCAGGATTTAATCACAGCTATAGGAATATTTCTTGATTTTTTCAGAAAAAAAGTCATATCGAGAATGAGTTTTCTATTGACCAAATGCCAACATTCTTAAAATTACTTTATCCTTAAAATTTCACACACACACACACACACACACACACACACACACACAAATCAAAACAAACAACCAGCAACAACAATAAAACAGGCTGCTAGCTCATGGAGATCTTTTATGTACCTTCAATATAATTTATTTTATTTAGTTTGGTTATTTCAAAGAACATAGATTTTCTTAAATGGAAACCTGATTGGAGAAATTTCTTCATGGAAATGCTGAAGTACAAAAAAAAAAAAGGAAGTATCTTGAAGAGATTATGACTTACTGCTTGTATTCACTCAAGTGAGTTAAGTCCCAGAGGCATTAAAAAAATGCTGCAGACCTGAATTTGAATAACTCAGTGGAAAAAAACTGCACTCAGCTTTAATTTTCATCAAGTACAGCAGTAAGAGATATTACCATATACAGTTATATATTCTAAATTTAAAGCAGTATCCTGACTTTTAATTCTGACTGGATTTAAATTCCAGCAAGGTAAGGGTAAAACAAATGAGGAGATAAATACAATACAGGTTTCTGTTTTGTTAATGTATTTCTAAAATTGGAGACGTTGTATCTATTATAAAAATTTGATTCTGCTGACTAGATCCTTGAAATTGTGGGGACTTTGTCAGTAGCTTTGTAGAACATTTTGAATTTTGCATAAACGGAATTCTGGTATTAACCAGCTAAGATGTGCACCACTAGAGGTGCAAATCCATGTACTAATTGCTGAAATCAGTGGTTCCTAATGACATGCTCAGCTTCCTGTTCTCTGAAAGAGATTAAAATCATTGCAAACTTTTCTGTTATGTATTGTGAGGAGTAATTGTTTCTGGTGGATAAATGTACAAGATGTTTAGTTCAAGAAAATGTTAGATGTGGTACTAAGGAACATAGTTTAGAGGGAAACCCTGGGAGGTGGACAGTTGAACTGGATGACTTTGGAGAGGCTATTTCCAACCTTGGTGCTTCTATGATTCTATGTCAGTCTTCCAGATGTCATCAATAATAAATGGTACGTCTCTCATATAAAGTTATATATTCTTTTCAATTTTTCATGCAAAAGATTTTGGTCAGGTTAGAATCTTATGCATGGAAAATTACCACTCACTTCAGGAAGTAAAAAAACAAAAATAAAATGTTCAAAATCACTGTGACTCCATCAAAGGACAGTACTCCTTGACAGTATTTTGAGGATGTTGTACATCAGAATGATGCTTGGAGGGCTTGGCAGCCTTGGAGATTATAGCTGTACTTCAATGGATCAGTTGTTCTTCATTGTTTTGGGAAGACTTTGTCTCATCTGGAATCTCGTTTGAATTGAAGAATAGTCAGGTGCTGATGCATCAGGGGCGATAAAGTCAAGATGGTAGATTCCCCAGGGTGTATCTGTCTATAGATGTGAGCACGGAGTTCCATTAGAGAAAACAGTGTGGATTTTTACTTTTTCCAATTTGCATTTTTATGTCATGCCACTCTGGATTCTGCAAATCTGATCACAAGTTATTAGTGTTATGCTTAGCTTGTTTCTCCATTTAGTGAACTGCTCTAGAATTATATCCTTAGCTGAGGAAGCCAAAATAAATTACAACATGTTTTCAAGATGTGTTAAAATCCTTTTGTGGTGCTAAATGTATTTCCAGGAATCTGGCCAGAAAACTTTGATTGGAGGTAAATTATGCAGTTTCATGACTGTTACTTATCTATACCTATGTGAGTCCACATAGGGTCTAATTGCTTCTCTTAGGGTTATATTTGGTGACTAGTTACAAACAGCCTTTAGACAGCAGGAAGGAGAAAAATAAAGCTTTCCCATTCTCTTTTATGTAGAATTATATTGAAACTGTCAAGGTACAAATACACTTATTTTACAAAGACTGTCACTCTGAAAAGATTTTTGTGACAACAGTGAGCACTTCTGGTTAAAATATTTTATTTTCTTGTCCTTGTTCCCCAACTTGCTTGTTTATATTCACTTACTGTCTATTGTCTTTTTTTTTTATTATTTTTTATTTTTTTTTATTTTTTATTTTAAAGCATTTGAAACAGAAATCATACTCCTGGGGCACAAAAATTAGAACATATTTATTCTGATTTACTTCAAAATTTGGTATTTCTCACTGTTGTGGCTTATAAATTCTTTAACATATGAGCTCTGTAGAACAAGGAAATGCTCATGATCTTCATGGTTTCATGGTGGTGATAGGCTGACAGTTGGACTTGGTGATCACAGAGATCTTTTTGCAGCCTTAGTGACTTTATGATTCTCTTAGGGGTTGAAGCATTGCTTGGAGTAAGATTTGTGGGTTTTTATATATATAAAACTTGTATTTAATAACTTTGTTTCTGAATTGAAGGAGTGAAACATGCAAACGCACCAAAATGCTTTCCATTATCATGGAGGGAAACTGACACTGGGGCATGAATGAGCAGTGGTAATTGCCCATCTGTGTGCTTGTATGAGTCTTGGTCTCCTTGTCAAGGCTTCACGTGTGTCAGTTGTTAATGCTGAGATGCAAGAAGTTCTGTATGCAGCAGGATAACAAGGAAATGCTCTTGTATTCTTTGGATAACAGTGGTTCACATGTAGAGGATGTCAGAGGGCTTCAGAGCAGTCTTTCAGTGAGCTGTGAAGGCAGTGTCAGAGACTTGAGTGGGCTGTGAGATCAGCACCTCTCTGATTTGATCTGCTCATCTCTTAGAAGGAGAAGGGAAAGGGGGTTATTGATATTGCATTATTAATTTTTGGATTTGAATTCTGACATTTTGCACAAAAGCAGATACGTGACTTTCCATGCTGCAGAGCGCCGGTACCATTTTATCAGTGACATCTTCCTGAATGGACTGTCGGACACACCATGCAAACATGTCCTCCTCTCATCTACCGGTTAAATACACACCTCAAGCAAACTGCTCAAAATGCATTTTTCTTTTTTTCTTTTTTTTTTTTCCTCCTTAAAACTGTTTTGGTTATCTTGCACACCGCAAAACCAAGAAAGCAGAAGCTAATTTTGCTTAGTGCCAGGACCAACAGGAGAACCAAGAGGATGACGCATCTGCCCCATCTATGCTGCAGTTTGGTGCAAGGCTGTATTAATTCAGCTGCTGAAAAAGCGGTCTTGTCCTTGAAGATGATGATTTGAACAAGATTTAATAGAAAAGGTACATATCATATGTCAAGTTCTTTTTCTCCTTAAAAGAAGCAGGATGCAAAATGCCATTTCCTCAGACACTGAGCCACAAAGCATTTACATAAAGCAGTTATGCTATGTTTGCTCCAGTTTTTCACTGTGTGCCACAAGAAAATAAAGACAGGAAAAAGACATTAGGTCAGGTCTCTCCAGAATCAAACTCCTGGCTTAAAACCAGCACTTCAAAAAACAAAACAAAAAAAACCAAACCAACCAACCAAAAAAACAAAAAAGCAAAAAAAAAACACCCAAAGTCATACACTTTCTCATTATTTTCTGGTTTTGCATGTGTGTGTTTTCATCCTGTAAGGATCTTGCTTTTATGATGTTTTAAATGAACCTTGGGCTGTAGGATCTTATGCTACTGTGATGTTTTCCCTCTGACTGACAAGAAAGCTTTTAAATTAAACTCAAGTTTATGGTAGGTCAGTGTGACCTTTGTAGTTTTGCATTATGCAGCCTATTAACTGGAAGAATGTAAGCTACTGTTCACTAATGTATTTACAATCATGAATATGAAGATCTGCAATAAACTAGAAGGCTTGAAAAACATAGATAATGAATGTGTTTTACACACTAAGCCATAATGTAAACCTTGGCAAAACCCTGGGATAGCAAAATAAATGTCTTAGGTATCAAAAAGAAGTCGTAGTGAAAGCATAGGAAGCAAAATCTTTGAGATGTGACTCTGATTTTTGCAGTGTTTGTAGTCTAAAAGCATGAAAGACAGGACTGAACAACAACAAAAAAGCGCTGTTGTTAACTTAAATTCCCCTCGAATGCTTTGTCAGTAATCATTTCTTCACTGCTGGAAGTTAAGTGTTCTGCAGGAAGGGAGGCTGGACTGTTTCTGCAGCTACTGACAGCCTCAGAACCCATAGGAAGGAGAAAAGGTGGATTTGGAGTTGTGGTGAGAAAAGATTGGGATTCTGGCTCCACACTGTCCTTGCCCAGGCTGCATAGGATTACATAAGATTGTGCTTTGAATTCTGTGATATTTATGTGCATTTTTATTTGTCAGCACATGGATTGTCATTGCTTCTCATTAAAAAAAAAAAAAAAAAAAAGGCTTTTATAGGTATTTTGCACTGCACGCATCTTTCAGGGTTGCTGACAGATAGCAGATGTGATTTTGATGTTTCAGTGGGAGATGACAGCATGTCCCCAATAAAGCCAAGGACTGCTCAGAGCAGCTGTGATTCCCAGTTCTCTCTCTGCCTTCCAATGAACGATCTTTTACAGGAGTGAGATACAGGTCTCATTTTGGCTTTATACTAAGTTTTACTTCCAAGCCAGAGGCAATTCAGTGGTCTTGGGATGAAAATGATTCCCAGAAGATACTGGAGGAAAAGGATTTCTGGAGGAGAATGATGACTCCCCAGGCATAAGGGCTGGTTTAACCAATGAATGTTATAAGGGGCTGTTAAAGGGAAAAACAAAAAACAAAAAACCAAACCCTCTGGTGATCATCAAATGCAGCTTAAACTCCTATAGACCTTGATCCAAATCTACCACTGGGATCACGTTCACGTTACTGAACACTACAAGATCAGCTATTGCTGATGTTAAGATTAACAGCTGCTCATGGGAAAGGCCTGCAGGTGTGCCATGACAAGCACTCACTGGAAAGCCTCTTCCAGCCTGATGCACTGCTGCCAGTTTGGCCAGGTTTTCTGAAATACACACTAATACATCTCTGTGAGCAGTATGGCAGTGCTATGCTGTGCCCCAGAAGCAGTAGAATTAATTTTACCCAAAATTATTTTTGCCAACCAAGAACTTGGCAATGTGAATGTGTAGAGCATGCATTTCCTACCTGAATTATGTACATTTTCAAGAGAAGTCAAAGCCTTACCTTCAGATTACCTGTAATTCATGAGGAACAAGCACTTATTTTATTTTTTCCTGGCTGGATTGCAGGGGCTGACACCATTTGAGGATGCTTCTTGTTTCCATGTCTCTTAGCTAGGTTGTGTGAGTGGGGTGTCTGCAAGTGGGGTATGCAGAAATCTTTTCAGCCGCTACTACATGTTCAAGCACTAATTGGGCTGAATAAACCAGGGGTTGGTTGGGAAGGTTTGGGCAGGGAAGTGTGCTAGCAGAATTGCTGTAGGCTTGGACAACCTTCACATCACACACAGCATCTCCAAGAAAAAAACAACCTAGAGAGGAGAAAAGGGAAAATAATTCCTTTAGAGATCCCTGTGATCTGTTCCTTGCACAGCCTGGCTGAGAAGGATAAGGCGTGCATTAAAATCACATCAGTGCACCCCTAAGTAATACCACAGACATTGCCTTCCCAGCCTGGTCTTCCTGAATTCACACCAGGTTTTATACTGCTTTCTATTTTTCTCTTTAACTTGCAACCCTCTTAGAAAATTAAGGTCCATAACCTGCTCTTTCTCACCTTGAAATTCTAATCTTTTATATGCAACATCTCTGTAGCAAACAATGCTGGCTTACAATGACTGGAAATATCTATTTTAAGGCTTTAAGACTATTTGCATAAGTGGTTAAGTTTAAGGCAAACTGCTTGAGGGGGGAAAAAAAGCTTCACAAGCTGGAGAATGCAAGCAAGCTGACACCAAGCCCCAGCTTGTGCCGAGAGACAGCTAAATGGCAAGGAATGTATTTCCTGCATGATAGGAAGACCACCCATGCCAACACATGGATGCCAGTGGGCTTTCTCTGAGAAGGAGTAGAGTGCTGTTCTCAGGTTGTGACAGCAAGACAGACCTGGAAGCACCGTGCATTGCAGCAGCCCCTTGACTCCTTCTGAGCCAGAAGTGGACCACGAGGTGGGCAGCTTTGCTCCTTGTTGTCCCTGGACTGGGAAGAATGGGATTTTCTTGGGCAACAGAAACAAGAAAGTTTTCTTCCTTCTTTCGAATACAGTCTCAAAATAAGAGTCCTGGAGGTAATCTTTATGTAAATATCTATTGGCTGTAAGTGTGAAAACATGCAAAGGTAGTGAACCCATCATGGAAAAAGAATAATTCTGTATGTGCCCATTATTTATAAATTCAGAGTCTTTTAAAAATATTCAGGAAATATGAAATATCATTAAGAATCTCACTAGACAGAGAATCAATGACTTAGTAAAGAAGATAAATAAACCAGTACCTGTTTATGGGCTGTATTTCAGTCCAGGATAAGACATGATTTAAAGTAATTGATTAAACATCTCAACCATGAAAACCAAAGAGCTTAATTAAAAAGGTGACAGCTCTAAAGTGAGATCATGATCAACAGATGTAAAAAATTGGACACTGCTGAAGCAACTTGCTGAACTGGATGAATTGGATTGCTCTCTCCCACTGGAAAAATGCTGTGTTAAATTCAGGAACTTGGGCCTTTAATTCCTTCTCTTAAGAGAAGAGGAGCTGCCACAAATAAGTAAGAATATAACAATATATATTAAAAATTAGTATAATAGGTATTATTCAGTCTGCTGAGATCTGAAGTGCCACCACCAGCTCAGAAGCTTTTAGAGATATATGTAGGTCTTTGCTTGCTTCATACACTGTATATAATGCAATTCCTAAATGAAAACAGTGTACATGCTATTTTAATCTGCAGTATATATACTATGAATTCATTGGCATTTGAGGATTAAAGGGGACTTGTCTGGTTTCACTATTTCCCTTCTATTGCTCCTTTACATGTTCTATGATGATAACCTGTTGATGCTCATGACTTAGAATTTGTAATCTTGGTTTTAAGGAACAGAACAGAGATAATCCAGTTGGCTCTTGCCTGACAGGGTCAAGAGTTTTCTGTGTATTTATGAAAAAGAGAAGTCTATCAGAGTGAAACATTTTCCAAGCCATGACAGTTTCCTCAAGTTGTGATTAACTTCTTCTCCTACATAACAGTGATAGGATGAGAGGTGATGACCTCAAGTTGTGCCAGGGGAGGTTGAGGTTGGATATTAGGAGTGAAAGAGTGGTGCGATATTGGCACAGGCTGCCCAGAGAGATGGGGGAAGTTGCTGTCCCTGGAGGTGTCCCAGAACTGTGGAGATGTGACACTGAGGGACATAGTCAGTGGGCATATAGAATGAATAACTGTATGCAGTTGCCTCTGATTTGTTTTAGGATTACCCAAGAAAGGTATTATTCATAAGACAGTAATAGGAAAGGAGTAGTTTACTCCATTCTGAAGGTAAGATATCACTAGAAAACTCCCAGAAGGAAGTAATCTCTAAGAAGGGACATTTTCTTCTTGGCTACCAGCCCTTAAATGAGTTTAGGAAGGGCTAGACAAGGGTCCAGCCTCTTCTGGTCACACATGTGAACTGCTTGCACCTGTGCTCCCAGGGCTGTCCATGCCCCTTCACCAGGTGCTCAATTACTGGAATTATAACCTCTAATGCTGTCCAGGGGGGAGAATGATATCTATTTTGGAGAGGCTGAAGAACTGTATGTACGATTTTGGCCATGTTTTTGGCCGTATATACTCCCATCCTCTGTCTGAACACAGGAGAGTTTCTCAACCTGTTGCACCTGCAATTCGATAGCCAATAGCTTTTACACGCATACGATTTATCAAAATGAGGGGAAGAAAAGTGATTGGTATAAACTGCAGCTCTTCTTAGCAAAGCGCTTTATAGTGAAGGCAACTAACCTCTGTTAGTTGCTGTCAGATAAATGAGGAGTAAGTGTCATGGGCTATTAAAACATATCTGTTAACTTTTGTGAGCCTATTTGCATAATTATTATGACAGTAGTATCAGTTAAAAGTGCAGTCACTGAACTGCATTGGTTTGGTTTGAAGGCAGCGTCAGCTCTAGCCCTGACAGAGCAGATAATGCTTTATCTTCCTGGAAGGAAGATAGTTTTCAATTCCAAGCCCTATTCCTTTTGTTTCAGGACAGGATTTTTCATCCTAGCACAAACTCAAATATAGGTTTCTGGCATGGCTACATAGCAAGAAGGGTGAGAAATGGAGAGGATATATTATTAAGCAAGTGTAAACCAGTGAAGGAATAAGAAAGGCATTTTTATGGGATAAAAATCTATCATGGTTTTAAGTTATCTCATCAGAAATAAAAATTATTTGTATACGCTGATATGGCAATGGGTGATAAGAACGAGAAGGTAGTAAGCACTTCCATTTCTCTCTTTATGTTTTTCCATTCTAAGGAAAGAACAATCAATAATGTCTGGTAGTTTTGCAAATCTTCATATTCATTAAGGAAATTGCTTATAAAGTGATTGTCTGATTAAAGATGTGTTTTATCAATTGTGCTTTATAATTCACTTAAACTTTCAAAGTCGAGCATTTAGATTTTCAAACTCATGGATTATTGGTTTGAGCGCAAGGGATTGGAGCAGTAATACCACTATCAAAACTCATGGTACTTACTATTCTCTCATATCATCAATAAGTGGTCTTTTAATTCCTCTTTTAAATTAGCCCTTCCTAAACTGTAGATGACTCCTCTTGTAGTTTCTTTTAAGGCTTAAGACTTTGAAAGGAGAGTGTGCTATAAACATCTTAATTTGTAAGCTGTCATTAGTAGTAACCATTGTAACATAATATTGACTTCTTACTGCCTTGAGATATATGGAGTGCTGTATAGTTATAAATGGCTTTGAACGTAATGTAATGTTTTATTGTGACTGTTCAGTTGCATTTTAATTGGGTTGTTGGGTTGCTTGTGCATGGTTCTGTGTGAAAGGCTGAGAACATAGGACAGAGTTGGGTCTTTGTAAGACCAGAGGTGCCTACTCTTACTCCAAAGGCTGAGGGATTCCCAAAGAATATTGGGAGCACAGAGGAAGGAGGTTTCTTCAGTTGTCTTCCAGCAGCCGTCTGGTTTCAGCTCCCAGATCCTCTTGGGCGAGATACGTTTTCTGATGTATTTAGTGACTGCTGAACTCATTTATCAGCTCTTGGAAGGGATTCCATTTCTTTAGACCTAGCTCTTCTGACTGCTTAGATCTCATCATCCCTCCAAGGTTCCTTGACTGTCTCAAAGTCAAGGCAATGAGCCACAAGCAAAGGCAAAAAGAAAGAGCTTATGGATGGGAGGACAGCAAGGGGAAAGCAAGTGAGTGAAATACATTCATCCACAGAAAAAAAAAACTGCAGTGAGAGATTCCACAGAGGATACATGTACCATCGATGACCTAACACTGCTGTAACTCCATTTCCTACATCTATTATAGTCTTAATATATTGAATTTAGCCAAGTCCATCTGTATATGAAGCATATATCAACATTGCATTTGAATGCAAAGGATTTCTCTGTAAATAGGAATAAACAAACAAATGGTATTTAAGTTATTTGCAGAAAGGTAACATGAATTTTTTTTTTCTTTCTTATTTTTACTTTTTAATTTCCAGTTCCACCTGAGTGGGATAGAAGGAAATCAGTCACCACTTGATGTTAGACCCATATGCCTGCCAGTTCTATTTAAAGTTCCCAGAGCACAGCTTAACATCATCCAGATACTATTTTTAACAGAAAACTGTTCTGGTGGGTCACATCACGAGGCTATTTCACTTCACTACTAACTGGGGTAGTGACAGTGTTCATAAAGTGCATTGATATCCATACCAAGCTGCCCTGAAAGGACAAAGAATTCAGGTGAAATGTCTTTTCTAGGCAAGGATCTACTTCCATATACTGAAATTGATTGTTAATTTGTGATGCTTTATTTCTGTATTTTCTGTGTATGGGTTCTTGGCTTTTTTCCCTTGTTAAAAAATATGTGCAATGCTAGATTTCAGTTTTTTAGAGTTGTATTTGCTGCATCTTTTGTGGACTGAATAGGTCCACAGAAGCTGTTGGGAATATTTCTTGAAGTAAATTGACACTTTATGCAACCATTTTTTTACTTTCTTGTGCATAGACTCTTTCTCTACTTGTATACTGAACCAGTCTGTAGTCAACAAAAGGTTCATCAAGCATCTAGTAGTTCCCATATAGAAGAAAGATGGATTATGCACTCAGTGTGCACAGGTTTACCCATATTTTCTGTATTGTTTATGAACATAGGTGCCCATAAGTACATACGCTGTTACTAGGAATATAAATATTAAATTAAATAAATATTAAATTTCCACTTTAAATGGAAACTTTGGCCTGATTAATGATGGAGATTTGAAGTAAAAGAGCTCTGAAGTGCTCTTAAAACAGCATGTTAATCTATGAGAAGTCATGATCAAATCTTTAAGCTAGTGCACTGTAATTACAGCAGGAAGTAGTGCATTTAAAGGGAAGAAATAGCACTATGCCTGAACGTAGTGGAGAGAGCAGCCACGCAACAATGTAAAGTGACATTTTATGAGGCAAATGTAAGGCAATGCCCTTTGTCCTGAGACATAATTATCTTTAGAAGAATTAAACAGTCCAGGTGTTGTTATTAAGAGTGTGTCGGCATCTCGAAAGATGGAAGTGTTTGACTATATACACGCTCAGCTTCTCATAAAGAGCGTAGTTTCATAGCAGATAGTCACTGCACGTGTCCCACTCTTGTTCCCACTCTATTTCCTTTGCAAGTATGTAATTGTATTTTGATAACATTTTCTTCTGGTGAACATGTATATGCAGCATACATCAGGTGTGTGATCCAAGTGTCTTCCTTTATGAAAGGCTTCCAAGTTCTTAACTGGTTTGCTTAGGCAAAGCTGGAGCAGCTGGGCAGCTGCCAAAATGAGCAACATCGGTGGATCTAGAGGAGAGTTGGACAAGGATGGACATGCTTGTGAAGATGATATTGATAAGCCAGGCAGGTTCAGTTCTTCCGGAACTGATATATTGGATGGCTGGCTTTTCTATTATTGATACAGAGAGTAATACTTTGCTTTTAAAATTTGCTTCATTTTATATATTAATGAAGGTTTCAGTGAACTTTGCCTTTCTTGGTTCAATCATAAAATATATCATAATCATAAATCAATCATAAAATATAAAATAACAAAAAATAAATTTCTTCTTCTCTCATAGTAGATGCTTATAATGCATCAGTTAGGTCTGTCTTCTTAAGATAGCATAATTTACTGATTCCAGTTTTCAAATCTTCACACCTCAAAATCTTATATTCCTCTACAAACTGGGTGCTCAGAGTAAACTAAAATTAGAGATGATTTTACCTTACTAATGAAAAATCAGAGCTTGGGCAGTGGTGCCCTGACAACAGACCTGCTGTGGATGCTAGACCACAGTTATGTAGTTGACATAGAATAGATTGGTGCAGTTGTAATGTGAAGAGGGATGAGCACTAGTCTGTGTTAGTAACATAACCAAAATCATTTTAGAAAGAGTGAGAATAAGGGGACATTTGGTAATTCTATTTGCCTGCATAAAAGAGATAGACCTAATTCAACCATTTTAATTTTTTCTTTGAGCTACCTTCCTTTGGGTTCATGATCTCTGGATACAATTCTAACCTATGCTTTGCTGGAATAGGAAAAACGTAAGCATAAACACTGAAAAACATTTTTTTCCATGGTAGGTAGCTATTAAAAATAATGCTAGAGGGTGTTCTGGAGGAAATGTTAGCTTTTTGAAAAGTTACTGTTTTATAAACACATGCACTTGTGCATGCATGAATACACACTCAGCTTCTCATAAAGAGTGTAGTTTCATAGCAGATAGTCACTGCACGTGTACCACTCTTGTTCCCACTCTATTTCCTTTGCAAGTATGTAATTGTATTTTGATAACATTTTCTTCTGGTGAACATCCTGTGAAGTAGGAAAAAGAGTACAGGCTGAAAAGAAACTAAAATGAATACCATTTTGAGAACTTGAACTAATTATAGGTGTTTTTTTGTTACAATATCAGTCAACAAATGTGATCTCTACTAGAGTTACAGGAGGAAATGATTTCTGAAGTTCCTTTAAGGTGTGTCTTGAACTATTTAGGAGTGAAATACTGTTCATGATACATAAGGGCTGAAAGCTGGTTGTTCAGAAAGGAGATGTTTTTTAAGCATGTGTATTAGGAAAAATGTCTGAGGAAGAGAAGTGATGCAGTGGCACAGGCTGCCCAGGGAGGTGGTGGAGTTACCATCCCTGGAGGTGTTCCAAAAATGTGGAGATGTGGCACAGGGGGGATGTGGTTGTTGGGCATAAGGGGATTGTTTGGGGTTGGACTGGATGATCTCAGTGGTCTTTTCCAACCTTCATAATTCTATAATATCAAGCATTAAAGTGCACTAAAAGCACCCTCTCACAAGGGCTGGAGTGTGCTGAGGAGCAGCCATAATGAGTCGCAGACCACTCCACTGCTCCCTTTATGTCACATTTGTGTCATCTGTGTGTTTCAGCAAGTAAGCAGGATCAAAAGGAGCTGATTTGGAGCAAATGGTGCTCACCTGTGTTGTGATGGTTTTCATTTTACTCTGTTCTAGTCCTAAAGGTATGAATGGAGTACACTTTGCAATTCAGTTTCTTCCAAAAGAAATCCAATCTGCATGCTTTGAAACTGAGTTGTGGAGAAACTCGCAGCCAAGGAAGAAGGTAAATCTAAGAGACTTGCTTCTATATGCCTTCTGATTCAAGCTGCAGTGCTGGTATAAATGTATTTATGATGTTCATGTAGCTCTTTCTGCTGAGAATGGGATGAAATTTTCTGTGTGCAGTGTATGAAGATCAGAATAAAAGTCTGGTGCTTGGCTGGTCACAGGGGAACAGATTTTTAAAAAGAAAGCAAATCCAGCTGAGTCATCACCTGTGGGAACAGAAGGATTAGTGAAGCAGAAGCAAAGGATACAGTATGAAGTAATGTGGAAGATTAATTGAGCCCATTGCTGTGTATCATTTCCTGATTTTGCCTCGTCAGCAAGTCTGGAAGGCTGCTATGATCATACTAAGTCTGTTTGAACTTTTAAAAACAGAAGGAAATCCAAATTCATGCTTTCACCTGCAAACTTACCATACCAAATTTCTTCAAAGCGATGAAGATTGAAGAGAGCTCTGATCTGCTTTTTGACTGCTGATCAAACAAGAAAATGCTTACTTAATGGTTTTATAGGATCCTTAAAAAAGAGTAGACAAGAATAATACCTTTTCTGCTAGATTCTTGTCTGTACATATATGTTGTGCATATTGGTCACAAACATTTTTATAAAAGGGCTCAACAGAATGGAATTCTGAGGATACTTCCTAGACTTTTTCTAGGTTGGGTGTAGCAGATTTTTAGAGCTGAACTGGTGATAACCATACTGTAATGCTTTCATCGTAACAGTTAGTATAGGATTGCGTAATGAACCCTGTGACAAAGCTTCTTTTATCCACAGTTGCTGCTGCATCCCTTCCTGCAATTCCTTCTTATGGCTTAATCAAATTTTATTTTACTCTGGTGAAAATCCTTTCTATTTATATTCTGGACATGTTTACATAAACTGTGAGCAGGCATCTCATAATACTCAGATTGAAGGTGGAAGAAAAGTTCCTATTTCTTTTTCAATTCCTCAAGTATTTTTAATGTAGTATCAGCACACGAATATTTCAGAATCTTTGCATTCTTTCTGTCAATGTTATTTTTATATTGCAGAGACTGCTTATCTATTTTCTAGCTGCAATCTTTTTTATGGAAACTTTTTTTTTTTTCCTCTGACTATTAAGAACAAAGCAATAAAAAGTGAAAGCTTAAAAATCTTCCCAACCTGAGTGTAAAGCAAATGGGGTTTATAAATGCTGAGCTGGCATCCCTTCCCACCATGCTTCTGAATGAGATATAAAACTGAGGTACTGACCACTTGCAGTCATTTAACAGATCCCATGGTGCATTTTTTTTTTTTCTTTCCAAAAGTAGAGGTGAAATCTGCAATATCATGGCTTATTTTCAATTGGATTATTACATTCTGCCTGCTTAGAAATTCTCACTGACTTCTGTTTGAAAATATATTCCTCATTTTTAACTCTAAATGGTTGTGTTGTGCCTTGCTAAAAGGCTTTTGCCCCTTGGCCCAATAGAAACCCTTATTCACAGATATTTCTCCAGTGAGGGAAGCAATCCTTATGCATCTAATTTGCAATAAAATTTCCAAAAGCTTCTCAAATGCTAGAAGAATGGCAGAAATAGAGCAGATGGTCTCTCTGCCTCTTGTGGGCTGCACAGGGCACCTCATTGTTAAGTGGGTTGGAAGAGTAAGTACAGAAATGGCTGATGGATCATGTTTGTTGAAAAAAAAAAAAAAAGTACACTTAGAATTTTGTCTTGTAGCTCAAGCACGTGCACAGCTTATAGTATAAACTTGTTTGAGATGCAGATCTGCCATGCCACAGGGGCACTGAAGTGTTTTGAGTGTGGCTGAGCTTTGTGAAAATGATGCTTTGTAAGCTGAGCAATTAAGTTATGCGGATCCAGCACAGAGTTTGCTTCTGCCTGAACAAGGAAGAACTTGTTAAAGTTGAAGGTTAGGCGTGCTATTTGGGTGTTCTGAATTACCCTGCATAAAGTTTGGCTCCATTGTAACCAAGAAGACCTATCAGAGTCACAGAATCATTAAGGTTGAAAAAGACCTCCAGGATCCTCGAGTCCAACCTCAACCTATCTCATCCTCCCCACTAGCCACGTTGCTCAGTATCACTTCTCCATGATTCTAGAACATTCCCAGGGTGTTCACAGTCCCACACTGTCTTCTTGCGTAAGGTCAACCTAAAACCCATTGCTTTATTTCTGAAGTTAGAATAGCTTTTCTACTACCCTGTTCTATTTTGCCACCTTGCCATTCAAAGCATTTCTATGGCACCGCAACCAGAAGTCTCAATGAAGGTGTACAATCAATGAATATACAGATGATATAGTATATCCAGCAGTTTGGCTGATGTAATTATTATACTAGAGTAGGAAAGAACACTCACCCTATCCTGGGCTTGCATGGTAAACTCCAGTGAAGTGGATCTCCAGAAGAGATCCTTCCCCACTGGAAGTCAGTCCTTAAATGGGTCTGGGAGAGGTGGAGCCAGGCTCCAGTGCTTCCTGCAGCACAGCTGAATTGCCTTCACGTGTGCACCGTGGCAGACTCAGTGCTCGCATCAGTTATCAATCAGAGGTTCAGGCCGAGATTCAGCAGCCCCATACAGAATGATAGTGTGAAACTCCACTGGGGATCACTCAACACTGAGAAAATGATCTATTCTAATTTTCCTACTTGTTCGATTATGTATCCATTTTTTATTTATGAAGTAGTTGCTTCAATATCTTCAGGTCCTACAAAAAGGAGTTTAAATGGGAGAAATTTGGAAGTGTGAACAGCCTGCCAGCTGGATCTGATCGTGCAACAGACCTAGCTCGCTGTACATGGTGCCAGGAGAAGTACTTATTTCTGGGGATCCTTTTCAATCTCTACTGCATGAATGCACATAGATGTGGGGGACCAGGTGTTGTCGTCCTGCTCAGCATTCCTTGCCCTTGGTAGGAGCAGGGAAGAGAGCTGTGTATCTTCAGGTCCCTTCCAACAATGCAGAAATGTGTCAATCTGTTATGAGACAATGTGCCTACAGAGTCTTCTATTAAGTAGCAGCCCATGTGAAAACCTCTACAATGTTTGGGACTAATGGGGTAATGGATGTAGTTTTGAGGTTCACCCTGGACTCCGCTTAACTCCTCAGACAGATCCAATTATTAACAGCTAATTTGAATTTCTGTTTGAATCTTCAAAGCTAAAATGATCTAATTCAATTAAAAAACAGGGAAGGAATATATTATATCATTTAAAAAAAAACAGGTTCATAATGGTCATGGTGGTAACATATAATGTGAGTTCAACCGATGTATTAAATAGAGGAAAAAAATTCCTCTGTATCCAAATAAACCCAAATAAATGTGAAGGATTTAAATTTTTCTATTGCTATAGTACTCAAAGAGGAGTTTGATGTTTAATAGATGGAACTAAATTATTTAGTTAACCAAATCAAAACAGAGAAGCAGAAAATGTGTCAGTAGTTTGCTGCTTTTTGAATACAGCAAAAATGCTTCTGATTCCAGCTGGCAGAAGTTATCCATGAATTAGAATTCTATGATTTTTTTTTAATGTATTCTTTTTTGTAAGACGTATTTAAACTTGCTGGGGAAAAAAAAAAAAAAAAAAAAAAAAAAAAAAAAAAAAAAAAGTGGAAATATATTCCACAGCAGCAAGCTTCTTCATTTTTAGCTGTTTATTTAGAGACGATGTGTTTTGACTGATACACCAGACAAATTGTGCTTTCGTGTCGTTATACCTCTTTTCTTTTACCACACTAAAGCAGGTTGAAAAATTCAAATGTAATAAAGAAGCACAAATATATATGTTCCAGTTTTGCAGAAATCTGCACCATGCTTGTCTCCAAAAGTTCTTTTTTTCCTAAATGTAATGAGTAAACAATGTAAAATTACTAAATAAACATGCAAAGGAAGGTATTTTTTTTAATATAAACATTTTTCATGGAAAAATAATAATTTTTATTAAGTTGAAATGTATTGTAGCTAGAGTAAACTAGCTATGAGAACAAACAAGCACAAATAAAATATTGGCTATTTTTTTATTCATGGACTTGCTTAGGTTGGAAGGTACGTTAAAGGTCATCAAGGTCTGGTGCCCTACTATGGGCAGGGTTGACTCTCACCTGATCAAACTGCCCCAGATCCCATCCAACCTGGTCTTGGCCACCTCCAGGAATTGGACACTCACAGCTTTTCTGGTATACTGTTATTTCTATCTCCTTTTTTTTTTTTTTTCCTTTTTTTTTTGAAAGTGAATGAACTATATGCTGCATCTGGTTGCTTTCTTTGCTCAGGAATCTAATGTTTAAAAAGGTCAATATCTGCCAGGCTTTGTGTTAAAAAATGTCAGCATAGAGCTCTATGGTAGTCTGTGTAGGAACACTGAATTTGGCAAGGCAGAAAGCACCTTGCAGCCCTGAAAGGTACAGAGCATCACACCAAACAGATTTAACAGCAATCCTGTTGGTAAAATCATCCCGAAAAGGTGAGCCACTTGTAGACTGTGTAATATACTGCGTTATTTATGAGGCGTGGGAAAGAATTGGCATCTCTGAGGCACTGCTGCTGCTTTATCTGCCTTCTACTTCCAAAGCGAACAGACCTGCCAAGAGATATAAACTTCCGTTTGTCTCAAAAGTAAAGCTACGTTCTCTCCTGATACTACAGCACAAACAAGCTGTATTTGTGCTCAGACCCTTTCAGGGAAATGGTCTTTTTCCCCATCACTAGTTTGATAAAATGATATCTCCCCATATGATGCTTTACTTGGTTTGCTGGTCTGTCTGAAGACAGTGGTAAAGCCCAGAATATCAGAATGTGCCTTAGACAATTGGGTAATCTAAGGGTCGATGGATTCTTCTGAGGGTTGTATTCTACCTAACTCCAAATGCCAACACTTTATTTATGTATGTCCATTATCTCAGGCTTGAGATGTAGTTGACATATGGAGCCTAGACTCCCTTTCCATACAGGGATTAAATTCCTCTCAAGTTTCAGGTAAAGAAGCAGATCACATAATGATGGTCACCTAAAATGAAAAGTTACAGCAGCATTTGAGCTAGATAACACTATTGAGGATGCACTGAGCATCAATTCTTCTCTTATTAAAACTAAATCACAACTTTTGTATTTTAGGAAAAGTTCATTAAAACTAGTCTTATCTACTTAATTAAAGGCAAGTGTTCCTATGTAGAGATAGACAAACAAATTAACATAATATGCCTCAGCTTCTCCTGAGGAATAGAATATCCTTATCTTTTGGATACTAATTGCTACAGTTGGTGTTTTGTTGAATATGAATTGATATTTACTAAGGGTACAGATTTGACAGATGTGAGAGAAAATGAATAACTAGAGCAGTGTTCTGATACTCAGATAGAATAATGCATTTAAATGTCAATATAATGTTTTTCTAATTAAAGGCAAAATATTTGTTTAGAAAATTAATCCCAGTGCATTTGTGTCTTTAATGGGATTGTAGTTCTCTGTTAACTTCTCATACTAAGAAAGATTCAAAGTAAAAACTATTTCTGTCATAGAGAACTACTGAAACATGTGTAATAACAGGGAAGATTAGTTCCTGCCTACACAATTAGGCAGTGTATTGGCTTAATACAGTTTATGCACATACATAATGAATTAGAGTTTGTTATAATATGCATACAGCCATCTTCAGTGCACTGATTAGCAACATAATACACCCAAGCATAATCATATACATTTGCATTTTGACGAATACAAATTAAGTTCCAAATTTCTGTATTAGCTGTGTTAAGCAGGCAAACTGTACAGAGACTCAGGAATTGATATTTATTTCAGTAAACCATATTCTCTAGACCACAGATCTCCTTAAGAAGAATAAAGGCAAACACCAGAACAGAAAACAATGTGTTATTGGGATGTATTAATAGTGTAATCTGGAGTAGTCTGGGAGGTGTAAGTAACTGTTGAATTCCTTTTGTTTCTTTTTTGTATTTTTGGGGGGAAGGGGTCTGCAGTGGTAAGCCCGAGAGCTGTCTTTTTGGGAAGCAGCTTTGCAGATATGGGAGGCACTCTTGACCTGGACCACCTCAAGTGTTTAGCACTGGTATGTGTCGTCCTTCAGGCATTCTTGTTCCTGATTTACTGAGAAGGCAAAGACTAGCCCATGTCTTTTATTCAAAGGTGTACTAGAAAACAGAGATCTCTGGATCCCAGGAAAGAGGGTGTGTGGATCATTCTGGGCTAGGGCAATTGCTCCAAGCCTTCAGCTTCCTGAGCATGGCCCAAAAGTCCCCACGTGTGGCTTCCTTTATTCTAATTCAGGAAATGTATACCCTTATCTCACTGGTTCTGCTGTCACCTACTTGTCCAAAGTTGTTGACAAAGATGGCAGGAACCATCTAATATGAATTACCAGCCATATTCTTTGCTCATAGTATTGATGTCTTTCTGCTAGATCTCTTTTGTGTGCCGTAGAATCATGTAGGTTGGAAAAGACCACTAAGATCAAGTCTGACTGTTAGCCCACACCCACCATGCCCACTAAACCATGTCCCACAGTGCCACATCTTCATGGTTCTTGAACATCTGTAGGGACGGTGACTTCACCACCCCCTGGGCAGCCTGTGTCACTGCCTCACTGCTCCTTCTGAAAAGAAATTTTTCCTCATATCCAACCTGAATCTCCCCTGGCAACTTGAAGCCTTAAGTCACGTTCCAGATGGCCATGCACATTGTCATCTCATGTCTGGGGTAACTGCACATTTTTCAGCAGCAGAGTTGCTAGAATGCAGCACAGGCACCTATTAAAATATTATGAGGCTAAAAACAAGAATAGACATATTACACAACCCTTAATGAAAACTTCTAGTGGTAGCAAATATATGATAATATTCCTTTGTGCTGAAATTTGAGCATTATGCATACTTGAACATTACCACCAATTAAAAGGCAATTTGAGCAAAGTAACAGCATCCTTGGTGTCATGGGAGCCAAGATGGTTGTAATCAATGGGTTTCATGGCTATGGCTTCAGAGCTATGCATTTCAGTGGCACACAATTTGCAAGATACAAAAATGTTACATGAGTTATGTAAATGATTCTAAATTATTATTCTGCCATCAATAATACAGCAATTTTAGTAACTCCTAGTTTGCCCAGTAAGAGAGGGCTTTATGCAGCATGTAGAAAATAATGTGCTAGACCTGCTTCTCCTGCTTAAAAGAGGGAGCTTTGGGTTGTGTGATAAGCCTGTAATATTCTGATTTTGTCTACAAAGAAATGTCACAAAAAATATTTTTCTATACAGCAAAGTGTTTGACCTTAGTAATAAAGGTAAGAGTAATTCCACTTAAAAAAAAAGAAAAAAAAAAGAAAAAAAAAGGAGGAGTACTGTTCTGTTTTGTGACAGCAACTACATTGCAGTCTTGCTTTCAATTTTCCTAGAAAATAATCCAATTTTTTAATATGGGCAGAATACTCATTTCAGATATAGAGGCTAAATTCATTACAAATGCTAAAATGTTAACAACAAATCTGAAAACAGAGGTGCTAGATCATAAAATCATGAACCTGTTCACTCAAGGCAGTATCCACCTCACAGCTGAAGACCTGGTCTCAAATATAAATAACAAATAAAAGTTTATTAACTTCACTGGACTTCTAATGAGGAAAAAATTAGGTTGACACTCAGTGACATTACTAAAAAATATTTTAAACAAAGTTCTTAAACATCAACTATCTCGGAATGTGACCAGAGGTCCTGAAAAATGCAGAACTCCAGGAAAAATGAAAATAATATTATATGTCACATGTACTTTTCAGTTAGAAAAAGAAATACGTTTCTTATTTAAAAAAAAAAAAAGTACACATGAATTTAAGAAAAAGAGTCAATATTAGGAATGGATAACTCTGAGTGTATTTGAAGTATGTATAGAAATTATTTGCAGCTTGGGCTTGGAGAAACAAGGTCATATATCTACATATCATAGGCAGTGATAAGGTAATTTCTAATTAATTCCTTAGAGTATGAAAACGGTCTTAGGCACCTTTGTAGTTTTGCTGGCTCTTTATAGCAGAAGGCAGAAAAATGCAAAAACTGAAAAACGATGAGGGAAAAGATTGGAATATTAAAATAAAACAATTACTGGATCATCATAATGAAGCACTTCAAGTAGGTGAAGATGAATCGATGGCTTATGTGTGTATGCTCATTAATATTTTTTTAAATGAAATATGCAGAACAGAACAGGAAATCTGAATCACCAAGAATTTAATACAATAAATTAAAAGTGGAAAATGTTATCGTTCTTTTTCCCATGGTAGTATCAGGTCATTTAGGTCATTTAGGATTGGATGTTGCTTTTATCCCTGAATTCAAAAAGGAGAGGAAAAAAAAAGAAAATCTTAACTACAGCTGACCTTGAATATCATGTATCATTAATCTAATACTGACATCAAACAGCATAAAATTAGGAAGCTCATATTGATCTCAGTATTGACCTAAAAGTAACACGGACAATGGCAGCTCAGTGTATGTAACCACTGAAAACAAGGACAATATTAGTGTGGCACTGTTACTACTTTTCTGCCCAGCTCTGAAAACCTAAATGATTTACATGGAGAAGGCAAAGTTTTTGTTGTGTGCATAACAATAGAGTGGAGTTCTAAAATCACCTTATCTCCCTTCTTCTAACAAGGAGACTTAACTTTGATTTTTAAGAAAGGAAATGTACAAATGGCAGCAGGGACAGAATAAAGAACCTTCACAAAGGTTTTCAAGAAATGTGTAGATGTGGCACTGAGAGAGATGATTAGTGGGCATGGTGGAGAAGGGTTGATGGCCAGATGTCATGAATTTAGTGGTCTTTTCCACTCTTAATGATTCTATGAATTTTGAGATTTCGATTTTGCAATATGCTTGCTTAGGACTACAATAATGTACATGACCAAATCATATAGCAAAGTATTGCCTACCAGAGTTGGAGTTGGCTAATGGAAAGCGAGCACATAGGAAACAAAGCAATGACGAAGAATTAGTGGATAATTAATAAGTCATTTTGTCAAACCTGTTATAACATGAGAGGAAAACTTTTATTGTAGTTACTGTATGTATGGAAATTGCTAATTCATGGTCTGAAGCAATGATTGAGTACCTGGTGAAGGTACTCACCCAGCCCTGGGAGCACAGGTGGAACCAATTCACCTGTGTCCCTGGAAGGGGGTGGAATTTAGTCCCACCCCACCCTAAGCCTGATTTGAGGGCTGTCTGCCACCAGAAAAGAGTCTCTACATGGAGATCCTTCCACATAGAGATCTTTCCTTTATTTAATTTAATTTAATGTATTTAATCCTTGGGATGGATGAGGAAGTCTTTCTTTAACTGGATTGTCACCATCACCTTTTCCAGGGTAGTTTAGACCTGGCTATCTGCTATCTCCTTTCTCTATACCATACTTCTCAGCAGAGTATGGTGGTCAACTTGAATTACTAAAGTAGTCAAAAGAGTCAACACTTAAAGTATTTGAAGTAAAAAACAAAGACAGAAGTTCACCAGGTTACTCATTTTCTCTTTCTATGAGGACAAGATGAATTTTCTTTGTTCTGCAGATTTATTCTGTTCTTTGATCTGTTGTCAAATATCTAAAGCAGATGAATTCAAGGAATTAAATGGCAGTAGGGTGGGTCCCCTGGTGTGGTAGCTGGGGTAAAACCACTTACAGCAGACTGGTGTTATTCAAGTTTGTATCGTGTGGCATAAGCAATCAGATCTGGGGCCCTCAACTCACTGCTGTGTCAGTAAGGACTAATTTACTGCTGATAATCTCTTTCCTCTTCATTAATTAGAACTGTTTTTCTATTGATGTTTCATGTAGCCAATGCTAAATATTCCAGTGCTGATGAATTTTATTGTAATATGAAAGATAATTAAATGTTCCTTTTCTGCCTGAGATCCTTGGATCAAAATAACAGAATCTCAACTCTTTTATGAAAAAAACATGAACACCCAAATTGGAATTTTATGTTCCAGCAGCTTGCTGCTTTTTTTGTCATATAGTATTTATTCTGTCTTGATTTTGAGCTCCAAGCATGATGAATGTATGTGCTCTTGATTTCTCATAAGGTGGTAAGCACTGTAACAGATAACTTTAAAGCACAATGAAAAGAAAAATTCAGTGAGCCATCTTTAAGGCTCTAACCATTCTCCTCCCATCATTTTGACTGATGAAAATGGAGCAACATGTTTTCTGTGAATGTGTAATACTTTTGGAATGGCATTATCTTTTGAAAAACAAATGCTTTTGAAATAGCGTTATCATGACTGAATTGCACGTTGCCAAGAACTCGGTTTTCCTAAGAATATGGTAAAGAGGTAAAAACTGACAATTTTTATGCATTTTATTTCCTCATTGCTACATGATATTTAACAACTGCACATTCCTGTTAACCTTCCAATTTATTTTTGAAGATGATGTTACGCAAGGGATAGTAGAAATAAGTTTGGTTTTATGAGGAAGATGAGTAGAGAAAGATGGATGGGCAGACACTAGCTAGTGGTTTGAACAATATTTTAGAACAGTATTTTTCATTTAGACTGCAGGAAAACTTAAATTCAAAACAGCATAGCTCCAGATCTTTAAAACTCTTTCTCTTGTGGTGGTCACAAGTCTTTCAGGTAAACTCTTCCTAAACACAGTAGAATAGAGGAGGGAAAAATGTTTTTCTTCAGAAAATAAGTGCTAAGCAAAAGCTTGGTGTATTAATTTCTAAGCTATACTACACAAATTTAAGTGAAAGGAATCATTCCAAAGACCAGCTTTAAGTTTCTGGGTAAACCAAATATAATTTTATCTACTTTAAAGGGTCCTGGTGCAATTTTAGACACATTAAACGGCCACAAACAACATGCACAGTGCTGCAGTACAGACAATTAAGGCAACATTTGCAGTCTGATCTGATTATTTATGCAGCAGAATTTCTCACTGCACCAGGAGTCCAGTTATCTATAACAGCAAGCTGTTGTTAAATGCAAATGGAGACTGTGGTATTAAACAGGGGTAAAACACAAATATGCTGAAGGCACACCAGCCAGGCTGGTTTCTGAAATCCTTTCCTGAAAAAGTAGATGCCCACTGACCATGTCCCTCAATGCCATATCTCCACTCTTCTTGAATACCTCCAGAGACAGTGACTCCACCACCACTCTGGGCAGCCTGTGCTAGTGCCTGATTGCTCTTACTGAGAATAATTTGTTCCTAATATGCAACCTGATTGCTAACTCAACACCATTAGGGCCAAAGCTTGTAAACTCAGGGCAAGGGAAGCGAAGAGCACCCACTGCTGTTCAGCACAAGTCTCTTTATCTGGCATTAACCAATGTGTTTTATCCTTTCTAAAGCACTAATAATGTTGTCAATAGCTTCTACCACTAAGTTCTTCTTGAAGCAAATGCTACATTTTTCCGTCTTGCAATCTGCATTTTCTCCTTCTGATCCTTTAACCTGCTCCTAGATCCTTAAGAACTCCTGGTCGTGCTTTTCTATAATCTTCTGCTCATCCTCTTCTCCTTCTACATGTGCTGTCCAGCTCCATGTCGTCTTCAAAACTGTACACTCTCTGTTCCTCCCTAGATATATATATATTTACATATGCAACGTGATTAGGACTGCCATGTTCATGATGACTTATCTGAGGCTGTTTCAAGTTAACATGGGTCCATATGTCTTCCCTATCATACAGACAAATTACTAAATTATGTCCAAGTTTTAACAAAATGCAAATGTACCATTGTTATCTGGCTTTATTTTCAGAAAACACGCATACTCAAATAAATCTAACTGTTTTAGTCTACTGCTTAAAAAATGATGAGCAGATATTTCCCTTTCTGCTATAGTTGCAGATTTTTATTTGAGTATTTCTAATAGTTTCTTGTTATGTGAAAGTGAAAACATCAACCATAGTTGGATTCTGGTCTGCAGTGTTTATTGTTTGAAGATTATATAATAATATATATAGTCTACAATTCTACCATTGACTGCAATGGGCTGAGGATGCTGAAGAATATCTGGTGAGAATTCAGCCACGCAGAAGGTCTATCTGGTATGTTTAATAAAATGAAAATACCACCAGTTGCTGCTCTTGGTTATTAAATAACTTAAAATGGTGTGTATGTCTAGCTAATGTTAGGTAAGTAGTGATCGTATATAGGACATTCTCATGTATTTACCTGCATGTATCCACTTCAGAAGCATGTATATGTAACCGTTTGGATTTGCATTTGCTTCTTCTTTTTTTTTTTTTTTGTATTAGTTAATGACAAAACTGTTGCTGACAAAGATAAGATGGAAGGTAATTAAGATGACAAGCATACCACCATCTGTATGCAGAGGCAAAGATGAAGGGATTCATTTCTCAGTTCACTTTTCATGGAAATCGAATTATTCAGTTGCTAGTCATTTTCCTTGAATACTGTATGATTTTGTATTATCATCATTAGACTGCAGAAGGATTAATATAGTACTGGATCAGCCTTAAAACATGATAGATTTCCATTTATTCTGATAAGTTGTTCTTCCAGCTACTTTTATAAAAAAAGGATGTAGCAATATGTACATTGCCCAAAGTGGAAATATTAAGGCTTAAGATGGAAACATTTTATTTATTAAGAGTACGAATGTCTTACTTTAAAAGAAAATGCACTTAAGAAGTGAGGAAATATCATAAGAATTGTCCTTAGTCATGAAAATATTGCGTTTCTAACAAGCAGTGAAACTTGCAGACACGTAAGTAGAGATGATAGAAGCAATATTAACTGTGCAGAAGTAATCTATGCTAGTTAATGTAGGATGCTTCTACAGGCAATTGAGACATACAGGATGCTCCACATGGAAATTCATATTGTCCATTTCAAGAATTTAAGGAGTGGATGGCAGTTCTTGTCTATGTCAGCAAAACTGCATATTCATAGATCAATCTCTTGCCTGTTTATTACCTAACACAGAATGGCCAGGGTTGGAAGGGACCTCAAGGATCATGAATCTCCAACCCCCCTGCCACAGGTAGGGCCACCAACCTCCCCATTTAATACTAGACCAGGCTGCCCAGGGCCCCATCCAAACTGGCCTTGAACACCTCTAGGCATCCACGATCTCCCTGGGCAGCCATTTCCAGCACCTCACTGCTCTCATAGTAAAGAACTTCCCCCCGAGATCCAACCTAAATCTTCCCTCCCTCAACTTAAAACCCCTTGTCCTGCTGTTATCAACCCTATCAAAGAGTTGATTCCCCTTCTGTTTGTAGGCTCCCTTTAGGTACTGAAAGGCTGCAATGAGGTCACCCCACTGCCTTCTTTTCTCCAGGCTGAACAAGCCCAGCTCCCTCACCCTGGTCATCTTTGTGGCTCTCCTCTGGACCCTCTCCAACAGCTCCCTGTCTTTCTTGTACTGGGGGCTCCAGACCTGGATGCTAGATGTACACTAGTAGTCCAGATGGGGCCTCACAAGTGCAGAGTAGAGGGGGACAATCACCTCTCTGTCCCTACTGGCTGCCCCTCTTCCGATGGAGCCAAGGATACCATTTGCCTTCTGAGCTGCAAGGGCACACTGCTGGCTCATGTTAAGCTTGTCATCCATCAGGACCCCCAGGACCCCCAGCCCCTTCAGGGCTGCTCTCAAGGACTGCTCCTTCCAGTCTGTATGGATGCCTGGGATTCCTCTGGCCCACGTGCAAAACTCTGCACTCTGCTATGTTGAACCTCATCAGGTTCACCCGGGCCCACCCTTCTAGCCTCTTGAGGTCCCACTGAATGGCATTCCTTCCTTCAACCGTGTTGACCGCACCATTCAGCTTGGTGTTGTCAGCAAACTTGCTGAGGGTGCACTCGATTCCGTCATCGATGCCACTGATAAAGATGTTACAGAGCACCGGTCCCAAGACAGACCTCTGGGGGACGCCGCTCATTACCGGCCTCCATCTGGACACAGAGCCATTGATGACCACCCTCTGTCTGTGGCCTTTCAACCAATTTCTTATCCATGGAGTGGTCCACCCATCAAATCCACATCCCTCCAATTTGGAGATAAGGATGTGGTGGGGGACCATGTCAAGGGCCTTGCTCAAGTCCAGGTAAATGACATTGCTTGCTTTTCCCTTGTCCACCAATGTGGTCACTCCATCATAGAAGGCCACCAGATTGGTCAGGCATGACCTTCCCCTGGTGAAGCTGTGCTGGCTGTCTTATATCACACGCTCATTCCTCATGTGATCAAGCATATCATCTAGGATGATCTGTGCCATGATCCTCCCAGGCACAGAGGTGAGACTCATTGGCCTGTAGTTCCCCAGGTCCTCCTTGCTCCCCTTCTTGTAAATGGCAGTGACGTGACCCTTCCTCCAGTCATCCGGGACCTCACCTGACAGCCACGACTTTTCAAATATGTTGGAGAGCAGCTCGGCAACCACCTCAGCCAGCTCCTTCAGAACCCTGGGATGCACGCCATCCAGCCCCATAGACTTGTACACATTCAGTCTCATGAGGCAGTCTTGGACCTGCTCTGTCCTCACAGCAGGGAGGGATTTACCACCCCAGTCTCCACCTAGAGGTTTAGGGGTGCAGGGCTCAGGGACATGAGAAGTACGGGAATCCTGGCCGCCAGTGAAGTCCAAGGCAAAGAATTCATTCAGTACCTCAGCCTTCTCTTCATCCACTGAAGCCAGTTCTCCTTTTACATTTTCCAAAGGAGGTATACTTGCTTTGGCTTGTCTTTTCTGGCCAATATCTGGCCTAAAATTCTTAGGCATACCACAGCAGTGCCAGTTGGGAAATTACTTGACCCATCAGTGATAAATCAAACTTGGGATATGATTTCTTCCTTAGTAATGCATCTATTCTGTACCATACACAAACGCATTCAATTAAGTTGACTGTTTTCCAAAGGATTGTTTCTCATATATTTCAGAAAATAAGAGAGCTGAGGGTCTGCTTATAAAAAGATGCTTGTAATTGGATAGCATCTGTCATGTAGCTTGCCACATCTGTTTGTATTGCAATATTGTAGTAATACAGTTCTTCCTTGACGTGTTGTCCTACTCTGTTAGTTTGATGATAACCAGGAGGAGAGATCTTCCAAACAGATGACGAAAAGAAAAACTCAGCTAAATTAGAAAATCTACAAATGCACTGAATAAGTAAATAGCATTTATCCTTAGGTGGTTCTTTTTGTTTTTGTTTCATTTAGATTTCTGAAACTGTGTGAAAAAAGGAATTTAATTCAGTAATACAATAAAACTTCCATTTCATAGTGACGTGTTCTTTAACTTTTCTTTTTTCTTGGCTAAGTGTTGCCATTTTGTGGTTACTTTTGACTCATTTTTCTCCTTTGCTATTGCCATGTTTACTTGAAAAGTATCTTCTAACTTAGGGCTTGTTTTCCTTCCTCTTTTTGATTGGTTTTGCTCTATGTTTGTTTGGTTACCTATGCCCAAAGGCTGCTTGCATATTTGGGAATAGCCTATGGGTCTTCTGATTTTTTGTCATAGGGTGTATTTTACTTCTTTATGTGATACCTATGTGATATCCTTGAAAATATATTCAACTGTGTGCAGCCTAAAATATAATTATGACAGTGCTCATTGTGTACATAGCAATAAGCATTTGCACATGGCTGTTTGAAGTTTCTGAACTGTTCTGTCCTCGAGTAGAATGACTTTTCATGTACATCCTTGGGCAGGTACAGAGCAACGTGTTTTGGAGGACCATGAGATTCATGATGGGTATTAAGAAAAATTTATTCTCTGCAAGAGTGGTGATGCATTGGCAAAGGCTGTCTGCTAAAGTGGTGAAGTCAGTCTGTGGAGATGTGGCATTGAGGGACATGGTTAGTGGGCAAGGTGGGGATGTGTTTTGGTTGAACTTGGTGGTCTTGCATTGGGGCCCCAGAACTGGACACACTACTCCATATGGGGTCTCACGAGAGCAGAGGTGTATGTCCCCCAACCTGCTGGCCATACTTCTCTTGATGCAACCCAGGATACAGTTGGCCTTCTGGGCTGCAAGAGCACACTGCTGGCTCATGTTGAGTCTTTCATCAACTGACACCCCCAACTCCTTCTCAGGGCTGCTCTTAAGCCATTCTCTGCCCAACTTGTATTTGTGCTTGGAAGTTTGTGTGTGTGAATAAAGTAATGAATAATGTAAGATCTTGTCATGTTACTACACAGCACACCTGTGGTGGCACTTTACCTTATGGCCCCTCAGTTCTAGTGCAGTAGTTTTCCACATTATGTATGTTTATTACACTCTCTCAGTTAGTAAGTGATTTTGCTCAGCCAATTATCCACACTCTTTACCTCCCACTGTGTTCTGACTGCCTCTCAAAACTGAACGAAACCTAATTCCTTTGCAGAAAGCAGAAAGCACTCCCTCTCCAATTCAGATTGCCCTCCAACATCATTTGGTCAAATGACTGAAGCACCTGAGGTCCACCACCAATAGAATTCCACAACATGTGGTAATGAGTCCTGCAGGCATTGGGGGAGAAGCAGGTTTCCATCTGGCTGTCACACCCATAAGGAATCTGCCCCACCTTCCTTACAGAGATTGCATAAATATTGATCATTTTGTAATGGAGTAAGAACTGTTATGTGTTGTAAATGTTGTGCTGGAAGAATCAATCTACACCAGGGAGCAGATGGTGAAGGCCAGGCTTTACTTTAACCCATGTGGCTGACTAGATTAGCTCTGAGCTTTGTTCTTTGATAGCAATTCCATTGATCTTTGGGTTTGCACACATGTATTATTTTGCTAGACTGCTTTGAGATTAATTCTCTAGATTTCCATGAAGTCATAATCATTGCTTTCTTCATTGTGATCACCAAACTTAGCAATCATTCTCACTTAGGAAGGGATCACATGATGTCCATAATTGCTGTGTAATTACTATGAGGTCCAAAGCCTTATCTAAGAACCCTGAGTAAATTGACTGTGTTTTCTTTATGTGGTTTTGTGAAACAGCAAGTGCTGTGAGTATGGGCTGTGATGAATATGTAACTTGTTATTGAAGTGGGAGCTGTGACATTTGTTCATCTGTGAAGATAATTAGCAAATTGGCAGTGATTCTGAGTTACCTTGGTTTGCTGGCTGATGCTTCATAGAATGGGGGTGG
The DNA here is from genome assembly GCF_951394365.1 of Tetrao urogallus. Classification (NCBI taxonomy): domain Eukaryota; kingdom Metazoa; phylum Chordata; class Aves; order Galliformes; family Phasianidae; genus Tetrao; species Tetrao urogallus. The sequence goes on from NC_136819.1 coordinate 5,151,252, forward strand.
CTGTGCATCTGCTTTAACTATGGAGATATGAAAGGATGATAGGACACATTGGTGAGTTTCTGTAGTCATGCAAATTTAAGGCAGTTTTCTTTATTCACAGCTCTAGGATAAAACTCTTAAGTGCTTAGCTAAGTTCTGTACTGCAGTAGAAGTTTAAAATACCAGCAGAAGACTTTCCTCTCTGAATGAGAATTGTAAGATTCAGACTGCTATGGCTTTTTGAGTGAAATTGTCTATTTTCTTTCTTAATCGTGGTGAAATTACTCAAGAATACATTTCAGTTTCAAGTGAGTCTCTTTTCTTCTGCATTTTGCTTGTAGTATGAAATATTGTATCTTCTATATGTATTTGCTTTTGATAAATATTCATTTTCAACAAATGTCTGATATTCTCAGGTAATTTCCCAAGGTGTTTAATACATGAACTGGGGTGCTATTCTCCACTGGTAGCTTCTCCAGCTCTTCAATGCTTTCAGTTCTAGCAATTGCTCACATTATTTGCACCTACCAAACAAAAGCTGGTAATGGGGTTTTAACAGCTATTCATAACCTCTGAATGTCAGAGAAGTAGCATCCTATGTAATAGAGGTAGAATAACTTATTTTCCCACTCTATTTTATGCCCTAATAATTACACAGAGGAAGAGAAGTTATTGGACGTGATCAGGTTTTGTTCTTGTATTAATTTGCACAGAAAAGAAAAATAATTAAAAAATAGTTCTGTTATTATAAACAGCAATAGAATTCATAGGACATTAAACTCCCCTAATTATTACAATTTAAATTTACGACATTAATATCCAGAAAGCCTATTATGAATGAAAGCTTTTAAGCAGGAAAAAATTGAAATCACTAAATTCTGTTAATGACATTTGATGTAGAAACACATTAAGTAGGATAAACATCACCCTGGTGTCTTAGATGGTTAAATGCACTAACATTAAATACATTCATTTATTTTACTTTATTAATCCTTCTAAGAAAAGCCCACCAAATATCAAATGAGGAAGAGACTAATGTTACTCTTCTGGAGCCCAGTTTAAAGCATAGAGAAGCAAATATAAATCCCTTAGTTCTTCTTGGTTTAATCAGGCTTGGGTTTTGTTTGCTTGTAATTAAGCCACACAAATAAGAGAAAATAAAACAGACCTACAGCAAGACAAGCAGTTCTACATTTTTCTCTGCAAGTAATACATGCGCCTTCCTTTACAACTTGTAGTGTCATTTTCTGCAAGCTGAAAGAACAGAATATTGTCCTAAATATTATTTCTTGGATTTGGACTGTGTTGGACTTGCTGTGTTGAGGTACTGTGAAATACTATCCCTATCTCCTTCATAGTCAGCTAGGTATTATGTAACAGGAATGATATCTAGGAATGATGCTGGATGGTGCATTAGATATGAGAAAAGATAAGCTGCACCTGGGAAGGATCAGGTTGGATACTAGGAATAATTTCTTCTCTGAAAGGGTGATGATGCACTGGAACAGACTGGTTAGGGAGGTAGTGGGATCACCACCTCTGAAGGGGTTCCAGAAAAGAATAGATGTCAAACTGAGTGGTGCTTGTGAAGGGCTGATGGTTGGACTAGATGATCTCAGAGGTCTTTCCAACCCTAACAATTCTGTGACTTAAAATGCTCAGTTACTGCCTTTTTTATTCTTTTTTTTCTGGGATAGTAGGCAGCTAAACTCAACCTTAAGTTTTGTTTATTTTGACTGCATCTACTTTTCTGAATTGCATACACTTAAATTGATTTTCTTTTCCTTGGTATCTTTTGCTAGTTTACATAAATGTTCTCTGTTCTTGTTGAAGTTTGTTCATTAGGAAAATATCTTCTACAATAATTAAAATCACATCAGGTAGCAGGGGAGGGAGAGAGAGAATAAAAAAATATATTAGAAAATCAATAGGGAATGGAGAATAACCATCCTTTCAGAGGAAGGACGCAGGTAGTGGGAAGGCAGCTGCTGAGGGTTCAAAGCCAGGAATACTTAGAGAAAGTATCTAAAAATTCTCCTCTGAGATTGCCAGTAATCATACCTGAATAGATATGCTTTTTCTCCTAAGGAAATCCTAAAATCTAATTCAATTTTCTCTTACCAGGGCAATGCCAATGCCATCAGGCAAAATGGGAGGGGTAGGAGGGGTGTGGAAATGTATTTCCTCATTTAGATATATTCTTCCATGTGGAAAAAGAGGGTACCTAGGACAATAGCTCCCTAGTGTTAACCAGCCTTTAGATGCTACTACTGCATAAATATTAAATAATTGAAGCTATATATCCTGTTTTTTCCTGAACCCTTTGTAGTTCAGTTCATGCCCCCTACCTTTTGTAGATGCAATTAACTGTCTTAATTGCTCATCTCTTTTTCAAATGGTCAAGGAAATTATCCACTTTCCTCCACTAGCTATCAAATGCATAAAATATGAGGAAAGCTGAAATTAAGAGGACATAAGTTTTTAATATTAATTTCACTTTTAATATGGCAGGAAGAGTTCTAGTGAATGCAGTCAGAAAGATGGGTTGTTTCTGCTAAGGCAGATATATGTTTCTTTTTTCTCTGAATCATCTATTCAGTCAGTCACAGTTTTTCATGAATGTTTGGAATATGGATTGAAATCATTTTCCTATCTTTAGCAGATTGCTTTTTTGTTGCATTTGGAAGTAATTATATCTAATACTGTGTTTATTTGGATTACCATTTGTACACAAGAGATATATTATGTTTTGTTTGGTCTACAACCTGGCAACTGGTATGTTAATTTATACTCTTCAGTCCTGCTTTCTATTAGAGTATTGATGTCTAATGTATGTAATGAAAGGAGTCCTTCCAAAATTAATTCTTACAGCTACTGACTGCTGCCATATGCTAGACCAAAACTTTCATTCTTACATTTTAAGATAATTTTGGCTTTTTCTGGAGTACTGGGGAAGAGGCATTTTCCTAATTATTCTGCTCAACATTTGCAGTATTGAACTTCCACTTCTAGGTAAAAAATGGAAGTGTTAAAACAGCTGTCTGTATCTAACCATTCTTATCACCTTGATACATGACTTCCTTGTTGAGTCTTGAGAGCATGAACGAGAGTCTTCTTTCTCTCCTTCCTCTTATAATACTCATATGTCAATTTGTATCTGTTTATGAAGAGGCCTTAGTGAAATTGAAAGTGATGATAGCAAAATATAAGGGAGAGAAAGCAAATTCTGAGGGTTTTATTGTAGATCTTTTAGTATTACGCTTTTTAAAATGCATCTAAACTGACAGGAAGAAAATCTATAAAAGCCTATTAATAAACCATGCCTCTTTCTAAATATTGCATTTGCACAAGTCTGAGTAATTTCCCTGCAGAATTGTGAGGTCTGCTCTCCTGCTTTGAACATTCTATGTAACGTTGACCTCCTAAAGGCAGACTCCTAATTCTTAACTTTTTTTACTTAGCCATCCCAAAAGATTTCAGGAGCTTTTAGTATACTCTAAGAACCTTTCTAAACCTCCTTGTAATTTCCATAGCCAAAGATGCATCTAGATATTTTTTTAAAATATTAATTCAAAAGTCCAAAACTTCTCAGTTTGCTCAGGTGTTCCTTGATGGTTTTGAGAAGTGCAAAATCTATATCATGATGCATAAATTATTGCCCTTAATTGCCTGAGAGGATCTGTGTCCTCCCATTGCACCCAGTTCTGCAGAAAGCAGAAGCTAAATGAAATCCAGGCACAGAAGTAGCAATATAGTGGTATAGAAAATGGAGGGAAAAAAAAAAAAAAAGAAAAAGAAACAAAACCCGTATCTTTCTTCCCAGATGGTGTTTTTCCTTTTGATCAGAAACGGTTGCTGGTTTAATTCCTGAATAGTTGGCAGATCTGTAGTTGCTTTGTAAGTGATCTGACAGAGCAGGCATAGAGCTAAAATATAAGCAGCTTGGGAAACATAGCATAGGCAGCAGATCAGGTAAGAAGAATAAACTGTATGCTATTGCTACTCCCCAAATCATAACTTCTTTGGGTTGATAAAGTATTATTCTGTTTAAAATGACTTAAGAGGAACATTTCTGCTGAGCTATATTTGGAACAAAAGTAGGCTTATTTTTAATTCTCTGGGGACTTTACAGTGATTCTGTGAACAACAGGAGGCAAATCTGTAGGTTTTTGCCGTTAAATTCATGCTGGTATGTTCCTGTTTCTGTACTTTTATCTTGGATAAAGTTAGCATCCCAGGTGCAAAAGCTAATCTTTTGATGTAAAATGTATACGAGGAAAGTATTTTGGGTAGAAATTATCCATCTGTTGGCTAGGTGCTGTACGTCTATGCTGAGTATAAAATGTAATACTCATAGGCTTTTGTAGCCTTGAAATACTTTTCAGGCATAGTACATATACTATCATAGAATGAGAAGTACACTTTTTCCAAAGATATACCAACATAACAAATATGCCCCTTTCTTCAAGGGGAAGTTTGAAGATATGCTCTGAAAGAGCAGGTTCTAGAACACTGAAATGTCTCATGCCCTGTTGTGCTCTTGTGTGGTCATCACTGAAGGATGAAATGAAGAAGGGATTAAGAATGACCTTGTGTTCAAGAACATTGAAAAAAGCAAGTAATGGTGACCAATTATTGCATTCTGCATTGCAACAGAAGCCTAAGGCTATAGGAATTTAAAAGAAATGGCAGTAACATAGCAGCTGTTGCTTGGAGATACTCAAAACATTCCCAGATACTAACTCATCCATTGGGCCGTGAATAAGAGAAGATAGAACTTGTCTGAAGCCTTTTGACAGTCTACCCTTCTATTAACTTAATGCTAAATTTACCCAAGGCAGCTGTAGTTGTAGGACTGATCTGAATTCAACTTTTGTGTCACAGCAAAGCGGCACAAAATGTAAATATTCATTCTGTCCTGTGCAGAATGAATTAATGAATTTTAAAGTTCCTTGAAAGAAAAGTGAACTTTAAATTAATTCTCGAACCCAAACTCAGATTAAAATCATTGTTAAAATTTTTGGTTTTGGAGAGCACATTTTTTTTCTTAGTGTACTTTTTCATTTGAAATTGTAGCTGTATCAGAATAGATTACTGTAAATACCCAGTCCTAGGACAGGAAATCATAGAATTACTCAGGTTGGAAAAGACCTTAAAGATCATCATGTCCAACCACAACCTAACCATACTACCCTAACAACCCTCTGCTAAATCATGTCCGTGAGCACCACATCCAAATGGTTTTTAAACACATCCAGGGATGGTGACTCAACCATGTCCCTGGGGAGCCTATGCCAGTGCTTAACAACCCTTTCTGTAAAGAAGTTTTTTCTGATATCCAACCTAAACTTACCCTGGTGCAACTTGAGGCCATTTCCCCTTGTCCTGTCACCAATGAGATGAAACCAACCCTGCTCTTGCTGTTAAGCACCTTTCAGACACTGGAAGAGAGCAGTAAGGTTTCCCCTCAGCCTCCTTTTCCCCAGACTAAATAAAGAAATAAAAAGTCCATCGAACACATGTTAGTACAGATTCTTTAGCCTCTGATATAAAAAGTGTGTTAATGTTGGCTTAAGTGCAGACTTGTCTCTGGTTTTGCTGTCCATCTGAACTATATTTTGAGTTTGAAACTTCTATCTTTCCCTTTTCAGCAAGACAACTAGTACAGCATGTATACCAGCAGTGAGGTTTCTGAAAGAGAGTGGTGGTAATTTAGTTATGGTGGAGGGTAGTTTCCTTTCACTGCAAACTGAATGTTTGTCTCCTCGTTTACAGTAGGGTTGCAGAAAGAACATTAGTAGGATAAATATGGATTTTTGTTGCAAGGAAAAGATTCATTCCCAATTAAATATGACACCAGAAATCTTTACTTGGATGCTGAGTTTCAATTGCCAAGTACTCGGGCTTTGTTTGGGACTCCTAAGGCTTTGGGAACCCTGAGTACTTAAAACATTGATAGAAAGTGAAGTAAGATGTCTCCAGAATGTTGTGCTATGTATTTCTTTTGAGTGATGGGGTTGGGAAAAAAAAAAAAAAGGATGGGTGGATTTTCTGTCTACCTTCATAGTCCCCAATACACAGTGCATTTGGATATCCAGGTTAAGAGATAATAATTATTTTAAAATTACCAGAAGAATACAATATGAATTCAAGAGCAATATGGTGGGAATTGTTGCTCTTGTTTTAAATTCCATTCATGTCACAGAAGCTGGCCTTTAACTACACAACCGATCCCCTTTGCATTGCCTTCAATGATAATGTTTTTGGATTAAGATAAAGCTCAGTGTTAGCTGCAATCTCAAAATCAAGCTTTACAATAGGCAGAAATGCTTGAACCGGTCAGATTCCAATTATCTTCATTTCATTTCAGGCTATGTTTCTTATTGTGACCACTGAAAGATGCCTTATTTCAATGTAACCCATTTTAAGTAGAATTCAAAACCTGAGCAGAGATAAGTAGTCCTGAGTGAGTCTCCAAAGGATGCGTTAGTGATAGAATTTCTCTCGCAACCCTGTGCCAAAATATTACATTATGACCTGTCAACTGTTTAGCCATAACTACAGTTTCTCTATTTTGTTCCTACATGGAAATTATTCTCTTATAATTTTTAATTTCCCTGGAGCTCTCATTAACAGTTGAAACCATTTGCTTGATTTCCCTTTATTAAGTATACAGAAAAGTTAGCTATCTTGGGAATAAAATACAATTTCTTTATTAGGAAAACGTGTTTATTCCCTGTGCAGTGCTTTTTTATTGTTTCCTTCCCTTCTCTGGATGTAAATGTTTAGGATAGATAGATAAATTTGAAGATATTTTTTATATTTTTCTCCTGATCACTTTACTCTTTCCAGTGTAGCATCTATATTTTTTGAATTATTTATTAAATTAGTACGGTAATGAAGTACAAATTTAGGGTAGATGATGATTTTTAGCCTCAGATCAAGGTCCCTGAGTGATGGCAAAAATGCCTTTTCCTTTGCTTTCAGAGTCTGCTGTTCTTGGTTTGCACCTGTTCATTCCTTCCTCCTTCCTCCCCCTCCCCCACCCCTTCTTCTTCCCCTTTGATTTAGAAGAGGCAGAGTACAGCAGTAACAAAACGGCCAGCTGAGTTGCAGGTTCTTATGGTGTCATTCCTCCAATCCACATCTCCAATGGAATTTGAATGCTCCTTTAACTTAATATTGTTACCAGCATGGACACACACATTCTGCAGATGGAAAATGCAGTACTGAGTCACTTGTCCAGGATCACAAATGGAAGTTAAAAATTAATCTCCCTTAATTACACACATTATTCAGTCTGTCAGATCACAGTTTACAGTGTGTAAGATGGATAAGAGACCAGAGGTCTTGAGGACAGATTCCTTGTTTTCCATGTTCTCTTCTTTAGATTTTTGAGCTGAGCATACTTGGACAGCTGTGACTAAAATGGGACCAAAACCTTGATCATATTAGCCCAGATTCAAACTTCTTTTGTAATAATCCAGGTCAAACCAGTTTGAGACATTCAGTTGTCTCCCTTGTGTGGTGAAATGCCTGGCATAGACTTTTACGCTAGAGAAGAATTCTGTATGTTGACGAGCCAAATCATTTCCTCCAGGAGAAGTCAGCAGGGAACTAAAACAGTATTTCAGCTGCCATGTACTCCCTAAGGACAGCCTACACCACTTTCTGCCCTGTTATATCTACGTGGAAATTGCAGACTGCCTGGCAGTGAGAGCCTGGAGGAAAAGCTGGGTCCTTCAGGAGCACTTGCTTTGTGCTGCTCCATCAAGAAAACTGAATTAATTTTCTGTTTTTCCACAGTGCTTCCCATCTGCTGTATAACTGTGAATAGCAGTGATGGCGAGAGCCAGAGGAGTGCTTTGCTAGCTGGCTGAGCAGGAAACCTTGGAGTGTGGGTTATGGAGAGAGGCTGTTGGGCAGTCAGAGCCTTTTCTGCCCTCTGTGCCTGAGACTGGACAGCTGGGGTAGGGAGCTCTGATGGATCTGCGAAAGGCACTTCTGAGGAAGTTCTTGGTTATTAATTCTTCCTCTGGATTCTCTTGGGTCTGGCTTGCAGTACAAAGTCTGTGACATGTGGATAGGCTGGAAATAACTGATATGTCAGTAAAAAGAGTTGCTATTGCTTTTAATCAGTCAGTGGATAGATTTCTGGAGAATTTTTTACCCCCCTCTGCTGTCTCAAGACTTTCCAACTACATGTACAAATCCCAGTTCCTGTGAAGAACTTTATCCTTTCCTTCAGCACTTTCCACATCCACATGATGCTCTCTGCATGAGAGAGTTAGCATATCTTTCCTAAAGCTCTGGATATATCTGGTTTTCTCCTGTGTGAGACCATTCAGCTGCAGAGTTCAGATCACCCTGCAAACATTAACTTTTTATTATAATGATTATACCTGTAATTTAGGTAGGGTAAATGATGCATCAAATTTACATGTAATTAAATGAAAGTCAAGAAAGCCTGGAAATGACTTAGATTGGTTGGGAAGAGATCTAAAGCTGCTGTCAATCAAAAGCTGAGACAAGTATGTATTATCTGCTGCAATATCTGTGTGGTAGACTGCTGGCGATGGAGTACACTTGAACTGATGTGCCTAAAACCCTTTACAGAGCAAAGAGGAAAGAAAGCGTGGAATCTATTTGAAGAAGAGTGCTGTGAAATTCCTGATTCCCAGCTGCTTCTCGGAGGGATTTAGGATCTCTGTGTTTAAGATCTGTTTCTTTAAAATAGGATTTGTAGCCTGGAGTCCTTGAATGAAAACCCTACTGGTATTATTCCAGGTGTAGCTATCTCCAGCTCCACATCCCCTTATTATTAAGCAGAATATAACTGGCTTTGTAAATCATGTGTTACAGGATGCATCTGCTCTCTGCTCTGTTTTGAGAAGTAATAAAGCAGTTGCTGATTGAGGGTTTTTGTTTTTGTTTTTTAGAGGAAGTGCTACTAATAAATGGTGGCTGAATTAGGAAAAGAAAGCTACAAAGATACAAAGAACTTATGAGTTCAGATTGATTTGTGCTTCAGGCAAAGTGGGTCCATATATCTGTAAGGTCCTGCCCACTCAGGCAGCCATTCAGCCTCCAGTTTGAAAGGTAAAGCTGAAATATCCCTGCATGTGTTTAAAACACGTTTGGATGTGGTGCTCAGGGACATGATTTAGCAGAGGGTTGTTAGAGTTAGGGTAATATGGTTAAGTTGTAGTTGGACTTGATGATCTTTAAGGTCTTTTCCAACCTGAGTGATTCTTTGATTCTACAAAAGAGAAGAATCCCTTTGAATTTTGTTCTTTTAGTGGCTCCCATCTAGTAAACACTGCACTGCATAAGTAAATGCATTGAAATCATACTTAGATGCTGAAACTGGTAAAGATTTTCCAGTTTCACATTGCTTTCAACAAGAGCATTGAATGTAGTTTAATGTGATGGAACACGCAGCGTGCTTATAATAGAGGCAACATCAAATGTTTGGTATCTGATTTTGATTGTGGTGTATTCTCATTTTGATGCTCTGCATATCTGTGATTATAACTCCTGCTCTTCAAATATTCCTGTAAGTGAAAAGAGATGCCTTCTCCTTTTCCTGTCAGATGCATGGTCAGACAGAGCCACTGGCAAATCAGAAAAAAAAATTGTCAATAAGGCAATATGCTAAAACTTGCCCGTAAACATAATGAATATAATGATATTCCTAAGCCCTTCCTAAATTGGAAGGGAATGGTGCATATGGTCCTAAGCATAAAAAGCATAGAGGCAATTGGTTAAATGCTGGAGTAAAGCTGAGGCAGCTGATAGCTGAGAGCTGTTTACTGCTAGGCATACTCCAGTGCAATAAACGTTACTCTTAAAAAGATAAAACCATACAATAAGCTATAACATAAAATAGAAAGAAAACATTTCTTTCTTCTCCCGTGAGGGTTGAAAACTATTGTGATTCTGTTTTGTTAGGCTTTCCAGTGACTGTTTGGGAGGATAAACAAGATGAATGAGTGGGTCTCTATATTCTTTGCTGCAGAAAATTATCTAGCAGCTGGATGTGTTTAGAAGAACTATGGTATTCAGCTCAGTATGCAGATGTATAGCACCACTCCCAGAAAACTGAGGCCAGAAAAATACCCCTACTCTGGGACTTTTGTTCAAACCTCTGTTGTCATTTCCACTACTTGAATGGTAAAAAGGACAGATAATTAACCAGTGGTAGTGCTTATATTGTAAGGCACCAGTACTCAGTAGAGGAATGTTGAGGGACACCTTCCAGCCCTCCTGTGGAGACCTTAAATAATTTATATTGGTACTTTTTTGGTGCATTTTGGCCCGTTCTGATGGCAAGAAAGGCAAAAACTGTGTAGGAAGGTTGTAGTTTCCTGCTGTGGATTGTGCTGGTTATTAGTAATTATCTCCTCATGATTAGTCACTTGAGTGATATATTTTCTTCTCCAGGTTGGATAATTAGAACTGCAAGAAAACAGAGTGGTAATGAGCCAGTGTTACTCCTATTCTCCCAAAGAAAAGGAAATAGAAAGTTCTGGGAGCAGGATTCATTTATCACAGAAAGATTTGAGAACTGTGCATTAGCATTTCTCCTTTTGAGAAACTTATATTAAAAAAAAAATAAAATTGCTGAGTAGGGGAAAAAAAAAACAAGGAAATAATTAAAATTCAAACAATTTTTGTATGCTTCTGTATGAATGGGGCATAATTTATATAGGCATAAATATAACTAATAGGAGGGAATAGACCACATAGTGTGATAAATCTGATTTTGCAATTAATCAAAATGTTGAGGAATATATTCTTGCACTGTAGATTCAGCTTCTGCTAATAGTATAGAATAATAATGTTTCAGTCACTAAGCAATCATTTTCTCTTATTTAAAAAGCAGCAGGTCTTTTTAGGAAAAAAAAAATTCAAATAAATTAAGCATGATGAAATCTGGGCAACTAGGACATGTAAGCATTGATATGATCTTTTCCATTGGAGGAGAATCTGATGTCTGGGACTTCTCACATATTTTCCTGCTACTTCCACCCACCCCATTCTTTGTCTGAAACTCTAATTTCTAATTATGTAGCAAGGAATAGATAAACCTGGGTGCAAAAATATCAATAGGGAAATTGTAGCAGCTCTAATGGATGTAGCTTCATATAACCATAGAATGGCCTGCGTTAAAAAGGACCTCAAAGATCATTTAGTTTCAAGCCCTGTGCCATGTGAAGGGTCACCAACCACTAACCTAGGCTGTCCAGAGCTACATCCAGCCTGGCCTAGAATGCCTCCAGAGTTGGGCATCCAACTTCAGAAATAGCTTTTAATATTTGGGAACTTTTCTTTAAACCAAATATTCACATCCTTATCTACAGGCCAGTGATTCCACCTGCAAACCCCCAAGGTTTACCCCAGGCCAAAAGAATAATCACAGACCCAAATATGCTGTATCCGACTGGAGAGGCAGAACTGTGAATGTGTGCATGGCTTACACCATTTCCATGTCCAGAAGATACAGATTCACCCTCAGCTCTCCATGTATCTGATGGTGAGAGCTCCATTGGCTGCAAGTGGAGTTATGTTTCACAGGAAAAACAACCCACAGCATTTGGAATTTAGTTGTGAAAGGATATTGTAGTGAAATAGCATCATAATGCAGAAAGAAGATGAGGGAGAATGGAAAACAGAAAAATAATATCAAGCCCCCCAAATCAACATTAAGAGAAGAATGTGAAATGGCAGTTATGTGGTATGCAGTGTGCTCTGGAAAAAAAAAAAAAAAAGAACAAATAATCTGCAATGAATAATTAATTGTACTAATTTGGCTGTTTATTGTTCTGTGGAATATTTTAAACCAGGTTGCAGTGTCCTCAAATCCTAACTGCCTGGGAATAAAGTTTCCCGGGGTGAAAAAAAAAAAAAAGAAGGCAGCGAAAACAGAGCAATCGAGTTCCTTTGTTAGTAAAGAAAGGTAACTTTTCATGGGTTCAATCAGAGAGTGCAATGCATACTATTATTGAGACTATATGAAGCTATTCTTCAGTAGGGAGAGGCTGAGGCGAATATCATAGAATGAATCACAGCATATGAAAAGTTAATATCTGAAGTAAGAATATTTTATTCATATATATATATATTTATATATACTGGAGAATTCCTAAGTTCTGAAGCTTAAAGCTTGTATGTTGAAATAAAAAGGGAAAATCTGTTGTAGGAGTGAGAACAAAGAACTGTGCTAACTAGCAGGAATAAAAATAACCACACCTTTATTTCAGAAGTAACTATATGCAAAAATACAGTCTGCATACAGAAGAATAACAAACATGGAAAATGTACAGTTGCATTACATGCTTAGGGATGATTAAATCTGAAGTCTTAAATGCCTTATCATAGAATCATGGAATAGCTTTGGTTGGAAGGGACCCCAAGGATCCTAATGCTCCAACTCCCGTGTTGCATTCAAGGCTGCCAACCTCCATGTTTAATACTTGGGCAGGCTGCCCAGGGCCCCATCCAACCTGGCCTTGAACACCTCCACTGACGGGGCAACCACAGCCTCTCCGAGCAACCTGTTCCAGCACCTCACCACTGTCTTGGTAAAGAACTTCCCCCTGATATCCAAGCTAATAACTACATTTTTGATGGCAGTTTACATAGTAAGTTCCATTGTGAAACTATTCATACTCATCTATTATTGCTGCTTCCCTCCTAGAAGAGAAACTGAATCAGGAAATTGACCCTAAAAAAGGGTTCAGGCACCTTAGCAATGTTGTGTGAGATAAAGATGAGCCAGTGAATGTAGGTGGCTTGGCCTTTTCTTGGTGGTGTAAATCTTTCACTTCTTTTAGATGTAAAACCATGCTAAAAACAAGTGGCTCTGAGTTATGCTTTGCACTTCACATTTCATAGCAAGCTGTGACATTGCTTGCTGATTTTAACAGGCTATTAGCATGATGAGAATGAATGTGTAATCCCTTCATGCGTGACAGAAGATGACTGATAGAAAGCCAAAATGCTTCCTAGTTAAAGTTCTGAATGTTCAAGTAAGCCATTCCCAGCAAATATTGGCAAATCTTAAAAATATTGGCAGGTCATATGTCAAAAGATGAAAAATCAGTGGGTTTATCCATTAAATAGGTGCTTGTGCAAGGATTTACCTTAGTCAGAAACCAGAGTTTCAATCCTTGAAGACACATAGGTAGCCAACCACTGTTAGATTAATGAAAAATAGAAGCATGAAGTTGAGGATGCCCCATCCCTGCAGGCATTCAAGGCTGAAGCTCTGGGCAGCATGGTCTATTGGTTGGTGACCCTGCACGTAGCAGGGGGGTTCAAACTAGATGATCTTTGAGGTCCTTTTCAGCCTAGGCCATTCTATGAAGTTGACTTTAACATCTTTCAGCTCCAAGATGTTTATGAACTTCTGATTTGGTAATCTCTAGACCTCCCTGGACACATTAATTCAATATTATTTCTTGAATATCTTTGAGTCCTGGAAACATTACTCTCTTGGAACTGCTCTACACCTATGCTTCTAATAGGAAAACAAATGAAATTGTGCCTTCTGACACTCTCCTTAAATCTTTACTGTGAGTTACTACACAATTTAAAAGCTTAGTTTAGTGTGTAAATTATAGGATTGAACAGTGAGTGTGTTTGTCAAGTAATCTATTAATTCCCTGGCAAATAAATATCCAGGAAAGTAATACTTCAGAAGCTAAGAGACAAACAGAACAAATGGAAAATATTTCAGATAGGCTATTTGATCACTTATGATTAGAAAAAAAACCACTTTTTTTCCAAATAGACGTTTTATTGTTATAGTTAAATAGGCCACATTAAAAAAGTGTTGGCAAATCACAACATTTTAATTTATTAATACCTATTTGTCAGTACATCCTTAGTTCAGTGTTCGTGAGACACAGGCAGACTAAAGCAACAAATTCAAATTAATTAAAATTAAACTTGCTTTACAGCTGAAATTGGCATGCTAATAGACTTCCTATCATTTATGTAACTTTGCATTTATGAGCTTCTCGTAAGACTAAACTCAGGATGCATGTTCTCTTTGTTCTACTTTCATCCTTCACAAGTGTGCTGTGCTAGCCTGGGATCTCCAAAAGGAATAACAATACTAAAACTGAGGAATGACTACACTGCAAGGTTGTGATGCTTTTTCTGTTGCATTATTCCTACTGGTATCAATGTTGCAGAATTCAGTCCTAAAATCTTTACAAAGCAGATGAAAAAATATCATGGTCTCTGTAATTTTGTAGGAAATAAGATAATTATTTTTACCTAGATAGTCAATGGTTCACGTTTTAGCTTGCAATTCTATAAAAATAATGATGTCACAGCATTGTTGCTAATCCATAAGACCTCCTGTGTTGCAGCTAGGAACCTTCTAAAGGCTTTGGTTGTAAAAATATATGGCTGCTGCAAATCAGCAGAATTTCCTACAAGCACCTAATTTGGATGCAGTGTTTGCACAGAAAGATTGAGTAGAAGGTCAACTTAATTTCATAAGGTTTTATCTAAAACTTTTGTTTAATCTTCAGCTCCATAGATTTTATGTTATTTTAATGGAGTTTAGCTTCTAGAATGAATAAAGAGGAACAGGCTCCTGAGAAATAAGCGTGTTGAGTGGCTGGCAAACAGAAATGAAGAAATGCAGTTAAAATTTGTCCCAAGAAGGAGGGAAAGTGGTGAAATTGTAGTTTATTAAAGTGAAAATATTAGCAACTTGGGTGGGTAGGGAGAACCCCTGGGTTATTTTCATGTACACCTGAAGAAGTCTGTATCTTCTAATAGACATATCCCAAATATTCAGTGCAGAATAAACCTTGTTTGCCAAGACCTTATGATAAAGAGTGATACGGTCTTATTGCAAATTATGATTAAGAGTGAAATGTGACTTTAAGAAACATGAAAGATGAGACAGAAGTTTTAGAAAAGTTTATTCTACGTTTGACAAATCATGTTATTTTTGAGCTTTAAGTGTACTGAATTTGTTAAGAAGGCTGATTTTTTTTTTTTTTATATATCAGGCAGATACCTGATCTACTGAACTTGATCAAGGGAAGGATGAAAGTCCAAGTTTAAGCATGGAAGCAGTCTGAGTAGCTTCCTTAGAACTATTCTCTGTGAAGAAACATAAACAATGAATTTGTAATTTCTTAATTCATTTATACCTTGATCATTTCACACTGCAACACAGCAGAATCCAAGTGTTAGTTCACACAATCTGAACAAACACTCTCTCAGTAGTGCAAAGTGATAACATCATGTTCTGCCATACTAGCAGCATGTTGGACAGATTGGTTTTGTTTACATCTTAAATGTTTCATTTTTTAAGCTGAGTGGTGACAACACATGAGTACTGCATTCCTTCTACTGCCTTTTTCATGTTCTCTTATACACTGCCATGTTTCTTTTGGGGTGAGGCTACTGACCTGAAACTCTATCATTCTTTCTTTCTTCCATTAGGGATCTTGGTGGATCACTTAATGTTACTTGAATCTCTCTATTCCCTCATGTCCTATTACTTGGAAAAAAAAAAAATGTACCACACCGTATTAAATTAAAAGAAAATTCATTTACTTCAGTTGACATTGGATGAAATTTGATATGTGCTTTCTGTTTCTCCCGTAAAAATGGGTGCTTGAGTCTCTGGACTGACGGATGTCCAGAGAGCCTCCCCAGTCATAAGGAGTGCATGGTAATACCTGGATGTCTGAGACCTTGCTTAGGGCAGAGGTGGTCTACAAGGATTTATATTTAAACAGTTGCACCTGGGCTTGCTGGTGGTCTTAGTCACAATGATGAAACAGTAATGAAACACCTTTCTCACAGAAGAATTTTAGAGGGTTAGCTTTCCACATTACTGCAGAGCCTACTTCTAAGTGGTGTTAAGTGAGAGTTTTCCAGCACTCTTACTTCCTGCCCATATTGTTGAGTTCAGGATTCTGAACTTGTACAAGTCAAAGGAGTTTACTTGTTTCCTCTGCCTAGGCAAGAATTAGTAGGTACTGAAGCAAGTTAAGCTTAGTTGGGTCATCCTGATCTCATATTTCATTTGTTTCCTTAAAAGAGTTTGTTTTCTCAGGAATTATGTCTTTTTGTTCTTTTCCTATCTGCTGTTAGATGCTGACGATGGAATGGGGGGACAGGAGAACAGAGATAGGAAGAAGAAGCATTCTTGGATTAGGAAATATTATTAAACTGTATTAAGTGTTCATTTACTGACATATCTCACTGGATGCAGTACTGGTATTACAGTACATTACTAAAATGTGATGTTACTGTTAACAGTTGCTAATAATTACTCCAAAGAAGAGATCATGCAAAAATAATGATGTACATTTGTGAACAAACATTTTCAAGGAGGAATCACAGGAAGAATATTTCATCAGAAATCTCTGATGAACACCTTGAGAACTCACTAAGAATTGCAACCATTTCCATTGAACTGGACATTGATACATTGGTTTCAACAAAAAGAAGGTCAAATATCCCACTAGTTTTATGGTTTTGCTGCTGTTTTTTACATTTTAATTAAAATATATATAATATATGTTTTGTTTCTTCTCTATGTTAATTCTGTTATATATTTTGCATGCAGCCCAGCACAATTGCTCTTTACTCAGTGCAGCCCAGACAAGACAAAAGGAAAAGGTTGTATACCCGTGGCCCACACGGTCTGTTCCTCCTGGCTGCAAGGGCCATTGGGTCTTTCTGCTATGCGAGGCCATAGAAGGCCATTCAGTCTTTTTTGTCGTCATTTTTGTTCTTTTCTTTTTGCATTTTTAACGTAGCAGATGACGTGGAGCTTTCTGGTCTAAAAAAGGTTACTGTTATTCTGAGTGATAAATTATGCTGTGATAGAGAATAATAAAGCCAGCCTTATGGCTATTTAAAGCTAAGGAAATTACTAAGAATTCAAGTGGGAATTATCCAAAGGTGGGATTCAGTCTCCAATATAGCAAGACCCATAGTACCCTGCAGAGCATACAGAAATTGCCTGTGAGTATACAGTGTATGATTTCAATGGCCTATTCACTGGATCATTAATGCTTTGTAACAACTGCCTGAAGGAAGACTTGTTCTGCGTGAACTTACTGAATCAGTAATTTCAGTTCTGTAGTTCAAGTTGAACGGTGATGAACTTTTCTGCCTAAAGACTAATCCTGGATAAAATACAATCCAAGTGCTGTGTAGCATTTCTGCTTTAGTTATCCATTCTTAGTATAACACTGAACACTGAACTGGGTATCAGACAGATGCCTTATTGGGCAAACTGCATTCATGAGAAGAAAAGGATTTCTCAGATTTCACAGTTCTAGAATACTACAGGAAAACTTGTCAGTTATTCTGTGCTAAAGTGTGATTTCTTGGGGAGCAGTAGGAACTTTTATTTAAGCTAGAAGTTAAGGGTGTCTACATTTTAAAAAGTGAAATACAAAAAGAATAATGGTGAAAAATTCATGTGTTCCTAATTAATCCTTTCCTTTTGGCTATTCATCTGCTAAAAATCATCCTGAAATTTGTTAAAACCTCACTATAAGTATACTTGTTTCATTATGGAGCTCACCCAGCTCTAAGTTCAAAAAGCTGACCCATTTTCTCATTTTTCTTCATTTTCCTCCCTGCAGTGTTACCAACTTATCTACACAGTTTCTTCTTAAATTATTCCTGAGAGCATACAGAACTTAAAACCAGGATATAATCCCTGAAACTTGATGGTTCCAGCATTGTGCCAAATAGCCTGAAAGGCACTTCTGAGAAAGGGGGCGACCCATAAAAACAGATGAATCTCATATCAAAAAGAGGAAAATCACCAGTCTAGGTGATTTTCCATCTCTTTCTATCTGTCAATAGGCAAGAAAATCATGTAGTCAAGTGTTTCAGTGAAATAAAAAAATATATATAAATCTTATTTTAGTACTGGTTATCATTGCCTGTTAGAATTACGCAGGAATATAGTTTATTCGCTTTGTTGTTTGCCCTTGTTCTTTCTTGTTCTTAAAGACTACACGTCTCCTAATAAGATGTATAATAACACTTGCACAGATAAAGCAGGACTGGATGCAAGAAGCATATTTACTCTAAAGACATTAGCTCAGCGATATTGCTGTCAGTATCGATAGTGAACGACAAAAATGCCATATTTTGTGTCTTAAAATTTGCTAATATTTGAGAACTAGCTTATGTAGCATCACACTGAATTCCATTCTGTAGTAATTGGATTTTTACGATAATAATAAAGCACTAGATTCAGCAGTTCATGTTCAATATAGAACATGAACGGTGGTATCAGGTGAGCAAGATTCAACTACATTGCAAACCTAGAAGCTGGTCCGATGATTTTTGGTCCAAAACTCTATCGCTGCAGTACCATTCATTTCTGTGGATAAGCAATAAGAATTGCCAATTTACTTCCATGGCAATGAAACACGTTATGAACTCTTTACTTCTATTGGGTACAGGCTACTTGCACAAGTAATTCCTGTAACTTGAACTACTATTGTGATTTCAATGCAAAAGACATTCAGAGTTGAATTATTGGCTGTATAGATGCAAGATGACGGTGACTGTCCCTCCCTCTCACAGCACTCATCTGGAGAGCTCAAAACCCACAGACCAGTATGTTGCTGATGCTCAGCAAAACTGTACATTTTCCAAATTTTCACAAGGCTGTCAGATTGATGGGAGGTTTTCTGCTGGGGCCAAAGAAAGGCTTCCTATTTTAAAAAGTGACTGGCTGCTTTGTAAAAAGACTTTTAACTAACAGGAATGTCACTTTCCTGAGGTCTGGTCTTTGTAGCTTATGGGAGAAGTAGGAATTGAACCCTGAAAGTCATTATGTGTTGCTGTAAAGAAGAGATAGTACCCACTCAGGAATTTGCTCTGAGAGTCTGCTGCTCCAGTGCTATAGTACTTCTCCTTTCCATTAAAATAAAATTCGTTGGTAGATATTCATTAACATAAACCTTTGATCAGTGCAATTATCTCCAGGCAAAAAAAATTTTTTTTTCCTTTCACATTAAATTATGAACAAAATATTATCAATTCAGCAACTGTTCCTTCAACCAATTTAAAAACTGTACCTAATACATGCAACAGAATGCTGAAAGAGTAATCCTCTTTCTTAAATCCTCTTTCTGTCATTGATACGTCACAGGTTTGTATCAGCCTCATAGCCAAGGTGAACCCTTACTTCAAAAATTTATTTTAAGTGACCTATTTCTCCTTTTTTTATTTATTTATTTTTTCCTTCAGTGAAGTCATGAATGTTACATAAGGGACAAACTTGGCCTAGTGCTCCTTGTACTACTTGATACATGTCAAAGTAATGACGATTAAGTAGGCATATGAAAAAAAAAATCCAAACAGCTTGTCACTGAAGCCTTCTAAACCCTTCAATCCAACATTACTATTTTAAGATATGTTCTCCTATGCTACCTGATAGAGGAGAAAGAAACAAGAATATTGCACAGTGCTGGGAGGTTGGTAAGGTTTCAGAAAGTAAATTCCAATTGCCAGCATATACAGAGAAGGGAAGAGCTGCTCTCAGTTCTGGCTTTCCAGGGGCTATTCATTCTTCAAAAGAAAAAGAAGTTGTTGTTTTGTGAGCCTCTTTCTCACAACAAAGTACAAAAAGACATAATTTCAAAAAAAAACTTAGCCCACTTCCTCTCTTAGTTAAAAATTTAAGTTGAAGCACTTCGCTTGTATGCATGGAATCAGAGTTAGCTTATGTATGCATTTCTCTGAATTACCTGTATCTTGAGTGCATTTACTCATCGAAATTATAGAGTCATCTAGGTTGGAAAAGAACTTCACAGTCACCAAGACCAACCATCAACTGACCTTATCACAATTCCAAATCTTTTGCATGCTGCAAAATCACACTGTTGGTTTTTCTTCAATACTTAGAAATGTGCACTTGTATTCAAAGATCATCTTGTGGTATTTTTCTCAAAATTGATTTTCAAGGCTATTGGATTTATTTGAAAGTGATACATTACATTTCATTGAATCGTTCATTTCATCAAATGTTTTTTAAGGTGCATGGACTTGATGATCTTTAAGGTCTTTTCCAACCTGAGTTATTCTATGATTCTATGAACTTTTGTTTAATGCTTTTGATTTCAATCTTGTGGCGTGATCTAAGAGATGATTCAATTTAAAATATTTCTGAAGATGTTTCATAGAATCATAGAATGGCTTGGGTTGGAGGGAACTGCAAGGATCATGAAGCTCCAACCCCTCTGCCACAGGCAGGGCCACCAACCTCCACATTTAATACCAGAACAGGTTGCCCAGGGCCCCATCCAACTTGGCCTTGAACACCTCCAGGGACGGTGCATCCACAAATTCTCTGGGCAGCCTCACCCACTGTTTAATTATCCTAGTTATGAAAAAGCCTTTCCTATCTCCAGCTGAAATTTCCTTTGCAGCAAACCATGACTGGTTTCTAGGTCTGTGGAATACATCTTTCATGTATTGTATTACGAACTTCTGGGTAAAAAAAAGGCAACAAGTCTGATTGATATATATTAATGACACTATAAAACTGTTAGTCATCTTTCCCCACTCACACCCTTTAAAGCTTCCTTATGTTATTTATGTCAATGAGGAGCTTTAGGTTTCAGCGGCAGTGAGATACAGCCTATTTTCTGCTTCCATTTCTACCACAGATTGAAGAGGAAAAAAAACAAAATTTTTTTTTTTTTTTTTTTTCAGGCCAAACAAACACATGTCCGCAAACAGATTTTTCTCTCTTTAAAGTCTACCATGTAAGTCCGACATTTACAAGGAAAATGAGTCACAAATGCACGTTTTCTGAAATGACTATTATTTATACATCCTTCAGAATGTCTGCTTCTTTTAATGTATTTATTGACAAAGTTAGTTCAGAGAGTAATTCTGATAATTTTGTGCCCTGTTATTTTGCAGTTTCAATTGTCTCTGTACATAAAATACAAGCCATGGCTGCTGTTAGAACAAACCAGTGGAAGCTCCCCAGAGCTGACTGAAATAAAAACGAATCCTGGAATTGAAGGAAGAGTAATCAGATGATGAGCAATTTGTGACATCCAGACCTGCAGAAGGTGAGTCCGAACTAAAAGCACTGTCAGAACTTATGTTAACCATGCTTATGCAAGTAAAATTATCTTGAATTTCCAACTGCTTCTCATAAAAATGTTGTAAACTAAACAGTGAGAAGGAAGAACTCCAAAAGGTGGTTTTATTGTCTACCTTAGAACATATAGATATAGGTCTGAAGCATCTGGTTTATTGTGTCCTGGTCTGCTCTGCTGTGGTGTCAGAGCTGGCTTCAATATTGCAGAATTTTAGAATTTTTCTAAATATACAGAAAATGAATGAAAAAGATGGAGTAACTATTTATATTTGTATCTAATATGTATTTATCATTTGATTGAAGAAAGACTATGAAGATAGCTCCCTGAAGGGAAGGCCTATATATTATTTAAAGAAAGACAAGAGCAAGTTTCAAGGACATTTTTGCTATGAATTCCTCAAAATAAATGATTCTAGTATGATTCTGGAGGCCATTTAAGAAAAGTTCATATCTCTAAGAATGTACTGCAATCGTGCGTTATTTTAGAACACAGATTTTCACATAGCTTCACCAGCAGTGCTGTCAGGGAAGTGCTCTGTCTCTGTCTTTTTTCAGTAGTTTTGATCAGAAATACTTCATAAGTTTTTGTGTGTTTTAAGTTCAGTCTCTTCTTTTTGGCTGGATGCGTTGCTTGCGGCCATTCAGAGCATAGTTGTCCTTTGATCTGTGTGCTCATGCATAGACACCTCTTATCTTTGCCTAACACTAATTTACAAACTTCCATTTGTACAGCTGAATATCTTAGAAGAAGATAAAGA
This sequence comes from Tetrao urogallus, assembly GCF_951394365.1. Taxonomy (NCBI): domain Eukaryota; kingdom Metazoa; phylum Chordata; class Aves; order Galliformes; family Phasianidae; genus Tetrao; species Tetrao urogallus. The sequence goes on from NC_136819.1 coordinate 5,173,122, forward strand.
AGCACATGCAGAGGTGCCAAAGATGAGAAAGGCAGCTTGAATTCTGTCAGGGAAGCAGCAAAATGTACTATTGTAAGTCCCTCTGCAGTCACCTATGCCAAAACAGCCATTGATAAAAGACAGGAAAAGGCCAATGAGTCCTCATAGACCTCTGAGACAGAGACATAAGACACACAGAAATCTTTATCAAAAGGTTTCTATGAAGATATTTTCTATGTTCATGTTATTTATTCTCTTCCAGAATGATGTATACTGAATGAAGAACATGTCCTTCTGATATTTTTCAGAGGTTTTCAGAGGTACTAAAAATTGTATTAGCCCTGCTTTTGTCTCAGGAACCTTCTCAGAATTTTCAGGTGATTTCCAGAATTCTCACTATTGTAGTCCTTTCTTAATAGCAAAATGTCACAGAGTTGGAGCTGAACCTCCTTGAACAGAGGTTTAAATTGGACTTGGTTCCACTTACCCATATGTTAATCTCGTCATAGGAGAAACAATAAATCAAGTCAGGTATGATTATAATCAGCAGTACTTCTAATAAATCACACCAGCTACATAAATCCCAGAATATAAATAAGGGCGAAAGTCTTTCCTCCTTTGAGCCATTAAATTCAGAATACTTGGCTTCTTACACAAAAGCAGATCTGTGAGTTGCTCAGTTCAAAGCTCTGTATGCTGGCAGGGCAGAAGTGGTCATCATCTCTTCTCTGTCTTTATTGAGGATCTCACTGGGAGCAAACCATTGACATTATCTCTTTGCACACTGCTTTTCACATTTATAATCCTGGAGCCAATTTCCTGGAATTGTACCCTGCTTTGAAATGTTGATTTTGAAGTCTAGTTCTGTACAGAACACATACATAAACTTTTATTTTAAATGATCAGAAAACGTCTTGCTCAAACACTTGCATTTTTTCTACCTTAAAAAATCTTTTAAAATTGAAATAATAATGAAAAACAAACCAAAAAACAGTTTTCAAGAGGCTTCATGGAACTTCAGATGAAATGTTGACATGCTCACCCTCCTAAAACAGAATACACAACTCATGCAATGAAAATGAGAATTTCCTGAGAAACCTCTGTGAAAATGGGAGAACGTCTTTGCCAGCTGTGTAGATTACCAGATATTGATTTGAAAAGTAGCTGGGAGTTCTCAAGAGCAAGGTTGAAGTTGTTTGAAAACATTGTTGCTATTGCATATGGCATCTGGATGAAATGTTGCACACATAATCTTTCTTCACCATCCTGTGTATCAGCCAATATAGAACAAGCTGTCAAAACGTCAAGCAAAAATAACCATGAGAATTTAATATGAGTATGTTTTAATGGCTTCTGCTAATATCACTTGACATTCAGGATTATTTTTTAAACTTATTATGATGTGAAATTCAGTACTATACATGCAACAATAATTCAGCTCCACCACAATCCTAGCTCGGTTCTCAGCAGGCAGAAGTCACACTATTCTACAGCTTGGTGCAGCGTGGGCTGCTCATAACATAGAAATACTCCTGTGAGGTGCTGAGCAGTTCTGTTTTGATGCTGGCATGATTAGTGGCAGACCATCAGTTACATGCAGTTTTGCTGTCTGTTGATGTGCACTGCCTTTGGAAGTGGACATTTCCAAGTGTGGGGGAACTTCCAGCTGTGGGCACATATTTAGTGGCATCAGCTGTGTGCAAGTGCAACGACCTGAGAAGGAGAGAGTTCTGAAACCCCGTTATTTTGTCAGAGGACAAATGTTTTGGTAGAGAAGGGATGATCTAATTGCAATTGCCTTATTTTGTCTTGTTCTGTGTGCATATATATGCATTCTTTACTTATATATATGTTACATACATATATTCTAATTTACAAATCTGAACTCATAGAGCTGACTGAATGCATTTCCCACTTCTTTTCCACTCATAAGAAATGAATGAAGTCTTATCTAGTGGAAACAGGTTTGCAAAAAATCCAAGAGCAAAAGCCCTGAGATCTTGTGAAAGAATTAAACTGTTTCATAGTTACAGTGTTATTCAATCTACAGCAAGTGAAACCCTATCATTTTGGACATGTGCACTCAAATGCACAAGGCATATGTTAAGTACAAGTCTGAAGATGCTCTGGGCCATTTGAGCCATTACAAATTCTTTTTTTTATTTTAGGACCTTTGAGACTGTGCACTTCTGTAAGAGCTCCTTCCTATTGAGTAGTGCAAGGAGAAAATCAATCTCCATTTTTAGATTCTTGCTTCCATGAGCAGTAATTAATCATGTTAAACTAGTGATATAAAAATAGATCATGTGTAAAACAGCTTCTTAATTTCCCTGCAGGGCTGTTTCTGTTTTTTTTTCCAGTGAATTTAACTCAATTTCATGTCAGTGGAAATTCCTTTCAGAAACTGGTGTGGTCACTCAGATTCAATGGTGGAGAAGTTCAGGGGAAGAGAGAAAGACAGTCATGCGGACCGAACTCTGAGAGGAACCACTGCGAAAGATGGTGAAGATGATGATAGGAAAAAGTACAGTTTTGGTTTAGAAATACATGTTCAGGTTATTCAAATAACTTATTAGAGAGAGGGACACAGTAAAAACTGCTAACCTTTTGAACTGTTGCTACTATAATTATTATCTATTAATGAAAGAAAAAAAAAACAGGAAAAAAAAGGAAACAAATCCACCCTATCTAATCTAGCTTTCAGGATTCTTTGATAATGATTAGTCAGAGACAGGGAGGCTTTTTTATTTCACTTGGTGTAAGCCCTGTCCACCCCAGATATTTCTGCTCATACATAAAAAGGTTATTATTTCTATTATGTTTTATATTGAATGTATGAGAATGCTTTGTATACCAGTCCAGCAGTGCACTCTATGTGGCTTGGATTTTATGGAGCGCTGCAGGCTCTGAAATCACACAGATTAGCAAATGCTTTCAACTCCCAGTCTGGACTCTAGTGCAAATTACAGACCTTTTTAGTAATTTGTATAATTTAACTACTACATTTGAAGAATGAAAAAAAAAAAAAAAAAAAAAAAAAAACCCAACAAAAAAAAAACAACGCATCCCTGCATTTGTACTTGCACTTACTTCAAGAAATGCATCTATTTTCAGGAGGAATATAAATGATGTGCTAAATGATGTGACTTAGCAAAGAGCTTAAACCAGTGGCAGAATTTTCCAGTGTTGAGAACTGCTCAGTTTGCCGTATTTGTGGGAGGCAACCTATTGTTTTGGCATAAGTAATAGAATGTTGTAGAAAAAGGGACATATCTCAGAACCCTTGATTCAAGATATTCCTGGCTGTCTAGGTGCCAGTGACCTGACTTTGATTAAAGCATTTTAACGGGTGTGTTGTAAATGCTATCTTTCTTTATTTTTTCCATATCCTTATAATCTTATAATTACAAATAGTCATGAACATTGAGTAACTGTTTAGATTCATTTGAGTTGGTTGGGGGGTTGGACTCGATGATCTCTGGAGCTCCCTTCCAACCCCTACAATTCTGTGATTCTGTGATTCTGTGAGTTCTGAGCCTCGTTAACAAGTTGCTTACAGAGGTTGTGGGTGCCCCATCCCTGGAGACATTCAAGGTTGAGCTGGGTCAGGCTTGAGCACCCTGATGGAGCTGTAGGTGTCCCTGTCCACTGCGGGGGAGTTGGACCAGATGGCCTTTAAGGGTCTCTTCCAACTCTATACATACTATGATTCTATGAATCGAGTGCTAGAAAGCAAGACAGTCTCATTTCTTTAAAGCTTTCATTTAAATTGCTTTCTGATAGTAAACAACCCCCTGAAGACTGAGTAGAGTGATGCATAAACTGCTATTATTCTTCATATAACTTAAGGAAGAAAAAAATTTTCAATTATCACTGAGAGATGCACAGACAATAGATCTAAGTTACTAAGAAACACTTTGAATTTAAAGATTGATGGAACAAACTCAATACAAAACAGAGGAATTCAAATGTAACCCTATTGAAAATTCATCTCCACTATGTCTACAACTCTTGCAGTTTTTAACACAGCACAATGCACACATTTCATTGCTATTTCAGAGTGTTACTGACTCCAGGGTTTTGTGATAAAACTTCTTTAGTAATTGTTGGCACTTGAAAAACTTTGCAATTTAAATGAGAAATTTTCTGTCTCTCTAAAAATAAGAACGACTATAGTAACAGTATAATCTTGCTCATCAGTATTTTATAATCATTCAGCATTCAGATACTAAAATTAAAAGAAAGCAACAATAAAGAAAGAAAACACATCCCTGTTTCCGCATTCATTTAGTCTTAGCTGCCTAAGGAGAGCAGATGTGCCACTAATGGCAATGCTTGCTACATGATAATAAGTATTAGCAGCTCATAAAGAGCTAAATGCCACTGCCAAAGAGTTGTCATCTTTTTTTTTTTTCCCAAGTTAATTCACTTATTCTAAGTGAATGTTGTAGTTTGGCCAGATCCAGAGCTTATTTGAACTGCAGTTTATCAGTCCGTTCTCTCCTGGCAGGTGACCAGGCTTTATTCAAGTGCTCATTACCACCATAACATGCCAAATGCAGAAAGGGTGTAGTGGTCATCTCCCATATTTTTCTTCCTTAGGGAGAGAAAATTGCCTGAAAATGGCCCTGCAATTGCCATGTTGAGTGTATCTGTCAGAAGAAGTCGTTATGGCCAGTTGTACAGTAGTCACAATGGCTTGTAGAAGCTCCTCAAATGTCATCATTCCTTGGGATCATGTTCCTGTTCTGCATTTGGGTACATGAGGACAAACATAAAAGCAAATAGGAGACTGTGATCCCCAGTGTGGACCCTAGGAGTGCAGGCTTCGAGAGTAGGCTATGGGCTACAGGCTGAAAGCCTCTCTAAAGGACATTTAAGAAAGAAGATGGGGACAGCCACATACCTTATTCCATTGGGAACTATCTTCTAGGGCATAAGTTAAATCCAAACAAAAATCTCAGAACTAAGTGCTTTTCTACATGATTAGCTCTGTCACTCTGGCAGTGAAAGGTCTTATACTTGGCTGTCTTTCCAATATTGCTTTCCTCTTGTCAAGAACAAAGTTTTATTGGCTTTTTTTTCCAACAATCAGGCATACAGATATGAGTAAAATCTTGAATACCAATATTTATTGATGATTCTCTTTGTCCTTAGAGTTGGTGAATTTTTAATTAATTAATTAGTTAATTAATTATTTTTTTGAGGGTATTCTGGTTCATTCTGCTATGAAACATCTTGAGGGAAAATCACAGAATACATAAGAGTTTATTTATTCCTGCTCTGTATCAAAAAGATTCATTGACATAATCACTTATTTTGAGCAAAAGTGACGTGATTTTTATTTTTATTTTCAATACTGCCAAATTTTCAATATAAGACGAAGTTCTGCAGCCTTTTTCTATTCATAAGTAATTGAAGATAAGAGTAATACCATTGCTGTGCCTATCTCCTGTTTCTTTGGATCTACTTCTTAGTTATTTTCCAAGATTTCCTTTACAGTTAATTGAGATAAACTTTGTTTCTGTGGCATAAATGATCATATTTCTAAAGCAGATAACTAATTCAAGCCAAGTTTCTCATATTTTATTTTTAAAAGGCTGTAAAAAAGATTAATTTAGATACCATAGCCCTTAAAAGTTATCTGAGGGCACAGCTAGCCCTTAGAGTTAAGTTGCATATCCAGCCTGTAAATCTATTTTCAAAGACAAATGAGAGAATATTTCCTTCCCTTTCATGTGAATTCTGTCATTATGTGCAAAAATAAAAAAACAGCTTTTCCATTTATTGATGCTGAGATACATACTATTTCTTGTTTCTGTGAGAATTAATGCGCTCCAAGAAATAACTGAATTTATTTTATTCCTGAGAAATGTTTGAAGAAATAACGGAAAAGGTATGATTCATTCAAAAATAGGAATATCAGTAAGGCTTTCTTTAATAAAGGAAGCCAGTTCATTTGTTTTACCTCAGGTGAAACAAACTACTTGTGAAATATACAGTAATAAATGCTTCCGCTTGAAAAAGAAAGTACAAAGATGGTCCAAGTGGCCAGGTCTTTAACCACCACATCTGAATTTCAATTCAGTAGCAGCTGAAGGGTAATGCTTTATAGGCATTTAATGAATATACTGTTACCTTAATCTTGCTTTTTTCTGTTCTTAAATGGTAAAAACTAAGAGTAGAATATCTGTCCTGTCATTATTAACCTGATTTTAATCAGGGTTTTTTAATTTATTGTAATTGAACTTATATTTAAAATCTAGATCGCATGTCACTCATATGCATACCTGAAATGTATAGAATAGATGTTCATAGCATCCAGACTAACTATATGGTATTTCCATATACAAGCTATTCCATTTATAACAGTTCAGTGTTTGTTCCTTTTCCTTTGGGTCATTGTTGACAGTAACAAATACTGTCAATACTAAGGCAATTTCAGTGGGATTAAATGTTGGGAAATAGCTACCTACTCAGACTAGGTACCTTTTTTGTTTCTATGATATCAACAGCATTTTGATGCCAAAACAGCACAGAAAATATTTGAAGGAACTGTAAAACATATTTGTAAATAGTTTTCTGTATAGTGGAAAAAGCACACATTCGTTAATGGAATACAAACAAAATGTTGTGAGCCTGTAACAAGAAAACCTTCATATTTCCACTATGTGTCATTAGAACACTTTACCTAAATTACAGCTTTCAAGCACTTGTTCTGTTCTTCAAAAAAATATGCATAATATTTTCTTCTTTTAAATGCATTGTATACAATAAAGCTAGGAATCAAATTAACCTACAAATAGCTGAGTGAAAGGCATAACATTCCAGTTTTCATTTGTTAGACTGCATTTTGAATGATCTTATTCATCTGTCAAATGTTTCTTGAAATGAAGAATTAAACTGGACAAGATAAGTAACAAAATTTGACAGTTCATTTTTCAAAAATTCATTATATAAAGAAAAGCTTGTCACTGTTGTACCAGCAATTTCAACTTATTAGATTTAAAATATGTTTAAGAATATTATACCAGTATCATCATCATCATGGAGCTGAATGGCTCTATTTTCCAATGAAATAATTTTAGAAAATTTCTATTTTGCTGGTCAGAAATTCTCATCACCAAAGTCCTGTTTAAACTCTCTCTGTACAGCACTTAAGTCACTTCTGAGCTTTAAGAATGAAGTTCCTTCAGTGCAAAGCTTACATTTCATAGCACTGATGATCTAAATGAAAATCCTTTAAATTCAGTAGCCAAAGAATACTGTCTTAGATTTAAGTCCTGGAGAATGATCAGAAAAGTTGTAGGTTCTATACACTAATTAACTTCTGCAATTATTGTGTTAACTTCAAGACAAATGTAGGGTATTAAAATTGAACTGGCATCCTTCCAGTGCAGATACGGAAAAGTCTGAAAAAAACCAAATTATCTCTAGAAATCACCCCTATTGATCTTCCCTCACTGCATTCAGTGATTCTAGGAAGAAGTACAAGTGAATAACAGTCCTATTCTTTTTTCTTTGCTTTTATTAACTCTTGTAATGTTTTTTTTTTTTTTTCCCTTTGGCAGAAGCTGAGAAATGCCTATGAAATCAAATTAGACTGAGCTAAATAAGAGCAATAGCCTCTACAAGACTTTAATTTTTAAGATAGGAATTTATCCCTATAGAAGTCACATTTAATTGTTTCCAAGTTCACACTGCATCATTTTTATTGAAGCTAAAATGGCATGAAGTTTTAAATACATTGCTTTTTCAGGTTCGCCTGTAATTAACCCTGAATACAATACTTATGACCACTGTGCAGAATGATTACTCAAAGCTTGATCCCCCTAACCCTAAAGTCAAGCCAAAACTCCTGTTATTTTTGTATGACGTAATATCAAATTTCATTTCTGAGACAAAATTTCTTTGAATTTGATAGGATGCTATTAGCTTTTCAGGCCACATCTATGTTAGCAAGTAGAAAAGCATGATAGGAAGAGAATTCCAGAGCAAAACAATTGGTGCTGATAACTCAAAATCAACTGAATTTCTCTAAATTCTGCAGATTAACTGTGCACACCAGAGGCTTTGGCAGCTGGTGTGCATCAGTGAGGTTGTAGTACATCCTCCACTTGAGTTTCTTCCTCAGTGAAGTTTGAGGTGGCCCTAATTCAAACAAATACTTCACAGGGGGAACAAACAGAGGTGCTTCAGAAGTGCACTCCGGAGCTGAGGTGGTGGTGTGGAAGAGGTGAATGGGGTGCACCAGGGGATCAGTGTCAAACTCGGTACATTATACTGTCATGGTTAACTGGTATGTTGGAGGGTCTTCGCCATAATCTTACTTTAACTCTTCTGTGGATGGAATGATGGCAAAAAGTCAAAAAGTCTAATTGAATCTGTTAGGTACATAACAGCTGTGGTTGTGTTGTGAATTCTTCTGGGTAAAAACCTAAGCTCAGGATGGTTTTTATTCCTAGAAGCAAGGAAGTATAGCAAGTTGATATACAGTCATAATAGGATAAACAGGCCCACAGCAATAACTCAGGGAATCCTATCCCCTGATTGCATATATTACAGCACACACTGACTAGGAGAATTTTCTGTTGTGTTTTTTTTTGTTGTTGTTGTTTGGTTGATTGGTTGATTGATTTTTCTGCTTTTGGTAGCTAGTTCTAGGCAAACAGAAGTGTGATAAGATAATCAGGACACTGAAAATTTCGTTTTTCTGTAACAATAAATTGTATTATACGATTGCCAGCTGTTCCACTAGATAAATGTATACATTCATTTTCTTTGCAAACAATAGGAACAGTGTGTGTGTGTGTCTGATATATCACTCATCACCAGTAACACCTGAACAAAGCATCAGACCATACAGACATTTTTAAAAGTATGTTGACATAATGAAAGAATCATAGAATTGCTCAGGTTGGAAAAGACCTTCCAGATCATCTAGTCTAACAGCAAAATAATGTGCTGTAATAAAAAAGATATAAGATCAAGATGACTTGTATCTGCTTCTATTTGGATAACTTTAAAAATAAAAAAGTAAATAACATTTTCTCTGAATTTTGAGTGAGACAAAAAAATTTAAAACCTTGGAAGCTGGCTGGAATGATAAAATAATTCTTCGGACAATTGTTTTCTTACTTTCCTGGTTCTGGTTATCTTTGCAGCATGACTTCAGCCTGAGATGACTGCTGAATGTCTCCAGATCAATTCAGATCTATAGATCTGTCTATGGATAAAACAACGGTAGTGTGGCTTTGAATTCTAGGAACTCATCATACTTCAGCGGTATTTAATATAGTGTTTTGATTTTAACAAGCTGTACCAGTAGGGAAAGTTGCTGATTATAAAAGCAAGACTCTTTATCTGGCCACAGACAGCAAGTTCATGACATTGTTAACTGCTGATCCTAAATTGAAAGTTGTTAACATTATCATTAATCAAAGATGTCAGTATCTACTATTTGATTCTTTCTTTTAGTTCTTATTTATGATTCATATTTTCATTGTATCATCTCTTGCTGTTCCCTTTGGGTGCCTTTCCTGAAAGTTCACCAGAAAATTAAATGTTTTTCACCCATAAAATGCTTCAGTCAATTAAAAATTGGTCTGTTCCATTATTAACAACTTCTAATGCCACTAATCCCACAGTTTCGTATCACTTATCTATCATGAGAAATGCTGAAGCTGACACAATGAATTAATTTTTATTTTCAGTTTTAGCAAATGAAAGCAACATCAGAACAGTGTACTGTGGCACCAAGACTAATCTTTGGTGTAGCTGTCTGTCTCTCAACAGTCTTTGAAGCATCAAACAAATTTCTTTCCTGTTGAATGACTAACACTCAGCTCCTGTGAGAAAATGTATGCAAATCTGCATTTATTTATTACACTACAAGTAAAAATATACAAAAAACTCTTTTTTTCTTTCCTTTTTTTTTTTCCCCCTATGTCTACCACTCAACCTTTATAGAAATTGAAGCTTCTCATACTGAGATTTTTTAATTAATATATATATATATATTTATTTTTTTTTTTGCAACAGTGACTTACATTTGTCTCGTAATTGTAAGAAATACAACAATATTATTCAAAACTACTGTCTAAATAACTGGGGTATCTTTTCCCGTCATATTTTATTGACAATATTAATTGGAAAACCAATCATATACTGAACTGATTCTGACACTGATTCTGCTTCCATTGTAAACAGTTCTTTTGAAAGAGCTTGTATCTGGGGTTAGTTTAACAAAGACTGCTAGTCCTTTGTCTTCTTTTTCTACAGTAAATCCTGATTACAGAAGCTGATAGTAAATTGAAGATACCTCCCTGCCATAGATCTAAATGACAAAGTATATGAAACCTATTGTTTATACTGATAAATTGGTGAACTCGTGTGCATGCAACCACAATACTTTGCACTAGTTTCAGTATATTGAAACCAATTCAAGCAGAGTAAAGAAAGTAACTTTTTTTTTCCTTACATGACAAGGATCTTTATTCTGCTTATTCTGCACTATGGTATGGGCCATGTTTCTGTCAATCCACATAAATTTCATGGAATGCTGTTTTAAAAGAAGGATATTCCATGCTATGGTATCTGACTTCATTTATCATCAGGCAATTGCTGTGTACCAGGGCACTTCACAAGACTACTTTTCATAGCATCACCAAGGTTGAAAAAGACCTCCAAGTTTATGCAGTCCAACTGTCCACCTATCACCAATATCTCCCCACTAAACCATGTCCCTTAGGACAACATCTAAATGTTTCTTAAACACCTTCAGTGATAGTGACTCAACCACCTCCCTGGACAGCCTGTTCTAGCTCCTGATAAATATTTTAGATAATTTTTTCCTAATATCCAACCTGAGATGAAGTGTACCCAGTAGGCTCTCCCTTTATTTGAATAAAAAAGACTAAAGACTCTTCTGTCTCTTTTTGGGATAAAGATGATTGAGCAAGTGTATTAGAGCAGAAATTTTCCTAACAATAGAGTAATTTGATTTTAATGGTCAAATCAAATCCAGCTTCAGAGAGGACAGACTATTGCTTTGATGAATGCAGATGATTTCTGATGGATTTATTCTAAGAGTGGAGTTTTGGTTATAATACAAAATAATACAAAATTTTTTTTTTTGTATAATACAATTATATTATAATATACAAAACTGCAAGACATTAATCTGCCTTCTGCTATAAATGAACACCTCAGGCTCAGGTTTGCCTCAGACTTAGAAAAATGGTACATTAGGCTCAAAGGTAAAAATACTGTCTTCTAAAAGAGATGTTTAATTGACTACAATAAAACATAAATGTTAAAATTAGAAATGTAAGTATCTTATGCATTGCTTCATCTGGGATCTAATAAGAATAAGCTCTTCCTCATGATAAAGCTGTTTGGCAGAGAGATAATAAAAATAGTATCAATACTTACTAATATGTAAAAACATACATTCTGTAAATTAAGGCATACTTGGTCTCTTTCCGTAACAAATAGTCTTACAGATGAAATCTGTAGGCATAATCATCTCTAGCAGCAGTTCAGTTTTTGGCACAGTCCTCTCAGAGATTCTCTGTGGTTGGAATTAATTCATTTTGTTTAATTTAAATGGTGTAAAGTAGGCAGAATAGACAGAAGAATTAATGCTTTGCTTAATAGAAAAATGAACAGAAAATTTTATAGAACTTAATCTCTTTCATATAATTTGGACACCCAAGTTTCCTCTGCCATTTCAAAAGCCACTCACTCATGGTAAAAACAGCACTGATTCTCTTTTTAATTCGTTCTTAATAGAGTAATGGAAATATAATTCCTATAGGAATCAATTGAGCTTCTATCACCAGACCTCAGTAAGAGTTGGATTGTGTGACAGGCATTTTTATTAATAAGAATCAACACTCGCTTATGAATACCACAGTGTGTTCTTAAAATCAAAAAGAATGCAGCAGTTCAAGGTAATGGAGCATAGGAAAGCCTTTTCTTGAAAGAAATTCATAAGCTGTGGCTGGATAAAACATATTTCTCTGCTGTGTATTGCCGCAAAGTTGTGAAATTGTAAACTCCCCATTTCTGTTATTTTAGCATGTTATTTATTTCATGGAAAGAAAGATGGGATAATAAAAGGATAATGACTCTAAGTAGTCATTGTGAATAGAAAATATGAAGTGCATTATCATGAGCTGTGGGCACTACTCAAAATTTCAATGTATAGGTCAATAAGAAAGGTTATATATTCAAAAGTCTACTATGTTTCTGTAGTATGTGGGATATCTGCTGTGCCTATGCTGCTATTACCATACCTCTGTCAACGTGAGCATAGCCAGAAGTGCCTCTTTCAAGCAAGACTGCCACTCAGATCTCAGAGATGGCACAGTTTCACACTGTCTGTGCTGCAAATCCTGCAGAAACATAGCATGAATAATAACACCTTGTGCTAAGTGCTTTTGAGGAGATTCTTTTGCTTCATTAACTTTTCCTCCATTTACTTCAAATTTAGAAAAATCAGATCACCTGGCTTTCTTTGACCCTTGGGAATACAACTGAAGTCTCACTTAAGGTCCTTACATTCTTTTTGTGGAACTTAGCCTTGACTTTTAAAATGTCATGGGACTGAGAGTCGACCTTATAATGCATTGATTCTGTCTGGCTTAGTTATTGCAGCAGTAGTTGCAGTGCTGCATCAGAAATCATGCTCCAGAAACTCTGCAGTGGTGGTTTTTCACCTCAAGGTGATATTACTGAGTTCATGGTAGGGAAAAAAGGGTGAGAAAAAATATCATCATTCATCTGAATTATTATATAATCAAGTATATCTGATTACATTAATACAACTGCATTTTTGTCAGTGAATGTGTATTCTGAGTTTGGTTGGCTCAACTCAGACACTGCAGAATTTAAAGGCATTTTTGCCAATGATTCCAGCAGAAAATTGTGTTTACACTAAAACATTTGTTTTACAAGAATTTAAATCTTGAAAATGGTTTGTTCTAACAAACCTTTTTTGTCCTGCAGAAATATTTTGTCCTGTTTCATTTTCCACCCATTTTCTTATAGGGAGAGCAGCTGATGCTATAGCAGCAAAGAATTTGGACCCAAGAAGGTAAATGTTTTGATCTCCATTATGTCTGAGATCTTTGCTTTCTTCAAGTGAAGATGTCATTGTTTGTAACAAGTAGGTAATAGAGACCTGTCTGTCTCTCTAATGACTGAAGCGCTTGTGGTGTATACACAGTAATGGTGACTGAGTTAGGCTGAGTTATTGGGCTTCCACGTGAGTGAGTAACTGACAGTGTTGAGGGAGAATACTTTAACTGTCTCCTAATCCTATCCATTGTATAGCTCATTGCTGTAGATCCCTCTGCTTCTGAAATTTTAAAGAGATTTACTGCCCTTATGAAATACAGTACTTTGCTGAATACAGAAGAGCCATGATATAAGCTGCATGTCTTTGGCCTCTCCCATTTCAGAGCTCTGAAATCCTTGCAGAGATTGGGGATGTGAAGCCTGATTCCACAGGAGCAAAGAGTTAAGCTCTGGGTAAAACGCCAGAGTGTAGCATGTCATTAGCTGATTTCATGTCAGTAGATTTGAGCAGATTAATGTAACTCTTCATGTGTTTAAAGTTAATTATGTGCAAAGCACTTTGCAGCATCAGGACTGAAGTGCTGATCAAGTCCCTGCTCCTCCTGCACGTCCAGCACACCAGCGCGCTGCCAGCCTGTAGCAAGGCAATCTTCATAGGCTGCTGCATATACCTCCATATACTACTAGAATAGTAGTGTTTGACAGGTAGCAGATAGCAGATAGCATTGATACCTTGTAAGATATTACTCTGTAAGATATTATTCTGTCAACGTGTGTGTCTCAAAGTTTGCTGGGGACACCGATGGACTTCTTCAAGTCCAGACAAGTCCCGAGCAAGGACGGTGAAAACCTTTGTCTTAAGGAGACAGATGGACAAGTCCAGGCAAGCCGTAGGCAAAGGTTGTGAAATCCTTTGTCTGGGGGAACGCAGATGGGCGAGGCCAGGGGCAACGAGAGCGAGATGAACTGCAGCTAAATAGCTGTGAAGTGCTCCTTTGTGTGGACCTATCTCAGGATGATGGGCCATCTTAGAGGGTACTCAATGACTCTTGCTCGAAGCCCATCCTTGTCACGTAGGCAGGAGAACAAGGAGGATAAAAGAGGAACTGAAAACCACGAGAGGGAGAGAGAGGTATTCAGGGAGAGAGAAGAATTCAAGGAGAGAGAGGAATTCCGGAAGATAGAGGGATTCCTGAAGATTGAGGTGATTCTGCATACTGTTGAACTCTCCTGAGCCTGCTGCCGGACTGCTGTTGCTGCTTCAAGAATTGGCTCCTCGACTTCCTCGTCTACCTGCCTGCTGCCCAAGTCCGGCCACGCTGCTCCTCCCCGTCTTCTGCTGCGTTCTGCCCGTGACCTTCAAACGCCGTGCAACGGGGCCGCTGCTGGATCCTGCTGGTGACTATCCCCGCTTTACGCAACTCCTGCTTCTTTTCCATCTTTTCTATCGCCCTCCTTCCCTTCCCCGTCTCCCTGATTAGGTCTTAGTAATAAACTGGATGCAACAACATATGAACCGTTGTTTCTTAATCTCACACCGGGTATACAGATATTAAAGAACCTCATCTCCCTCCTATAAATTGGAGCGAGACATACCTGTTTTTTTTGGTTTTTTTTTTTTTTTTCCTCAGAACTACAACTGTTTTGTGTTCCTTCTTGGTGGTTACTGTGTCTGTGTTGTTTTTCTTTAAGGAACAAAAAAAACCTCCACCGCTCCTACAACTGCAAGAACCACCAGTTTCAGAACAGAGAAAATTTTAAGATGAATGAAGTTAAAAAAAATATAAAATCAATATTGAACTTTGCAAGAACTTTAGAACATAGAAACTTTAATGTTGTTGGGTGTAGATAAGGAACATCATTGAACAGAAATGCTGTGACTAAAATAACACGCATATGTCCTGACTCCACTTCTTGCTTGGGACCATCCCAATTAACATTAGCTGTACTAAGGTACATTGTTGAGTGGGGAAATACTAATGGTAGGTGGACGGTTGGACTGGATGATCTTGGAAGTTTTTTCCAACCTTGGTGAGTCTATGATTCTATTCTGTGAACTCAGCTGATGTTTAAGTTTGAGGAGAATTTGATGTATTTATAGCAAAGGCAATGAGCGTTTGAACTACGTCATGCATATTTATAAACGATGTATGATTTCCCATCCGTAGCTCTCCTTGATATCAAAATCAGCAGCAAGATCTGAACAAGGAATTTTGAACCATGACAATATAATTGGTCTTTAGTTATTTTCAACAAGACCTCTTGAGCACAGTTCATACCGAAAAATACCAAAGCTGAATTAATTTCTCTGCATTCAGGAGGACTTCATATTAGGTGTAGAGGAGACCAGGAAACAGAATTAGTGTCAAGGTAAACGTGGAGGAAAATCAGCGCAGACAATAAGTAAAAGCTTTGAAAGAAAAGAATTCTGTGAATCACTCCTAGTTGAATAGATTTCTGTTTCTCCTGAAGATATCCTATAGAAAAAACTGCTTTTATAGCTTTAAGTAAAGCTTGATTGCCTTAGTTACAGCTCACTCCTCTTCTAGATGAGAAACACCTGACTTGGCTGTTCCTTGTGTGGATTACTTATTAGCAGAATGGATGAATTAAGGTGTTTTCTTTCTTCTGCTCTTCTAGTAGGTCACGTGTTCTGGTGCCTATTGTTTGCTTCTCTGCTTCTGATGTGCCTCTGTAATGAGCAGAACAGTTCTCCAAAAGAACAGCTATAGGCTTCTCGCTTCTTTCCAGGTGTTTCAAACTTTGTCCTTTTTGGTTTGCCAGCCATGCTGCAAGAGTTCAATCAACAGTGCAAGGCAGGAAAGGCTGAAAAAATTACTGCCTGAGCTCTCTGTGAAAGAGCAACAGAAAGTGTTGTTTTATTTGCCGTATAGGAAAATGTGGTTAGTAGCTACAGCTGTGATGATCTAAAGCATTGTGATGAAGGTAGTATTCTGTGTGTTACATGAATATTTTAGTTCTCTGTGTTTTAAGTGTTTTTTTTTAAAGAGCATGGGTTGCGGACTGTAGCCAGTATGAGGCATTGCTGGAGCTGGTTTTAATGGCAGATCAAGTATGAAGAAACAAACGTTCTTTTAACAGTGGATTACCCAAAGTGGAGCACGTGGTAGTGACATGATGTAGAGGTTATGGGGGAGGCAATTCTGAAATGAAGCCACTTTGCAAAATATGCTCAGACGTACCTGAAGGCTTGAATGTTTTAATGCTTGTTCATAACATGACCTTTGAAAGGAGCTGTGTGCAATCATATCACGGTAGGTGGTTGTAGCCATTCAGTGAAGCGCTGTTGTACTATGATGGAGAACATCAAAGAGTTTCTTGCAGCTTTCAAGGTCTTTGTAGAGCAGATGTGAGTTTGCAGACAGTCTGTTCGATTTAATATCCTCAGCACATCTTTCACGTAATGGTTCCTTTACTGGCTCCTAGCTCCACTCTCCTAATTGAAACCACTACATTTCAAGAGCACAGCCCTATAGCCTTCATTAAACATCAAGGCTGCTAGCTGAGAATCCTCACCTAGCAGGTATGCTATCCTTAATTAGCATGAGAGCAAATGTATCAAATATAATCCAACTTCATTGCATCCAAAATTACAGATGATCAACTCTGAGAAAGCAAATAAGATTTTGGCAAATCGATGTAGACAAAGTAGGCATCAGTGTGTGTGTCTGGATAGGTATACCATATTTCTTTGGGGAGTGAACAGTTTGTTTGTTCTAATTTCTCTTCCTCTGGTGATCAGTTGATAGTTACGTTACACCTCATGCAATCATCTTATCTAACAGCTGATTTCGTACTTCAGTGCAACTGTCATTGATTTATTTCGGTAGTTAGGTATGCAGCACAGTCAGAGCTGTAACTGCATTATGTGCTGATATCCACGTGGACTGCCTAGCGGTGCTCTCTGTCTGTGCCCATCCCACTGTTGTTTCTCTCTGAGCATGCCGTTTTTACTGAGCATCTGATGTCATTTGTTTTTCCGTGACAGAAAATAGCTGAGTGTGAAGTCTTAAAATGTTCTTAAATTTAGGTTTTCTGGAAACAGCTCTATTACACTGGTGTGTGTGCATGCTTAACAAGAAGGAAGAGCTTTGAGATAATAATCTCAATTTATTACTCACTGATACCTTGCCAAAAACAAAAACTCAAATCATTAGTAGTGGTAAAAATAATCACTACTGATGTAGAATAGGAACTCATATCAAAAGTGGGACTGCTGCTTTAATAGAGGCTAAAAAGATATCACGCAGGCTCAGCCATAAATATATGTGTGTGTGTGTATATATTTAAGCAACTGGATATTATGAAACAAATTATTTAAATCCTCAATTTCTTTGTTATTTTAAAATGTGTATTCCACTTATCTGTGTAGTAAATGAATCATGTTTATTAAATATCATTCTAATTATATGAAAATCAGAGCTGTATGTCCAAGAATTTCATGTAGATCAGTGTCACAATGTGGTGGAATAATATCATAATGGAATTCTGATATAAACATCAAATCTGGGAGACATGTTTCCAATCTTCTCCATTTCTGGTGAAGTGCAGTGCTTTGTTTTTGCTTCAAGTACATCTATCACACTATCGTAGCAATAAATAAAGCAATGTGCTTCTTTTGTGAGGCTTAGGATCAGTTTTTGCACAGAGGGGCTTCCAAAGTATCCTTCTCTTGGCTGTTGGTGAAGCCTTAACTTCACTACTGAGATATCCACACAGAAAAAAAATCATGTATTTTTTCAAGTTTTATCATATTTACCTTACCTGTGCAGAAACATTGCAAATAATTCTGTTTTCACAATCAGATCTTCTGCTTTACCACAGAAACATCTATAGTGGAGTTGGCCTTTGGGCCAGCAAAACTCTCATCTATTGGAATGTAATTTTTCAGTAGTTGACTATATAACCCCCATCTTCAATCTGTATTCTGTATGACTGTTTCTTGTGTCAGACTTCTTCAAAAGAATTAATGCCCTCCAAGATTATAGTTAATATTTTAGCATTTGCTTTCTGATTTATCAGCTAATAAGGGACTGGAATAATGAAAGTGATCTCTTCAAAACCTTTGGAATACTAAGGATTTTTTTTTTTTTTAACAAACATGGAAAACATCACATGCATATAACTTCTGATGATATCAATTTTTATAAATCCTTGAAAGACACAAAGATTAATATTTAGATGCTACATTTATTTTGATAGCTGAGATGCCACTGAGCAGTAGACATGAATGGCCAATTCAGTGACTAAACCACTCACTACGTGTTGGTATTCCACATCTCCAAGAGGGAAAAAATAAATCTGTTTTTTCTTCAGAAGATTTTTTTATTCTTGTCTTAGTTGCTGTTAATATCCTCTATCAAGTGCTAAAAATATAGGTTCAGAAGTGGTTATTGATGTGACTTGCCATGAGTCTTTGTTAAGTTTGATGTAAATCTCCATGTAGGCTGAGGTAATTAAGGGAGCACATTTTAGGAACTTACTTGCCGAGCCATTAAAATGATACTCTGAACTCTGTTGTCAAACGCTGTAGCAAGTAAATCCATTTGTGTCAGCTAAAGGTCTTGGTTGTTACTTTGGTAGCAGTGGAGAGATAAGATTTATTTCCTTGTGCATATGCCAATATAGTTAGAAAAGAATTCTTAATAGCTGTGTGTAGAGTCACTGACCAGCTAATACGTGGCTTTTTTTTGACTGCTGCTCTGTTTAGGCTTTGGCAAAGAAATTACCAGCTTCACTGCATGAATCCCCTTTGTATCATGCAGGCTAGTTTCAGTGTGAATACTGAATTGAAGTGAAGTGTATGAGTCCTACTTTTTTCTTTTGTATCAGAATGACTTATGTTCACTGAACATTCAAATTATAAAGGAACAAAAGCTCAGCTGGCATTATTTAACTGTTAAATGCTGATGAAAGGCTTGAAGTGTGCTTGTCTCCCAGCTTGGAGGTTGTGGGTGGGAAGTGGTGGTGTTCATAATAGACCTGGGGCTACTGCTGAACAGTTTTGCATCAAGTGTTTTGAAGTCAATGGTCTTAATATAGGGAATAATGCGCTTTTTTTTTTTTTTTTTTTTTTTTTTTTTTTAACAAAAGCAGAGTCTGCTGTGGTAGTAAGCCCCTCTTTCTCTGCTTCTTGGGCTCCTGATCAGAGAGAGATCTGGCTAATGATGAAGCTTCAGACCTTAAAAACTGTGTTGCCTCCCAACCAAGTGCTACAATATTCACAGTGTTCAAGTATTCAGGGAATATGGAGGGTGAGGATGGATTATTAGTGCTTTGGGGGCAAAGCCTTTGTATCTGAGGAACTTTGCATATGCTATTATTACTACTAGGGAGAACATCTACATTTTCTCAAGGGCTTTTGTGAAAAAAACATGTTAGTATTACCATAGGTAATAAAGTCACTTGGTAGCCAAGTACAGTGTGGTTTTTAGGGTTAGCTCCTGCTTCCTCAGTGCACAGAGGAAGTGCTGGATTGAATGTTGGTTGTATGCCCAGAGTGTTGTCTTTTGCTTTGCTTAAATCCTAAATTCCTTGATACGTATCTTAATTTTTATCTAAATTATTATCTACTTACTGGATTGGTAAAACCATTTACAGTCCTGAAATGATGTGTGTGCTCTGCAGTACTTTGGTTTAGGTATTGTTATTTACTTCACTAAAACCCATTAAAAATGATCTCTTGGCAAGTGAAGAAAGTGCTAATGAAACACACTAAAATGAACTGAAATACTGAGCTAAACTTTTCCTTGGTGCATGATGACTTGAAACTACTCATATGGCAGCATCTGTCCACCTCAGTTTTACCTTATGGATGGATTCCACTATAAACCAAGCATGGTGAGTGAGGCTTCTGATTCTATTTTTAATTTTAATTTTTATTACTATACATTAAAATATCAGCACATAGGGCCACAATAGAGATGCAAGTCTTTGCATTTTTAACCAGGCTCGTAAATGAGGAATCTATTCATTCTGGAATCCTCCTTATAATTAAGCATCAGAAGAGATATTTTCTGAGATATAATGCTATAATGCAGTAAGAAAAATTCTTTGTGAAGATAATCATGTTCACAAATCTTCCTAGAAGAGCCTACAAAATAAAACACAACACAACAATAAATCCTTTGGTTCTTCTCTTATCAGATGTAAATCAGTTGGACAGCTTAAGGAGCCCTGCTGTTCTATGCCAGCTAAGAAAGTAGCTCAAAATGCCTTCAAAACACCACTGCATTTTATTTTGGCGCCTAAATGACATTTGTTAAGAGTTAACTTGTTTACAAAGATAAGCACACTCTGCAGTTTAAACGTTCCGGCAGGTATCTTCAGGTTCTTATCTCTAAAAACACTGCTTGCCTGTGGCATATTTGGCAGGCAGCAATGCTCCTGTATTCTCCTCAAGTCACAAGCAAACATAGAGCTCACCCTTGTTTCTTTTCCTGTGGGCATTTAATAGCACATAGCAGCACTGCTGCTGCCTGCTTTAAAGGGGAGCTGTGTAGGACTCACTGGTGAAATCTCTACATAAAAAAAGATTGAGGTAATTTTGTGGTATTTTCATAGTAAATGCTCTTTGCGCGTTGTAAGAAAATTTTGAAATATTTTCTGATAAATTATACTTTCTTAATATGTGACTCAGAGTGGTGTTAAATAGAACTTTGCATTTGTTACAGTTTTTCTTGCTGATCAAAATATTTCTGATCATAGGAAGGGAAGAAGCTAACCAGTAGATGTTTGCCAGGAATGTGATCTCCTTAATAGACATTTCTTTTGTTGCAGACCTCTGCAGGATGTTTGATCTGTAGCTTCTCCCTGCACTGCAGTTACTGGAGTCAGTATTTCATAGAAGAAAGTGATATAATGAGTGCTGAAGGTCGTGTTCTGTGGTACTTTTCAAGCAACAGAGCAGAAATCTTGGCTTACGGGTTTTTTTTTTGTTTTGACATCTCAGATTCTAGTGGTGTTTTTTTTTTAAAAAAAAAGTAACTTTAAGTGTTGTTTTTTTCTGTATCTCCTCTTAGTTAGGAGGCAGCTTAGGTGGCTAAAAAAAAGATCTTGAGTCCAGAAGAAAATACACAACATGAAAAGGCCATATGTTTGATCATCCACAAAACTATGAGAAAGTTCACGGTACCACTGGAGTCATATTAGGTGGATGACAATGACCAGAATTGCTCCTAGTCTGTAGCAATAGCAACTGAGGGCAATTGCAGTATTTAGGATAGTGGAGATAGTAGGTGAAAGAAGTGCTGGGGCAGGGCAAAAGCCAACTGCAGTTTCACAGTGTATGTCAAAGACCATCCAAAATCATAGAATTCTTCCTATGCTCTAAGGCATCACTTGAGCTATGACCCTATGGATATTTATAAATGCTTCTTAGCTGTATTTTGTTTGCCTTTATTAAGAAAGAGAATGTTGAAGGGATATGTGAAAACAGCTTTGTTGTCTTGAGCAAGAGGGAGCCAAATCAGAATTGCTATATGCTAATTGGACAAGCTGGAAATTCCTGGGATTTGGGAGTGGATCATTTGAAAATGTACAGGATAGCAACTGACAGCAAATTAGTAATTTGGACACCAAGTGTTAATTTTTCAGCAAGACAAGAAACAAATCTTTCTGTTCAGCAACTAAAAATATTTGGAAGTGCCCTGATTATAAAATTCTAACATACGTGAGATTGTGATGTGTGTCAAATCAATCCAGAAAACTTCTTCCAGAAAAGAGGTTATGAAGTTAGTGATTGTTGCAACTCTGAATCTTATTTGTGGATTTCTGCTTAAATGCTGAGAGAAAAGCGTAAGAGCTGTGCTATTGCTTTTAAACTATTTCAAAACAAACCAAGTGATTCATAGAATCACAGAATGGCCTGGGTTGAACAGGGTCTCAAAGTCCTCACCTAGTTTCAACTCCCCTGCTGTGGGCAGGGGCACCTACCACTAGACCAGGCTGCCCAGAGGTTCTTGCAGCACTGCTTTATGAAGAACAATTGTGAATTAAAGCAAAGCATAAAGCTTCTAATGCACATCTAATCGCAAAAAGATGTCTAGATTATGTTCTTTTGAGTTCATGTGACAGTACTCATTGAATGCAAATGAAGCAAAAGGATGATGTATCACCTGCAGACTCAGCTTGGTATCATCAGTATACTTGCTGAGGGTGCACTTGATCCCACTGTTGATGTTGTTGATAAGAATGTTGAAGTACACCTGTCCACTGGTGACCAGCCTCCAACTGGACATATAGCCATTGACCAGAAAAAACACAATTTCAAATGGATTACCTTCTATTTTGTGCCTGGTTTCTAGCAGTTATTTGGCTTATAGAGACAGAATGGAAGGGATAAATGAAATAGGGATGGGGAGTTGAAGTTGGTGCAATGTGAATCATCAGTGTCTGTGTTGGTGTTTGATTTTTTTATTTTTTCTTTTCCACCTATACTAAAAACTTACTAGGAAGGAAGGTAAGAAAGGAATAAGATAAGACACTGGCAGAGCAAAGCAACCCAACATTGCTACCATTACCACAGATGAAAATAAGACTCTGATGTGATCTTCGAGTGTTAGTTTAGAGTTTCTGGAGTTACCCAAGGATTTGGTCAGGTTTTGTTACAGCATCTATCTAAATGTGTAAATTTAGCTTATTGCCTTCAGCAAGATAATTTGCTAGAGAACTTTCTTTCAATTCCTGTGAATTTTTAACAGGACTTCAGATCCACTGCTGTAGTCATACTAGTTATGAAGACTGCAATAGCCATTGAATAATGGAGAAAATGACTGTAAGAAAAAAGAAAAAAGGCATTTTAGTGAGAAGAGCATACTCCCAGTACAAGCACTGAGAGATATATCAATATGAATGTCCACAGCAGTATGGAGACTGAGACTACAATTATTTCAGCTCTTGCAGTGTGTTTTTGAGAGCCTTCAGAGATGGAAAATATTTTGCTAGCTACTTCTCTTTGTGAGCATTCATGAGTAGAACTTAAACATTATGACGTTTAAAATGGGAGATCAGCACAGATGTAATCGTAAAAGGCAGAACAGTATGGCATAATTTTGCTGTGTTAAGTATCTTGTACATCCCATTGGAATATATTGTTCTCCAAATAAAATTATGTGTGTGTACTTAAAGCATGATGCTGCTTTTGTATGTCCTCTGCATGTTGGCTATTTCTGAATATAGCCAATGAAATTTCAGAAGTTTAATTCTGCATTGGAATCTATTTATCTGAACTCAACGATTTATACAGATCAATATGCAACACAAACTCAAACTCTCGAACTTACTTTCCATTCAAGTAAATATTGATCCCTCTCGCTGAGGATTTCAGGGAATGAATCAGGTAATTCACAGATAGTAATGGAGATTTACATTGGAATGCTATGTCAAATATCAGAACTTATCACAAGTGCTCTACAGAATGAGAGACAATGTGCTAATGAGTTTATACAAGTGCTTAAATCTTAAGGTTTGATATAAAGGACACATTTAAGACTTCTTTAAGCATTCTCAATGTGGGAATCAAATGTTGTTTCTGCATTAGAATTGGGTAATATTATTTTTATTTCATGATCTCCGCTATCATAGTTCTTTCTGGGAGTCCTTCTACTTAACTTGGGAAAGATCTCTGATAAGTTTATATCACTTATCCTCTAGACGAACCTTCCCAAGAACGCACACTCTGTGTATGGGTGTATAGATGTATATTTTGTCATACACACTGCAAGAATGTCCTCCACGAGAACAAACCGGAGAACAAGTGATGGCCTGCCCGAGGAAGCGCCTGAAGAGACATGGGAAGGCCTGGCATCATCCCCCAGTGCTCTTTGTTTAACGATGATGACTTTAAAGAAAATCACCATATCAATAGGACAAGGAGAGCACCGAGACAGCTTGGGAACAACAGGATG
The DNA here is from genome assembly GCF_951394365.1 of Tetrao urogallus. Classification (NCBI taxonomy): domain Eukaryota; kingdom Metazoa; phylum Chordata; class Aves; order Galliformes; family Phasianidae; genus Tetrao; species Tetrao urogallus. The sequence continues at coordinate 5,197,112 of NC_136819.1, forward strand.
GCTGCTGACTGACACCAGGTAACAAATAAATTCACAAGTAAATAGCAAATGTAAACCTTCTGATAAGATTGTGAACCTGGAGTACCCAGCCAGTGGGGAAGCAGGGGAGGGGGGAGGCAAGGGGGAGAAAACAGGGTCTAAAGGCTGTCATGATGTGTCCATAGGTGCGCTCCTGCTTGCGGTACGGCCGCCATTGCAATAGCGAATAAATTCTGCTTTTATCAGAGATACCGTCCTGACAAACGTTACTTAGATATTTCCAACATCCTCTAGATGAACCTTCCCCAGGAAAGGACGGTCAGTATATAGGTGAAGTACATATGTAATATTTTGTCATACACATTGCAAGAATATCCTGCACGAGATTGATCAAACCAGAGAACAAGTGATGGCATGCACAAGGAAGTGCCTGAAGAGACATCGGGAAGGCCTGGCATCACTCCCTCCCCGTGCTTTTTAACGAAGATTTTGAAAAAAAACGCTGTATCAATACGGCAAGAAGAGCACTGAGACATCTTGGAAACAACAGGATGGCTATTGACTGACACCGGGTAACACACTAATTAACAAATGTAAACTTTGATAACATTGTGAACCTGGAGTACCCAGCCAATGGGGAAACAGGGGAGAGGAATGGGCAAAGGGGGGAAACAAGATAGAAAAGCTTTCACTGTGTCTTTAGGGGTGCTCCTGCTTGCAGGATGCCCATCACTGCAACCCCGAATAAAATCTGCTTTTATCAGAGATACCGTCCTGACAAAAATTATTTGGGTATTTCCAACACTGAACTGCTACGTAATAAGTGCTTCCAAAAACAACACTGTGTCAAAATGGTGAATTTTATTAAGTTTGCACATTATTCACTAGTCATAGTCGATATGCTTAAAGTATGTTTTTTATGTTCATTTACTAGCTTGAGTTGCTTGAATTCTTTCAAGGGCTTTTATACAAAACAAGAAAGAACAAAAAAACACAATCCTTTTGCCTTATAATATAAATACACTTCTTCTGATGCATGGAGAATTTTTCAGATTATGAAATACATGCATCTTTAGTTCAAAAGCTATTCAGCCAGACTGGCATAGGTGTATGTTTTAAAACATATAGTGAACTTTCAAGAAGAGCTTCAGACTATTGAAAGTCAAATATCTTGCTGTAGCATTATTTTGTGTGTGTGTGTGTGTATATGTGTATGTATATATATATTTGTATGTGTATGTATGTAGGTTGTACCATTGCAGGTCATAAAACTTTCTTTTGGCACTTCTAACTTGCAGAATTTTCAAGTACTTTCTGGACAATGATAATAAAAAAAGATTCAGCATGCATAATTTGAACTTCTTTTAGCTACAAATAATGTTTTTCAGTTTAAGGTTGTGTATTATGCATACTCATGCAAGACTGAGGAATCTTGGCATATTTGGTGGTGAATGGCTTTCAAAACGGGAATGCAGAGTATAAATAACACAATGCATTCCAGTTTTTAAGGACTTTTAAAGCTTGTCTGTAGTAATGGAGCTGCTTTAAACTATCTGCCCTCCCTGCTGTCGCTGTCTGAGCAGTTCTAAAGCATAGTGTGATGGGTTGACAGTTGGACTAGATGATTTTATTGGCCTTTTCCAACCTTAATGATTCTATGGTTCTCCCACTGTCAAGAGATTCATTTCATCACTATGGGGTCCCTCTGATTACTGTGCATCGAGGAATGCTTCTGTCCCCTAAAATGACAACGAAGTAAACGGATGTAATTAAAAAGTTTTCAGCTGCTAATGAGCAGTTAATGAGCTGCTAACGTATGACTGCATCGTGTTGATGTAAATCTCAAACGTTCTGGTTGAGAATGGGAAAACAGAACTAGAACTGTAGTGCTTGGTCCTTTCCTTAATTTGTCAGAGCCTATAATTTAAATTCACAAATGATTTGCAGAACATATCTTCCTCCTTTTTCCCTTTTTGGTGCTGGGTTAATCTCATCTTTGCTTCCGCCCTGATTCCCATCAGACATGTTTGCTATTTGGATCACCGCCTCACAGTTGTGAGGGTAATGCTTCTCATGCCCTTTCTCGCTTCCTGTACTAATACCGAATTGCACAGCTTCCATGACACAACTGCTAAGTAGAATAAGCAAGGGGATTGCAGGTGGTGTGAGAATATTCTTTCTGTCACAAGCTGTCGTGCTTCAGCAATGATGTTAACCTTTTGCTGCTCCTCTCCCCCTACTGACAACATGATCTTGGAAGTACAGCATCTTTATCTCTGCTTTTTTTCTTTTTTTTTTTTCTTTAGAAGCTAATGCTTTTTTACTTTTTTTTTTTGTTTGTTTTTATGTGGACACAAGTAGCAGCATAAGAGATGTCACCAGCTTCTAGGTGATTGTCCCCCTCTACTCAGCTCTTGTGAGGCCCCATCTGCAGTGCTGCATGCAGGCCTGCAGCCCCCAGCATTGGAAGGACGTGGAGCTCTTGGAGTGGGTCCAGAGGAGGGCACTGAGATGAGCAGAGGGCTGGAGCACCTCTCCTACGAGGAAAGGTTGAGGGAATTGGGATTGTTTAGCTTGGAAAAGAGAAGCTCTGGGGAGAGCTCATTGTGGCTTCCGGTACTTGAAGAAAGCTTATAAAGAGGAGGGGGAACAGCTTTTTACAAGGGTAGATAGTGATAGGAAAGGGGGAATGGTTTTAAACTGAGACAGGGAAGGTTTAGGTTAGATATTAGGAGGAATTTTTTCACAGAGAGGCTGGTGACACACTGGAACAGGCTGCCCAAGGAGGTTGTGGGTGCCCCATCCCTGGAGGCATTCAAGGCCAGGCTGGATGTGGCTCTGATCTGCCTGATCTGGTGGTTGGCGACTCTGCACATAGCAGGGGGTTGGAAGTAGATGATCACTATGGTCCTTTTCAACACAGTCCTTTGTATGACGATTCTATGATTCTTTTTTACTTCAGATTCTAGTTTCAATTACTAAGCAAAATACAACTTTCAGTCCTGCAAAATAATAATAATAAAAACATAGACATAATAGAAATAACAATAAAAACATAGGCAATCTGAGAGGAACACCAATGTTCATAAATCCATGGGACCCAATGGGATGCATCCACAGATGCTGAGATAGCTGGCAGAGGTGATTGCTGAACCACTCTGTATTATCTTTGAGAGGTCTTGGAGAATGGGGGAGATGCCTGAAGAGTGGAGGATAGCCAATGTGACTCCAGCCTTCCAAAGGGCAAGAAGGAAAATCCAAGTAATTACAAGCCAGTCAGCCTCACTTTTGTCCCTGAGAAGGTGATGGAACAGCTTGTGCTGGATGCTATCTCCAGACAACTGGAAGAAAAGGAGGTTATCAGGAGTAGTCAGCATGGGTTCATCAGGGGAAGGTCATGCTTGACCAACCTGGTGGCCTTCTATGATGTTGTCACATGCTGTGTGGATGGGGGGAGAGCAGTGGATGCAGTCTATTTTGGTTTCAGCAATGCATTTGATACTGTCTCCCATGACATCCTTATAACAGAGATGAGGAAGTGTGGGATAGACGAGTGGACAGTGAGGTGGGTTGAGAACTGGCTGACTGGCAGAGCGCAGAGGGTCGTCATCGGTGGTGCAGAGTCTGGCTGGAGGCCTGTAACCAGTGGTGTTCCTCAGGAATCAATGCTGGGTCCGGTCTTGTTCAACATCTTCATCAGTGACCTCGATGAGGGGATAGCGGCCACCCTCAGCAAGTTTGCTGATGATACGAAGTCGGGAGGATTGGCTGACATACCTAAAGGCTGCCAATTCAGCGAGACCTGGACAGGCTGGAGAGCTGGGCAGTAAGAAACCAGATGATGTTTAACAAAAGCAAGTGTAGAGTCTTGCACCTAGGGAGGATTGCATGCACTGGTACAGGTTGGGGGATGAGCTGCTGGAGAGGAGCTCTGCAGAGAGGGACCTGGGCGTCCTGGTGGATGACATGTTGGCCATGAACCAGCAGTATGCCCTCGTGGCCAAAAAGGCTAATGGCATTCTGGGGTGCACTAAAAAGAGCGTGGCCAGCAGGTCGAGGGAGGTGATCCTCCCCCTCTACTCTGCCCTGGTGAGGCCTCACCTGGAGTATTGTGTCTAGTTCTGGGCTCCCTAGTACAAAAAAGACAGAGACCTCTTGGAGAGAGTCCAGCGAACAGCCACAAAGATGGTGAAGAGCCTGGAGCATCTCTCTTATGAAGAAAGGCTGAGTGAACTGGGTCCGTTTAGCCTTGAGAAAAGAAGACTGAGAGGGGACTATAAACAGATGAATGATTATATATATACATATAATAAATATAGAGGGATCTATAAATATCTAAGGTGTGGGAGGCAGAGTGGTGAAGCCAGACTCTTTTCATCAGTGTGTGGAGACAGGACAGAGGGGAAATGGCTGGAAACTGCAGCATAGGAAGTTCTGCACAAATGTGTGCAAGAACTTCTTTACGGTGAGGATGATGGAGAACTGGAACAGGCTGCCCAGGGAAATTGTGGAGTCTCCTTCTCTGGAGACATTCAAGACTCGCCTGGATGCCTACCTGTGCGACCTGGTGTAGGGAACCTGCTTTGGCAGGGGGTTGGACTCGATGATCTCTGGAGGTCCCTTCCAACCCCTATGATTCTGTAACATCCTATTTCAACTGCCAAACATTCCGAGACATCATCGCAGTGATGATTTCTGCTTCAAATCTCAGCTGCGTGGGGAAAGAGCAAAATCTAGCACTGCTGATGCATGGCTGAGATTGTGGAATTCAAGCTGCAAGTTCCAAGGCACTGATAACAGGATAGCAAGCTAATACATTAGCTTCTGAAATCTACTTGTATTATGACTTGTCTGTTGAATGCTAGGATGTCTTCTAGGGCTATACTGTACTGAAATACATCATTCAAAATTTCAACACAGCAGGGAAAGCTGTGCATTGTATGCACTGTCTTACTAAAAAGAATTTGTAAGCAAATATGGAAACGCTGCACTGTCTTGTACCTAATATGTACAAATTATGTAGGTAAACTATTCTGTAAATAATTGTTTAACTTTCATGCATTTAGTTGTGGCATTGTGCCCAAAGATGTTTTGGCAAAATGTCGAATATAGTCATCTTATTTCTAGAAAGATGATTACAGAGGTAAGCAAGTCTTACATACCTGCTTGTCACCTTATATTTACTCAAATGTTGTAGCACATGTTAGTCTTGTTTTTATGAATGAAGCTAGAATAACATAGGATGTCTACTTGTGCAGTGGCTCTTGGACTTTCTTGTACAATGGAATTGATTGCTGCCCTGCCCTTTCCTTGGTTCAGACTCTTTGGTTAAATCCAGGCCAAGAAGAACTTCAGCTGCAGCAATGAAGTTTCCAGCTTTCTTTTTCTGACTCCCCCATGGTGAACATCACCATTAGTCTTCCCCAAAGAAGCGCACAGCAATGCTGTGCCTCTAGCTGAACAAACACAATCTACCTATAATAACTGTTGAGTCTTTGCAAGAAGTAGGACCAAGGTATAATAAAATGCTGAAGTTAATTACCTGCAAAGGCTATTCATGCAGTGAGAGGGTTTGTGCAGTTAATTAGAATTTTATTCATAAGCATTGTTTGTTTTAGGAGGAGATTGAATACTGTATTTCTTAGTCCTGAATGTGTGTGGATTAGAATCCTGTTTAGCTGGATAAAATTTGTTCAGTTATAATTTTTAAAGACATATCTCAGAATGAGATTTTCTGCTAACAGATGTTAAGACACCTGTTCAGGAAAAATAAAGTGAATGCACCAGCTATGTGTACTCACTGCAAATACACAGAATACTAATATTTAGCTGCTTTTAGAGCAGAGTTCATTGTACAGAATATCTCAAGATCTCAAGAAAATCTGAAGATTTTGAGTACTAAACCTGTCTCTGTTCCCTTAAATGATAATGAGAGGGAAATAACAGGTATCTGAGCTCAGAGGATTGCAATTGATTTCTTGAGGTCAGGGCAGGAATTAAGCCTTCACCTAAACTTGTTACTTACTATCAGGGCACCTGCTCTCTTAATCCCAGATAGTTATCATGTCGCACTTCATGGATTATCTCTTAGGTTTCCTTGAAAGCTATCACTCTGTAGCTTGAAAAAATTTTGAGAAGATGAGTGTTGAAATAAAAATCTAATTACTGTTCAGTTAAGTCTGGTAATAACCCCTTGTCAATTTGAACAGGCTGTTTTTAAACATGCATGGCAGATAACAGCTCCATCTTTTGTGAACTGATAGGCATGGAGTCAGTGAGTTGGAAGAGATGACCTTTTGAGGTCTGTTTCCAGCTACATTCCTCTTTAAAACTCTTTTTGGCAAATATTTAAAAGAACTTTTGAAAAGATTGAGTAATCATGGCAATTGAGTCTTTTTGATATTTTGCAAAAGGAAACCAAGGAGGGCTGTGCATCAGGAAAGTGCATGAGCAGAGCATCCTTGTCTGGGAGGTTATGGCAGATACAGTTTTTTAAATCCTAAATTTTTATTGACAAATATTTGGTCTTTTTTTTTCTTTTTATAAGCCGTGTTAAGCAGGGCTTGCAGTGTGTCTGATGAACAAAAAGAGAGTTGTCACAGAAATTGATGGATGACGCTTCTGTTCTCATACTGGAAAATGGAGTTAGTGATGAGGACAATTCTGAGCCGGTTTTGGTTCTGGGATAGAGTGCTTTCTGTTCTAACACTTTTGCCTTTTAATGACATGAGCGTGAGCATGCAAAAAGCACTAAATAATACTGAGAACCTGACATGGTCTTCACTCTACTCATTGTTCCCAGGGATGAGTAGATGAGCTTTGTGTATTTCTTCCACCTTTAGAGTTCTGCAGAGTCAGAAGAATGTGGGAATGCAGGCTACAAAACTCTTCCAACATCTTTGTTTAATTTGCAAAATGCTCATGATCATCTGATTAATTATAAAAAAAAAGGCTGGCTCTTGTCTGCTTGATATTCCATATGTTGCCAGTTAAGTAGGAAATGACAGATGACTGATCAGTAAGGAAGGTTTCCTTGATGTGCAATGAGCTATTTAAGTTGGATACCTTCATATTGACTCTCCATTCAAACATAGTGCATAGAAAGAATAATGATGTGGGATCTACTCAGGAAGCAATGAAATTGGTGGAAGTTTTTATTATAGCAACTATGCTTCTACATCAATGAAGGGTCTGTTCTGACCATGCTTATATTTTACAGTTCACCTTATTTGTACTGAGAAAGTGTCTCTATGGCTTTCCTCAGTACTCTTCTCAACTCTTGCACTCCTCAGCACATGTACTGACAGATCCACGCTGATCTAGAGATAGTGACTTGCATTTTAGTTTTGACTCTCAACTTCACCTTCCCCATGTGAGAATTTTTAGACTGACAATGCTGTCCTCGGCTCACTGGTAGGAATGGAAGAATGGTTGTGGAGCACAAAGCTGGCTTCTCTCAGAAGCTCTAATTTACGGGGAGGCATATGAACCAAGAGGCCCCCAGTACAGTTGAGTTTCCTTTTGTAGAAACTCTTTGTATACAGGGATAGCTGCTTAGATTTTTTACTCAGCAGCTTTACTGTGAGCTTTTGTGTTCTTGGGCTCCCTCATGTACATCCTGCATACCAAGCTGGAAGGTTTTTTTCTAGGGTGGGCTTTAATGGAATGCTGAGAGTGGGTACCAACCGGGAGGAGGAGATTTGCATTAGAATGTTCAGTAGAACAAAGAATGATTGGAAGCAATATACTTTTTTTTTTTTTTTTTTTTTTTCTCTTCCCTCAAAGAAAGCCATTTATTTCTTATGTTATTCCCCCCGAGAAATGAGGAATCCATTCAGGGAATTATATACGAGACTGAGCAATCTATAAAATACATTACTTAAGGAGAAATCAGAAATGAATGTGATTTAAGCATTTTGCTCAGCTGGTGCTTGGAAGTACTATGTATATCATATAGAGATATGAATGCAAACATGCATATTAAAAAACAAAATAAAAACACTGACCCAAATGGCTAGTATAAGTGGGCAACTAGAGGAGACTGAAAATATTGCAAGCTCAAGAGGAGAAGAAAAATACAGAAAGCAGTGGTGAAAGACAAAAGGAAAGTTGCAGAAAAGGTTATGGTAAACAATAAGAAATTTATAAGCAAGAAAAGGTCAATGGAGAAGAAGACTAGGTTTCTTTGATACTAGCAGTAATTTATTGACCAGAGAAAGCAGAGTGCTAGGAAATTAAATGAATTCTGTTGCAGTGCTTGCAAAGGAGAACCAGGGTGAGATGCCAGAGACAGTCATAAATTTTCCCAGAGTGCAGAGCAGTAGTGGATAAAATAGGGGTTGTGGCAAAATAGGTGCTCTAAAAATTAGTGTCTTATCCAGAGAGCTAGCTAGATTGCATGGCTGAAAGTTGCAAGTTTATCTACATCAGAGCTGTGCCTAGCGCTGCTAAGGGAACTTCTGTCTTCTGTTTACCTTCTCCTGTTTTCATTCAAAAGATGATTTATTTTCTCATTAAATAATCTGGTATCATGTACATCAGCACTATCAGAAAACTGAACAAATGGTATGCTACATATTCTCCTTGTTAGATCAGAAGGTGTGACATCTTTATATGTATATTTATGCTTTTATACATATGTATGTCTATATATATTGCATGTACATATATATATAATGTAGATATATAAAAGTGAAAAAACTGTATGCATGTGAGCTAAACGCAGGATTTTAGTAGCAGTGGTATGAGAAATCTTAGCTCAAACACCCTGGGAAGGTTGGTTCTCATCGCCTATTACTTTCTTAGGTAATACAAACTTCTCTCTTCAGTGAATGAAATGTGACCTCATGTTGGGAAACTGAACTTGATGGCAGTTTGATGGGTACTTGGTACTCTGTCTCGCTGATACTGAACAGCTTATTTTTAAAGTTGAAACTTAAACTTTTGACCCTTGCAATGTAAAGAACTGTGTTCCTGCCAGTCATCTGGAGTTGACAGAGCTGGTTCAAGGCTAGGGATGCCATAGGAAATTAATCATGTATGTGAGAAATTGTATTACCCTCTGGGTATGGCTGTTTTCAATGACTATTAACTGAAGCAAGGCTGTAGGAGTTTATAGTATATCCTCTGTGTCCATTGATTTAGAATGACTCTCACAGTAACAGATCTCCTCCATGGAATAAGAGGAACAGAGTTTGTCCTTGCTTTTAAAACTGATTTTTTCTAATAGCTTTCTTGTTTCACACAGATTGTATTTAATGATTACTAAATAGTTGCAGCAGAAAGGATTAGGAAGCAGTTTTTCCTTTGGTGGCACTTTTGTGTTTGAAGGCAAATCTTCTTCCCTCCCTGTTTTTCTTTTCTTGTTTGGATTTTCTCATTCCTCTTTGTTTTCTTTCCTCTCTGTCCTTTTTGGCCTGTTCTCTTCCCCTGCCCCTTACTGGTTCTGCTGACTGGAACATCTGGAGAGCTACTTTTAATCAGTGGGGAATTGATAAGTAAAATGCAGGTTGCTCTCTGCAAAAATCAGAGAGATGCATATTTGTATGTGCTATAAAAGAGAATTGCTGGGAAGTCTGTGAATGCTATTTGAGTCATTTAAATAAATGCAGTTTTGTATACAGCTAGAAAATGGCTTGAATTTCCTTCTGGCCAGTGGGAAGGGGTAGGGGTGGGGGGGAGTGTTTCAGTGTTTCTTCCCCCAAGAGCAGCTATGGTATTTAATATTTCAGCTTTCTTATTACAGCTGCTTAGTAGCTCTTATCCAAAATAGGATCAATCAAATATATTATTTTCAGCAAGGAAAGATTTAGTCGATCTCCAGTTTCTGAGCTCAGAGCTTCAATTTAGTTTTGACAGCACTGATTGGGAAGCTGCTGCCCACACAGTATACTAATGTCGATCACCCACTCAGTTCATTCTCTGACCTCACAAGGTTGGAGCTCTGCTGTGTGCCTGTGTTACCAGAGCACTGCTGGTTTTCATTCCAAGGAGCTGGACTGAAGAGCAAACCATGCTTGGAGAAGGAATATATTGTTCTGTTCCAGTGCAAAAGTTGTTGCCTCACTCGTATCCCTAAGGAAGTTACTGGGTGCTAATTTAGTATATGGGTCAACTGAAATAAAAACCTGAGAGGATGGCTCACATCTCACTTGCAATTAGAATGTAAGAGACTTGTGGAGTTGACCTGTAAGAAGAAAGATGTGTCTTCAACACCAGACTAAGTATATCCTACCGTAACACCAACTTCTCTTCCTTAGAAAAAGTGCTTATCCACTTGCAGGCTCTTAACTTTTCATGTTAAGCTGTGATGGTGTTGGGCAGTGTCAGCATATGATATTGATAATGAATAGAATAATTCCTCTACCTGTTTAATCTTTAGAGCATTTTTGTGAGACTTAATTATTTAAGCTCTGATGCGTTGCAATAATTTTTTTTTTTTTTTTTTGCAGATTCAGGTGTTGAGCCTATCAGTCGATAATTTCCTTCACTTTTATGTAGAATCTCAATTTTTTTTTCAGTGAAGGCATCACAGAAGCGTTAAACATATTACTGTGTAATGATGGAAACATTATTTAAGGTTAATCCTATATTTGAATTCCTCAGTAATGATACTACTTACGTAGTTAGGGACTTCAAAGCAAGTCAATTTATCTCTGGAATTGTCATTTTAATGACAGTAAGCAGAAGAGCAGAGAGGGAATATTTAGGAGAAATTCCAGCTTGGGACAGCATATCCAAGAAGTCTTTTAAAGCTAGTGATAACTACTTCTGTGTAATGGTGCCAGAAAAGAAAATCAAGATACTGATTAACAATTTGGCAAGGTTCTACCAAGTATTGCATGGTGCTGGAATTTTCTCTGTGTGCCAGCTCCTTTCGAATCTGCTTAATGAACAAGCTTTGATTAATGAACAGGGTTATTTTATTAATATAATAAGTGGGTCCTTTGCCTCTGTCCCCTTTTTCTTCAGCATTGCTGGTCTTAGTTCCCTGGGTGGCATGTTGTGTGCAGATAGCATTGAGTGAGGACAGCAGAAAATTTGTTCAGAAGCAGAATTTTCCAAGCGTATTACTAGGTTGATGTGAATTTGCTGTGAGCAGAATTGAAGAAGAATATTATTGAGCAAAATTTGAGCAATGCAGTGTCTTTCTGACAGTGGTTTTCAGTTCTGTATAAGGATGTAAAAGAAGCATGCCTGCTGGGAGTTGAACTGAGATTAGTGTGTGCTCATCTTCTCAACACAACTGCAGCAAAAAACACATCATCAGTACCTATATAAGTCTAAATATGGATATAACAATTCTGATGGGCACTGAATAATGTGTCAGAATAACTGAAATCCTCAGCAATAGTGCTGGATTTGGATGGCCTAATTTTTGCTAAAATTTTACAGTTGATATTTTTCTTTTCAACTAGATCTGCTTAGAGAGATGTGTCTACATTGGAATTAGGCATGTGATTTTGTTTTTTTAATAGATTTTACACTACTAAGCAACTCTGAGAACATCAGTTGAAGTGGGGAGCTTTCTTCAACTACAATTTGTACTAATCATGCTACTTATACTGAAAGTATGTGAATACACAACTGGTTGGGTAGCTTCCTAGTTGTACATATCTTGTCCACTGTTATTTTAAAGGAAGCAATGTTAGAATTGTACAAGAGAGAAATAATGTGGTGTGCATCCCTCATAAAAGAATAATGATACCTAGGGGTTGTTTTATGTTGCTTTCCACCATCTTTGACTTGCAGGATTTTTTTGACAGACTATCCCATGTGATTACCAATACCAGTATGCTTAGGAGGCACCATTTGATTAATGAACACTGATTTTGACTTATTCATTAGACTTCTTCCCTTTGAGACTGTCCTAATTATCTAAATGAACAGGCTCTCCCATCAGTACATAGACAGATTGTGATATTTTGAAAGCAAAAATAGGATGAAAAAGATGCTAATCATGTTCAAATAACTAGTGAAAGGATGGCAGACTGTTCAGGATGTTATACTTTTGGGACACTTTGTTCCACATAGCTCTTCTATTTTGCATGGCTTATACATAAGATCAGTTAAACATGGTGTGGAATTTGACATATGTGACACATGTCCTAGAAAGGCTTTTGCAATTGTCACTTGGAATTGAGAGCAAAGCATTCATTGCCTTGCTCTTCATTAGACTGAGGAAGTTAATCACTTTTGATGACTTATCTCCTTGGTTTTATCTCTGTTTGGGGCTGGAAGATAGACAAGATATTTTTGAAGTGTTACCCATCAGCTTTCTACCATTAATGATGCAAAAGCAGTACAGTATTTGCTGTACTAAACATGGTTAGAAGAAGAGCAGGGAACTGCTCTCATTTCAGCTTTTCTTCAATCAGTTGCATTGAGGTACAGAATGTATACTGTGGAAAAACAGTCTCAAGAGCAATGAGGAGACAGGGGAGTGAGCCGGGAGGCAATCCCAACTAACTAAGGTTCTCCATTAAGAATAATATTTTAAAAAGCCCTGTGAAACTGGCTTCAATCTGGAGGAGCAATATCCAGTAAATGGAGACATGCATCACTGGTTCCAAATATGCCTTAATAAGCTTCCAGTAATCTGGAGAGATGGTTAGTGCTGAGATGTGGAGATTAGGGGGGCTGGGAAGGATGGGCATCATCAACATCACCGTGCTGTTTGCATCCTACCAGAGAGATGTAACCCTATTCAGCTCCTGATTAAAAAAAGCCCCACTTCTATTTCCATAGCCATTTTTCAGGCTCCACTGAGTGGTCAGTGATGTGTCTTTGTGGTCTGAAAAATTAGGAAATGCTTCATACCTTACTGGTGTTCAAACTATTTGTACAGGCTGTACTTTTAATTAGTTCATTGGTTTCTCTGCTTTGAGAAACATATTCCAATATTTAAAAAAAGACTTTTCCCACTCTATTTCTTTTTTTTTTTTTTTCTGTTAGATATGTCTACCTCATTCTAGACTATGGAAAATACAGAACAGCAGGTACAGTGTGCTTACCTGCATCAAAAGAATCATAAGAGAAACTGATAGAATCATGGAATGGTTTGGGTTGGAAAGGACCTCTAAGATCATCTAGTTCTAACCCCCTGCTATAGACAGGGACACCTCTCATTAGACCAGGTTGCTCAGTCCAGGCATATTTATCAGAATTTGATGTCTTGCCTATAATGTTTTTTGGGGGTTATCAAAATGAGAAGTATTTAGTTAATGTTTTCTTAATTTTCTTACCTTGTTGTTCCATCAGTTTTTCAGGGCTGAGCAGGAGCCCTTTTGCAGCTTCCCTAGATGTTGAATCATTATCACGATAATAACACTAGTTATGTGTTGCTGGTGGCTGCCCTTGGTGACCAGGGTAAGTGTCAGGAAGTCTGTACACTCTGGCTTCAGTTTTTTGGGTCTCTCCAAGACATGCTTGAAAATGACATGATAATGAACTGAATTGCTTCTTTCCTCTCTGTGTAGCTTGACTTTTGATCATTACAACTAAGAGTGAAAGGAAACTGTCAATTTGGAAAGGCAGAAATACTATAGATGAAGAATGGTACATCTCTTTGGAGTTTCTTTTTAAAGTGTGCTTTAAAAAGGGATACTCAAAAACCTTATTTTTTTTTAAAAGGTATTCTTATGAAATAATAGATAAATAAACATTTGGATGGATCATTGAATTAATTTCCTTTTAGCCCCATGGTCCCTGATACTGTAGATCATTCTGACTACTTGAGAAAGGACTGAATGAGAAGGTAAAGACTCCAAGAACTTAAGAACTAAAGATTCTCCTCAGTGATCCTACCACTATGCTTACTAATCATGACGGATGCTAACCACCATCACTTTACACTGTAACAGATCCATTATCCTCAAGTGTTAGGTCTTATTCAGAAACCTGACCACATTTTACTTTAATTTTCCTCTGATGCAGTACCTTGCCAATGAAAGTCAGATCATTAGTTGGGTTTAAGGACCAACAGCCTCTCTTCTAAGGCCAGAAATAAATCTTTTTCATTTGCTCTTCTGCAACTTGGCTATCTTTGAACAGTTTGAATATATTCTATGAATGCTGGCAATGGAGATTATTGATCATCATGTTTCTATTTTGATTCTGGGGGTTGGTAGTGAAGTAGTTAAAAAAAAGACTGGTGCACTAAGGAATTATTACAATATTCTATTGTTAGTATGGCAGGTACACAAGTAAAAATTAATGGTAGCAGCTTTCTACGAATGTTAATGCACGATAATTAAATTAATGGCTCCAACATCTATATTTCTTTGAGTTCTTATTTTTGCCCAAAGCATAGAAGCTTAACAACAGGAAGTTTATTTTCCCTGTCTGTACTCAGTCCTCAATACGTTTGTATCAGATCAAATTTATCTTACTAAATAAGCAAAGATGCAAGAGTGTTTTGAAGGGCTTATTGCTAAACATGAATCCCTCAAGCTTAGGCTGTCTGCTAAATGCCTCTGCTAACTGTTGTAGTCTTCAGAGCTGAAGAGTTGTTTCAGAGATACTTATAATACTCAATATACGAAAAACAAAGTTTAGAATGTTAGAGATGAATTAGGTACTGTGAAAAGTCTTAACAAGTCTTAAAACTTAAATAAGATTTTCTCTGAAACTGTGCTTGGATGGTTTCTTTGAAAGCCTGTTTAAGAAATCTCTGTGGATTGTGTGTGGATTGCATTTTCCAGCAATCCTAGCCTTCACATTCAGTAATATGAATTACTGCACCTTGCAGCGTCTTTCACGATACACGTGTTTGCAGTGGGCAAAAAAGGCCCAGCCTGTGAACTTCAGCAGCCTATGGATAATTGTGTCTTTGTGGGTGAATGTCCAAAATTGAGCTTTTGACATACCAAGCTCTAGTCAGCTGCAACTAGTTATGGACTGATTGTCAACTTTGATGACACCTGGACTAAAACAGATTTTTGATGTGGTACTCATGATGGAGAAATGAGACAGAGACCGTAGTCAGAGGCTGGCCATGTGCTGTGCAACCTCAGCTGTTGGATGTCTGGGGACCCAGAAAGATGAAGATAATGACTGGAGAAAAAGCGCCTAGAACATGTAGTGGGTCTTACTGATGGGGGATGCTCAGGGACTTCTGCTGATGAAATCCCAGTAACTGTGAAGAGATGGATGGTCTGAACCAATGTGTCTTTCTACCTAGCTTTGCAGGTCCTGCAGTAGTGAAATGAGGAATGTAATGCTGCAGAGAAGAAGAATGGAGAATATGAGTGTTAAACAGTAAAGTGGAATAAAACTGATCTCAATGGTTCTTTAATAAATTCCAGAATCCATGCTGGCAGTGGACTGCCACATTCTGTGCAGAATGTGAAAAAAAAATCACATTGCCTGCTTCATGCACTTGTCATAGGGAAAGGTGAGAGTGGAGTCCATAAGGAGTTTGACATGTGCTAGGTTATTCTGTTGTGGTGTTGCTGAAAAGCTGCTTGGTTGCACGGTTTAGAAGTTGTCAACACCATAAGCTAGCACCAAGTCTGCATCAATACTTGCATAAATTAGACTACATAGAGATTGCAAAGGCTACTGGGCGGAGAGAGAGTTTCATTATGCATACTGGTCTTACAAACATCCTGATTCATATGCAGTTAGCAGTGAAGCAAAACTGGGTT
Organism: Tetrao urogallus; assembly: GCF_951394365.1. NCBI lineage: Eukaryota > Metazoa > Chordata > Aves > Galliformes > Phasianidae > Tetrao > Tetrao urogallus. The sequence continues at coordinate 5,212,738 of NC_136819.1, forward strand.
TTCTTAATTAGATTCAACGATCAGATTTAGTTTTACATTTCTTGAAAGAGAAGAGGAATATGTGCCAAAACAAAAGTTTAGTTGCTCTAGGAAAAAAAAGTCAGGGTTGCAATGACTTTTAAAAAAACAATGTTAGCCATAGATGGTCTGATTTCCTACTGATCTCCTCATACATGGTTCTGAGAACAGCTGTAAGGAAATAGTGACTGGGGTTTTTATCTCACTTTTAGTTACCAGTGTATTTAAAGTAACTACAAGATAAAGGCATTTGGATGGCATGGCGATGACAGTGATACTGACATCTGCCTGATCAGAACCTGCAGTAGATACTACAGGCTTGATTTGGTAAGCAGACCATGAATTCTCTTAAACACTATATTGATTTAAAATACATGCTACTGCAAATAGGATGAGGCTAGGATTATTACCACTGTCACTTTATAAAATGCATCATGGGCTGTCACAGCTGTCTTTGGACTTCATTTTTCTACGTCATTAAAGTTACAGAAGCTGAAAAATCTTAATTTATTTAGAAATTGAGATCAATTGAATATAAATGCTAACATCAGCAAAATAAAGTACCTTTTGAGGTTCTGAACAGAGACACAGAATTACATGATGCATCTTTATTTCATTAGTGCTTTGTGTTACTGATGTTGTCATTAGCAACAAATGCCCAAAAGCTGCTTAGAGCAGAAGGTCAAGGGGTGCTCTGAGCAGTTTAAGTATCCTTAGATTTCTTAAAAAAAAAAGCTTTTATTGTTTCTCCAACACTGAATAACCATATACTGACATGATGAAAGAACTAAAGCAGGTTTACTGTTTGTATTAGCTTTCCATTATTGCTTTCAGTGTGCTCTTCCATGTAGCTATCAGGAGAGCTAATGGCCTTAAGTTGCGCTGCAGGAAGTTGGTGCTTGAACTACATCTTCTCAGAAAGAGTGGTGATGCAGTGGCACAGGCTGCCCAGGGAGGTGGAGGAGACACTGTCCCCAGGGCTGTTCCAGAACCTTGGAGATGTGGCACTGAGGGACATGGGACATCAATGATCTTAGAGATCTGTTCCAGCCTTTGTGGTTCTTTGGCTCTGCTCGGAGTTTGGCATTGTGTAGGAGCTTTCATTGCTGTTGTTTTTATGCTGTAGTACATGACAGACTATGTGTCATGTGTGTAGTACTATTTGTTATTGGCTCTGCATAAAAAATTCTGAGGTTATGCTCTCCTAACTTTCAGGTTCAGTGACTTCACCACCTACCTTCCTTGGGAGCCCATTCCAGTGCCTAACCACTCTTCCAGAAAATTTCTATTTCCCAGTGTCCAACCTGAATCTCCCCTGATGCAGCTTGAGGCCATTCCCTCCAGCCCTATCACTAGAATGAGCTACGAAAACAAATTTGGCCAGATGTACATAATGTCAGTCAATTGTAGACCAACAGATGAGCTGAAAAACACTGTGGGAACTGATTTGCTTTTGCTGAGCTTCTTTGATAAAATTGCATATCAAAGCGTCAGAATTAATAATTTGAAAAAAAATGTAATGAAAATTGATATCTTATTTTATTATGGATTGAAATAGTTAAAGGAAGACTTGAAAACTGATGGTCTCTTATCCAGGATGGGAAATACATTTCCAAGCCAGCTGTGCTGAAGTACACTCAAAGAATATTTCTTGTAAGTATGACAAAAATAGAGACTGACTGAAGTGGCAAAATTACAGCCTTCTAAATACGTAGATCTCAGTGGTTTGCAGAGATGAGACTGTGAAAGAAATAGAGGTAAAGAGGAGCATTTGCTCAAAGATGCACAGCAAGGAAACTGTCAGCTGCTCTGTCTCAAGTAATCTCATGCCCTGAGTATCTGGAGAGTGGCTGAACTTTGTAAATGACTTGGTTCTGCACCCAGATAGCAACCACAGAGAGATACTGCAGGCATCTGAATGTAGACTGATGCCTGTTCTGAGCAAGTTTGCTGCTGATGCCTAGTGACTCATCTGCACTCCACATGATGATGCATCTGACTGTCACATTGCCTGAGCGTTTCCATTCTGCACTAGCATTCTTTATATACCTTCATCCAGCAGTTGAATTCTTGAGTTGTGAATTCCCTAGGCATCCCAGTGATGACTCATGATAGTATGGTGTGCATTCTTTTTATATAACTTCATTTCTAGAATGTAGTTGGATGCTGTATGGAGCCAAAAAAAAAAAAAAAGAAAAAAAAAAAGCCCCCATCTCAAAAAAAGAAAGAAAACCACACCACTCTGCTACAACAAAAAAAACCTTCTTTAGCATCAAACTTGTTTAAAAAAAACATAGAAAACATGAAGTGACTTCTGCCATCACTACTTGTTCTCTCAAGGCAAGCTCAACCTTGTTTTATGTGTGAATTATTGAGTCAGCAGTGACTTTCATTCAATATCTGCCACTTATTTACATGAAATACAGTATTCAAAGTGCCGTGAGTGAAGAAAAATGTGATCTGCTTCTTTAGGGAAAGGAAGGAATTTGATGGACTCTGAGATAGCACATTGAAACTAGCTTTTTTTTTCTGTTAAACTATAGTAAAAAAAAAAAAAAAAGTGACCATTGCACCTTTAGATTGCAGTTTGAAGATCTGAATTTGTATAAGGCTTATGAGATTTTAATAGGAAGTTAACGTATGTTAAGTTGTCACATATGGTTCAAATTGTTGTAAAGAGGAATGGCCTCAAGTCACACTAGGCTCCCCTAGGTCAGGTTGGGTATTAGGAAAAATTTCTTCTCCGAAAGAGTGGTGAGACATTGGCACAGGCTGCCCAGGGAGGTGTTGGAGTCACTGCCCTTGGAGGTGTTCCAGAACTGCATAGATGTGGCACTGAGGGCTATGGTTACTGGGCAGCAGTACAGAAACTAGGGAGAAAACTCATTTTCATTAGTCTGAAAAACCTGCTTCAAAGGTTCTTTGACATTTTACTCATTTCCTCTACAGACTGTATATTGTATCACTGCATTATTATTTGCAACATAGAATGGTCAGTGACAATATTGAGGTGATTCTGGCTCACAGTTGCTTTTCACCATTGGGTTTCAGAGAAATGAGTGTGAGGTTTGCACTCGTAGGACCTTTTGATCCTAAGAGAAAATCCTAATGAAGAACACAGTCTGATGTTCTCTATGCTTAACCTTATGACTAGGTAGCAGAGGGTGCTTTGAGAGGAAGGTGAAACATTTGAAAAGCAAAAGTGAAAAATGAATTTTCCATTGATAACTTTTTCCTTCTCCTGATTTCTCACTGGGATTTGAGCACAAGTTGTATATTAACATCAGTAGGCCTGAGCACCTATGGGTGCCTCCTGTTTTTGTTCAGTGGTTATTGGGTTAAGAAGTGCAGCAGTCATTTGTTACAATTGTGATCAAAGCAAAAACCCTAGAGATCCTGACATTAAAAAGACTAATTAAAGTAACTTGAGCTAAAATTATAGTTACAAACTAAAATCTTAGATTTATATGAATATCTATATACATGCACACCTCACTAATGATTACTTTCTGTGTTTTTACCAATTAACAAGTGCCTTCTGTACTTGTTCTAAGATTATCACAGAAATTTGCACTTGCATGTAAAAATCTCCCTTGGAATTACTTGTCTCCTTTTTAGGGCTGGGGGCACAGAATAAGCGGGAGAGTACAGGGAAAGAAGAACTGACAGGCAACTATACTGAAATTTGTCTTTGTACAGCCTAATCCAGCTAAATTTAGGGAGTGGGGGGACCACCTTTCTGTACCTGATGGTACAGTTACACTGGAAGCATCTGTTGATTACTCAGATGATTTTCAAGTACACTGTGTTTACGATGATATTTTTGTGCAGCTGACTGAGTCGCTACGGCTCTGCCAAGGAACTTACACAGCAGTGTTTGTTTCTCACCACCTGCTGTTTTATGAGCAGCAAGACAGAGAGCTGGTACATGGTCGAGGAGCATGAATGCCCCGAAAGGACAATGGCTAAGCAAGGAAAGCAAAAATTATGTGAATCACGTACTGTGTATGTCATTAGTAACCCGTAGGTTGGATTGGGAAAATACATTGCAAAGCTGGATGAAAAATATAAGCGATATTACTTTTAAATTAACTTATTCATCCACATTTCTATATGGAGCTCACTAAGTTAAGGCAAAAAATGCCGGGGTTTTGAATATATAATTTCAGAATATTTACATTTGCAGATCACTGGGCTTCTTCAAATATTTATAATTATTTTTCCTTTGGAAAAAAAAAAAAGATATGCTCTCATTACAAGACAGATGTTCATGGTTGTTCATTAGTCTGCTATCTAGCATAATCTGGCCTGTTGCCTTGTTTGGAATTAGGGCTGTTGCTTTAATGGGTGCAGAGTAGCACTGGTTTTCTAAGTAAAGAACATGCAGGTATGCAGCATCTGAAGCTCTTCCTCAGTCCTATCTGCTTCTATCAAGAGCTGTACTGAAATGCAGCTTGAGCACCTGAAATCCAGCAAAGCACTGCGCTGCTTGTGGTGGAAAATAGTTATCAAACCTGAATTTTTAGAAACTTGAACAAAATGGACCAGTGGCTTCAGAAAGCACTTACATACTGGATAAAGATAAAACCTAAACTTGTGCTCTATGCCATGTTTATCTGCACTCTGTATTATTAGCTTTTTTGCTAAGGGCTAGATCGCTCATCAGCATAGATGGATTCCATAGTTGCAAGAAGCCTAATAGCTCAGGAGATCGAAGTGCTATCTAATGGAGCTCAGTTTATTGCATTTTCAAATGAGCATATATTTCTCGATAAAGTATAGAAAGTATAAAATGTCAAACTTCATGAAATAGAATTAAGTTCTTCAGTAAGGAAGAACAGCATTAATATTGGAGTTGAGTTGCTATGTTTTTAAGGTGATGTAATATAATTACCCTTAGTACAAATATAGACAGAATAAATGCATCAATTGACATGCTGAAGCCACCTAAGTAATCCAATCTTTACTTGCCTCAAAGTGTTTCTGCAGCCAGGCTCGGTTAAGACTATTGAAACAATAGCTCTGAAGGTTTGCACAAGGTTGGGGAGAAACAATAACATAGTGTTGAATGTGAGGAAAATCTGTAATAGCAGAAATATGGTTTTAACACACTTGTGCTCAACACTTGAAGATTCTGTGGGAAGCTGTGTAATTGAAAGGATGCAAATGGGGAGATATTAAAGAAGTATTGAAGAGGATAATGGTCATTATAGTTCTATTAGGAAAGTTTCGGTAAAGAAAGGGACTTTCTGTACAGGATGGCAAACACAAAATGGAAAGCTTACTTCCTCAAATTCTGCATATTGTGGTTCTCGACCATGTGGTCTGCTATCAAATCCAATTTTGATGGGCTTCCTGTTGCTGCCTACAGTGCTCTGACAGATTGTAATTAAAGATAATTATATGCTGAGTTTGTGACCTGCAAAACGTGTTCTTGCTGTTAAAATCTGTCAGAATCAACCTCAAATTAAGAAACTACAATAAGAAAGACTTGCACCATGAAATGCTAAAGTTCATTAGTATGAAAGTATAAAGATCAAGGAAAAGACAGGAAAACTGTCGGAGGATTTAACTACTTAATATGGAATATTACACGTTGTCTTCCTTTTGGGAAAGAGTAAATCAAAGAATACCACGAGGTAATAATTTGCATTTCTTAGATATGTACCACTTTCTGAAGTTATTCACTTTAAAAAACTTTCCATAAAATACTGATTAGAAACTTAGCATTTAGACACATCAACTGCCCAATCTAATGAAAAGAATTAGCTCAAGGATTATTTTATATATATATTTTTAAATATAAGATATGATTGAATATATTGTAGAGGGTAGCCATGTAAAATGTCATGATTTGTCCTAGATTAAATCTCAGTAAAAAAGCTCTAATAATGTATTGAACGAGTTGGTCATTGTTGAATGTATTCTGTTATGGGTAAAAGTCACCATCCAGGATGGTCTCTACAGTACAAATTGCATGCTGATATTTCCATTATGCTTTAGAAAAGGTAAATAAACCCTTCTGTTACTTCCTAGATATACATTGAACAAAGTTACATACTAATATATTGCTGCATACTTCAGTTTCCTTATTGTGACAACAGGCTCACATTTCAGGGAGTCATACACATGCAAAATGTCAGTAGCGATGGCTAGTTAGATGTAAGCCTGATAGTTTGAAAAGGGACACAAGGACTGTGATGTTTCACTGTTAGACTCCAGTAGTATGATAGCTGATTCCTATGCTCCAAAAGCCTCAGCTCACTTTTTCTGCCACTTTTACAAACAAAAATAAAAAATAAAAAATAAAAAAAGAAAGCCCAGCAAAAAAGACTTCCATTATACTTTCATCACAGACCAAATGCAAGCCTGAAAGGTAAGAAGAAATATGTCAGATTTCATTTGTAGGCTTTGTGCTCGTCGATGATTAGAATTTGTGGGTTTTTTTTGTTTTGTTTTGGTTTTTTTTGAGAACACCAACAGAAAAGCAATGTACCTGTGAGTGTTTTTCTTACTTTCCTTAATTTAATTTTCCCATCTAAGTAATCTGAAATAGGGCAGTTTACTTCTGCTGGGTAACTTGGCTACAAAAACAAACAAGTAAATAAATAAATAGCTAAGATAGATAGTCTCTCAGCTACTTATTTCAAATGATGAAACAGTATGCTGCCTTGAATTCAGAGGGATTTGCCCCCTGAGAGTCTAAGAATACAACTAAGTTATAAAAATAGAGCTGTAACTGCCAGAAAAGTGCTTGGTTTTTGTTGGTGTTGATCTTTTTAGTGAAGTCGATGATGAAAAGTGAGTATTAACACGAACTCAGGTGAAAATATAGGAGCAGATGGTTCTGAATTCATTGTGGTATTTTATGCTTAACCTGTGCAGAAGCTGAAACATGTCTTTAAGCAGAGCTTCAGGAAGCTCTCACCATCAGTGGAGTGAGCAATATGTTGTCATCTTTGAAGTACTGTCTGAACGTACTCAGTTGTCTTGTTTGGTAGAGTGGCTTAGACACCCGACTCAAGTGCCATTAGAGTATAGGTTGGATGGGGTGCTGGGCAGTGTGGTTTAGTACCAGATCTGGAGGTTGGCGGCCCTGCCTGTGGCAGGGAGTTGGAACTTGATGATCATTGGAGTCCCTTCCAACCAAAGCCATTCTATGATAGTTTTATATCATGGTAGGTACTGTTGTTTGATGTGTTATTTTTCTCAGCTTAGGCAAGAATGTAGACAGTTTTCCTAGCAGGTTACACTGCAAAATGATTTTCCTATAGGCTATTAATGAAATGCAAGCGTGCTTAGGCCATCAGCCTACCTTATGCAGTGTTCAAATAAATGACTTTTTTTTTTTAAATACTGGAATTAAAGAATTGAATTTGAAAGCTCACGTGTGTATGCCATCTTGCATGCTGTGCTTTAATGGGATCCCTGTGACACAGCCTGGTTGTAGTGGAAAAAATCATATCCATTCTATTACCTTTCAGCTTCTAGAATACATGCTAGACATATGGGCCACTGCAAGAACTCATCTTGCTTGAAAGAAATGCAGCAATCATCCAGATATAAGGTGATTGCTTAGAGCTTTTCTTTCAGCTATGTACCCTTACACATTTTGTCATTCTTTTACTCGGCTGTAGCTTCACAGATTAATATGGGCCTATTTTCCTTTTGCTAGAAAATCAGGTTAGGGAGTAGAGATGGGAAAGAAAAAAGCATGTGTAGAGATGATAGTGCTGTGATCCTGGATTACTCTGCAGGGATTCAGCCTTCTAAGTTGCATAGCATTTTTAACAGCTTTTGTATTTATATGAACATAATTTTACATTCTACTCATTCTAAAGAACTAGGGGCAGTATTGGAAACCTGTTGAAACCTCTTCCCTTCCCTTTTTTAGTTGCAAGGTGAGCCAGAAGGTGAAGAGTTTAAGGATTACAGCTTTAGCTTGTGGACTGTGCTGAAATAGATTAATTGAATCAAAGTCTAATTGATAGTAGACTTCCAGAGTGAAATATGATACAAAAAAGACTTGATCAGATTCTGAATGATAAAAAGGTGCATTTCGCAATATGTAAAAATGACAAGTCAAGAAACATGAAGTCTTACAACACTCCGTGGAATCCTGGTTTGTTGGTTTGTTTGTGGAGAAGAACTTGTTGTAAGGTAACAAATTAGAGCCACTATAACTTTGTATTGAAATTCAGAAGTGCTGCAATAAGTGTAGGGAAAAAAAAAAAAAAAAAAAAAAAGAATTTTGGAGCATTATTTTCTCTCAGTACCACTTAAACTCACATGTACTCAAGTTTTTGTATGCCTTGGGGCCAATCTCAGGGACCTTTTGGTGTAACTGGCTTGGCATGATGGCAAGCAACTGCTGGACTGGGAAACAAATTGAAAACAACACCAGTGCTTTTGAGAAGTTTAAAACAAAACAAAACAAAAAAAAACTTAATAGAAAAGGTTTTCAAAATAATTTGAAAAGTACCTTCTTTCTCCCTCTCCTTTTTTGGTGATGTTGGAGAATTCAGTGAAAGATTCTTAAGCTATTTCAACAACGTTGATTGAAACTAAAAGATAGTGACTTTGTAATTAGCAAAGTGTCCAACTTAGCAATATTAAAATGTGCTATTATAATTAATATTTGTAAAGTAGATATCTAATCAATATGTGGACTGGCTGTAATTTGGAACTTTTAGATCATTAAAGAAAACTAGAAGTTGGAGTGTTATGAAGCCTTTTAGGCAATAAGGGTTTTCACAAGCTCAGTATCTCAGTTTGGAGCTGAAAAATTTTTACTGTCTTTTGACAATAAACTTGACTTTTTTAAACTTGACTTGACTTGACTTTTACTGTCTGTTACACTTTTCACTGTAGATAGGATCACAGATGGCTACAGAGAAGTACAGATGCTGTTTTCCTACTGTGGTTCCCTGCACAGTGAGGTAGGCATATGTAGTGACTTAATATCTGAATTTTTTCAGATAAGCAGAACAGAAATTTCCCTGTCATACTTGACTGATGCTTTATGCTGTTAATTACAATGTGTTTTTATGGACTGGTTTAAGTTTTAGATTATTAATGGTATGTGCATTACATTTATATATACACAACTAATACATGTAATTAATTTAATGTTGTGGTAGTCTAACGAAACAGCTTCAGACTTTATGTTTAGGAATATTGTTCCATTGTAGTGTAGAATCTACAAGAATTTTTAATTATGCAATTATAACATAATATTAGTGTGACAGTCTCGCTGTTGAAGTAATGTAGTTGTTTTCCTTGAGTTCCCATTAATTCTGTATTAATGACATTTTGATACAATCTTGATAGTATAACTGTAATGCATGTTATATCTAATAAAATTTGAGTTATATCTAGTAATATATAATATCTATATATTAGCTTCTCAAAAGCTAGATTTTTAATAGGGTATAGGGTATAGGGAAAACAGTTTGAAATATTAGGAAATTCTCATTCTTTCATGGAGGAAATCCAGTTATCAGTTAGAGCCTTACTTCATTCCTCCTTTCTTGAGAGAAGTTATGCAGACTCCTTTTGGGGGAGGGGATGCAGAGGCATTTGGTATACATCACTGGTGCAAAAGAGATCATGCAACGTGGCCTGTTGTAGCTCAGTGGAAGGATGCTATGGAACATTCTTCACTGTTCACAGTCTACTAAAATATCCTCTATTTGGCCTTAAGAACACTCTAACTACTTGTGTGTTGTGAAACAACTCAGTAGAACAAGTATAGAACTAAGTGGAAAACATATTTACGACCATCATGAGTAGCTATAGCAGTTTCAGGATGACAAAATAAAGGTGTAGTTTATGCATGTGTTTTGTATGCTGCTGGTAATCATGTTGCATTTTATTGAAATATCCATTTATACTTTTATTTGAAACTATCATGGTATGTCACATGAAACTGAATACTTATTGTAATGTGGAATTCCTTGTGAGAGTCTTGTCAATAGTAACTGCTGTATGACTCACCCCACACCAAATGACTCTTGACATTGTAAGTTCCCAAAGGGTATTAACTTGTGTGTTAACTTATCAAAAATGCTTAAGTACTTTTTTATTTATACAAGTTTCAGTAGCATGGCCATCAACAATGATATTTGCATCATCAGGGTGGGGACATTTTTAAAGACAGAAATATCGTAATGATTAAAGTCTGCCTTGGATTACATTCAATCTCATTGACTGCATGCTTTACAAGTGATCTAATTAGATCCATTTCTTGTTGTTATTGTTGTATATTTTGTATATTTTGTATATATTGTATATTTTGTTTAATAATTGATCGTGGGTTAGGGTCCAAATATAGTACAGGGAGAAGAGATTTGTCCTACATGTAAGTGTGGGTACCTGCCATTCTTCACTGCTTTAAATTAAGGGGAGAAGCTGTGAGGAAAGTTTTAAATGACTACACATATTTTGAAGAAGGAATCTTCAATCAGTGACTCCATTTCTGAGTGAAAACTTTGTAATGCTGTAACGGAACAGTGCTAGCTGGATTCATGCTCTGCTAAATATGTTCTGATTAAGAAAAGATTTCTTGAAAATTTCTCTGATATAATAAAAACAATTCTGTTTTTCAACAACATCAGACATATTTAATATAAAAAAAAAGCACTAGAAGAATTCTCTTGAACTCCAAAGAGACGTTAAAATTAAAAAGCAATCAATTTAAAATGCAAGCAACTTCTTAAAGCATCTCTTAGTGTACTTCAGAGGTGGGTTGAGGCTGATACCTGGAAAAAACACATCTAATGTGGAAGAAATGAGAATGGTTCCCAGTCTCTCCACAGCTACTCAGATGTCATTGAAACTTGTTATTCTTTATTTTGAAAAAAAATACAAAATACATAAATACTATTTATGTTTTTATGTATTTATTTTGTATGTATAATTGTTACCTAATCTTTTAGACTTGTCTCACACAGATGGAAAAAGTCATTTTTGAGACTTAATTTTTATTTTGTCCAGGAAATTTTATCAGTAGCTCTTGTTATAAAAGTCACTTATGCAGTCTGTCTGTATGTATTAAGGAAGGAAATATTTCGAAGTTAAACAATAGTCATTTAAGTACTTGTTTGTGGATTGTCATATCGCCTTTGCATGCCCATACTCTTTCTGTCTTCAGTTGCTAATACATGCTAACTTCAGCAGTCTTGAATTTTGGTCTGAAATGGCAGATTTGCCCTGGGGTGTCTATTGGTTGTTAAGCAAACCTCAGCTCTGAGATATAAAAAAGGAAGAAAGTTCAGAAGTGAATTGCTGCCTGGAACAGTTTTCTGGTGTTCCAACTCCTTTTTTATAATGACCTTGGTGAATCTGATTGCTTTATGTGACTTAGATTTCAGCTTATCTAGCAATGAAATGAGAGGGCTTTCTGTAACCTTGGACTTGGCATACTTAATACCATGTATTAATACCGTAGTCTAAATATACATCATACTTGACAGCATCTACAAGTTGTAAGTATTAGATGCATAAGGGCTGTTAACTTTGCAACCACTTGCACAATAAAATAAAAATTAAAAAAACGATGTTTTCTTAATGCTAAGTAATATGCTGCAGGTTGTTTGTAGATGTTAAGGGGCTGATCTACTTCCTCTGTTTACAGAACTTACGAAGCAAGAAGAGAATCGGATTTTTCCTAGTGCTGTTTCCTTATACTCTACATTTAGCACACAGATTATAAATTTACAAAAAAAGTAGTTCAACACTGCTGGTTCTGTGATTATGATAGGTAAGTCCAGAAATTTTTGGGTGAGTTGGCAGTGCTCTTGTTTTCTATTTTCTGAAATTCCTAGAGCTTCTTCTTGTTCTGTGCAGTGGTTTGATCAAGACTTGCTGTTGTTTCTAGAATTACTGTAGCTCTAACACTGCATAAAACATAGACCTCCAATGGGTAACAAAGCTAGGTAGACCAGGTGTGGTAAGCATTCATAATCATTGCTGTTCTGAATAGTGGGAAAAGAGATTTCTGAGAATGATATCAAGATGTTCTTTCTTTTCAATAATTACACATCTGTGAAATTGCTCATTTCTCTGCACGTCAACAGCAGACCTCTAGTAAACAGTATTTACTAAAGGTTCACAGGATGATTTGTTCTGGAAGTAACCTACTCAAAGCAGAGATACCTAGGAGGTTAAATTTCTGTAAATTTATTATTTTAATAAACTTCTGAATTGGGTCGTTCTTAGGTATAGAAAGAACTCCTTCGGATATCTCTTAAAACTATGTACTTTTACCTGAAATACGTGCCTTTAAAAAAGAAACTAGTAGAAACTTCCATGTTTTATGAACTTAGGACAAATCTTCTCCCATGCAGACAAATTACTGAGGCTCCATTTGGAGCAAATGGATTGCCACAGTATTTATAAAAGCACATCTTGAAGCTTGCGCAGTGAATCAGTCACTCCAGACTATTATCTCACAAAGTGATCATTGCTAATGTGTCAGGTCTCAGTCAAGAGCATTAATACAACTAATGCATGCAGTTGATGCATGTGTTTATTCTGATTGGGTTTGCACGTGTGGCAATGAAATATTGGTCTCAAGTACATGGCAATACTTCACCCTGAAACTTATGCTTTGCCTTCTTATTTTGATAAGAATATTTTGCCTTTTGGTAGCTTAACAGATATGCTAAGATTTTAATTAAATCAACCAGCGTTCCCTAAGGCAGAAGAACAGTCTACTGGGTGATGGAAGAAGAAAATGGAGTGGGAAAAGCAGGAGAAAAAGTGGGAAAGGCATGCTGAATCTATCTGTTCTTGAAGCTAAAGTGATATCACTTTTTTGAGGGAAGAGATATATGAATGGAATTTGAAGTGAGGTTGAATGTTGAGTAGGTATTCAGACCTTGGCAGCTGAGAATCCATGAAAGAGGCTTCTGGATTCTGTTTTAGGTAAAAAAAAAAGATTAAAAAGAGCTTTGTTTTCATAGCCTGAGTTTTAGAAATCTTTGTTGCTACATGAATAAAGGCAGAAGTGATTGTCTTTCTGCTCTGGCAAGCTTAAGCTTTGTACTGTATTTCCAAATGGTGACAGTTGATTTATTTTCTTCCCTAAAGTAGGCAATGATACTCCCATACACAGTGTATTTAGGCAAACTTGCAAAAATTTGTGGGACAAATAATGTGACTTGGCACTTCTAAGGAAAGATACTGTTTTTGAATTTTGCAATAGTAGTTCCAATGTTTTGTTCTTATCTGTACTTAAGGTACTTTTCTTTGAAAAAGAGCATATCTTAATTCTTTTTTGCTAAGCTAGGAGTAATCATGTATTTAATAAGAGTGCCAATAAATGTAAGCAAAAAAGGCAGAATATTTCACTGTGAGTGAAAATACAATATTTATTGAGTTCTGCATTTCTAATGCCTTTATATAGAATATTTGTATCTAACATCTATGAAGTTGTTATACATCAGTATGTGATCTCCCTTTAAATATGCATAACACCAAACAGATTATATAAAGAAATAAAAGCTACCAACTGTTTTTAAAATAGAAATATGATTCTTTTCTTAAGATGCACTTAGTACTTTTTAAAATGCATCTTCTCTTACAAAGAAAAATAAAATGAAAAAGACCTAAATCCAAATTCTCCAAAGCTCAAGATTTAGTTTAGTAAGTTGTGTTTGAAGAGTAAAAGGATGTCTCGTAAAAGATGTTTTCTCATGTCTTCAGACAAATGGGTTGAGTGCAGTCAAATCTGACAGTACTGTCTGTGGTTAACTGCTTAAATCCTTACTTACACAAGTTTGTCTCTTAAAAATGCAGCTGTTCTTAGTGGGCATGATGGGAGTAGATTGAGCTTGGGCTTGGTGATCTTAGAGTTGTTTTCTAACCTTAATGACACCATGATAGTAGTTGAAGAACACTTGTGCTGAAGCTGCTCATCTTCTTGAGCATTTCTTTGCCCTTGCAAACACAGTGAGAACCTGGAGCTGAAAGCAAGACTCCCTATTACTCATCCCCTTCCTCAAAAAATAAAAAAGAGTAACAGCAAAATTAAAAAATAATTCCTTCTGTTGCAAAATTCCATGAGATTTTTAAAACTTGCTCAGTATAACTGAGCATAAATTACTCCCTTGATGTATGTCTGCCTTGTTCTTTCCTCTCTTCCATGATGTATGTGTGGGCATGTAAAGGAAGGATGGAAGAAGTCGTGGCAGTTGATATATGTACCTGAGGTGTCTGGTAGCCTGGGAAGGTTGGCTTTTTTTCTGGAAAATAAGAAGCTGACTGCACTTTTTATGAGCCTTTTACTGTTCTGTCATAAATATCCATGGCAACATGACTGTTTCTTTCATGCTGGTATTGTATCATCAAAATAACAATAAATGTGGATTTAAATGAACACAGTCAAATAGAACTTGCAGCCAAGTGTGTCTGAAAGGAACACTGTTGTTGGAATACAGAAGTTTTCAGACATTTTACTTTCTCTTTTTTCTTTGGCTATTTATGTTCCTTTTCTTGTTCTCCTTTTCTCTCTCTTCCATCTCAGTTCACTGTGTAGCGTGTGTAACTTAATTTGTCAGTTCTATCTCTATGCCATGTGAAGCCTTAATAAGGGTCAAAACTAATTTCAGAAAGGTTTCCATTCATTTCAATCTGTGAATCTCTATTGGCTTTGATACAGTCCAAAACGATTCCTCAAACAATTGAATGCAATGATACACTAATGTACACTGTGGAAACTTATTTTAATGGATGTGATGCATAATGTTGTTTCTGGATGACTTTCATATGACCGGACAAACAAATGGATAGAACTCCCTCTTCTAATTATCAGATCTTGCTGATAAGCAAGCTTGTTTTGTTTTGTTTTGTGCTACACAGAAAGCTAATTTTTGTTTTGATATTCGATTATTGTACTGTTGTCAAGTGCTGGAATGGGCTGCCCAGGGGAGGTGGCTGAGTCACCATCCATGGAGGTGTTCAAGAAACATTTTGATGTTGTACTAAGGGACATGGTTTAGTGGGGAATACTGGTAGTACGTGGATGGTTGGACTGTATGATACTGGAGGCCTTTTCCAACCTTGGTGATTCTGATTGTTGCATGATTTGCCATCCAACAAACTTCACTTGTGACAGAGTAAGGAATACTTAAAATGAAAACATTTTAACAGTGAGCTTTACTTTGTATTTTTTAAAATCCGATGGTAAGATCAGATGAAATAATAAAATAGAATGCTCTGAAAGTTGTGAGTTGCATCTGCTGCTGTATAGTTTTTAGAGATTATATCAATGTTTTGAAATAGCATTTTGGAAACTGTTGCCACTTTTCAACTTGGTGTGGCAGTGGAGTGAATGTATATCTAACTGACAATTATTTATGAATTCTTGCTGTGCAGAGGTGATACCTCTCCAGATCCAGTCTGTCAGGCTGATTTGTTACATGATGCCTCCTTCAAGCAGTTATTGCCTCTGTACCGCGAATCTTATATAGATTCACTTCAAACAAATTTAGACTCCAATTAGATAATGCTGATATTATTTTCATTACCGTTTCTGTCTTCTTCCAGGCAGAATCCCTAAGCCCTGCTCTGCTGTAACCTCAAAGTCAGCTGCTGCCTGCCCGCCCCTCCCCATCCACCACTACCAAACCCTCCAGGACGCGGCTGGAGGCAGCACGCTGACTGATCGCCTCGAGCAGGCTGTGGGCTCGCAGCAGCAGCTCGCTGCCTCTGACATCACTCCTGGAGCTCACATCCCACTCCAAGCTCCGTTCATTAGTTGATCCATCAGTCGTCAGAGGAGACAGGAGACGCTGCGAAGAGGATCTGTGAGGAACAGAACGAAACAGAGGGGCTACATCATGAAATTCTTCCCTGCTTATTACTTGCTGCCTCTTTTTCCTGCACTGGTCTTCAGTACTAGGTGAGTAAAGAGAGCTATTTTGCTTACAGTTCTGTTCTGTTTGCTATTTATTCTTTTAGACTTGGGATTTGCAGTAGGAATAACACTGGTTTCAGCTTCTGCTGGGAAGTTTAAAGCATGGGTATCTTGTCTGATTCTTGTCTTCCCCCCTCCCCCTCTTGATCCTCTGAGGCATGCTGAATCTTTTGTATGTTATTTCTGGGTTTTGTATGTTGTTAGTTAAAGAGCTGCTGCTGTGTAAGTTGACCTCATGAGATGAAACAGGACAGGGAACAAATACAAACTCCATATGTTTTGTCCATATTGCTCCATATGCAGCAATAGAATCATAGACTCAACATTGCTGGAAAAAAACTCCAAGATCATCCAGTCCAATATTTCCCCATTAATCCACATCTCTTAGTACCACATCTAAACGTTTCAAATAGCATGGGAAGTAATGAAGCCAAAAATGCTGAAATGGAGAATATGCTAACGTTTTCCCCTATTGAGTGCAGAAAAACAAACAATTCAACAGTCTTATCCCAGCTCAGGCTTTTGCATCCAAACAGAGACCTTAATCTTTCTGTGAAATACAGGTAAGGTGTTGCAGTGTTATCTCAATGCCAGGAAATATTGAAAAGTTCCTGCAATCCAGCAGCACTCCTTTCTGTGCAAGTGCAGCATGTCATGAGAAAATACGAACAAAACCTACTGCAAACTCAAAATGTAAACTGTTCTGAAATGCAGTGCTCTGATAAGATAACGTGCATTGCACACCTGCTTATAGTTACTATGTTGTCTGTTCTGTGGGCATAACATGTTTAGCCAGGGGAAGATACAGCTGATACACTCTATCTCATTGTCTATTTTAGAGAAGAAGAGTTAATGCTGGGTGCAGAGTAGATGTGTCCTAATAACACTGCTCACAGTTCAGGCTTCTTAACTTCCCATTGCTTGACGGAAAATTAACCTAAATTTTAAGCATGACATTTCTCTGCTGTGCTGTAGTACCGAATCAGCTTCTAAGTCCATAAAGCACATTATCAGAGGATGAGTGCATTTGTTAGGAAAATGCTTGATAAGGCATTTGTTCCTGTAATTTGTTTGTTTGTTTCCTGCATGTTTCAAGCCTTAATTGTTCATGGAGTTTCAAAAAGAAAGTGCCTGCTAGGTACTCAAAGTAAGATGGGGCAGGAGCACCTCTCAGTGCATACGCAAACACAGAACTGTGAAACTAAAATCTGAATGCAGGGAAAAGTGAAGAGCATCATAATGCTTCAATTATTTTACTTCTGCACTCCTGCACTCTTTTTTTTTTTTTTTTTTTGAGGGAGGTGATAGGGTTATGTATGTGACTTTCATTTTTCTGTAATGCTTGTGGTTTAGAAACTATAGAGCCAGTCAATATAAACAACTCCAATGCTCTTTGAAATATAAAACTCAGAGGAGAATTGCAACAGACTGATTCAATAGGTTTCCTTTCTGATTTAATAAGCAGTCTAAGGAAACATTCACTAGCAGCCAAGTGAAACTTGTGAATTTAGATTAGTAGTTCTACACATTTAGAAGTAATATATTCTTTCCTAAATTATGCCAAAGTTGAAGAGGAAAGGAAGTACCAGGGCAGTACAAAAACAAGTTTGCATCTTGCACAGGTTTGCACAAAAATATAGTTAAAAGAAGTGGGGGAAGTTGCTTCAATTTTTCTTATGTTATGGGTTTTATGAAACTGAGATAAATGACTCATTGAGTGCTCAGGAGATGAATCTGGGAAAAAGGCCTCTAGTTTCAAACCCCAAAAACATCCCTAACTGATGGATGGAAACTATCAATGTGAAACTGTTCACTTAAAACTCTGCTCAAGCACTGTTTTGTGTTGTGAAGTTTTGCTTTTGTGATACCATCCTGTAGCACAGGACACTGATGCTCTGCTATAGTTCTGGTGATTTATAAGACTGGAGGTACTGCACCATCCTGGTCAGCAGCTGCCTTCAGTCACTTGATTCTTAACTGCCTGCGTAGAACTTTGAGTCATTTTTCAACAGCACGTGATAGAAGCTTAAAAAAATAACACAGTGCTAACAATATGCCATCTACTGGAAGGAGATGATTCTCTTTCAGCAGAAGTCATTGCCTGTAGTTTGTAGCAGTCAGTATTTCTTGGGAACATACTGTCAATGCATTAGCTAGACCTGAACATAACAGGAACTTAGGAGCAGTTGTGTGAGCAAAAAGCAGAATCTAATATTGTGCTGTGTGAAATTGCTTAGCAAAGGAAAAGCACAGGCCTTGTGGTGCAGAAAGTTTTCCATGGTGATTTTTTTCCCCTTCCCCTAAATTTATAGAGAAGTGAAGCACCACTAGTTAATATGTTGGTGCTGAAATCAGTAAACACAATATTTAATGCAGATGTGGACAACTGAGGTTTTTTCCTCCTTGTCTTATGTAATGTTATTGTCTTTGCCTCATGTCATGGTTTTATACCTTCAGAAGACATCAGTGTGTCCTCAAGGCTAATTGTAAAGAAATGAATTGATGAGTAGAACTGCATTAACACACATCTTGATGTACTTTATGGTATTATTAAGAAGACAAACATATGGTTCTTAAGCTTGTGTTCAGTATTAATTTCTAGTTTTCAGAACGGTACTAATATCTTGTCATGGTCTTAAACCACATAAATGAACCACATGTCTATTACATTAGAGAAAGTTCATGTTTTTAAAATGAACACTTCTCTGTACTGCATAAACTTGGTTTTCATAGAATCGTAGAATCATCAAGGTTGGAAACGAATTCCAAGTTCATCCAGTCCAACCATTCCACCTACCACAAGTATTTCCCCACTAAGCCATGTCCCTTAGGACAATATCTAAACGTTTCTTGAACACCTTTTGTTGTGGCTTTGAGAGTTAGTTATTACTCTTAATCATTTCAATTTTCTTTGTACTGCGAAGTGGTAATAAGATTGAGGTATACTTGCCTGTCCAGTTAATGATTTGTTTGGATGGAAATAGTAAATAGAAATAGTAAAAATTAATGCTTGCAGTCCTAAAACAAATTAAAGAGAATACATTTTTTAAGCTGAAATTACTATTCTAAAGCTTGTGTTTCCCTGTCTGTTTTCAGATTTCCTTGGACTGTTTGGTCTGAGCAGATGTAATGTTGTATATATTGTATATATAAGGTTGTGTATATCTCATTTTTTCACACTACACTGAAGACACCTACAGAAACGAGTTCTACAGAACCAAGCATTCAATAAGTGCACATAGCGTATAATAGGCAAAGGATCTTATTTTGTCTGTGTGCTTTAATGGATGCAGATGCTTAAGCATTCTGACTAGGAAAAATACTATTTGTGGAAGAGAATAACTGCATGAAGTTATTCATTTCGGTTAGTAACTGAGATCTGCAGCACTGATTATCTATCTTGTTGAAAGAGTCTTACTTGTTTTAAGCTAGAAGGAGCATTTTCTATGTATTAATTAAACATTACAATTAGAAGATCAGGTTTTTAAATCAGCAATGTTTTTTGTTGCCCAAATGACAAATGTCTGACTCATTAGAAGCATCTGGGTGTGAAGCAAAATTGGTATTTTTATCTAAGACAAGTGCGTAAGAGATAGGAATTTTCTGTCCACGCTTAAAATTTGCCAGATGCAAAATTGGATCGAAATAGAATTTCATAGTTGAGAATAAGCATAGGATGCATTTCCATAATAATATTAATAAAACTAAGCAGCAACTCACTAAATGGCTGTGCAAACACCAGGGCTGTGAAGGGCAGAATTTGTATTCTTTTCATGTCAGTGAAATGGCTGATGGTTTTTTTTCTTAATAGTTTAACGGCGTGACAGTCTTACGAAACCAATGTGAGAAGGCAATATAGAATTCGGTGTCTTCTGAAGAAATACTACCTTTGTTTTTTATCAGAGTAAAAGTAGTGTAACACCCGCCCATTTCTGGTAGGCGGGTGTTTCTTAATGCTGGTATGTGTTTTCGTTTGTTGTACTGCCATTGTTGGAAGAGATGTAAATAACTGGAACTTACTTCCTCTACGAGATATGAGAACCTGACTCAAATGCTTGCTTTTTCCCTATGCTGTATGTTTGATGTCAGCTATTTCCTTTAAAGCATTTGTTGGTTTTGGTAACTTCTAAAGTACATAAGAATACTGGTATCTTTCAGGTAACATTGTTTGAAGGACTTCATCCGAGCCTCGATAATGGGTAAACATGAATGCCTTTGACATTACTATACTGGAAGTCATGGAAAAGGAAAGAAATGTTGAAGGAAATCATGATTTTTTTGTTTTCAGTTTGTTTTTTTTCTAGTTCTTAAACTCTTGATCTTGGAAACAGGAACAGGTTCCTAGGGATGTGGTGATGCCGTATCCCTGGAGATTTTCAAAGCAAGGCTGGGTATGGCCGTGGGCAACCTGGTCTAACTGTGGAGTCCCTGTTCATTCCCATTGTTCATTGGGGATTTGGCCTTCGGAGGTCCCTTCCAATTCTAAGGATTCTGTGATTCTATTCTATTAAACACCCTATGGGTTATGGACAGATGTTCAAAGTGACTTTTTTGCTTAGACTGATAGGAGAGTAGAAAGAACCCTGCCCCTTCCTAGATTTTGAGGTGGAAGAGAAAGACTTGCTTGTGGTGATGTCCTTGTCTGTAAACACACTACTGATATGCCCTTGCGCAAGTGGCTGAAAGCAGCCCTCCCTTCTGGGATCTTAGGCTGAGGTCTAGCAACATACTTTCTTTTCCACGTAACTCTTAGTGAACTGAGGGGAAAAAGAGTTTGATGTAGACTACTTTAGCATTTTCACATATGGTGGTGTATAACAAAGACTGTTTTGATATTGTGCTTTTTGAATACTTTCAGAAATGCAAGGGCGTTGACTCACTCCTGTGCCTCTTGCTCAGAATTCCTTTCACACTTACTTTAGCCATCTGGGTTTTCTAGTCTGCAGAATTATTCTTGTTTCTATCAAGCATGTATGATTATGCATGGAAGGTTGACGTTTTGCAAGTACTTGGTTTGCAGAAGTGTCATTCAGCATATGACATGCAGTCTTATTGTACCTGAAGAAAGCATACACTTTTCTGTGGGATGTGTTTAAAAACAAGGAGAGGAGTTTACTTGTGGTATAGCTCCATTATTTCTAGGAATGTATTTGGCTCAGTTTTATTATTGATGCATAAGTTGAGGGCCCAAAGCAGCAAACCATGTGGTTTCACTGTTTAGTGAAAGAAAGCCTCTTCTTTCTTCTAGGAGAAGTTTTGAGCTTTGGTTTTATTAAAATCAAAAGAAAAAGAAACAACAGAAAACACCAAACTTGAAAAATAAATAAATGCCCAATAAATAAATAAAATCACATCAAAATTATAAAAAAACAGCAAAATAACAAGCAATCAAACCAAAAAGAAACCACTGGGCTTGTGATTTAGTGCAGAGGTGTTAAAGATAGTTTTCAAACAAGTAGATGGGGTACATCCATCTTTCAGACAAAAGTAAAGCAGAACCTATTAGGGCCAGACTTCTGGGCATCAGAATGAGTTTGCTTAAGGCTGATCAGAGAAAGCCTTTGCTTGCACTACAGTTTACTATGTAGATAGATATATTCTTAATGTCAGTCTTATGCAAAACGTTTACTTCCCCATGGTTGCAATTTGTTTACACTGGGACAACCACAAATTTAATCTGTTTCCCACTCAAAGTGAAAGGGTAGAAAAGTAGTAGATTCTGGTCAAAACTTATAGTTTTTTATGAGATTATATGCTCTGATGGTGATGATGAAGAATAATAACTCTGGAATTGTTATGCTTTAAACATTTTATTTCAAACAAGAAGATAACCTAGCAAAGTACTCTACAAATGTAAGCCATCAACCTAAATTAGAACTCCAGATAGCCTGTCTCTGTTTGGTCAGAAATACTATAAAATAAATTGTTTTGAGGTATTTATGTTATATTAAAAAAAAAGGAAAAAAAAAAAAGGGGAGTAGAAGAAAGAATTATTCTTAAAAAAAAAAAAACAAAAAAAAAAAACCCACAAACAAAACAAAACACAAACAAACCAAGAAAACAAAATAAAACACAAAAACTATACCCTTCAGGAGTAACTTATTTTACATTTGATCTAACTTCGGATAGAATTTTTAAGTTCCATGCAATATCAGTTAAATCTCAAGGTTTTCTAGAATTCAGTCTTAAAAATGTAATATAATGGTTGGACTTCTGGTTGTTATGCTATGTGTAATGCATTTCTGCTCAGGACACTAGCAGTGTAGATGTTTTTGAAATTTCTAATGTCTTTTTTGTTTTCAGGGAAATTGTAATTGACACTTTTTCTTATTTATTAGTTCAGCTAGGTCTGGATTTATATCCAGATATCAAAGCAAAGTTGAAATCCCTCCTTCTACAAAAATACATTTCATATTGCTTCTATGCTTAACAGAAACCTGTTCCCAGACAGTGATCCTTATGATATACCAATCTGCAGACAAATAAATCTCATTTATGCAACTTGTCAGAAAGAATTTCTCCTTGTTGTCTGGTTTTGCTCACTGGCTGTCTTGTAAGATCTGTAAGTATCTTCTGAACGGAAGACAAGTGATGTTTTTGCCAAAAAGAATAAAGATATTTCAGACTATCCTTCAATCTCAGTATTGTGCCAAGGCTTAAAATGTTATATTTGTTATATTTGCTATTTCAAACTTATAGGAGTGGCAAGCATCTTTTAGAAATGTTGAGGAATAAATTGGAAAATGTGACATTGCTTCAAATAGTGTCTAAATTGTACTCGTTGTCTTATGCTGTTACTCACCCACCTTCTTGCTGTACGTCATTTCTCTCCCACGCGTATTAATCCTCACTGCATATTAAAGGGAGCACTAAAAGAAACATTGCTGAATCTCTGCTCTGTTTGCTGAAACATACTGTTCTTGAGTCACAAGAGAAATTAATGTCTAGGATTTTTGAGCTGAAGAAGTAAGTCTGTGGAATTGCTCAATATCTTATTCGCTAGTGTTGATTGACAGAATCTATGGAAAACAGCACAGGGAAACGTCACATTCCTCATGTGTTCTGTCTCCACGTGCTGAGAAGATAAGGCCAGCATGCTGCCAGATGCTGTATTTTAACCACATTGTTAATTATTCCAGCCATTTGCATGCTTCTATTTGTATGAATGCTAATGTTTTGTCACTTTACATTCACAACATTCTTGTGGGGTATACGTGGGCTTGTTCCTCATTTGCAGAGTAGGAAAGTGGAAGCTCATTAAAAACCAGACTTGCTGTCAGACAAGTTGCAGTGTTAAAAACAAAAGAATGCATTTACTGAATTCCATATGACTGCAGAAATGCCACTTTCCCCTTTTAGTTGGAGGTGGAACTGCAGCAGAACATTCCTCTAACATCTCTGTATGAAATTTTGAGGATATCACACTGCTATTAAGCACCACTGCTACACCTTTGGAGCCTTATTGCTTTTTATGATGGTGGAACTGTACCAGTGGACAAGGGAAGAGCCACTAATGTAATCTGTCAAGACTTCAGTGAAGCTTTTGACACGGTACCCCACAATATCCTTCTCTACAGATTGGAGAGGTACAGATTTGATTGATGGACTGTTCAATGAATGAGAAACTGATTGTGAGGTCATACCCAAATAGTGGTGATCAGTGGCTCTATGTCCGGATGGAGATCAGTAACAAATGGTGTCCCACAGGGTCACTACTCAGGCCAGTGTTCTTTAACACCTTCATAAGTGACATAAAGAGTGGAATTGAGCACACCCTCAACAGTCCTGTAATCTCACTATAGTGTAAACCTTTAATATCTTTGTAGGAGCTGTTACGGATCTTTGTAAAACTTGGTTGAATAGTGAAAGGGGTCGGGAAGGAGACAGATTACTAGGCCTTATAGGTCATTAAAAAAAAGGTTGTTGGTTACTAGTACCATATATGTCAATTCACAGTATCTGATTTTTTTTTCTTTTCAAGTGCTTCTGTGACTTAGTTGGTGCGAATGACAACAGAAGTGAGCAATGTGACTTTTTCTTGGAACAGGTGAATTCGAGGACTGGGAGTGATAGTAATCAGTAATATAGTGTGGCCTCTTGATTTATGCCTTATGGTAAGGCTTTTTTTTTTCCCGTTCTCATCACATTTGATTTTGCAGTTGCATTCTATTTTTTCAGACTAGCCTGTGGCATTAAGCAAGAAAAAGAAAGTGAGACTTTATTGAAATGTAGGTGACAAAAGAAAAATGTGTGAAAATGGAATTGGCAAGACTCTGGAAAGCAGATGTGCTCTGGGTGGCATCAGATTGGCTGTTGTGGAAGTTTATTCCTGCTGATGCAGCAAAGTGAAATGTGTGCTCAGTATGCAAAGAGAGAATGTCTGTCATCACAAATGTTTTTCAATGGAGAAATAAAATCAGTTTTACTCATTACCTCACTTACACCTTATCTTAAGAAATAATAATTTTCAGGATAGGATGAAGATCAGTCAGGGTGCACAGCAAACACCTGCGTTCTGAAATAGCTGAACCTTTGAGCTGCTTTGCTGAAACTGATCAGTTCAGGATTAATTCTCATCTTGTATGCCCAAGTACCCAAAATAATCGTCTTCTAACTGTCAAGTAGTGAATAGTTCAGTCCATCAGCGCTGCTGTAGGTTTACCTGCAGTGTGTATGAGTTCCTGGCATGTTCTCTCATGAAAATACTCACTGTGGCTTTTTTGTTTTCTTCATTTCATGTGAAAGGAGCCAACTTTTGCCAAGGGACTAGACGTTTCAGAAAGACTTAATACCTATAATCTGTACTGGATTTTCTTTCTTTAAATATGCTGAATTAGTCAAATCTTGGTGCCTTTTGAATTTCAAATGGGGACAGCATAATGGCTGCATGTAAAAATCTGAACATTAAATGGAAGCTATACACTTGAAAATGGGACTGGTATTCAGCTGCTGAGTTATATCTGGGATACCAAATAGTCATGATTGTTAGAAATCCATTCTGACCTCTTTCAGAAAGTCTAACTTTGCAGCTTTCTTTGTTTTGCTGGGAGTTGAAAAATTAGGTTATTTGGCTAAATGTTGAGGTTAAGGCTTGGAAAATGCTCTCATAACCATGGTGCCCCATGACAGTGGGGTGAGAGGGCTCTCAGAATTCTCAGCGTCCTTATGCTTTCTTTGTGTTATCTTCATTAAGTGTCTCTAACTGGGCAATAAGTGCAGCCTGTACTATTTAACTTGGTGAACAACTCAGTCTTAGAAAACGCTTGCTGTGAAATCTCTATATTTGTACACTATGATAGAAAAAAATACACTCAACTGTGTAGACAGTGAATAGAGATTTCTCTGTGGTTGCTTTTCTATTTACTTGGAAAATGATTGTCTGCTATTCAGTGCACACAGAGGTGCTCTGGCTCAGAAAAGCTTACAAAAGCAGTCTTTTAATTTCATACATTTAACTCAGACCTTCCTCTTCCTGATTCAAATGTGTTCTTTCCTTAGCTGGAGCCCTTTCGGCTCAAGGGAAAAGCCCTTTCCCCTAGAAGGGGAAAGAAAAGCAGGTTTTTCCAAGTCCATTTGAAGAACTGGTTAATAACTGTTTAAAGCAGAATTTCCTATCCAGTTTTTAAAGCATTTTAATATTATCTGTTTGATGTGATATATGCTGTTGCCCCTTTTGTGCATACTCAGGACATAATAGCTTCTGAAATAGGTAGGAAGAAATGCAAGACAATGCATATACCTGGAATAAGTGCTTTAAAATTATAGAATACTTTCATCTGGGACAAATCCCCACAGCACTGGTTTATAGCATATAATCTGATAAGACTTAAACTATCTGCATCAAATAGATGATGGACAGAAGTTGATACTGAAATTGGGGTTATAGTGTTATACATTTGCCTTTTACTGTAAGGACATCACGTGTTTACTGCTTAAACTTGATTAAGTCACACATTAAAAGGATGATTTTTTATGTAGTAGAAAACCTTCCTTGGTAATGTTTAATTATTACAGGAACATGAAATTTTTGTCTGACTACATAAATCCTGTGGAACAATGGGAAGTTGACAAGAATGGTAGATACCAAAGGAAGGTTAAAATATCTTGTACGGAATAATTTCATCTATCTTAACGCTTTCCAAGCAGCAAAGGAAATGATCCTTATGAATCTTGAGCCATTCCTATGAAGAACATTCAGAGAGGTACTGAACTCGTTGTTGTTCTGACTATTTGCAGAAATGGCTTCAAGCTGTGCAAGGGGAAATTTAGGGTGGACATTAGGAAATACTACTTTTCTGAAAGAGTGGTCAAGCACAGGAATGGCTTGTCCAGGGAGGTGTGGAGTCACCGACCTTGGAGGTGTTCAAGGAACGTTTGGATTTTGTGTTGAGGGACATGATTTAGTGAGTAATATTGGTGAAGGGGGGAGGGTTGGACTGGATGATCTTGAAGGTCCTTTCCAACCTTGGTGATTCTGTGATTCAGAGATGAGTCTGGAGCAGTAAGCATATGTTTTCAGCAGTTCAGTTGGTGACTGAAGTATAAACAAATACATATAGCTAACTCTATCCCTTCCCAACCACATAACTTGCAAGAAAACTGCCAGGAAGTTTCACTATATGACATCATAAATGAGAAATCACTATAACCATTCTGACACCTCATTGGATGAGGTCAGGGGGGTGGTGGTGGAAAACCTGTTAGTTTTTAGTATCTGTTTATAAGAACTAGATTAAAAGGGGTGTTGCGAGATGAATGACAATGGTGAAGTACTGATGCAATCCTTGAGAGCCTCTCTTCATGTATCTTTGTATCTTAACAAAGGCCAACTATGTCCAGGTGCTGCTTTTTCTATACAAAGGTGAATATATAGTTGTATATGTAAGTTGTGTGTGAGATACAGTTGTCTTAGAAGACTTTAGAGTGTGGAGGGAGGAGACTCATTCTGCTCTCCCTGTTACTACTCAGGACTTAAATTCTGGTACTAGTGTAGACTTAATTCTTTAAATCTTAACAAGTTGTAGAGAAATACTCTGTATACGTTAATAAATGATGATGCGTAAATCTTTCAGTGCTCTGCAGATTACACATCATGTGTAAGAGTCTTAGCTATCATTACTTACCCCATGCTAACGAGGATGGAGAGAATTCTTACCTGTTTCTTCTTAATTTAATAAGAAGGAATGGTGGTGGGAAAATCCTCTAATCTGAAGGGAGTGGTGAAACATCATGGTGTGTTTTGATGAAGATAAACCTGAAATTGCAAACTTGAATACAATGTCATTAGTGTGTATTTTTAATTGTGAGATCTTTTGCTCGAGGGAAATGCATAAATATGTATAACGTGTGTCTGCATGTAAAGGGTTTCACAGATCATCATGTGTCCACAGTTTGTAGAAGGACTGATTATTGGCTATTTCTTCTCAATGACTTGAATTAGACATGCATACTTCTCCTTGTAAGCAATTAAGTGCTTCAGAGAAGCTGCATCATTTGTTTTGTTGTTGTTTGTTTGTTTGTTTTTTCAGCTAAGGCATCACATTTGGATATGACTTTTGCAAACAGAAACATCAAATGATTTCTCCAGACAACATTATGTTTTAATTCTTGTGTATTCTAATTCCTTCAGAGGCAAGAAGTTATATTGGAAACAAGCATGGTTTCTGGAAAATAGACTTATCTCCAATTATTATGCTAATGTATACTTTCACAGTCTTTCAGCTGAAGAAATTTACACTTCTGTGTAAAAAATAAATATTCTGTTGAAATGCAGAGTATCTACAGAAAGCTGTTATGTTGATAATGCTATTAGCTACTGCCATAATGGCACAAATCTAGCATTCCTGAAAAGGTAACTCTGGAAACTGCAGTGCTTACTCAGCAGTATATTTTCTGTATTTATACTGACATACAATGACTGAGGATTTAGCAACACCCTATGGTGCTGAAATGATTTTTTCTGCTTCTAGTGCTTTAGCCTTTTGACCAGTGTTGCACTATGTTGTTCTTCAAAGGAAACCAAAAGGAAAAAGAAGCGGTGGAATCTTACAGTCAGTGATTAGGGTATATTCTTAGAGAAAGCACTAGGATTAGAAGCTATCAATCACAGACTTGTATCAAGCAATAATAATGCTAACGTTTGCAAGACAAGTGTCTAGAGCCAAGAACAGTGTTCTTTAACAGCCATTACTTTGATGCTTTCCAGCATCACTTGCAACTGAGGTAATTTGGAATGAGGTGCTCTGTATTACGGTTCATTTTTTTTCTTTGTGAGAAGGAGAAAAGTGGGAAGACATTTATCTGCTTTCTTTTATTTTCTTTATTTTCTTTCTCCAAAACCATAATGGAAATGACAATATAAATCTTAGTTTAATTAGAAAAGACAGAAAAAATTCTGACATCATTTAAAAAAAAATGGTGTGGATTTTTTTTTGGCATTATTTCTATCACTACCATCTCATTTGGGATAAAAAATACTTGTAGTACTAGTAGTAGTTCTTTACCCACTTAGGGCTTGAATAACTATTTCTGCAATTCTGAATAGAAATTGTCTTCATGCAGAAACCACTCCAAGCATGTACAGTACCTACTTCTCTTGCAGTATATAAAAGGCTGAAAGTGTAAGTACCTGATTTCAAACTACCTTGAAGTTTCTCCATCATAAGAAAGAGCAAGAAATTTGTAAGTGGTTCTGTCCCAACAAGGGAAGATCATGGGCTGCTAAAATATCTTAGCTTTATAAAGACCCCGATGGTTTGGCAGTCTTCATGGAAGTTTACCCTGTTCAGGTAACATGTAGTCCTTGGGAATATTAAACGGCCTTGCAGATTCCACCATAGTACTACACACTGTAGCTTTAAATCAATTATTTGATCATTTTTTTGGTAATGGCTAGGAAGAAGAGCTCATTTAACACCTTTGCAGTCACTGTGTACTATCCACTGGATCTCCGTGACTCAGTGAGATCCTCACAGCATCTATGTGAAGAAAGAGGATCAGAAACTGGTAACTAGTTCAGCAAGGACAGAATCAGCAGCATTCAAAGATTGTGAGTGGAGAATTCTCTATGTTCAGGACATATAGAAAAAGTTCATCTTTCTTTCCCTAAATTTGGGAATATAAGGAGACAAGGCAGACTGTAGATGCAAATCAGAGTGACTGTTGGCATGTGTTACAGGAGCCAACTTTTTGGCTTTTCTCTCTTCACATATAAACAAAAACTGCAGAGATTAACCCCCATGTTCCACTGTTCCAACAGTAAGTCTTAGATATTCTGAGCAATCTAAACTTCTGTTTATCCTTCAGGGAGCCATCTAATTGAATGACATACAAGGCATTCTGCTTTCGAATTTGTAGGGATTTTATTTTCTTAATGACTTCTTTGACAGTTTTAAATGTTTGTTCCGTATAGGTGGGGAATGGATGATGTACTGTAGTAATTGTGAAATATTTATCAAATCCACAATGTCCCAGATACATTGATAACCGTTCTAGTTTGTTTGTCATTTGGATATTTTAAGCCATTATTTGACATAGAAATTGTCTTCCTTTGCTTTTCTTAATGTTTGCTACTGCGAGTGGTTCATGGGATGCTGTTAGTTCTCTGCACAGCATTGGTAGTACAAATGGCAATTGACAGAATGTGTACTTGATTGCTGGTAATTTGATGAGTGCTGGGACAATGTGCCTCTTGATCTGCAAAAGTGAAAAATATGGCATCACATAAGCTGTACTTCAGTTTATCTGATAATTCAGTAGGGGGCTCAAAAGAATAAACTGCGTTTCTGTAAGTAATTGGACATTGCACATTGACATGAAGAGCTGTCCATCATGGCTGAAGGACAGCTCTGTTCAAAACAGAATCTGGTTAATTTAGTGCTGAAATTGTGGCTGGATCCATGCCACCAAGAAAATAGGAAAACAATGTGAGAATTACTGTAGGCACTTCCAGCATTCAAAGAAGAAATGCAGTGCTGTGTTTTGGATGGAACTAGCTCAGATCGTCAGCTGGCATCTGCAGCTTTATGCCTGCTATGAATCTGGCCATGCACCAAATGGAGATGTCTTTTAATTGTGAATGTTGTATCTTTACCAGTTCAATGAGCACTTGCTATATTTTGTTTCAAATCAGTATTTAAGACTGGATTCTTAGCTAAGCTGTTTAAGAGCAGCCCCTGTTTAATGTGGTGAAAAATAATGTTACATGATGACTTGTTTCCAAACATAAGCTAGCCCCTTTGGGAAAACTGCATTGTATGGATCAGGGCTCTCTCCAGACTCTTCCTATGGAAATGTGTGCAGCCTTTGTGCAGCTTTCAGCTGTTTCAGACTGTATTGCCTTTGTGTGATGCTTAACAATCCAATGCTTTCCTTCTTACTCACCTGCAGAGCTCCTTTCAAAATCCTCCTTATTTGTTCTGTAGCAAGCAGGATCCTAGAATCATAGAATGGCCTGGGTTGAAAAGGACCACAATGATCATCTAGTTTCAACCCCCTGGTATGTGCAGGGTCACCAACCACCAGACCAGGCTGCCCAGAGCCACATTCAACCTGGCCTTGAATGCCTCCAGGGATGGGGCATCCACAACCTCCTTGGGCAACCTGCTCTTGTTTGTCACTGCTTTCTGAGTGAAAAACTTCCTCCTTATATCTAACCTAAACCTCCCCTGTCTTGTTTTAAGACCATTCCCCCTTGTCCTATCACTATCCACCTTCGCAAACAGCTGTTCCCCTTCCTGTTTATATGCTCCTTTCAAGTATTGGAAAGCCACAATGAGGTCTCCCCAGAGCCAAGAAGACATGGAGGTGGAGAAGAGAAAATCATGTGTTTATGTGGGGTATAGCACCATTTAATACATCTCTTTTCTATCACCCACTGTCTTTCACTAAGGAAATTAGTGCTAATTAAGAGTGGACTCTAACTTTAGGCACACTATAGTAACTAAGCCTACTTTTGTGAATGATGTTCTCCTTTTCCTTTTACATGCTTATGTTAATTAAGGGCCTTAAATTCTCAGTCCAGAAAAAAATAGTTAACTTGTCAGAATTATTCTTGATAAATGCCAGGCACTGCTGTCATACGTTTCAACTCTGCGGGTCTTGGAAAGCTATGGAAAAGAACTGTATTACATGACTACGATATATCTGGGGAACTGAGTTGAAATACCAGCTATTCCAGCTTTCATTATCGGATGAAAGGAGCAGAGACAGAAAATGAGGTCAAATTGAGGACATAGAAGGCTGGTAATGGAGTGACAAGGACTGAGCTTGAAATCCCATTTATCTATTTCAGTGCTGTGATATTCAGTGATGTCTAAAATATTAGTGTCAGAAAAGATTCAAACGGTTTCATGAGATGACTGACATATACTGGACACTACAGTGAGAGAGAAAGAGCTAATAAACATTTTGCTCTCTGAAAATGAGACTGTAACTATGGATTTTAATTCCTTTATGGACTGAAGCACAAGTTGAAGAACACGCACTTGTTGAAGAACAAATAAATGCTGAAGAACAAATAAATAGTTCATTTACCAAGTTGTGTTTGATAAATGAAGCACAACTGAGACAATGGTGCTGCAAATGGATGTGTCTTGTTCTCCTGCATCTTTAGCTTGATGATTTGTGCAGCTCTGAAGGGAAGCAGTGTGTCTGTGGCCTGTGCATTTGGAGGTTCTGGCAGGTGAGTGTGAAAGGTTTGCTCGGCTGCTGCTTGGAGAAGGAATTGCTGCTGAAAACCTTACTTGTAGAAATACAGCTGTCATCCTGCAGTGGAATTGCTCTTTCAAACAGGTAAAAGAGAAAGAACAGTAGCACTTGTGGAGGAGCTGATAAATAGTTAAGGATGAAGATGAACAGTGCTTGACAGAAACAGGAACAGTGGGCTTATAACAGACTGAGCTATAGTATTGGAGTTTCCTTTAAGATTGACCATAAAAATGTAGGAAGATTTACACAAATGGAGGAAGAACTGAGACGTGAATACATTTCTCTTAATTCAAATAATGAATGACTATGAAAGCCTTGCTGTTTTCAAGTACAATGACTGAAGAGCCATCTCCTCCCTTTTTTACAGAGGGATTGAAATACCAGACCTGAAACATGCTTGTCATTGCTATAGAACATTGTCTGGATGGAGAGGAGAAAAAACAAACAAACAAACAAACAAACAAAAAGGCCTTCTGGAAGAAAAATTATTAGGCAGATATGATCCACAGAAATTAAATGGGGAGCAGTTTTAAGTGGTCTTTGAGCCAAACCCGGAAATCCCACATCTTTGGGGAAGTTTCCACTTGATGTTACTTCCAACAGTCGGCAGTGCTGTCAAGTAATGCCTGCATGAGTGAGATGTTACAAGGAATGGATTGTTTCAAGAACTTCTATCTCTTGAAGCATTTCTTTTTAGAGTTTCAGTGGGAAGGTGAAGCATAATAATATACAGTGACTTACATCCTGTTAGAATAAACAGAAGGGACAAAATCCAGCCTCTTCTAACCAGTCATAAATGTTTGATTGTTCACTAGTTAATTCCTGTAACTTCCTGTTGAAATTACTGAATTGAAATAATTTTGTTCCTTCATAAAATGCTAATGTGCAAGATCTTTTATTGAAAACTCAGTTTCTGATTAAATTTGGTATTAGTATGCCACTGTTGAATTCTTTAATTAAAAGTGGTAAATTGCTTCCAGAGGAAACAATTAGTCATTATTTAATTTATAGTGATGTTCAAGTTTTCTGCACCTCATCACTTGGAACTTGAAGAAATTTTAGTTTATGCGTGTAATTTTCATGATCAAAACTATTATGCTAGACACAATTCTGTTCTGAACAGTAATTGCACAATTATTTTTATTTAGCTGGTATAAAGTCAAAGAATCCCCAAGGTTGGAGAAGACCTACAGGATCATCCTGTTCAACCATCCATCTATTACCTATAGTTCTCATTAACCATGTCCATCAACACATCATCTAAACATTCCTTGAACACCTCCAGAGTTGATGACTCCATCGCCTCCCTGGGCATCCATTTCAGTGCCTGACCACTCTTTCAGAGAAGTAGTATTTCCTAATGTCCAGCCTAAATCTCCCCTGGTACAACCTGAGGCCATTTGTACAGGCTAGTAATATATTAGTTTCTGCTTCCATGATCTCAAAACTTTCTTAGAGATTTTTAGGTTAAAATCATATTTCTTTCATTTCTTTTGATAGTTAAGTATTGCTAAGACTTGACAAGGGTAGCTTCACAAATTCTACTCTTGTTGAGTCACTGTACTTGTCTTTCAAAAATTCACCATTTCATTAAATAATGAATTTGTGGTGTCTTTTCATGAATTCTTTCTGGCACTTTATAGAAGAAAATGTATGATAATTTCTGTGGAGAGATTTCTTAAGCAATTATGTAATGGAGAAGTAGAAATTGGATAGAAAAAGTGAGACCTGATCCTCTATTGACCATAGCTGTACTATCTTAGTTTGTTAAAAATGACTTGTTTGTACTTCTGAAGTAAGGTGCTTTAGATTTTATGCATCTTTTCATTCTCTTTATAGGCCCTCTGAAGCTTATGCTGTTATTGTAAAGGTTATATTATCTTTAACTATAGCATTGGTACAACTTTTAGATGTTCATGAATTGTTTCCTTTTTGTTTTGTATTTACTCGATAATGATGGACACAATATTTTTTCTGAAAAAAATAAGTAAACAGGGAAGGAAAGCTTGAAAGCAGCAATAAATGATAATGTTTGAATTTGTCAGGTTAATTTTTAGAGAGATCTGTAGGCATCTATAAGCCTTCATTGATGTGTAAGTGGAAATGATAAAAATAATGGAACCATGCTTTGAAAGTAATACTTAGTTTCTGTGTTTTATACACTGAACATTGTTATGACTTGAAATCAGAATGAAACTACGCCATTTACCAAAATCACTACTTGTTCATAGTATCAGGTGCTATCTGTAAACAGTTACAGGATGAATTTCTCCTGACAATATTTGAGTAATAGCAACACAAAACCTTGTTTCCAATTTTACTGAAGACAACACTAAATTTCAGCTTTCTTATGTGGTTAAGTTACATTTCAGACAGTAAAATTATACCATTCAATTGATTTTGCCATTATGAATTAATGTCTACATGTTCCACAGAGTTCATATCTTAGATTTAAGTAATCTCTATGGAAGTACTTGAATAAATATGTCCTTTAATGTGCTTCCAGAAACAGTAAGGTACAGTTACATTTAATATTAATGCAAAAAGGAAGCAACTAGTTAAGATGTTAAGTACAGCTACGCAAATGAATGCTTAGCTGCACTCTGCTGCAAGTCATAAGGAAATTTAAAACGCAGGTTTTATTGCACTTAAGAGCATTAATGCAGGAAATGGTTACAGTAGCAGAGTTAAAGCCGAGGAATGTTTGCATCCACTTCTGTGGAGATTATTGCTATCTGAAGTTCAACAGCCTTGGTACCCTTGGGTGCAAATGATGTTAAAAAGTTCCATTAGCCTTGTTAAACTCTGATGTGAGGTATGAGTTTAGCTTTCAGTTGTGAGCATGTCTAATTCAGAGTACTAATCTACTGCCCCCCAAAAAAGGGTTGTACTTGTACTGTGAGCTGCTACAAGCAGAAGTTAGACTTAGCTCAAAGAGACCCTTAATGTCTTCTGTGATATCTAGCTTAAGTGATGATTTCTGAAGGTGATGGCACCAAGAGAAATAGTCATTCTTTTAAGTCCAATTGTTGTAATTTGGCTACTAATTGTATCTAGTCTCCAAGCAGGCAGAGATCAAATATGCAAAAATGTGAATAGAGATCTATTTTTAATTTTATGGAGAAATATCTTTTTGCAGTTAAGGAGACTTTTTTCTGCTCTTTTTTTTTCCATTCTGTTTGTACTATATAGTAATCCATAGCTTGTTTCCAGACTTATCAGAGCCATCTTCTACTGAAAATGTGTACTGGATTTAACATCTTCTTTTCAAGAAGAGACTGTAGGCAAATGTGGCTGCTTTGTCCCTCAGTTTTCGGACAGAAGAAGGATGGTGGGAAGTACTTTCTTTCTCTATACCTTTTTAATTCATTAAGCCTATATTTAAACCTCTGTGGAAACTGGTGTTCATTCTAAATGTGTGAGGCGAGGTCAGGAGCTCCCATATCTCATGTAATTCTGTATGCTGTACATTGGCATGAAAATACATGAAATACGTTTGTGAAGTGTTCCTTTAGAATGATTTTGTCTTTAATTACATAGTTGGAAAGTAAGCCAAAGAGTTAGCGTTCTGTAGTATAGCCTGTATGACATGATACATATCTGGTAGAAATAGAAAATTCATTTTAGTCTTTATATATGGATAACATCTACGATATCATAGTTTGGCTATGAATACTTTATA
This sequence comes from Tetrao urogallus, assembly GCF_951394365.1. Classification (NCBI taxonomy): domain Eukaryota; kingdom Metazoa; phylum Chordata; class Aves; order Galliformes; family Phasianidae; genus Tetrao; species Tetrao urogallus. Next base: position 5,248,065 of record NC_136819.1, read on the forward strand.
AAGCTATTAAAAAGAAAAAAATGGTACATCTAATTTGGAAATAACTATTAGATGAAAGAAGCTCGTTTCAAAGGTGAACAAACCAACCAAATGACAGCATGCTAATGAAGTCCACAGATGTGGTAATCAAATATATACAATCTATATGCACACTTTTTTCAATAATGGTATAGATTGAAGGAAAAATACACCCACAAACCTGTCAAGCTAGTATTTATGCTATGCATTTAACCTGCCCAGAATTTATGCAGTGATGAGGAGAGGGTAGGCCTCTTAAGTGAGTTCACCATGGAAGAGTTTGCCTTTTAATATCGGGAATTCAATAGTTTTTAATTCACCCACTCGCCTCGTTGATTTTAATACGAATATATCTCAGCAAACTAGCCAGCAGTCAGAAAGATGCTTTCAAGTTTAGTTAAACAGCTTGTACTACTGTAATCTGTGACAAAAGCAAAATACTGTGGATACTATGAAATTTATATAAGAATGTTTCCGACCTGCTTTCTCTTGTTTTCAGCATTAATCAGGAGCTTCAGTTGTGGACATGGTGTATGGTTAATGATCTTTCGTGGCAGCTAATTATCTTTTCAATTACAGTGTGCAGTGCAAGTAATTGGAAGATTTTGTTCACATTATCAGAATAATTCCTTTTCCAGCAAATATAAAAACATGACATAAATGTCCATCTAATGGAAATAGAAGAAGTACTATATGTATGAGTCACTTCTTTGTTATTTTCTAATGTCACATCGAAGCTGTTTTTCATCTCTTCCTTTCCAGATATGTCAGAGCTGTAGTTAAATTTTGCCAGGAAAGAAACAAAAAAAAAAAAAAAAAAGGAAAATTTATTTTCTTGACTAAAATGTCATTAGACCAACAAGTCATATTTGTTCAGTAGAAATATATAGTCACCATTGAAAGAACTGCATGAATCGCTTTGTTGTTTTCTATTCAACTGTGGTCTTAAATGATCTGATACCAATTTGCTTGGTTTTATCTACTGGAAAACACCAACTTCAAGGAAGGTTAGTGAATGATAAATGACTCTAAAAATAGACTTTCTGTTTGCATCATTAGCAAAGACTTCTGTGTCTGTTCTTGGTGAATTTAGTCACATGCAACAGCTTTAGTGCAATTAAGGAAATGACATCTGCATTTTTTCTTTTTGTCCATTATTCTCTGCAGCCCCTTGAACTGACAGCTGAAGCAGTTGGGAGAATTTTTTCCTAACAGCAATTGCAAAGCCACATATATTGTGATCAAAAGTGTCTTAAGTCATGTCAGTGAGACCGATTTGACGTTCTACATTTCTGTACAAGTGAATGTAAGTGTGAGTGTACAAATGTGAGAGGGGATTGGAATGTACAGGACTGTGAAGGTTTTGGATGAGGTAGTGGGTTATTATTGTGGGAATGTGCCTTGCTAAGCATCCCAAGAGACTTGGAATGGGCTGGAGTCCTGGAGAGGGCTAATGAGGAAAGGTGGGAAAATAATTTTGTTGCATTTTACTTTCGTTCTTGCTTTTGTTCTTGCAGTCCATGATTCTTAAAATTGCAGCACAGATCCATTCATTTTTATGTAGATCAAACACAGTAAGTAACAAGGTACAGATTTTACATTGCAAAATTTAGAACATGTATGAGCATGCAACAAAGCCAACTAACTGTATTAATAAAGAATAATCACAGAATACCTTTTTACAGGTAGGAACAGAATAACAGCTGAACTATCTCATGAATAGATATAAGTATTTGCTGTGTTTCAAATTGTTTCAAACCACGATAGCTATAATCATGATGTGAGTGTTGATGGATAATACCCCAGCAAGGGACTGGTACTTGTTTCATAGTGATTTCTAACAATGTCATTGTTTTTCCACATCAGATACATGCTTGTCTGGAGATGATATATGTATTTACGAACATCTTATAGTCACTGCTGTGGATGAATAAATGTCAGTGGAAGAGTTGACTATCAGTAGGTGTAACTTAGAGTTGGCTCTTCCTGTACTTATGAGGCTTCAGTTACCTTGAGAGATTTTCTCACAATCACAAGAAAATCTCACTTGTGAACATTTTCTTCTGTTGACTTTTGTGTCATTGGGAGAACATATTGGAGTTTCTCTAATCTGTTGTTTTCTCTTTAAAGAATAAATATTTTATATTTAAAAATTTCTGTATGAATAAATGCTAGTGAGACGAGCATTAGGTAGTTTAAAGAATCATTTTGGGAATTTCTCATCTTCTTCTAGTGTTTAGTACTTGGTTCTTTCTTTTTCATGTTTGAGAACTGCTCTAGTGAGAAGTTGCTAATGTATGCATTTATGGCCAGGCTCTGCTGAGTGTGAATAGGAATGGAGTTAACTTCCTACACAGCAGCTTATATGGTGCTACGTTTCAGATTTGCTGCTACAACAGTGCTAGTAGCTCACTGATGTTATCACTCTGGTGGAACAGTACTCGCAGAGTCCAAGGCACTCTTCAGCGTTGGGGGTGGGCAGGAGGCTGGAACAACACAGCATGGAGTGCTGACCTGAGTGGGCAGAGGTGTTTGGTGCCATCTAGTCTGTGTTGGTGTCAGTTCACTCCATCATCACCAAGGTGTGTATCACGCTTGACAGTAAGTAGGATGGCTGTCTTCCAATGTGGCTGTTGCCTGGGGACTGGGTACGGGTCTGCTTGTGGAAGGCAGTCTGCATTACTTGCCTTTGCATCACTTTTCATCAATCCACTTATTTGTTGTTGTTCTTCCCTTCCTTCTGTGCTTGACTTATTAAACTGCCTCTATCTTGAGCCACTGCTTTGTCACTTTAGCTTTTCTTATTCACCCTGAGGACTATGTGTATGCATGGCTGCTGGTTGAGGTCAATCCACGCTGTGGTCAAAATGCTTGCAGACTGAATGCCTTAAGACTGCATTTAGAGATGGACATTTAAAATATCTTATAAAGTGCATCTTATTGTCCAGGCCTGAATTACAACCTTGATTTATGTTTATGATTTTCCCTCAGAGCTTGCCTGTGCTTTTTATGATGCGTGAAAATACTGTTTTGAGAAGATATATAGTCATCTATGTACTAAAAGGCAAACATGAGGAAAAAAGAAGAGAGTTGGTTTCCTGATCTCCATTCAGGAGATTATATATCTCATTATTTATTTGCTGTAACACTCAACTGTGTAATAATATTTGTTGTTACTGTTCTATGCAGTATTCAGCAAGGTAGCTCCTGTTTTCAGTCAATAAATAAGAGACATTGTAACATCTTTCACTTACTGTCAGAACTCTATGGATTTCTTCTGAAGCAGATACTTTCCTCCAAGCTGCTTCATTTGAATGGGGTGGGAGTGGGAGTATGGGGTATTTTTTTTTTTTTTTGTTGAGTAAAGGCTTTTTATGTTTAAGACTAAGCAAAATCCCTGTCAATTGTATTCTGAGGAATTCATGGTTAGGTATCACAGGCACTCCTTTTAAGTTGTGCAAATTATTAAATTATTCTTACTGTAAATTTTGTGTATCTGCAGCTGTTCAGTGTCTTCTGTAGGAGTAGCATGCTCTTGTGATCTCTTAGGGCCAACCCAGTGCTTCTTGTAACCTTCTGTGGACTGGGAATCAATAATAGGAAAAGGGCAACTGTTCCTTTTGTAAGTTAAGTTTACTCATAAGTCTGTGTGTGTGTGTATGTCTGTGTGTATGTATTTATAGTATTCAGATATAAACTGGAAATACTCTTTGGGAATTAAATTCTTGTTTGGAAAAATGTTTTCAGTATGTAATGGTTAGGTTCTAACTTAAGTATTTGCGAACTCTTCATATCATTGGATGGCAGATGGTAGTATCACCATATATGTATTTTGTTGAAAGAGCTTTCTTTTCCATTATCTTCCTGTTCGCATCATTCCTAATTTATCTCGTGCAGCACATGAGTGTTAAAGAATTGAAAGGTTTAAGAACAGTGTAGTGTCCACAACAACCTAAAAATAAAAGAAGACTTTTATTCTAGTTAGATCATATTTAACTCAAGTGAATTTGTTTATTTTTAAAGATAGGATTTTTCTAATGCAAGATCCCAAATGCATCCTAAGTTATACCTTAAATTTATTTGAAAGAGAGAATGAATTTTCTTGAATTTCTAAAATTTCATTTGTGTTAGGCATGCTTATCATCTGGAAGCACTTTTTTTTTCTGTCACGCTATGTTGGAATACTGTGATACGGCAGTAATTCAACTGGATAAAAGCCTCTAACACAATGACTTGGTAAGTTACCATGCGGATATCTGAACAGCCTGTAGTTTCTGTATTTGGAAAATGGGCACATTACTTGATTGCTTTCATTATGAAGTAATTCTAGAAGAGTGCTTAAGTATTTTAAGCATGAAAGATGATATAACTTACACATAAAGTTCAAAATAATTTAAAGCTATGTTGTACTTAAATGCATGATCTGTAGCTGCAGCTTTCATAGTAACACTGTTTACATGTTCTACTTGTGCTTTTGCACTGCACAGAGATAATTTTGACACCTGTGATCCTTCTCAGTAGTATATTATGATTCTATGACAAGCAGAGACTTCAGGAATAAATAGCTGCCTGAACTCTGAGACTCATCTGCAGAGCAGGAAGCCGTCAATCTTTCTCACTGATTGACCTTACATCAATAACATGACTTGTATCTCAAATTTTCACAATAATGTTTAAATTGAAATTAAGAAGCAGTATAGTAAGTTACTCAAAGTGAAGAATTATGTAAAAATTGGCCAAAATTATCAAATATCAATGGCAAACGTGAAGCTGTTGCATCTCTGGATTGGGAATGTGATTGAAAGCAATCGTAAAAACCAATGTGAACAAAAGGTGCCTTTTTCTGGTTTTAATATCAAAGATGTCTTGGGAACTAAAATTGCAGAATCACAGCAAGTATTAAAACTACTTATCCAGTCTTAAGTAATCTGATATTTTATATCTGAGATCAAATCTTTGCTTAGAGAGGTTGTTGATGCTCCCTCCCTGGAGGCTAGGCTGAATGTGGCTGTGAGCAACCTGGTCTAGGGGAAGGTGTCCCTGCCTATAGCAGAGGGTTGGAACTATATGATCTTAAAGGTCCCTTCCAACCCAAACCATTCTATGATTCTAAATCTTTTCTTTTTTTTTGCCCCCTAGAACTTTCACTGTGTATGCATTGGATTTCATTAGACAACATTTTGGTTCATGCTATTGTGTAGGAATCATGTAATGTGCATCTGTAATTCTTCTAGATTGCTAAAAATAAATACAACTATGAACAGACTGGGGGGGGGGGTACATCAAGTGCAAAAACAGGTTTCTTGGCACTGGAGATACTTCAGGAGTAATTTAAACATTATCTGGGAATCAGGAAATCACTTGAAGAGTCAGTACTATATATTTTATTTAAAAATTCTGTCTTGAGGCAGTTTGTGGATCCATTCTCACATGAGTATGTATTGGAATTTATTCATACTACTGCTTTATTGTAAGGACGTGCCTGCCTCAGAAGTTCTGGCATCTTACTTCAACTTCCTGCCTCTCACCTGCTGGTGTTATTTACTGTGAATACTGGCAGTCATGTAAATGTTTCAGAAAGGAAGCAAATGAATATGCCTGAAAGCATCACAAAATTTCATTTCAGTTTGGGATGAAAAATTTTAACCAGCGAAGAGCCGGGTAGAACCAAGCTTCATAACATTAGTGTGTGCTCATCAGTGTATCATTTAATACAGAACATAATTATTTCAGCTTAGGTGCACAGCCATAAATTTACTCCTGAAGTTGCATGGTTGTTAAGCTACATTTGGTACTGACTTTGGGGTTTCTTTGCCTGTCTCCTCAGCATCAATAAGAAGCAACTTTCTGAAATTGTGTAAATCTCAGACAATTTCTGTTTAAGGAATTATGAGTATTAAACTATAATCAAGATTGTAGTCTTTGAAGAATAACATGGGAGTAAGGTTTAATTTGAAGTTTGAGTCAGACTGATAGATCCCTATTTATGAAGTTAGACAACTTAGCAAGACTTTTTCCTCTTCTGTACTGTCTTCATGGCAGGCTCCTGTCTTCAAGCTTGTGGCAGAAGCAGCAGAGGACAGCAGATGATTTCTGTGATTTTGCAAAACACGTTCCTAGAAATGTATTTATACCTCAATAGGAAAGGATTAAATTTGACTTGGCAAAGAGACATGGTATAGAGTCATAGAATCACCAAGGTTGGAAAAGACCTCCAACATCCAGTCTAACTGTCCATGTACCACCAATATTTCCCCTTTAAACCATGTCCTTTAGCACCTTGTCTTCGCAGTCCTTGAACATCTCCAGGGGCTGTGACTCCACCACCTCCCTGAGCAGCCCATTCCAGAGCCTGAACACTCTTTCAGAGAAGAAATTTTTCCTAATATCAAACCTGAATATAGATAAACAGCTTTTTCCAACATGCTTTCCTTTTTTCTACTTCAGGCTTCATCATCTTGCCAAATATCTCATTTAATTTCATGAAGATGTTTCATACTTGTTATTTTTTCCTAAACATAACAGAACATTATTGGATTGATGTACCATCCTGAGATGAAAATATAGTTACTTGAGAATAAAAAAAACTCAACCAAACAAAAAAGACAGATGTTTATCCTTTGGTGGTTGAGATGATCATTTGATTTTTGCTGGATTTACTGGCTGTGGGGTCTCTTGTTTGTTGTGTTTTGGTTTTGTTTGCTTTGTGGAAGGTTTTCAGCCACGCTGAGGGAGGCTTTGCTGTCTGGTGGGAGGCCGAGTGTTTTACTTTCTAGATGGCTTTTATTGTTGTCAGTTATGGAATCCTTACAAAAGAATTTTTGAAGAAAGATTTCAATTCCTGAAAGCTCAATCATTTTCTTTTCTTCAAAGAAAATAACAAAAGTGGCATGTGGAGGTCATTTAACTCCCTGAAAGCATGTTTATGAGTTAGTATAAAGATAGGATATTTCAGGCCATCACTGAAAGCTTAAGCACCTTCTCTACTATGAATCAATGAATTTAGGTGGGAGGATTGAACTGAACTGCTCAGGTACTTCTATTATTTCTGTTCATTGGAAACACCGGAAATATTCAGCAGTACACCTTTTGTACTTCTTTGGTGTCATCTTCCAAGCTTACTTTGGGTTCCCTTGTGTGACTTGGCCTTGTTTTCGTCTACTACATTAGTTTTAATATTACCATAAGAATGGCCTATTAATATAAAATGCACTTAGGCTTTTAAATTCATATATAAGAAACAGAGGGAGGCCAGAGAGCGAGTTTTGCTTTTACATGTATAATTCTTTATGACCTTGTTCTACACTTACTTTCAGAAAACAACACTGAATGAAATTTATTCCATGAAAGATTGTCAGCATTTTAACCTCTTGGGAGAATAATACAGCACAGAAAAAATAATAATAATCAGACATTTCACAAAAGACAGTAAAAAAAAAAAAAAAAGGTGAGAATTACTCCTATTTTTATATACTTTTTTCTGTAGATTTGGTAACGTCACTTCTATTTCTGTCATCTTTCTGCTTTCTTTTCTTTAGTCCTTTCTGCTATGTTGCTGAGTAATGTTTGAGCATTCAGTAGCATTAGCAAACCAGTCAAAGTGCTCTACAGTGAAGAGAATATAAACTTTTTTAGTGGTAACATTGAGCTTAGTAGGCCAGTTGAAAACTGAACTATGAAACTACCTGAAAGCTAGAAAGCTAATTGGAGAACTAGAATCATACAATGGCTTGGGTTTAAGGGGTCCTCAAAGATCATCTAGTTCCAACTCCCCTGCTTTGGGCAGGGTTGCCAACCAGTAGATGAGACTGCCCAGGATCCTCCAGCCTGGCTTTGAATACCTCCAGTGATGAGGCATTCACAACTTCTCTGGTCAACCTGTTCCAAACTGAGCACCTCTGAGTGAAGAATTTGTTCCTAACATCTAACCTAAACCTCCCCTCTTTCAGTTTAAGTCCATTTCCCCATGTCCTATTACCTGCTATCTGTATAAAAGGTTGGTCCCCTAGAGTCAAGGTGCTCTTTGATTTAGTGTTTAGTCTGAAGTGTCTACATTACTATTGCAGGAAAGCTGATGTTTCTCATTATGATTCCATTCCCAATACTTCTAGAACTGTTTGGGTTGAAATAGTGAGAACATAGTGCATAAGCAGAATGGGTTGGCCATTCTCTTCATACATAATAAACTAAGAAAGCAAATGCCAGGAGGCTTGGTGGTGATTACTATGAACAATTGTCACCCTGCACGCAAGCCCTATGAAGACAGGCTGAGGGAGCTAGGCTTGTTTAGCCTGGAGAAAAGAAGGCTGTGGGGGTGACCTCATTGCAGCCTTTCAATACCTAAGGGAGCCTACAGAGGGGAGGGGAATCAACTCTTTGAAAGGGTTGATAACTGCAGGATGAGGGGAAATGGTTTTAAGTTGAGGGAGGGGAGATTTAGGTTGGATGTCAGGGGGAAATTCTTTACAGAGAGAGTGGTGAGGTGCTGGAACAGCTGCCCAGAGAGATTGTAGATGCCCCATCCCCAAAGGTGTTCAAGGCCAGGTTGGATGGGGCCCTGGGCAGCCTGGTCTAGTATTAAATATGGAAGTTGGTGGCCCTGCCTGTGGCAGGGGGGTTGGAGATTCATGATCCTTGAGGTCCCTTCCAATCCTGGCAATTCTGTGATTCTGTGAAGCTCATTTATTCAAACAGCTTTTGTTAAAAATAGGCCAAAGTATTTCATAAAAATGTGTTATAAAAACTCTGTTTACTGAGTTGGTGAAATTATTTTATATTCAGACATACTCAATTCAAACCATGTTCAGGCTTAGGATTTAGACCTTATTTTAAACCTGACAATCTGTTCAAATTTTCAGTTTTGGAAACTGAAGTAATTTCGGTTGAATGTGAAAAATGAAGTCTGCTGTTACAATGAGTCTTAGTACTGAATTAAATTACTTATTCTTTGGGAAGTGCTCAAAGCCACACAGCAGTCTGTTTGCTCCATCTACATATATTGTGTGCACATGTGACAAATGAAAATATCAGGCTTCCAGAATCCTATTCCTCTGTGTCTATAACAACTGGTGTGATGTCATTTTTGCACTAATGAAAACAAATGACAATTCCAAATTTAAAACTTAAAACCTTTTTGATTGAGTTCAAATTTAACTGTTGAAGCAAAAACAATAATAATAATAAATCATTTTCCATTATCTTCGAGCATAAAAAGGTTCTAAAAAGATGTATCCAAAGATGAAGTTTTCTGTCACTGAAGGTGTCACTCACCAAATCTGTCACAGTAGGTGTTAGCTTGCTGGGATTTGTCTTGGCACTATCCTCAATCAGTATACATGGTTGAGGGATTAAAACAAAATGAGGAGATGTGACAATTGTCAGTACAGCCAACACAAGAGTAACAATTGTGTTCTTGATTTTAAGGTTAAGCATATACATCTTTCAAACAGTAATAAGATTTTCCTAAGCATTTCCAGTTCTGGACAAGCTGTTTCAGTTTCCTTATGTTGAGTTGTTGAAACTACATTGTGAAGACGTTAGAAACATTTCAATTATGGGATGGTACTGTTTTTGAATCCATTGAGTATCACTAAACCATTCCATGAAGTCTGCACATAACATGCTTGCCCCCACAGCTCTACGAACTGAAGGGTATTTAAATAGTTTGTATGTTAAATTAATAATATATCCTCACTATGCATGGTAAAAAATAAATAACAGGTGACAGTTAAGCAATCAAAGCAGAGGTAACTGCATAGTTTTTGCTACTGACAATAGGAAGTCAATAAAGCAGAGCAGAATACTTCATAAACTCTTACTGAGTAGTGTAAGCTACAGAGTCAGATGAGTATGTCAGAAAATATGACACATTTATGTAGCAATACTTGGCAGTGTTGCTCTATGAAGTACAAAAGAATTTGAAGTGTGAATTTGTGACATGGATATTTCAGGGAGAAGGTCAGCAGCTGTCAAACCAATAATGCAACAGGGATTTTCTTCATTTATTAATGAGTGCATCAAGCCAGATGGCACGAGTAATGACTACAAATATAAAGCAACCGGTATTGGTAAGAAATGTGCTAAATTAGAGATATTCACCTTGAATATTTTGTTTGCTTATGATTTTAAAAAGTTGAACAATTGTGTTATCTAAAATTCTGTATGCTCTTTAGATTTTTTGACAAAAGAAATCAGCAAACAAAGCTAAAAGCAAGCAGTGAAACTGTGGGATGTAGTATCATTTACTAAATGTTTATCTTTAGTGCTGTGAATAATGTAAGAGGAAAAAATAATTAAATCCATTGGTTTAATTGTTGAATTCCTACTGTCTTAGTGTCAAGTTGAATTCTGAAACAGTCACATTATAAAATCCTGGATAATGCAGAAAAGGAGTCCAAAAAAACTGATTTGTGTAAATATGAGAGCAGCTTTCTTTACTTTGATCACTACTTTTCAAGCAAAAGTTTTCCACTCATGAAACTTTGGATATAGCATGCTTCAGTGGATACTTTAACTCTTAGCATAGGTGAGTGCTGAGATACAATTTTGACTTACTGTAAATAGATGTGAATGACTGAAAATCAGTGTGGAGGGTCATTTTGACAGATTAACCATTGTATACTTACAAGAAACAACAACCCCAAAAAAAGAAGAAGAGTGAAATAGAAGGATTTTGTAAAAACTGAATTCTAAACTTAGAATTGATGATGTGCTCTGATCTGTGTGCATACAGTCAATACTGAAGCGGGCTATTTGGCTGAAAAAAGAAGTATCCAAACAATTAAGAGCATGCTATGTATTCTAATAAGGTACTTCTAAAGCAATATATAGGTTTTAATGTGCAAATGGAATATGTTCAAAAAGCTTTCCTGAAAGGCAGAAATATCATGCAGCAAGAAAATGAGCTACCTACCTCGTGACTTGAGCATTATCATATGAGAATCACAGAATGGGTTGGGCTAGAAGGGGCATTAGGCCCATCCTGTTCCAATCCCTCTGACATAGGCTGGTTTTCACCCACCAGATCAGGTTACCCAGGATTCCATTACGGTGTACTGAAGGCAAAATTCATTAGCAGAATGATACAAGGATCTATCTACATGTCTAATTTTCTGTGCTTCTGTTTCCAATGGGAGAGTTGAAGAGAGAAGTTAATGATTAAGATGTTGAAGCTAACCAAGGGCTTGCATGGTGAGCCACTCTACCCCTGGTTTTGGATCAGTACCTGCAAATAGTGTGGTTTTGTACTGCTATAAAGAATATACTTAACGTATATTGGATCTTTCAGCAAATCTTTCCCATGTTATCAGTAGTTGCTTGGGTTTTAACATTGTCTACCAATGCAAGTAGCCCTTTTAAACTAAGTCCAGCATAGCTGGTCAGGAATGCCACATGAATACACAAGAAATGCCTGATGTTCTTCTCATTCTCTAGAGATGTGGTGGCATAGAAGTGCTTTAGAAATATAGATCACACTTAGACTTGGCAGCTATAAGAAAAAGGGTATTGCAAACACAAAAATCCCGCTGCTGCTTGTCCACTAGCATCTCTCAAGTAATGACATAGAGGCTGCTAGTGATTACAGGAATACTACTCTACACTGTGAGTAAATAAAATTGTATCTTCATCCTAACAATGCTGCACAGAGAAGGGCAAGTACTTTGCATTCGGATGACTTCATAGCATACAGAAAATCATGTGTCGCCGTAGCAAGCAAACAAATCATAGAAAAATCCACACAGGCAGTCTGCCTGTTCAGCAGTTCTCCATAGGAAAGAATGACTAATGCTACTGTTTAGTAAGTTCCTAAGTCATGTGATATTTAGGAAAGTAGACAATGCAAGCATTTGTGAAACCCTGATCCATGGCATAATAGCATGCAAGGTTTACATAAACAGCGGTAGAAGTACATGAAGGCGAGAGAATAGAACAGTTGTATAAGGAAATCATCCTATTGGAGCGAACATCGCTTATAAGGAACAATAAATACTTAAATAGAAAAGGCAATTTACCTTCCCTTCATAACACTGAGGTCTAAATCATACATCATTTCTGTACCTGCAAATGAAAGGGAAGACTTCCTGTCTAGTGGAGCTGTTGTTACTCCATCAACTTGCTTAGGCTGCAGAAATAATTATTTATGATCATAAGCAAACCATTGAAATGTTTATCTACTAACTCACAAAATAATTTCATTATTAAAAGGGCATATCCTTTTAATTCCATTTGAACATCTCATTTTGGTAAATAGTCCAGTCAATATCAAGACTATTGTTAGCTCTGCTGTAGACCAGCTAATCTGACCTTGACTAAGTTATTGCACTTGTGCATGCCTTTCTTGCCCCACCTTTTCTTATTTTCTTATTTGTCTGTTAGACACAAGCAGTGTAGAGAAAGTTTCTTTATATAGTATCTAGATAGTGCCTTTCACTTAAGGACCTTAATATGAAAGTCAGTGTTTTGATCCTCTGGTACTACTATTATACATATAAATAATAGTTAATAATTGAATTTTAGATAGTAAAGCAGAAAGAATTATCTGAGCTGTTAGTTTTTAGCAATGGAGCCTTTGTCTTGTTTTTGTGTGTTAGAAACTATTCTTTGCCACCTGTTTGTCTGCAAAGCTTGATTGTAGTGAAAACAAAATAAATTAATGGCTTTAATATCTAAAGCTGGGAAATAACAATGTATTTATCAATGGGGCATTTCATTCCTTGGGTGCTTGTGCTATATTTGTCCAATTAGGTTTTGCTTATCTTTTGAGACAATATGAAATGGTTAATCTTAAATGAAAGGCAAGACAAGCATAGCTCTCAGTATGAAAAGGGAATAATTCATTAAGAGATTAAAACAGCATAAGTTTTCAGCACATGGTGAATCTCCTCTTGTACTTCAATATAATCAACAGATTATCTTGAAGTCTTTGACTTGTAGCATGAACTTGTTTTAGGTATACACTTGTTAGTTGTTAAGACTAATGGAAGAGTGTGTGTATAATCAAGATGCTATAATTGCAATATAGTTGTTTAATCAACAGATATCAAGATGTTGTAATCACAATATAATAGAGAGAATCAAGCAAGGTAGACAGTGATCACAAAGAGAATAAGCGGAAGAGCTTAGGCTCTTCCCCTTCCGGCAGCACAGGTGAATTGCCTTCACCTGTGCTCCTCTGGCTGACTCATGGCTCGCCTCACGTGATTAATCAGAGGTTCAGGCCGTGACTCAGCAGTTCCCATACACTCCACCCCTTCACAGCGTGAACCACTGATCAGGTTAACAAAAGGGTAAGCTTTCCCTAATACAGAGATCCGGTATATCGCGACGCTTATACAATTTTATCGCGACGTGTGTTGGTACAGTTCAAGACAAGTGATGATTAGTGAATGTCCATGTTCTTCTATGGGCTAGTGCTTGATGATGTGACTGGAGGCATGAGGTCCTGAGGTGCAGGTCCGTTCTATGTTCCATCAGTCCCATGCAGACCATCACCGGCTGTTGTACGTGATCTGACAGCAACACTGGAACACTTGATGGCTTTTTGTTCCTTCCGGTGGTCCTGAAGGCTCACAGACTCACGGGGAGTAATACAGATGTTTTACAGATACCAGGAGGGGAAGGTCTGCTCTCCAGGGCAAGATACAGGCCGTATTTCTGTCTTGGGTCAACACTTCCGCTTGTACGGGGGCACGTCCTGGCCGCCTGTACCACACCTTTTGGCCGGATATCTGCGGCTGCATAACGATATCAGGCACCAAAGGAGGTGTCCTGATCTGCCACAGGGACATGATGGAGGTCCCTTTAGCAATAAAGATCGGAGTGTTGACCACAATATCAGTAGGCCATGTACCTATTACTGGAGGGACTACTGAGCCTCCCACCTCCAATAGTCTCCCCCAAGGTGCAAGTAGGCCACACCACTTGGGTCCTACCTGCACCTTCCAGGGCCATTTTAGTTTATGGGTACCTGGCTCTAAATTTTCAGGGGCAGGGAGCAGAAGATTATTTTCATTACCAATCTGGGGTCTTACCTGATGATCAGTGCCCGTAATTTGGATCCTAAGCGGGGTGGCCCATGTCGTCTGCAACATTCTCAGGGCACTGGGTCTGCCGTCTCGAGGTCTTTCATTCAGGTCCCGCAGGGTTTCATACAGTCTTTTTGTCCACCCCTGCAGGGACTGGGAGTCTGTCTTCAGGGCAGACTTAAGAATGCCGTTAATAACGTTCGATGAGGCCTGCCCCCGTTGGATTATATGGCAGGTGGAATCGCCATTCGATGTTATTTTCTTCTGCCCAGCGCTGTATCGTTGCACCAGTAAAATGAGTCCCTTGGTCGCTCTCGATGACTTGAGGTGTCCCGTAGGCAGACATCAGTTTAGTGAGTGCCTTGATGGTATATGCCTGGTTTGCTTTCGGTACTGGATAGGCCTGCAGTAGCCCACTTGCAGTGTCGACACAGGTCAGGGCGTATCTTGCCCCTTCGGAACGAGGAAGGGGCCCGATGTAATCGACCTGCCATCGCTGGAGAGGATTGTGTCCCCTAGCAAGATGGGCTGTTGTTTCGGGCAACGATCTTGGTCTCATCTAGGAGCAAGCGTCGCAATCCTGGCATGCCTGGACGATATCAGATAGTTGTATGGGCAGTCCCCATGCTTTAGCAGCTGCCCACATTGTCTTTTGTCCAGCATGCCGTAGCTTCTGATGTAACCATCGGGCGATGTTCTCAGATGGTGAATTCTCAATCCATCGAACTCGGGCCAGTGTGTCGGCTTCATCGTTTCCCGGTGACTGTAGGGGCTGATGACCAGAAACATGGTAGACACGTACAGTCCTGTGTTTGACCGTATTCCATATATCTAACCACATGTCTTTGCCCCAGATCGGTCGGGCATGGATAGTCCATTCCTGGGTGGCCCACTGTGCAATCCAAAGAGTGAGCCCCCGGTACACAGCCCAACTATCTGTGCAGATGTTCAGGATACCATCACCGGGTTCCTTGGTTATAACCATCCACACGGCTCGCAGTTCTGCCCATTGGCTGCTCTGAACATCCCCCTCATCGAACCAGATTGTCTCGGTGGAAGGATGATATGCTATTGCTCTCCACTTGCTCGGGTTGCCCTTGCTGGACCCATCTGTGTACCAGGCATCTTCAGGGATAGGATATTTTCCCTCCTGAACGGGACTCTTCTCTGGTGGAGCGACCAGTATTTCTTTTGGTGCATCACTGTGATACATCACTGGGCCTAGGATCTTCTGGAGTTCTTCTTTCAAGGGTGATGAAGACAGACTGCTCCTTTGGCTGAGATAGGCGACCCATCGTGCCACTGTTTGTGCTTGGGCCACCCCTGTCTTAGGAAGGTGGGTCAGATCTTTCACCCACCCCTGAATTGGCAGAGTGGTCTTGACTATAACTGCAGCTGTTTGAGTTATTGGCTCTACTGCCTGTAATGCCGAATAGGCAGCCAAGAACTGTTTTTCAATCATACTGTATCTTTCTTCTGCTCCGTGCCAAACCTGAGACCAGAAACCAATGGGGGTCCGAACAGAGCTCTGGCATTGCCACAGGCCCCAACCGAAGCCGTCTTGGGTAACATGAACGTCCAACTCGGCTGGGAGGGTAGGATCGAATATACCCAATGCCTGAGCTTGTTTAACTGCCAATTTCGCTTGTTGGAAAGCATCCTGTTCGGTTTTCCCCCAGTCCCATAGCTGCCCCTTTTTTGTGAGTCTGTATAGTGGCCGTAGCAGCTGCGCCAGGTGAGGTATAAAGGAACGCCAATAACCCAATATACCTAGAAACTCTTGCAGCTGCTTTGATGTTGTAGGGACTGGGAAGGCCTGAACCTTATCTATGACAGCACTGGGTAGCACTTTGGTCTTTCCTGACCAAACCACCCCCAGGAATTTTACAGACAGGCCTGGACCTTGCACCTTTTGGGGATTTATAGCCCATCCCCTCTGTTGTAAATAGGCAGTTAATGAATCTGCTGCCTGTCCTACTGCCTCCAGTGAGTCGGATGTCAACAGGAGATCATCAATATAATGATATAGGTTAACACCATCAGGTTTTCTCCAATCAGCCAGGTCACGCGCCACTAGATTGTGACAATACGTTGGTGAATGCACGTACCCCTGTGGCAGGACCTGAAAGGTCCACTGCCTGCCTCCCCACGTAAACGCAAACTGATCTTGCGATTCCTCAGCAATTGGAATACTGAAGAACGCATTTGCTAGATCTAGGACACAATGATAGGTTTTTATCTCCCTACTCAATGTGTCCATTAGGGAGGCAATATTGGGTACGGCCGCATGAATAGGCGGCGTGACCTTATTTAATTCTCTGTAATCTACTGTCATCCTCCATGTGCCATCCGACTTTCGCACTGGCCATATGGGGGAGTTATACGGGCTGTGTGCAGGTCTTATAATACCCACTTTTTCTAATTCCTGCACCGTTCTTGATATTTCATCTTGCCCACCCGGGAGTCTATACTGTCTAACGTTAGTAATCCGGCGCGGTTTCGGCAGACAAACAGGCTCATGTTTCGCATGGCCTCTTAATATTGCCTGCACCGCCTGGATACTGATACATCTTTGTCGAAGTCTGAACTCTCCCACAGTTGTTTGGAGAGCCAGACCCCATAGAATATCTATGCCCAGGATGTATTCTTGGACTGGGGCAATAGACACCTTGTACTCCCGGGGTGTGAGATGCCCAACCCCCAATTTTAACCATGTTTGGGTGACAGGAATAGTCTGTCCCCCAAAACCACCAATCATCACTCTGTCGCCATCAAATTTTCCTGGATCTCCATAGATAATTGATGTTTCTGCTCCTGTATCTACCAATGCCATTACTCTCTGAATATTTTTTCGGGACCAATAAATCGTTAATTCTACATAGGGCCTCCGGTCCCATCTGGAGGCCCTACGGGGACTAACATCCCTTGTCACTCCATGAATTGTGCTAGGGCCAATTCTTTTGCTTCTGATGGCTCAGGCATTGTGGCCCGAGACACCTGAGGTGGCTTCTTTTTCCTGTTTGGAATAATAAAATCTTCTAGGTTCCATGTTGTTGTTGGAACCCTCTCTATAGCTCTTACCCTTGATTTCTTAGGGTAGCTCTGGAATTTTTGATTGTCCTTTAGTTGTCTCCAGAGCTGGAGAAGGACATGGTTGGGCTGGCGGTCGATCTTAGCAAATTGGACCCCAGCCCGAATTAAATCATTAAACATTTGTTTTCGGGATACCCTTATGGGTCCCGATGGAGGAGCTCGAGTAGCCGGCATTTTGGTTTTATTTACCGGCAGGACCTCTGCTTCCTCCAAAAACCGAATATTGCACCTACTCCGCAGGCGTTCTGTTTCTCCCAGGTCGGCAACTAACTGGGCAGCCTGCTGGACTACGGCTTCTGATGCTACAAGGGGATTCAATATGGAGACTAAGGTGCCATAGAGATGGGAGGGAACTTGCTGTAAAATTAAATCTCTCATCCCTGCTGAAAATTTAACCATATCAGGGCCATCAAATGTATCTTCATAGATGGCCTCTCTTACATCCAGTTCGTGGATATAGTTTTGAAGGTCCTCCATGGAGGACCACATGCCTGTATGTAAAGGTATGTCTGATTTATTCGGCCATACCATACGGCAGGCTGCCATTAACCATTCTAGTATGGAATGGTTTTCACAGAATCACAGAATCACAGAATTGTAGGGGTTGGAAGGGACCTCCAGAGATCATCGAGTCCAACCCCCCTGCCAAAGCAGGTTCCCTATACCAGGTCGCACAGGTAGGCATCCAGGCAGGTCTTGAACATCTCCAGAGAAGGAGACTCCACCACCTCCCTGGGCAGCCTGTTCCAGTGCTCCGTCACCCTCACTGTAAAGAAGTTCTTGCGCACATTTGTGCAGAACTTCCTATGCTGCAGTTTCCAGCCGTTTCCCCTTGTCCTGTCTCCACTCACCACTGAAAACAGTCTGGCCTCGCCATTCTGCCCCCCACACCTTAGATATTTATAGACCTGGATCAGGTCCCCTCTCAGTCTTCTCTTCCCAAGGCTGAACAGACCCAGTTCTCATCACGATATTGATTACCTACATATAACCTCTGTCTGAGAGCAGGATGGACGGTCATGGTGGCCAACTTGGCTATTTCTGGGCCATTCACCAAGACACTTTCTGCCCCAGAATCCCATAGTCTCAATAACCAAGCTGGCATACTTTCTCTAGGCTTCTGCCGAAATCGTTGTACTAAGTCCATTAATTCTGTTGCCGTGTATGGCCGTGCCGTTACGTGTAAATGAGTCTGGGCAGGGGGCCATTGATCAGGCGGCACCCCTGCCGGTCTGTCCTGTACTTTTTTTGTTTTCTGGGTTACAACAGGACGGACTTCCAGGGGATCAGTCAGAATTGGACATTCAAGGTCTGATTTGGATTTCTTGTTCTCCTGATCAACGAAGTCTGTTGATTCAGGAGTCTGGTCATCATTTATTGAAATGCTACGAATTTGGCCTACGGGAAGATGTAGAATTGGCTTCTTCCCTGTTAAAACGCCAAGTTTGTGCTCCAGCTTTTCAACACAGTCTTTCAAAAGCTGATTTTCCGTTTCTAAAGTATTATTTCTTAAGTCCGCATGATTTAAGGCAGTTAATAATGGCCATGCCACCAAGGAGGCAGCCAGTTGTCTTTCTTTAGTAGGGAGGACATCCTTGCCAAGTCCTTGAAAATAGTCCGCCATGCGATATGGGGAGATATTGCCCATAACGTGTAAGGGACCCCATTTTTCAATGATAGTAGCTAACTCATAATAGGGCGATCCCTCAAATCCTGGGATCTGCCCTGGAATCATTTTCTCTAGAGGAGTATTGTTCTCCCCCTTGACCCATTTATAGAAATTCCATAAAAAAGACATGATGTTAATTTCAGTATATTCGGCCTGCCTGGCTCGCCAAGTGTATAATCAAGATGCTATAATTGCAATATAGTTGTTTAATCAACAGATATCAAGATGTTGTAATCACAATATAATAGAGAGAATCAAGCAAGGTAGACAATGATCACAAAGAGAATAAGCAGAAGAGCCTACCCTTCGGCTGAGCTCACCAGAAGACACCAAGAGAGGGGATCTCCAGAAGAGATCCTTCCCCTCTGGTAGCCAGCTCTTAAATAGGTCTAGGAGGGGTGGAGCCAGGTGAATTGTCTTCACCTATGCTCCTCTGGCTGACTCATGGCTCGCCTCAGGTGATTAATCAGAGGTTCAGGCCGTGACTCAGCAGTTCCCATACAGTGTGAAGAAGTTAGCACTGGCATTTTCTTAGCAAAGTGTTCAGGTAGACTTGATGTAGCATACAAATGAATGTGATTTCATGTGGATTTGCCCCATTCAGGTTCTGCCCCTATTTTCCTTACATCTAAATGTTTGATTATTACTACAGTTATTACTTTATTTGAGGTGGTGAATAATATTGATTCAATCAGGGCTATAAAAAATTAAATATAGTTATACTGGCATATAATAATATTGAATTGTTGTAAACACTTGAACTCAGAAAATCTTATTTCCTGTGGGGCTTTTTGTTTTTCTCAATGGCTTACTCTGTAGTACCTGCTTCTAATTATTCATATCTAAATTCCTTAGAAAAAAAATCAATTCAGTTTTCTCCTATTTCGTAAAAATAGAAGCAAAAATGTGAGTGACTCGCTTACTCTGAGGCACTCTCTCATGTTTTGTCTGTCTCTGCAGGATATCACACATCTCTTGCATGGGCAAACCAAGGTTGAGAAGCCTTTGGTCACTATGTTCTTCATGTTAGAGTTTGCTGATGTGATTAAAAGTTATGTAGTTGTGTCCTGAATCTGAAAACATCTACGAAGATTGGAAGTAAAGACCAGTGTTTAGAGGAGCAGAGGTGAAAGGAAACGTGAAAATTGCTTAGAATGCAGCTTTTTATAGGATGAATAATTAATCAACTTAACAAGAAAAAAACCTTCTTAAGAAGGTCATGATACTGTGAGAATAGTGCACCCAGATCCAGACACTGCAGGTGGCAAAAACGCAGGAACTGAACTGTGTTAACTGTCTGAAGAAAGCATCTAAAGAGAGAGTAAGATTATAGTATTATAATTTTTTTTTTTTTTTTTCATCAGATGTTGCAGACATGCAATTCTACCTTCTCCTGATAACTCTTTTCAGAGAGTATTGGGAGTGCCTTATGTGGAAGTAAGGAGATAGTTTCCAATATTTTTTTCTTACGAGTTTTAGTAAATTAATCATAGAATGGTTTGGGTTGGAAGGGACCTTTGAAGTCATCTGGTTTCAACCCCCTGCTATAGGCAGGAATACCTCCCTGTAGACCAGGTTGCTCACAGCCCCAATTAGCCTGGATTAATTTATTCGTACTTAATAAATTGCATATACCTGGATTGACTGCAAATGCAGCTGAAGAAGCCAATATGTGAAATTATACTTGGTATCAGTACCATAAAACATGAGCAAATCACTAAGATCAAATATAATTCATTTCAGACAGAGATTGTTGACTACTTTTTAGTCTTAACTACAAAATATATTAACATTCTTCAGGACAATTATTGTCAAAGAGCACTGCTGGTTTTCTGCTATTTTTTTTTTCTGTCATTGGGAACAAGAAAGAGTAAAAAATTTATTATACATATCTTTGTAGCTTCTTTGATATTCTCAGAACTGACAGGTTGTTGTTAGATCTCATAATTTGGTACATGAAGCCAGTCCATGTTGCTGGCTACTTCTCTTCTTGTGTGTGGCCATAGTTGAGCTGTGCTGCTGAAATGATTTTCTTGGCATCTGTTGTTAATGAGCTTATCATTAACTTTGGCTGTGCTTGAGTATTACAACAGGTGTTGGCAATCTGCTGTGATGAAGCAACTTTACTATCCTGGGTAGCTCCGTAGCTCCTGTTTGGATTTGGAGCTCTGGGGAGGAAGTGTAAGTAGAATTTCCAGATCTCATTTTATAATTGGCTTTGCTTTTTTTTTTTTGTTTTTTTTTTTTTAACCTTGGTATCTTCAAAAACTAAATGAGTTGGATTTTTGGGCAGTCTCAAGAAGCTGTAAAAAGAAAAGGAACTCACAACTTAGCTCCTGAAGCTTGCACGTGTTACACTAACTGAAAACCATCATCTAAGATGAAACTTCACCTACAAATGAATCTTCATTTACATACTACATGGTCAGTTCTCTTAGTTTTGTTAACATTTGTTGTTCATTGGTTTCTGAACTCCACCAAATCTTTCTCTATAATTGATACCATCACCTTAACAAAGTAGTACTGGGGTAATTTATTCTTTTATTTCAGACTGAAAGCAGCATTTCTAATTGTTCAGAAGCCTGTAAAGCTAAAATTATTTGTAAAAGAGCTGTGTGTCTATTGCATACAGTGCTGCAAATGTTCATTTTCATTCTCCGTTATCTGTCAGCTCAATTTAATGCCTGTTAGTTTATCTATGATAAATGCACCATATTTAATGCAATGGGACAGTCTCTTAATTTGGGCACCTAGCAGGGTGTCAGCTGAAATTTCCTTCAGCTGATTTAATTAACAAAGCTCCACCTTAATCAGTTCGCAATTAAACCTTTTCAGAAGTCTGTTAGTAACAAGGAATGTTTTCATTGAACAAAAATTAGTATTAGCCTGGTGATAAAATGTAATTTGTATGTTCTTATTGTAAATGTGTTAAATAGTTGATGAATTATTTAATGGTAGGTGTCTGTAGCAGATTTACAGATTTTAATGAGCTTTTCTAATTTCACTTCCCATACTAAACTGTACTATTTTTTGCACATTTATTATTTGAGAAGTTTTCATTGGCAAAATATAGTTATTGATATATTATTTCATACTAATTATGGCCTTGTTCTTTTCGTAAGCAATGATTTAATCTCTCAGTGATGAAAACAATTTTTTCCTGCAGATTATATTTAACTTTTATTTTGGTGGGGGGTTGGAAGAGATCTCAAGAGATCAGCAGGTCGAGGGAGGTGATCCTCCCCCTCTACTCTGCCCTGGTAAGGCCTCATCTGGAATACTGTGTCCACAAAGATGGTGAGGGGCCTGGAGCATCTCTCCTCTGAAGAAAGGCTGAGTGAACTGAGTCTGTTCAGCCTTGAGAAAAGAAGTCTGAGAGGGGATCTGATCCAGGTCTATAAGTATCTAAGGTGTGGGGGGCAGAATGGCGAGGCCGGACTCTTTTGAGTGGTGAGTGGAGACAGGACAAGGGGAAACGGCTGGAAACTGCAGCATAGGAAGTTCTGCACAAATGTGCGCAAGAACTTCTTTACAGTGAGGGTGACGGAGCACTGGAACAGGCTGCCCAGGGAGGTGGTGGAGTCTCCTTCTCTGGAGATGTTCAAGACCTGCCTGGATGCCGACCTGTGCGACCTGGTGTAGGGAACCTGCTTTGGCAGGGGGGTTGGACTCGATGATCTCTGGAGGTCCCTTCCAACCCCTACAATTCTGTGATTCTGTGATTATGTCCAACCCTCCTGCTAAAGCAGGTTCGCTACAGCAGATCACAACCCCCCTTTCTTCCCTCCTTTTCTTCCCCCCCCATATCAATGAATGTTATCTGGGTTTCCAGGTGGGTCTTGAGTTTCTCCATAGAAGGAGACTCCACAGCCTCTCTGGGCAGCCTGTTTGGTGCTCCATCACCCTTACCATAAAGAAGTTCTCCATATTTTTAAATGGAACTTCCTCTGTTCAAGTATTAGGCCATTACTCTTTGTCCTGTCACTACACACCACTGAAAAGAGCCTGGCCTCATCCGTTTGTCTCCACCTCCCTGTAGATATTTATAAACATTGATCAGTTCCCATTTCAGTCTTGTTTTCTCGGGAGGCAGGGGTGATTGCCAAGCCCCTCTCGGCCATCTATCAGCACTCCTGGTTAACTGGTAAGGTCTCAGAGGATTGGAGGCTTGCTGATGTGACTCCCATCTTCAAGAAGGGCCGTAAGGAGGATCTGGGGAACTATAGGCCTGTTAGCCTGACCTCGGTACCAGGGAAAGTTATGGAGCAAATCATCTTGGATGAGATAGCACGACATGTGCGTGGTGTCCAGGGGATCAGGCCCAGCCAGCACAGGTTTGTGAAAGGCAGGTCGTTCTTGACCAACCTCATCTCTTTCTCTGACTGGGTGACCAGTCTGGTAGATCAGGGAAGGGCTGTTGGTGTAGTCTACCTAGACTTCAGCAAAGTCTTTGACGTGGTCTGTCACGGGCTTCTTCTGGGGAAACTGGCTGCCCGTGGCCTGGACAGTGTACACTTCTTTGGGTAAGGAACTGGCTGGAGTTAAGTCCAGCTGGCAACCCGTTTCAAGTCGTGTCCCCCAGAGGTCGGTACTGGATCCCATTTTGTTTAATATCTTTATTGATGACCTGGATGAGGGGATTGAGAGCACCATCAGTAAGTTTGCAGATGACACCAAGCTGGGAGGGGGTGTCGATCTGCCTGAGGGTAGGGAGGCCCTTCAGAGGGATTTGGACAGGCTGGACCACTGGGCTGAGGTGAATAGGATGAGGTTCAGCAAGGCCAAGTGTCAGGTCCTGCATTTTGGGCACAACAACCCATGCAGCGTTATAGGCTTGGGGATGAGTGGCTGGATGAGTGTGAAGAGGAAAAAGACCTGGGAGTGTTGGTTGAAGCTCAGCTGAACATGAGCCAACAGAGTGCCCAGGTGGCCATGAGGGCCAGCAGCATCCTGGCCTGCATTAGAAATAGTGTGGCCAGCAGGAGCAGAGAGGTGATCATCCCCCTGTACTCAGCACTGGTGAGGCCACACCTCGAGTGCTGTGTTCAGTTTTGGGCCTCCTCACTACAGGAAAGATGTTGAGGTCCTGGAGCGTGTCCAGAGAAGGGCAACAAAACTGGTGAGGGGTCTGGAGCACAAATCTTATGAGGAGCGGCTGAGGGAGCTGGGATTGTTCAGTCTGGAGAAGAGGAGGCTCAGGGGAGACCTTACTGCACTCTACATCCTCCTGAAGGGAGGTTGTGGTGAAGAGGGATGTGGCCTCTTGTCCCAGGCAACAAACAGGATCCAGGGAAATGACCACAAGTTGTACCAGAAGAGGTTTAGATTAGACATAAGAAAAACTCTCAGAGAGTGGTCAGGCACTGGAATGGCTGCCCAGGGAGGGGGTGGTGTCACCATCCCTGGCAGTGTTCAAGAGGTGTCTGGATGAGGAGCAACGAGATCTGGTTTAGTGGCTTGTGGTGGCAATGGTGATGAGGAGACGGCTGGGCTAGATGATCTTGTAGGTCCTTTCCCACCTTGTGATTCTATGATTCTCCAAGCTGAACAGACCTAGGTTACTCTGCCTTTCATCATGAAGGAGATGCTCCAAGCCCTTTATCATCTTTGTGGCCTTCAACTGGATGACTTCTAGGAGGTCCCTGTCTTTTTTGAACTCAGGAGCACAGAACTGGACACAGTCTTAACTGTGGCCTCACCAGGGCAGAGTACAAGGGAATGATCACCTCCCTTGACCTGCTGGCCACACTCATTTTAATGCATCCCAGGATACTGTTGGCCATGAGGGTACACCGCTGGCTCATCGCCAACCTGTTGTCCACCAGGACCCCCAGCTCCTTCTCCACAGAGCTCATCTCCAGCTAGTCGTCCTCTTACCTGCATGTGATTATCCCTTCCCAGGTGCAAGACTCTGCACTTACTCTTATTAAACTTGTTAACTTGTGTGCTAGTTTCTTTGTGAGGAATAAAAATGGACTTCTTCCTTTTGACTCCTATTTTTGAAGTTCACATCTGGATATGTTTTGTGTGTTAATCCATATAGGAAGTATTTGTAGGTACTTTTTCTAAGTTGCTATCCTTCCAGCATGAGGGATATGTAACATCGCTGTGTTTGATGGAAGGGAAAGAAGTGTTGGAAGGCTGCTTCCCTGACATAGAAGTCCATCCTTCTCCAAATCTGCCTTTCATTTTTCAGTGAGATTCAGTGGGCTCTTCTACTTTGTAACACAAAGGGACTACATAGTGTGAAATCGTTGGTTTTATGTTCCTGTTTTGCCTGTTTTTCTATACACTAAGTGATTTGGATCTGTCCTGGCTGAAGCATGAAAAAAAAATATATATATAGTATAACAAATCTATATATAAGCTTCTATCACTTCTAATAGAGCTAATTCCAGAACCTTGCTCCCACTGGTCTGTCTAACAGAAGATGAATACCATAGTCCTAAGGTAGCATGTGATTTCATTTATTTGTGAAAAGATGAAATATCAAGTTAATTTTGCAACACACTGTGGCTTTCTCCACATCTCACTTCCCCACATATGCCAGTTTAAGAAGTCAACATCTGAGTTCATCCAGCCAATATGCTACAACATAAATTTGACTCAGGAAGTCAGCAGCGTTCTGTTAGCATTCCATGTGTTCACAAATGATGATAAAAGGATAAGTGAATGAAAAGAACTCACAGAAAATTTCTGAAAGAGATGAGAACAGAACCCTGTTTCCTCTGACTGTGATTATCACCTGTGCTCCACCTGCAGTAGCATATGTTCCTCTTGAAATCAGGGCAAGTACAAGGACATGCTAAAAGAGAGATATGGATAAAGATAAGCTTTCTGCCTAATATTTGAAAGAACACAACTAACAATGTGCTAAAGTGGATGTTCCAGCAGATTAACCATATGCTTCTAATGTTACTGATTTGAGTTTTGGTGTGAATTGTTTAATTGAGGATTTGAGCATGGCATAGTTTATTGTCCAGATAAATCCACTCCAGTTAGGAAAGTACACGTACACATGCATCAGAGCAGGCTTTTGATTTCTATAAAGGACTGACTCTCTGCTTATATTTGTCTGAAATGTGAAGAAGTAGGCTAAATGCATACAAAGGTGTCAAAGTGGGATAATTCGTGTAGCTCATACATCTGCATCTGCTCAGATTCTTTGATTTCCTGGGGTGTGCTCCTCAAATGAGGAGCTTGTTTGTAAAGCAGTTCTGAAGATCAAAAGCGAATGAAATATTACTGCTAAGATTTCCTGTCATCTCACATATCACTGCATCGCTTGGGTAAACAGGCTTCCTCGTTTAGGGTTTATAGATTTATGTATGTGGTGTGTGGTTGTTTTTAATTCAGTGCTATCTGCATGGTGAGCTACGTTTGCTTGTTGGTTTCCACAGCTTTTGTCCTTTTTGTCTTTATTTTTCCTTTTGGTCATAGAGCAGAAAGGGAGAATCATAGAATCACAAGGTGGGAAAGGACCTACAAGATCATCTAGTCCAACTGTCCTCCCATTACCATTGCTACCACAAGCCACTAAACCAGATCTCGTTGCTCCTCATCCAGACACCTCTTGAACACTGCCAGGGATGGTGACACCACCCCCTCCCTGGGCAGCCATTCCAGTGCCTGACCACTCTCTGAGAGTTTTTCTTATGTCTAATCTAAACCTCTTCTGGTACAACTTGTGGTCATTTCCCTGGATCCTGTTTGTTGCCTGGGACAAGAGGCCACATCCCTCTTCACCACAACCTCCCTTCAGAAAGTTGTAGAGTGCAATAAGTTGCAATAAGGTGTCTTCTGAGCCTCCTCTTCTCCAGACTGAACAATCCCAGCTCCCTCAGCCGCTCCTCATAAGATTTGTGCTCCAGACCCCTCACCAGTTTTGTTGCCCTTCTCTGGACACGCTCCAGGACCTCAACATCTTTCCTGTAGTGAGGAGGCCCAAAACTGAACACAGCACTCGAGGTGTGGCCTCACCAGTGCTGAGTACAGGGGGATGATCACCTCTCTGCTCCTGCTGGCCACACTATTTCTAATGCAGGCCAGGATGCTGCTGGCCCTCATGGCCACCTGGGCACTCTGTTGGCTCATGTTCAGCTGAGCTTCAACCAACACTCCCAGGTCTTTTTCCTCTTCACACTCATCCAGCCACTCATCCCCAAGCCTATAACGCTGCATGGGATTATTGTGCCCAAAGTGCAGGTCCCAGCACTTGGCCTTGCTGAACCTCATCCCATTCACCTCAGCCCAGCAATTCAGCTTATCTTGATCCCTCTGAAGGGCCTCCCTACCCTCAGGCAGATCGACACCACCTCCCAACTTGGTGTCATAGAATCATGGAATTACTTGGATTGGAAAAGATCTTAAAGATCATGGAGTCCAACCATGACCTAACCATACTACCCTAACTCTAACAAAACCTCTGCTAAATCATGTCCCTGAGCACCACATCTAAATGGTTTTTAAACGCGTCCAGGGGTGGTGATTCAACCACCACCTAAAATTACTCTGGCACAACTTGAAGCCTCTTCCCCTTGTCCTTTCACCAGTAAGAACAGACCAACCTGTAAGCACACTGTAAGCACCTTTCAGATATTGCAACAGAGCAATAACGTCTCCCCTCAGCCTCCTTTTTAACTGAACAGCCCCAGTTCCTTCAGTCTCTCCTTGTAGGGCACATTCTCCAAGCCCTTCACAAGCCTTGTTGCCCTTCTTTGGACCTGCTCCAGCACCTCAACGTCCTTTCTGTACTGAGGTGCCCAAAACTGAAAACAGCACTCTAGGTGAGGCGTCACCAATGCCAAGTACAGGGCAAGATGACTTCCCTAGTCCTGATCACCACACCATTCTTGATCCAAGCCAGGATGCCATTTGCCTTCTTGGCCACCTGGGCACACTGCTGGCTCATAATCAGCCACCTGTCTATCAGTACAAGGTCCCTTTCTATCAGGCAGCTTTCCAGCCATTCTTCCCCAAGCCTATAGGATTGCCTGGGGTTGTTGTGACCAAAATGCAAGATCTGACACTTGGCCCTGTTGAACCTCATGCAGTTTGCCTTGGCCCATCCATCCAGTCTATCCAGATCCCTCTGTAGTGCCCTTTTCCCCTCAGGCAGATCAACACTCCCTCCCAACTCTGTATCGTCTGCAGTCCCCTCATCAAGATCATTAATAAAGATGTTAAATATAAGTAGCCCCAGTACCGAGGCCTGGGGGACATCACGCAGCCAATTGGACTTAACTCCACTGACCACAACTCTTTGGGCCTGGCCATCCAGCCAGTGTTTCACTCAGCAGAGGGTACGCCCATCCAAGCTGTGATGGATAGTCAGCTTCTCCAGAATGTTGTGGGGGACAGTGTCAAAGGCCTTACTGAAGTCCAGGTAGACTACATCAACAGCCTTACCCTCATCTACTAGGCAGGTCATCTGAATGAAATCAGGTTTGTCAGACACGATCTACTGTTTGTAAGCCCATGCTGACTGGGCCTGAATCCCCTGGTTGACCTTTAATTGGTCCATGATGGCTCCCATCATAACCTTCCCATGCACCGAGGTGAGACTGATAGGTCTGTAGCTACCAGGATCATCTTTCCAGCCCTTTTTGAAGATGGGCGTCACATTTGCCAGTCTCCAGTCTGCCATGACATCCCCAGTTAGCCAGGACTGGCAAGAATGATGGAGAGTGGCTTGGCAACCACATCCGCCAACTCCCTCATCAATCTAGGGTGCAATCTATCTGGCACCATGGACTTGTGAGCATCCAGATTTTGGAGCAGGTCCAAAACTCTCATCATGGATCATGGAGGGCTTATTCTGTTCCCCATCCCTATCTATCAGTGCAGGGGGCTGTGTTCCCAGGGAGTAACAAGTCTTACTATTAAAGACTGAGGCAAAGAAGGCATTAAGTACCTTGGCGTTATCCTGATCCTTGGTCACCAAGTTGCCCTTGGCATCCAACAAGGAATGGAGATTCTCCCTAGCCCTTCTCTTGCTGTTGATGTATTTATAAAAATATTTATTGTTTCCCTTTACCTTAGTGGCCAAGTTCAGTTCTAGCTAGGCTTTGGCTTTTTTAATTTTCTCCCTGCACAGCTTCACTATGTATCTGTAATCATCATAAGTAGCTTGCCCACTCTTCCAGAGACATAAACTTTCCTTTTGTTCTTGAGATCCAGTCAAATGCCTCTGTTCAGCCAGTCCAATCTCTTTGCCTGTCGGCTCATCTTCTGTGACTTGGGGATGGTCAGCTCCTGCATCTTTAAAATAACTTCCTTAAATTATTCCCAGCCTTCATGGGCTCCCATGCTCTCCAAAACTACCTTTCAAGGAACCCTCTCAACCATGGTCCTGAAGAGGTTAAAGTCTGCCCTCTGGAAGTCCAAAGTGGCAGTTCTGCTGACTCGCCTCCATGGTTAAGCAACAACCAAGAAATCTAGCATCTCGTGATCACTATGCCCCAAATAGCCTCCAACCTTTACATCCTCCACAAGATCTTCTCTGGTAAAAAACAGGAGGTCCAGGATTTTGTTTCACACGCACAGGTGGAATCCCTGCCACCCTCTCCAGCATCAGCAGGCTCAGGTACTCCCTGCAGCCAGAGACCTGAACAGCCACATTTCTGGGTAGGCCCTCCATCTGGATTGCCATGGTCTTCTTGGAATAAGCCCATTGTCTGGTGGAGACCATGGTTAGGCTTGCAGTCTCAAAGACCGCCAAGAGGAAAGCCGGTCTCCTGAGCAAGGAGGGACAATACTTGCAGACCTCAGAACAGCAACAAGTTACTCACTTGGGGTGCTCTAGGAGCTAGCTTTCGCCCTCATTGAAGCTATTTAAAGCTTATTATCAGGTGCAAACATCAAGGGCGGGTGATGACATGTTCTTTGGGTGTTTAAACCGTGCTGCTAATGTGCAGGCTCCATACCTGCTGACTCAGGAGCCAGCTGACTAGCACAAGAGCAGCACTGTTGCTGGCTTTAAAACAGCCATAAAAAGAACTTTTTTGTTGGCCTTTTCGACTCCAGATCCCTTGTCTAGTGCAAGGGCTTGCCCAGCTCTGAAGCAAATGGAGCTCTTGGACATAGTAAGGATAGCAGTAATATTAAGAAATGCCTTAAAAATAGCTTAGCTGTCTGAGTTTAGGGGGTATGAACATGAGGCCAACAATTGTCTGAAAGCGAAGAGTCCCTGCTTAGGACCTCAACTATACAGAACCATACAGGGGTACATACTATAGAGGGGTGTCAGGGAGTATCTCCACACAATGCCCTGTGCCTCAAATCCTTCTCATTACCTTGTTTCCTTGTCTGGAAACATTAAACTTTATATTTTCTCATTGCATTTTGCTATTTGTGTGATTGCTTATTTTGTCTATATGAGCTTTGCTCTCAGTCAGCATGGTATCTTCAGGGCAAAAGAGAGTAATTAATGGTGGCTAGGCTAACTAACAGCACAGTTTCCTCTATAAACTTTGATATAAGTGAAAATCCATTTCAAAATGACATCTTATTTCAGGAAACTTTGCTCTTCAGAAATATTTGTATGTGTAGCCTCCAGGATGAAATGTAAGCTGAATATGAAGCAATGCATGTTTCAGCAGAACTGGAAGTACTACAGGGGTTCTGCAAAAAGCCAAGGATGGCCTCAGGCAATATGAGATAAATTCACAGGATGAAAGTCTTCAGCAGGATCAAAACAGCCCAGACACGGAGCCATTTCTCTTACATGCAGATCTGTTGTCCTATTCACAGGGCACTATTATTTCCTCTTTACTCTTGAATTTACTCTGGCCTATTCAGTTTGCTTGCAAGCCATGAGACAAAAAGGTAAAATTCTGAATCCAGGATGCACAGAAAAAAATGTATTTTTCCAAGATTGAAAACCCTTAACTTCTGAGTAAATTTGTTCTTCTGCAGTTGACAGCCGTGGGAAACGATGACATGAAAAACGAATGCGTGGGAACCAGAACACGAAATAATTCTAAATGATAAGTACAAATCCAGTTCAATTCTGAGCCCACCAGCTGCATGACTACAGAATTTGCATGAAGTGTGGAGAGGACACTGGGAGCTTGCAATCTCTCCTTTGTTCTCTTCAGAATTTAGAATACATGCTGTGGTATCTCTTATTCCTAATGCTCTTTAGATACTGTGTAGCTGAAGCCTGTGGGTTTGCTTTGAGTCATTACAGTTTGGTGGTTAAAATGTTTTTTTTTTTGCCTGTGTTATGTACTGAATGAAAAAGTGGTACAATTAGAATCATAGAATCACAAAGTTGGAAACGACCTACAAGATCATCTAGTCCAACTGTCTCCTTATCACCATTGCCACCACAAGCACTAAACCATATCATGCAGCACGTGATACTGAACACAGTACTCGAGGTGCGGCCTCACCAGTGCTGAGTACAGGGGGATGATCACCTCTCTGCTCCTGCTGGCCATACTATTTCTAATGCAGGCCAGGATGCCGTTGGCCCTCTTGGCCGCCTGGGCACTCTGTTGGCTCATGTTCAGCCAAGCATCAGCCAACACCCCCAGGTCACTTTCTTCTTCACACTCATCCAGCCACTCATCCCCAAGCCTATAACGCTGCATGGGTTGTTGTGCCCAAAGTGCAGGACCTGACACTTGGCCTCATTGAACCTCATCCCATTCACCTCAGCCCAGCGGTCCAGCCTGTCCAAATCCCTCTGAAGGGCCTCCCTACCCTCAGGCAGATCGACACCCCCTCCCAGCTTGGTGTCATCTGCAAACTTACTGAGGGTGCACTCAATCCCCTCATCTAGGTCATCAGATATTAAACAGGATGGACCCCAGTACTGACCCCTGGGGGACACAACTTGAATTAGTCACCCATACCAGTTGTTCATTTTTTTCCACACCACTGGGTTTTTTCAAAGAGTCAGGTTTTAGAAGAGCTCAGAGCTATCTGTCTGTTCAGTAATGCTCAGTATCCAGCAGCTACAGTCACAGAGGAAGAAAGCTGCTGGGTACTGAAAACTGAAAGAAGCCCAAAATAACTGGTGCTCAGAGTCATGTTGTGGTAGATAGGAAGGAGTGCTTCCTCTCGTGGTTGGCTCACAGGCTGAACTACTAAGGCAAAAGCACTGATTATATTCCTTTTCTTATTCTGCTCATGAAAATGATGTGTTTAATTTTTTTTGAAATCATAGAATCATTAAGGTTGGAAAAGACCTCTAAGAGTGTCAAGTCTAACCAGCCACCTACCACCAGTATAGACCAGTGAGACTTGTCCCTAAGTAATACATCTACCCTTTCCTTGAACATCCAGGGATAGTGACTCTGTCACCTCTCTGGGCAGCCTGTTCCAATATCTGACCACTCTTTCTGAGGAGAAATTTCTCCTAATATCCAATTTGAACCTCCTCTGATGCATCTTAAAGCCATTTTCTCTCATCCTATCTCTGTTACCTGAGAGAAGAGGCTGACCCCCACCTCGCCATGACCTCTTTTCAGGGAGTTGTAGAGAGCAGTGAGGTCTCCCCTGAACCTCCTCGTCTCCAGACTGAACCATCCCAAGTGCCCTCAGCTGCTCTGTACAAGAGCCATGTTCCAAAATGACTCACTTGTAAATCCTGAGCTGAAGTTCAACTGTAAACAGTTGCTTTTATGATCCCCAAAACACCCCAAGCAACAGAAAAAACATCTTATAGTTTATATCATGCACTGATGAGAATATGTCCTTTTATTACTGAGTCAGTGCTATAAGCAGAGGATAATGGCTGGTAAAACCACATGTGACTTTCTGACTGTGTATCTGTTGTGCACATAGCATGCACAAGAGGGGAAAGCTGAGAAATGTGAAGGCTTGGTACCATCTATTTTTCACCTTTTCATTTTACAACAGTCTGTGCTTGACTCAGAGTGCTCTGCACGGAGATTTGTCAGTTAGAGTAGTTTGATAGCGTATGCTTTTTCACTTAATGATAGTATCTTCACCTCAGTAATATTATTTTTATCTTAGTTCTCCAAGTGTTGATGAGAGCAAGGATAGAATGAAGTGCAATTTGTGCTAAATACTGAGCAGACTCCAAACATTAGCTTCCCAATTAGTCTTTTCCAAATGACACCCAGAAATGATACAGCAGCTTTTCATTCTCTCTGGTCTGTTTCATCGGCTCTTAATCTTCTCTATGAATACAGTTGCTTTACGTCTACAGGGACGCATAAGTCACACTGCTCTCTAATGCCATGCTCTGTATTCTCAGCACCCAGGGCTGTATCCTTTTCTGCATAGCTGGGTACCATCCCATCTGGGGATTCCTGGGAACTCATAGGAGCATCATGATGGGCTTTTGCATAGGGACCAGAGTTGATACTGGTAAAAAGGCTTGGACAATCCCATTCCAGAACACTACAGTCCAACTGCTGTTTCTTTCATAAAGTCATTGATAATGATGATGTATATTTACATTCAGGGCTCTTTACAGAAAATACTGAAGCATAAATATTGAAGCAGGGGGAAGCTCTGAGTTTGAATGGTGCCCCATTTTCTGTATTTTTATTTACATTTAACACAAACCATTTAAACTTGATACTTTGCCAAAAACTGCATGAAAGAGTAATTATTTGGTGTAAGGGGATGAAAACACGTCAAACCTTTCTTCATGTTATTTCATTTGCTCTAAAACACCAATATCCATGTAGTTCAAACAGTAGGTTTAAAGTAAATAATCTGCATACTCAGCAGAACATTCTCATTTTAATACTGGCATAATAATCTAACTGAACTGATTGAACTGCAGTGTCACAAAATGCTTGAATCTGTATAAAAATTCCATATGAGTGTTTTTGGTGGAAGTGAAAGTCTTTTTTCAGGTGAGATCAACACTTAACATGTGTGGCTTCCTTGCTTGGTTACCTTTGGGATCTGAGGGGTTTTTTTGTGTTTTTTTTTTTCTTGTAAGCACAATTCTCCCGTTACAGTATTCAGCTGCTGACCCAGAACTATCACATCTGGAATGGTTCAGAGCAGTAGTATGGGTGTCCTGCTTTTTGCTCTGTTGATTTTGCTATTATGGTTCACCTGCTGTTTTATGGAGGAGACAACAGCTCTTGCTTCAGTTTTAAATAAATCAGAGGAAACTGTCCATTATTAGCTGTATGCTTTGTGCCCTGCGTGAATTTGTTCTATATGAAAAGGAAAAAAAGGTGTATGAGGGAACGGTCTGATTGGGTTGGAAAATGGTCAGTGACTCAGACTCAGTGACTGGTTTATTTCAAAAATTATCTTTTTCTATATTTTCAGCTCTTTTCTTCTAAATCCTTTAAAACAATTTGGGTCTATGGTAGGTGATATTGAAATGTAGCAAAAACTACTCCAGAGGTCATAAACATAAGGTAGATAAGGCATGTGTTGGAAGAAAGACAATTCTGCCATGCTTGGTCAAGCAGTATGTTTCTCCGTTCTGAGATAAAGCAGTAGTTATGAACTCCTCAGATAAGAAATGGCTGTACAAATCTCATCTAGAGGATAGATGGTTGTAATAATATTCTTTTATATCACTCAGTGTTACATGTTGAAAAGAGTAACTACAGAAAAGGAACCAGTACTTCAGGAAAAGAGGTTTTTGTCTTATATGATGCAATGGGAAGAAAAACCTCTATGCCATGAATTACTCAGAAAGCTTGGACCTTTGGTTTTATGCTGAATGGTTTTGTGTGTGATTTATTTTCATTCTTTTCTGTTCATTAAAATGAAAAAATTCGAAACCAAACAGATATGGAATGAACTTCATTGCATCTGTGGCGAATGGTCTTTGTATATGATAGTATTGGCTGAAGCTCTTGGGATTTGTAAGCTCAAAGTACATATAGCTGCAGGCTGATTAAAAGAGTGGCTGAAATCTTGCACGTGTGCACAGTGCGTTAGTGTGTCACATCAGTAATTCATTGCTTTAGGACCTCTGAACTCATATCATGTACAACTTGACATAAATCTGACATTGCTAGATGCAGAGCCAGACTGCATTACAGAAATTCAGAGCTGTAGACATGAATTGGGGTATTTTTATGATAAAATCAATGGGCAGCTTGCTGTAGGTCTTTACATTCCATTAGCATGCGTTTTCATGTAGTGTTACAAGGCCAGTACATCTCAGGAAGTGTATTTTGTGGTGCTTTCCACATATGTATTAAAATTCCTTGAGGATATACGAAGCCATTATTATCAGCTGCAAATGCTCCACATACAGAAGATTTTCTCCTCCCTGATCCCATTACATTTTAGAAATGTTGTTTAAGAGACTGAGGAGCATGCATCTAGATGAATGGAAGGTTGGACTAGATGATCTGAATGGTCTTTTTCAACCCTAATGACTTTATGGACTGGGTGCAGCACTAGATGTCCGATTTGGGAATAGTTACAGGGTTTAGGGGTTTGTTGTTTTTATTTGTTTGGTTTTTTTTCTGCTCTTGATGGGTTTGAATAGCAAGGTTGACATTTGCAAAGATCAGCGTTCTTTCCTTAGGATGTTTGCCAAAGAGGGTCTAAGAAAAAGAGTCAAAGCAGACCTCTGCCAAGGTAACCTTATTTAGTGATGCTTTTGTCTAGGAAGCAAGCAAAGTCAGTTAAAACATGCTAAAATTTTCTGACTGCTAAGAAGTCAGTGATCTGTTTTAAGTAGGTGAAAGTGAAGTGCAATAGTATAAGTTATCTGAAGAATGATGTAAATGTAGTAGTTATTGTACCCGTATCATGAAGGAGGATTATTGTTTGAATTATATGGAATTCTTCAAAAATATTGGTTTAAAACAGTGTGTGTATTACAGCTGATAACTGCAGGCAGTTATATGAATATAGTTGGCTTATATCTGCAGTAACATAAGCCACTGATGGAAAATCACTTCTAAATGATCCAAACCTGACATTTCTTTATAGCTTTGCTTCTCTCCAGTGTTTCAGAAAGATTAATATATCCTTTATTAACTAGAGTCATCTTCAAGTGGGAAAAGAGCCAAAGTTTTTTCAGCTTTCTCTGCAAATTTGCTTTCTTATTCTAGGTCAGAAAATAGCCTGTTTCTGTCCAGATTTCAAGAAATAATCTAACAATTTAAACTTTACTGTTGTGTACGTATTTACTTACTTCCTCAAGTATTCAATTGCTTTCTATGTCACTATTTTTATTTGTTATATTGTGGTTGTATTTGGGTTCTTCTGCTTGCCTTCTTTTTAATACAAGTGAAAATCAAGTGTAAATCTCCTCATGTCGATAAGATCCATCTGCATTGTGCAAGAAACTGATTTTCTGCTGCATTAGCAATAAAGCTCTGAAGTGCTCTAAGCCTCTTGCCTTTTTTGTGAAAGTTTATGTGTGGTACAAAAATGCATAGAAATGCAATGAGTTCAAGTTTTAGAAGTGAGGAATTACTAAAGGAAGTTAACGTTTATTACATCATTTCCAATGTGAAGCAAGCTGGCTGAACTAGATATTTTTTACTTTGAGTAAATATGGTTGCTTCTTGTAGAACAGGAAATGCACTTATAAAATATTGGCAATATTTTCTTGAATATAATTAACCAATGTCTTGTTATAAGCACCTTGTAGTTGCTGACCTGTGTTCCTCTTAGTGAGCAAAAAATCATTCCTGCATAGTCAGCTTAAAGGGCTGAAATAGGGCTCCATCTCATTTTAGTCAGTGTTCAAAAGTTGGGCTTTGAGCATCTTTTAGTATCACATCTAACAACTGCCAAATTGTGATTGCTTCCTCCAGAGGGTCCTGAACACTTGAATAGGAGCTATGAATCTTGAGTATTTGCATTTACTGCCTCCAGATTGCGTGTACTGCTGTGTCTTGTTGTAGTGGTTTCTATTTCTGGCTTTTTTTCCTCGGAAATCTAGGATGTTCTTATCCAAAGTTGTCTGCCATTTCTAACTAAGTCTTTTTCTGAATATTAATATTATTTGACTGTGCATCATTTACATTTTGGGTTATCTTTCTAAAAAATAATTGTGATTTTTATTCAGGTATCACAGTTGCATTGGCTACCTTGATTTGGGGAGTGGAAGAATTAACAGCACACTTCGATTATTAGACAAGCAAGAAATGAAATCAAACAATAGCAAGTCAGCTGCTCTTTAAAAAATAGCTCACTGTGTTAAAAGCTGCTGATCTCTTCTGTGTTTGCTGTGACTGTCACTAAGTTACCACTGTATTGATGCTGATAATGATGGTTATGTATGCATAACCTTCATTGTTTTAAATTAATGTTCAGAAAATGTTAATTGTTAATTGTTTTAATTTCCAATCAGTAGAATAATCATAGAATCATAGAATTGTATGGGTTGGAATGGAGCTTTAAGATCATGTAGTTCCAACCCCTTGCTATAGACAGGGACACCTCCCTCTAGACCAGGTTGCTCACAGCCCCATCCAGCCTGGCTTTGAATGTTTCCAGGGAGGGGGCATCCACAACCTCTCTGGGCAGTCTGTTCCAGTGTCTCACCACCCTCACAAGGAAGAATTTCTTCCTAATATCTAGTCTAAATCTACCCATATCTAGTCTAAATCTACCCAGTATATATGGATGTAACTGTACCCTGAATCTAAAGGTGATAAATAATAAAGCAATTAATGAAGCACAAGTGACACCTTATAGTCATCTAAATCTCTACCTGAAAGGCTAAGATATTTCTGCACCCTTATTAACACAAGAGATTGCACTGTACCATGTATTGTAAACATGCATGTGAGGAGATAATCCAAGACAGCCAAAGAGTTGTTGTCAGTGGCTCTGTGTCCAGGTGGAAGCCAGTTAAGAGCAGCGTCTCCTAGATGTCCATGTTGACCAGCTCTTCAACATCTTTGTCATCCACATTAACAGTGGAATTGATTGCACCCTCAACAAGTTTACTGATGACACACAGCTGTGTAGTGAAATTGACACAATAGGAGGAAGGAATGCCATCCAGAGTGACCTGGACACACGAGACTCTAATGAGGATCTACAAGGCCGAATGCAAGGTGTTGCCCTGGGGTTGAGATAATCCCAGGTGAGTACAGAGAGCACTGAGAGCAGCCCTGCAGAGAATGACTTAGGGGTCCTAGCGGACGAGAAGCTGGACCTGAGCCAGCAGCATGCATTTGCAGTCAAGGAGGACAACTTCATCTTGGGCTGCATCAACAGAGTGGTGGCAGCAGGGAGAGGAAGGGGATTGTCTCCCTTTACTATGTCCTGGTGAGCCTTAACTGGAGTACCATGTCCCCCAGTACAGGAAGGATGTGGAGCTGTCAGAGCAGTTCCAGAAGAGAGCTAATTTAGCTTGGAGAAGGCCATGGGGAGACTTCATTGCTGTCTTCCAGTACTTGAAGGAGGCTTACAAGCAGGAGGGGGACAGACTTTTTACTTGGTTTGATAGTGATAGGATAAGGGGGGAAGGACTTTAAACTAAAAGAGACGAGACTTAGGTTAGATGTTAGGTATAAACTGTTTACTCAGAGGGTGGTTAGGCTCTGGCAAAGGCCAGGATGGGTGCTCCATCCTTGAAGGTTCTCAAGGCCAGGTTGAATGGGATCCTGGTAACCCTTTTTTTGGCAGGGAATTGGAACTAGGTGATCTTTAAGGTCTCCTCCAACCGAAGCTATTCTATGATAAGTGGAGATTCCAGAGTCTCTGCTGAATATCCAGGTTTTCCTGATTCAGACTTCTGTTCAAGCAAAAAATAAAAAAAAAAACAAAAAAAAACAAAAAAACAACGACAACAACTCACAACCCAAAAAGCCCTAGTGCTGTGGTACCTCTGAGAGCTGTAGAAATGAAAAGGCAACTTCAAGGTCAAGCTTTCAGTTCTATTTCTGATTCGATTTATTTATTTCATCTGAAGAGATCTCATGCGATGTAAGACATTTGACTTCTAACATGATTCTTGAAAGAGGTGATACATTCAGACTTGTACAAAAACATTCAATATAAAGGGCAAGTGTCAAAAATCTGTTATGCTATATAATGAAATCATGCTTAAAAAGAAAATGTTGAGTTCAAATATAAGATCCTTGTTCGGTTAAATGTTTAAATGGTGAATATTCTTGAAATCAATAGCCTTTTCAGTCAAGGTGCCTTTTTGGAAGCTCTTTTTAATTTCCACAATGAATCTAAAATGTGAGAAGAGATGCTCAAAAATGTGGGCAAAATGTTTAAGCAATTCAGGTTTTTTTTCCATTCAGTGCATGCAGTTCTTTCATATTTTGCATGTGTTTTTTTCTCTTGCATTACAGGAGCTTTTTTTGTATAGGGAAAGATAAATAATGATAGGATCATAGAATTGTTTGATTTGGAAGCGACCTTAGAAAGTCATCTGGTTCATCTAGTGTTAGAACAAGGGGGAATGGCTTTAAATTAAAATAAAATTAAAAAAAGGAGGGGGGGGGGGGGTGAAATTTAGGTTAGATGCTAGGATAAAATTCATAACTCAGAGGGTGGTGAGGCCCTGGTACAGGCTGCCCAAAAAGTCTGTGGATGCCCCAGCCCTGGAGATGCCCAAGGTCAGACTGGACGTGGTCCTGGGCAGCCTTTTCTGCTGTTGGGGCTGTATTTTGGCTGGGTGTGTTTTTAGGTGTAAGTATGTAGACACATACATACAAAGGATTTCACTTTCTGCCATATATATTGCTTTCCTGGCTTCATGTGAAGAGGTGTGCCAGGTGGAAGGAACAATTGGTGTGAAAATGCAGATGATGTTTTCTGTTTTTGTTTGAACTGTTCACTGGGGACAGAGCAAAGGATGGATGATCAGGAAGTCAATGTGGCAGTTCTTGCTGTTAGCACAAATCATGGGGAGGGGTATGTTAACTGCAACTTTCACCCTGGAAGTTATAAATCCTTTCTCCTATCTAGTAATACCAGTAAATAATTCAGTATGATTAAAATCCTTTCACATTTACTTTAGTTACACATCTGGTGTAAATACAACAAGGCAAAATACATCACTTTGAAAAAGAATGGGCTTGTCCTTGGTAAGTGATCTTGTATTGTAATTCCCCTTGAGAAAACCATTCTCCAGTTCAGGTAGAAAAGAAATCAATAGGCCCCTAAAATTGCTGCTGGGATATATCAGCTGCACTGATTTTCTAACCTTCTTGGCAAGAGTAGCGACAAATCAAGTGCCTCCTTTACAGCTTCCTGAAAGACTGACTACTGTTCACGCTGATTGTGGGAATTTGTACTTAATCTTTGCTAAAGCTTGGATTGTTTCTCGCTGTCAGAGCACTCTTCAGTATTCCATCCAGGTGCAGTAGGAAAGGTGTGTCAAGACAAGTGCTTGCACTGGAGAGATATGATTTTCCTCAGTCCTCTCTCAGAGTTATTTGAGGATATTATTCAACCGAAGTGCATTTTCACCCCCCGCTTTTTCCTAACATAGGTAAGCCTGCGCTGGTTAGGAGCACAGATTTAGGAGAGAGGAAAATATGTGCAGGCTAAATGGACCAGATATTTCCATGACCTTTATTTTTCTTAAATGGGGAATTAGAGAGGAGGATTTTGAAGTTGTACCTGGGGTTGTTGAAATTGTAATTCCTTAATGGCTTTTGACTTGAACTCTTTACTTTTTTTATTATATTAATTTTATGTGGGGAGAAAATCATCTGGATGAAATTGGACACATCAGGTGTTTCAGAACATTCAGTTCCAGTAGTATCTGCACACTGGAAGTTGGACAGTGTGTTTGTGTCATGCTATTATTAGCATGCTAATAACCTGGGACATCCCTCCAGTAGAAGTATAAATTTGCATCATTTCAGCTCTGTTGTAGTAGTACTAGAGCCTATTCATTCCATTTTTTTTTCCATGGTTGTTTTTGAGTTCATATGAATGAGAGTTACAAAGACAATACAACACCTACCACCTCCCTCTCCTTTGTCCTTTTTTTTTTTTTTTTTTTTTTTTTTTGTGG
Organism: Tetrao urogallus; assembly: GCF_951394365.1. NCBI lineage: Eukaryota > Metazoa > Chordata > Aves > Galliformes > Phasianidae > Tetrao > Tetrao urogallus. The sequence continues at coordinate 5,288,782 of NC_136819.1, forward strand.
AAGTTGCGTTAAAATTAAGGAGAATTCCATGAATTCATATCTTGCTGAGTTCTGACTGAGCAAAAATAGGCGGCATATAGATTGAAGGAAGCTCTTCTTTTTGGGAGGTGAGAAATAATGCCCATCATACAGATCCAACCTCCTTACTTTGCACCTATGGTAAATTTCAGGCACATTCATATGCCATTCTCTGAAACAAAACTTTGATCTCACAAAATGCACTGACAAGTTTGCTTTGTGGTATTTGCTTCCACTGATCCTGAAAATCTTTGCAATGGAAATGTCATTCAAAGCGCATGGGTAATGAGAGGAGAAATGTGCATGTTCACAGCTGTTCTATGACAATTAGAAACTCTGAGCAGGTTCATTTCACATAGCTCTTGATGTAGCTGTAGAAGTACTTATATTATTATATATGGAGCCTGATAAAAATAGGTTAAGGTGAGGGTAAGAGGTACGTTTTATACTATCTACAAGATGTCCTAGATGCTGGCTACTGATGGAGCCATATGCTGAGGGAAGAGTTAGTATTTGAGAATTTGAGAACGGGAAGGTCTTTAGGAAGTGATATGGACATTTGCTTTCAGTGTGTGCTTTATACATGTGTGTGTGTGTCTATGTATACATGTATGTATGTATATACATACATATATCTATATGTATACATATATATATTTAAGCTGTAGTTTACAAATTCAAAAGAATTTTCTCAGCATCAAGCATAGATTTGTATGGAACTTGCAAAGAACTCGTGAAGAAAATTTGTGAAATATATGGTTCTTTAGCACTTGATTTGTATTCCATAACTGGTGAGTTTAGCTGTTCAACCTCTCTTTCCTTTTCTGGTGTACTTCTCATGATTCAAAAGATCAGAGTCAGAACTGTCAGGAACATTTATATTTGCACTTAATAATGCTTTACATTATAATTTATCTTGTGACCTTTGAAAACCTCTCAGATAGCTGTAGTTCGCTTAGTTTCACTAAAAAGCCAAGGAAGAGAAAAGTTGTAAAGGTGGTCATAACACTTCTAGTGTTCCCAAAGTCACTTAACAATGAAGCTGCTATGGACTCACCATCCAATTGTCAATATGGTGTATCCATGCAGGTTCTTCAGGTTCTCATTCCTTGTTGTAGAAGCATCATGAACTTGCTTTGGACAAGAAGTGGGTGCGTGTAGTAAGCAATTGGAATTTAGTGTGGTGAGCCTTGATATAGGCTACTGGCTGTGTATGGCTTGGATTGTAATACTTCTTCTGTTGCAGCCTCTCCCATGCTCAGTCCTCTTTAGTGTCTTGTTTCCTAGTGTTCCTTTTCACCTTATGACACTCTTCACTAAGGACTTTTATGCTAATGAAAACCTAATTCACTCCAGATTTTGGATCATTCAGAAAGTGATGTGCTGTGGAAAATCCATGGTGAACACAAAAATAGTGTTTATGAAATGCTTTATGCACCAAACAAGTAAACATGGTAAAAATACTAGTGGAAAGAAGGGAGAAAAATGCCTGCAGGTTTTGTCATAGATGCCCAAGTGTTTTCTGAGAAATGTAGCATGTTTGAATGATTCTGTTGCAGAAAAATGCATGTTATAGCAGCAACACCAACAAGTTCAGCAGTTCTCAGCAGAATAAAACCCTCCTGTTAAACACAGCTTTATGAGAAAATGGTTTCTACACAAAACAGAACTTTCTGGATTTTGAAGAAATAAGTCTGAAATATTCCAAGTGAAGTGCTGTAGAGTGCGTGATCCTGTATTTTGTACAAGCAGACGGTAGTAGTGTTTGGAGATGATGATCTGTTTTCACAGTGGACTGAACAAAGTTAGATTGGCTTGATACTTCAAAGACAAATTTGATGTGAAATTGTTCAAAGTTGCCTTTCTGGCAGAAAAGGAGCTATGCAATTGCTTCTGTCTATTCCGTTTAAAGCTCTGTTGCCACTGTAACAGGTTGAAGAGAATGTGCGGGACAGATTTGCTGATGGAATTGCTGAGCAGGTGACCTACTCATTATAAGGGGATAAGAGTTTAAACAACAAAACAACGAAGCTTACCACAGCCAGACTACCCTGGACCCACAGTTAGTTTTGAAAAATTTGCTGTGAATCCAAAAGAGATTCAGGATTGCCCTGGATAAGGGTAAGACTGGAATCTTGGAAGACTAAAGATGCAATGCCGTAAGAGCCAACTGAAATGAGAAATTTTCTACCAATATCTGGGAACCAAGATAAGAACCTTGATATACTTCCATTCTGATGTAGCTTTCATAACAATCTGTGTACAGAAGTTGCTTTTTTGTGATGTATTGTCTCTTTCAGACAGATATGTGCGTGCTATGCTAGTACTCATAGCCAGTAAGTAGAGAATTTAACACAGCACACAGACAGAAATGTTAACCTGACTTAGTCAGAGTTATTGGAAGAAAGTGGTTTTGGTTATCTGCTAAGTCTACTGCATGTATTGTGTATTTGAGGATATTAACACTGAGGTCACAGTCAAAGATTTGCGGTAGAAAACAAAGGTAGATGCAGTGTTGTGGATATAAATGATGAAGAATATCAGAACTGAAAAATTGCAGTGTTACCTATCAAAAAGAGAAAGGTTTTAGTGTGAATGTATTTCCTACTGAAGACCAAATCCTATTGAACTGATGTGAAAGGCAAAGTTTTCATGCAGAGGACAAGTCTATATTTATGCAGTATTTGAGTAGTTGTGCAGAGTTTAATAGCTTTCAGAGGGTTTATGTGCCTGCTCCTTATTACATTTGTATGAATTCAGTAAGGATTTATTGCTCTAGGTAAAGTTATTTTAGTGTGGAATCACAACATTTTGTGCTGTCCTTCCTCGTGACGTTAACTCACTTTTCGTGACCTATGCAGTTTAAAGTAGATCAATGAAAGTTGTTGGTTTTTTTTTTCCCCCTGAGTTGTCATTCTCAATATCAAGTTAAACACATAACTTGCTGTTCTATTTCTCGGAGCCTTGTTTTATGCCAACTACAAGTTTTCAGAAGTCTCTTTTTGCTCCTTTTGTGGGAACTGGCAGTTGTGTGCTTTCTCTGGTGGGTTACTGATTCTACAGAGCCAAGGGTCTGCCAAAGAGAAGCCAGGTTGGTTTTGTTTTATTTAGAGTGCATGCATTAACAAGTCAGAGGAAGTGGATGCAAAGGGCCTGATTCTCTAGCTGCTAGTTGTGGAAAAACCCAATAAAACGCATCTGGGCTGCAACCATTTTGTGGGCTATCGCACTTAAAATACATAGGATGCTTAAGCCTGTTTAGAATTCATGTAAGTGTTGACTAAGGGATTTTTTCTCTGAATAGTTAATAAACTACATACTTGTGCGTGATTCTCAGTAGGTAGAGGGGAAGCATTCAATCAAATATTTTGTACACAAGCTATGGAGGACAGGTAAATAAAAATGTTCCTTGGTTCCCTTAAATCCCAATTTTTTCATGTTCCTTTTAGTATAATGTATTTTCTTCAGCCTGAAACACAGTGGTTAGATAATGGCTGAATACAAAACATATTATGGAAATGCCATTTGAGTGTGCAAAGTGGTTATATCTGGCAGATTGTATTTCAGCAAGGGCTTATCTGTTGTTCAGCAAAATGCCTATATGACTTTTTCCCACAGGTCAACTGATTCAGAATTGACTGAAATTATAAATATAGTTGAAGCTGAGGTTAGATGATACTATATTATATTGATACTGTATTATGTGTATTACCTATTGCGTGTTTTATTCATTCTGTTTCTTGGTTGTCAGTAACCTCCCTCCCCCTGAACTTCATGATTAAAAATGCTCATATTTATATAGAGAAAAGGCAATGATGTGATGCTCTATTGTCGTGAGTGATTTCTATCTCAAGTTCACTCATTTTAGAGATTCTTTTCTTCAACTTTCAGTTATGTTGATATGAATCTTTTTCTCACTTTCTCAGGAAACAAAATCAGTTTTCCTTTGTCCTGCCATTGTACATGTTATTCAGGGAAAAGTCTTGATCTTTATTTTGAAGACTAAAAGCTGAACTTCTGATATTTGAAGAAATAGTGGTCAGAGTTGTAGTGATGGAGAGATGGAGTTGATAGACATTTCTCCTTCTTACACCAAAATTTATAATCTGTTGAAATGTTTCCTGTAATCTGTTTGCTATAGTATTTGCTCTAGTATTCTAGTTTCAGATGGATTTGCTGGAAATAACACTTCATTTTGCTGAATGGACTAAGTGTTGTAACCTAAAATTCAGATAACAGATTTAATACATGTGTAATGGAATTATTTTGGGGGAGGGGGCTAGGGAGCATGTCTTTTTGGGTCTTTAATTGGAAGTGATTATTTAAGACAGTGTTACCACTTGGACAGATTTTTTAATGCAAGGTTTTACTTTAAACAAAAGCATGACAGTTCAATGGCAAGAGGTCAATACATGCATTGTGCTGCTTAAGGAGGAAGTGGTGACCTTACTGAAACTGCCTTATTACCCCACAGCAGGAGGAAATTCCTGCTTGACCTCTGTTCGTTATCAAATTAAAATGAGGGTATTCTCTGAAACTCATTATGCTAGTTTTATGTAATGTTGTCTGAAGCACTGAGATGAGATAGCTTTCTGACCATCGCATATTCCTAGTTAAAAAATCAGATAGCTGGGGCAGTCACAAAAACTGTCAGTGTTTGTACATAAAACTTAATGCTGGAGATTTTATTTTCATTGCATGCAACTAGACTGCTAGTATTTATCAAGCGTTCTTGCAGTAGCTAGGTTTAATTCATCTAGCAGTATATTCTGTCATTCAGCTTGAGAAAACATGAACTAAACTGTGGGGTGTAAATGCCGCATTGTATATTCAAAGGTTCACATCCTTGGTGTATGGATTTTCTTGTAAATCCGTAATTGGACTGTGACCTGTACTGGATCATTTACTTCTGATGTATTATTACTTAGGTGACTTATAACCAAGTCCTGATATTACCTCTTTATATGGACACCCTGTGTGTTCGTAAAGTCATTCTCAGAGGTTCCCAACAAGACCAGCGGTTTTTCCTTTTCTAGATGAGGATAATACAACTGGTAAGAAATTCCTCACCCAGAGAGTGGTGGATACCGCATTCTTGGAGACTATCAAGGCAAGGCTGGATCAGGCTCTGGGCAACCTGATCTAGTTGTGGATGTCCCTGTTCATTGCAGGGAATTGGACTGGATGACCTTTAAAGGTCACATCCAACTCTAAGGATTCAATGATTCTATCTGAGCATAAAATAGCACCCGTGTGTTGCAGGCTTGAATTTTGTTATTCCCTTGATAAAAAGAGTTACTGTGAGGAAAGTAAAAACAAAGCAAAAAAAAAGGTTTCTACTGCACTTGTAGGGGGAAACAGATGCTCCAGCTTGCTGATAAGTCTTCCTCAAGGCAACGATTTTATCTGAAAATATATGCTGTTTTAGAATTAACTGAGATGTTTGGGATTTTTTGATTGAAATAGTATATGAGAGTTGGGTCTGTATTTCACTGGACCAAAAATATAGAATTGACATCATTTGGGATTTCTACAGAAACATTAGAAAATACACTTGTAATCTAAGCAGGAATTGTTGTTTTTAGAAATGATAGGAAAAAAACATTCTCCCATATAAATTAATTTGCATTTGATTCGTCTTAGCATATTTTCAGCTCTATTCTGTACTGCAGTGAGGATTAATTTGGGGGAAATTTTTAAATGAAATAAACCTTGCAAAGTTCAAACAGCTCTGAATTGTCCTTGCCCAAAATTATCAGGTGACAAAAAACTTCATACCAAGTTTTACTTGACTTCAATGGCAGGATGTTTTTCAGAACAGGAGAGATCTCACACTATATTCCACCACACATGTTAAATACATCTGCTCAATCTCCTGCTTGCCATAGACAATACACCAGTATTTTCAGTCTGATTTGTATACTCAGATGCAGCACATCACTTTGTCATTCAAAGCATCTCTTGATCTGTATTAGGAGAAAACAAGCTGTTGTATATATGGACAGACAGATCTTTCCACATTCCAGTTTGGAACCTATAGATACTGTATAGTTCTAATTAATTAAATCTGGGCAATCTAATACTGTTTTGAAGTGCACTGAAGAATGTTTTGAGAGGATTTCATGCTTTTGTTTTCTGTGTTAGACAGGGCTATGAAGAACTGGAGAGACAGCTGAAGGAAGTCTTTAAGGAAAGGAGCAATATTCTTCGACAGCTGTCGAAGACTTCTAAAGAACTCGAGGGAATTAAAGTAAACCTCCAGGTTAGGTTATGTGTGGGTTTCTGGGACTTAGAATTACTTACTTTGTGTTTTTCATACTAATGTCTATCTGCTGCTAATAAATAAAAATGTCATTGTTTTTGTTGATTTTAGAGCGTGCATTGTTTACCTTGCATTGAGAGTAAAAGGGATGGTCTCAAGGAAAACATAATCTAAATGAATTGGGTAATTAAAAAAACAAAAAACAAACAAAATGTTGCACAAACAAAATGTAGCAGAACAAAAGAAGAAACAGAAAAGAATAATCATAATGGACTTCCCACACATTGAACCTGGCAGCTACTATGAAAGGATTTCCTTTGCTGTTGCAGGCCACATCTTTGCTGATGAGTTGCATCTACGAAGCCTAATGTAGCTGCTAACTTTACTTTGCAGACATGCAGTCTACACCAACTGACTGGATTTACTGCAGGGGATTACTTTACAAGTTTAACTGACAGACAGTGTTAGAAGAGCTGGCAGCTAGGCATCCAGAGCTGATGAACACTTCTGCTTTAACTAAGGAGGTTTTCTGGGTAATGTGGGCAGGCTGAAAGGACAATAGTCAGATTAACTCTGCCATCATATCAGCTCCGTAGAATGAAAAGTAGAGATCTTGCTTTGGATCCTGTACTGAAATCATCAGATGATCACTTAAGAGTATGCCTGTCTGCCTGAGACTGTTTGTCAGTCTAGCAATGGCTCATTTCTGGCTGAGGTTTTTGGTATTGCATAGCATTTTAGAGGCTGGTATTCTCCTGCCATTGCATATGTACCCTTATGTTGATGTAAGCTAGATAGGAAAAATATAAGGAGTGGCATCCTTGTATCTTTGCACAGGACAATAGAGACAATGTGTGCCAATACTGTATTGTAGCATATTGTTGTGCTCTATTTTCCTATATTCAAGATTTCTCTCCTTGAAATTAATGTGTATGGTGCCCTATAGAACATTGGGTGGTCTCCATCCACCCAACCCCACCTCAGCACCACCAGTAGTTTCCCACTGCATTTTTTTTACTTATCTTCTTTTTGCTAAGGTAATTTAGAAGGGGATTTTTTATGCAGCAGTTTGAAGGTAGTACTCAGGAAAATCATATTGTGAGGTATTTCATATTCAACACCTCAGAGATCCAAAGATACAAAAGTAATTCTCTGGAATTCTGTACACACACACTGATCTCTGTCATGCCTCCTTAGTGCTTTCAGTCGTTTGTTTGTTTCTTAATCTATTTTACACAGTCGGATGCAATGTAGTGCTTGCTGCAAAATGATGTATAGTTAGCAGTGCTGAATTACAGTAAAAATCATAGTCAGGTGTTCCTCCTTTTCTCACCCATGGCAATTCACTGGGAGCGTTTTTACGAAACGGATCCCAATCAGTGATTTCACAAATGAGCAGAATTCAAGATCACTTTGGTAATTGATTCTTTTCCTTTGTTATCAGTCTTTGAAAAATGATGAAGCGTCAGCCAGAAGTGATGTGCAGAAACTTCTTGAACTGGGCAAAAAGCAAAGGTAAGAGCATACTTTCTCCCTTTCACTTTTTAGACTGAAAGCAACAATATTGGAAAACATCGTCCCTCCTTTTGCCTTAAAATATAAACACTCACATAGTCTGGAGTCTACTGATCCTAGCAGTAACATAAATAAACATAAATAAAGGCAAGGAATGCTATCTTGTGAGAAGTTTTTGAAACATATGAGACATATGAACTGATATTGGACATCAGTTGGGGAGATATCTATTAAGAAAAAGGATTTTGTATTTCTCCCAAACATTTAAATATGAAACTTCCTATTCCTTCGTATTGTCATTATTCAGCACTCTCTGACCTACTTCTTTTTGTTATTATAGTTCAGACGGGTAAATCACAGCATTAATACAACTTCAATCACAAGTAAACATTACTACTACAGGAATCACATTGTCTGAAACAGCATTATGTAATGAATGCACCCATATCTCGTATTTTTCTCTGGAAACAAAGAAATAGTAATAGTACACTATTGCTAGAAATACATGACTTAAATCTCTCAATCTTTCTACTGCTGATAATGTATTTATTGAAGCACACATGAAGATTTGAGATTGCTTGTGACAGTTGGAGCCATAAGAAAACAATACAGATCTTCTCAATTTTGCTTCCATGGAGAAGGATTGAATAGATAAGAGTGTTTCAGATATTCCATATAAATCTGTTAAATGATGAAAGAATTTGTTCAGCTAGTACGGTATTTAAACAATTACATGTTACATGGCTATAATGAAAGCATCGCTGCTATTCTTGCCATGTGTCCTTCATATATGATCCTGGTTTTGCAATGGTAGATTGTTGTGTAATTTATATAAAAATAGTAATGCTAATTGATTAAAACCATTATTTAGTAATTAAAAGTATATTCAGTAAATAGGCTTTCCCAGTTGCAGATAGGAAAACCTAGTCTGCTAAGGGAAAATTGTATTTCTTAGTTGTATAATAAAATGTAATTTCCTGATATATTTCTTAAATCTCCCCTTGAAGTCTCTCAAGGTCTACCTAAAACCAAATGTGGACTTTTAAGTGTATCAACCACTAGGTATTCTGCACAACAGTAACTCACAGATACCGACCCTGGAGCAATCCAGTATGCAGCATAAGACCAAGCAGCCTTCACCTTCCGGCAGAAAATAAAAGGCTTTTACTGTAGGCCCCAAGAAAATGGCTTGTATCTACTGTGGGCTCTTGACGGCCATTTACAGGCTCTCACTTTTACTTTGACACGTGCAGTATGAGAAGCCACTGTTAGCAATATAAGTCCCCCTCATAGAATTTATCACTTTCTTTGCCAGCAGATTCAGGTTATGCTTGTTCAGCAAGTGAAGAATGATGAACTTGATACTGTTCTGCTTGAATCTATTGTATTTGATCTACAATCCAAAATATATCATGATTTGATTGGACAAATGTGAGCTGCACTTGGTCTGTGAGCACCATTTTGATTATGCTCTGCAGTGATGAACTCTAAAGTAAAGTTTGGAGTGCTAGAATCTCAGCTTGTGTAAATTAATGTAGCCCTTCTGATTTCATGTTAGATTTATTTATTTATTTATTTATTTAATTGCCTTAGTGTGAGTTTACTTTGGCAAGTATAATTTGGTCATTTAGTATGATATCTCAAGGTCAGTTATTTTGTGCACTGTTCGTGTTTCAGAATGGTTGCATTTGTGTATGTAATGATAGAACTGGTTTGTGCTGATGATGCATTGGTTTCATGCTGCTCGGTCTCTATTTCAGATCAATCTGTTTGCACCAGCATTCTCCAAACTGCGAACATAAAAGAGCTATAAAATAAGAAGAAAAAAAAGAAAGAAAAAAAAAAGAAAAAAAAAAAGATGATTCAGCAGCTCACAATTTCTGTTCTTGTACAAGCCTGCTGCCTTTTTTTCCTGGCTGATTTTCATTGAGTTAAATTATCATCTCAGTGTAAAGTTGGTTCTACGCTGCTCCTTATTCATTAAATTTTATTGATGCAAGCAACAGCTCTGAAAATGCTCTGCAAAAGTTATGAAATTTGTCAGTCTTGTACTTTGCAGCAGCTCCAAAATGTGTCACCTGTGGGTAAAAGAGATGACCAGAAGATCTCAGCCTGCTGTAATCACCTTGGAGAAACTCTGATTGTATTAGTAATGCAAAAATATCTTGAATCCACTACTGCCCCATCCAAATTATTACATCTTCTTGTGCAGTTGTATTCCAGCATCTTCTATTGGTTTCCCCGTTGTTTCTTTCTAGAATGAGTAGTTCTTGATTATAGTGTATTTCCAGGTCCACTTCCCTTGCTTTTATTGTACCAATTCCTTTTTCTAGAGACTATATACTGGCAGATGTTTTGCAAAACAGGACATTTGATAAGCGTAAATTTCCATCATGAACAAATTTTTGTCTTGTACTGGCACGATAGTTCATGAGGTCATTTTAATTTTATTAGCAAGACGCTTAGTAAATGCAACACATTTGTCACTCTTCTCTGGAAACTGAAGAATGATTTTGTACTGGACTCTTGGGATGAAGTTTATGTTTTGTTTTTTCAATGCCTAGGGAAGAAATGAAATCTCTTCAGGAGGCCTTTCAAAAGCAGCTTAATGAGGCAGCTGAGAAGGCAGAGAAGCAGCAAGCTACTGTGAGTGAGTCTGTCCCTCTTCCTTTTTTTTTTTTCTTCCATCTTTTTTTTTAAATCCTCCTCGCCTAAGTTTTTTGCATTATCTCAGATGTCTTACATGTTGAAACAAAACCTAAGATTTCACATGCATTAGTACTCTGTAAGGTTCAAATAAAAGGAGGTGGATAAAATTGGTATGTTGCAGAAAATGTAGATGTTTTTCCACTAGTTTCTGTGGGATGTAGGTGTGTGTATCCAGCTTCTTGGAGATTTGGACCCAAGTCCTTATGCCTTATGAGGTTACATTTATGGACCTCTTGTCTCATCTATACCAAAGTATGTTGTCATACTGCCACTGACTTTTTTTCTTAATTGCTACTAATTTTCAGCATGAAAGTAAGTAAGAGAAAGTTAAGTCTTGACAACACTAGATCTCATTATCACTACTGGAAGGTATAAATTCAAGGCACAAACAGTGCCTTGAAAATTTTGTTATTGCAGGGAAAAAAAAAAAATTATTCTTTGTTTAGTTCTTGGATATAAATATGAAAGTGGTCCAGTCTTGTTCAGTGGTAATTTTATAGCATGAATATTGCTGAGCATTAATCAGCTAGATAATTTTTGGAGATTTATTTCCTATAAACCTCAAGTGTTCTGTGATTCTTAACAGGTTTTGTGGATATATTTTTTAGTTTCATATTTTGTAATTGATGGCTTATTTAGTAATGTTTTACCAGTTCTCAGGCTCACAGTACAAGGGTACTTGTATATATGTATGAATATGCAATTTAGCAAATATTCAGAAATGCCTTGATGTGATTTCTGTGTGGCTTTCAGTCCTTTGTGAACAAGAGAGAGTTCGTTATTTTAGTTTCATTCAATTTTAATTGCAGTTATTTAATATTTAGGAATTAAAGACATCTCTCTGAAATTAATGAATATATTACAGTGTCCGTAGTAAGAGATCTTTGGTCCAATTTGTGGACCAGATTGACCCAGAGTAGGTACTCATGACATCTAAACTATGTGTTAGGTGCTTAAAGTAGAATACTATACTACGCTAAAGTAATGTTCCTCCACAGCATATAATTACTGAATTGTTAGTAGTTGTAGACTTCTCTAGAGAATAAAAGCCCTCATCTAGTCTTGAGGGGAAAGAAATAAGCAAGTAGTATTCTGACCAAACCTGAAAAAAATGAGGTATATTTTGAATCTTCTTCAATAGTTTGAGCAGAATATGTATAGAAAAAAAAATCAACACTTCTTTGAAGATGTTTTGTACTGTAAACAGATATATCACTCTGAAATAAAAGATTAGGGCCTGATCTTCTCTGCTACATATTCAAAACATGCTATTCCAAAGTTGTTTTTAATTGTCTTTTCCAGATGCACTGATACATTCTCATAGCTGAGGTGACAAACCAAATTCTAGCCCTACAAATTAAATGTGGAAAACATGTTATTTAATTTTTATATAATGTTTGTTACTCAAGATTATTTTGGCTGTAGTAAAATAAATATCAGCTGAGGTGAAGAGATTATTGGCTCTGTGTTTTGCTATGCAGCATTTTTTTTTAGCTTTAAGAACGGTGCTTTGCATAAATTCAGCTCCTAGTATAATACTCTTGGGAGATCACAAATCTATCACAGAAAATTAAACAAGATACAAACAACAACCCCCCCCCTGAGTTTATAATAGAATTTAAAGTAGAGGATTGTCATCTGGTTAGATAGTGTATGGGAACTGCTGCATCATGGCTGAACCTCTGATTGACCACCTGAGGCAAGCAGTGAGTCAGCCATGGGAGCACAGGTGAAGGTAATTCACCTGTGCTACCGAAGGACTGGAGCATGGCTCCATCTCTTCTAGATCCCATGTAAGAGACGACTGCCATTGAGGAAGGATCTCTTCCAGGAGATCACTCCTTGTAGAGAATATTGTAAACCTACGACGTCAGTAAGCATTTTCCATTTATTATCTTCCTGTTGGAATAATCTTACTTAGCCTGACTTTCCTGTATATTTCTTAATTATAGCATCTGTATATTCATTGATTATATAGATAGGGAAATGGAATTCTTGAACTGTGTTCTAAAAGTTGCTAATAAAAGAATACTAAATGGACCTCAGATTTTAAGGAAAGCTGTGCTGGGTCCTTGATTTGTGACACTTATTTCTTTATGCCTGAGGATAAAATGCATCTATTCACCAGCAGAAAGACTGAACAAATATTTCAAAAGTACTTTGGAGTCAATTTTTAAAAACCCTTCAATATTAGAGAAGCCAAGGACATTAGGACAGCTAAAAAGTTGCTGTTCTGTGGATTTACTGAGGTAGTGATAGGGCTCAGTGGATAACTCCTGAAGCTGTTTTGAGGACTGACGGAGAGGTTCAGTCTTGAGGAACCAAAAAGACATTCCTGTCCTTGACAGTTCCAGTTGTGCTGAGGACAGACTGGGGGCCCTGAGTGAGAGTGACTCCCTTTCTAGGTCCTCTGTCATCTGCATTTGTAGCACCAGCATACAAAGAGCATCAGTTTATTTTGGGATGAGTTATATGGCAGGATTATGATAAATTCATATCTCTTGTTCTACCTCCAATCTGTGCAAGATGATTAGAAGTGCAGAGAAAAACTATTTTGATGAGGATGGCTTGAATTTTTCAGTGGCCCTGTGTTGCAAAGTTCAAGGTCAAGTAGTTTTCCAGAAGGCTTAGAATTGTGAAGATCTTTTTTGGTCTACTAGCCAGCTCGCAACTGTGGATTATTTGTCTGCCAAAAGGTGTTTCTAAAATAAAGTTTGTTGGGAGTACTGTACTGGATTTAGGTGTATAATACGTGTATAAAACATTCAGGAATAACCTGCTGTCTCCTTTAGCAATCAGTAAAAGTTGGTAAAACTTTTTAGTACTAAATACCAAAGTAGTAGTAGTTTATAATAGGTTGCTTTGCAGTGAATGTATTTCTTAAAAAAAGTTAAACCATAGCTTTATTTATATGTGAAAAGGAACCACTACTTAAAGCTCTTTCCGATTAATTTCAATCAGAGTGTATAGAACCAGCTGGACTAGTTTTTTCTAATGAAGATGAGAAATTACCAAAGAAACAGGGAGGGGGTGGGAAATAAATAGGGAAAGTAGGGTAGGTAGGCTAAGTTTAGAATGCCTTTTTCATTTTGTTCCTGCTGCTGTTTTATATCACACTAACAGTTTTTAGAAAGACGCAGTGACAGTTTGACAGTGTATTATTGTCCAATTTGTCAAAATAGAGGAGAAAATACGCCTGTGTAAAATCTTTTTTCCTAGTTGCTTAGTGCTTGCTATGAAAACTTAGAATTAAGTAACTCATTGTGCATGACGTTAAAAACTAAGCAAAAATGATATGGTTAATTGGATATCACTAGGACCTTCTTAGTAATACAACACAAACAGAACATGCAGGATTGAATTGTGAGAAATCTATTGCCAGATCTCTTACCACCACTAACTCATAAAAAGATGAGATGTCCATTTCACTCCAAAATATATTATTTGCTAATAGTTTTTATGACAAAGTCATACATGTCTCTATGACAAAAATGTTTTTTTATTAATTCACAAATTACAATTTAAATTTGAATTCACCTAAGGAATCCTAGCAGGCATAAACTGTGTTTGGCTTTGCTTTCAGAAATATTGAACAGGTTGTGGATTATTTTCTCACTTTATCAAAAGATAGAATATTTCTTGTGTGTATAGCTTCCTATTCTCTTGGCTTTCAGAGTCAATTCCTATGGTGTAACTTGAAAATTAGACTATGAAAATTAATACTGACTGTACTAGAGTTAATGGATATTAACAGTGGTATTACAGATATGCCAGTAAAGGTATTTCAGTCCCATCTTAATAATTCCTGCCTTAGTCCTAAGCAGTGTAAAAGGTGTCTGCAGGTAAGCAAATAAGTGTACAGATGAGCTTTGACTGTGCAGTAATGACTTTGTGTTGGTATTAGTTTGTCCTTCCTCTGCGATGAGTAACTAACTATTGTCTGTCTCTCAGAATTAGATCACAGCCATCTGCTAAAGCATTCTATATTTCAGTGGGGAAAAATCTAATTTCAGCATTTCAAGGTCACATTCTGCTGTTGAGCAAAGGCTACTGGATGGAAGCTGTTGCCTTTAATAAATGTAATGAGCTCTGAAGCACACAAAGCTCTGTGTACCTTGAATGTCTGTCTCCAGGAGACAGAAGCAGTGTCCTTGCTTAGCATTATAGAGCTCAGCCTTAGAACACCAATACATTTTCATTGTGTTTTCATAATTAGCTAGATAGTAATTAAAGAAAGCCAACACTAGAAAAGAGTTGAATGTCAAACAAGAACAAAAAGTGAGTAGAAAGTGGGAAAGATGTAGAGTTTCATAGTTAAATTTTTTAGCTCGCATGCCTTTGGTAGAGGAAAACCCAAAAGCCTATTCATATATATCAGGATTTGGAGGCTGAAAGCAGAATTTGTACACTTGAAAGGGGGTTTGTGCACTGTTATTTGCTTTCTGATTGTACTTCTCAACTTGAGATTCTGAAACAATTTTATCGTCCATTATTATGTGAGGACTGGTGAAGATAATCATGCAAGTTGCTGGCCACATTAACTGTCTCTTCACCTAGCTGATATTTACAAGCAATGTTGTATGGGAAATGCTGAATCATAGCCTGAACCTCTGGTTGATCATCTGAGGTGAGCAATGAGTCAGCCATGGGAGCACAGGTGAAGGCAATTCACCTGTGCTGCTGGAAGGGGTGGAGCCTGGCTGCACCTCTCCTAGACCCATTTAAGAGCTGACTACCAGTGGGGGAGGATCTCTTCTGGAGATCCTCTCTTCTGGAAATCCACTCCTCTGGAGTTTTGCGGCGAGCCTAGGACATGAGTAAGTATTCTATCTATTCTCTATTGTATAGTAACCTGCTTAGCCAAGTTCTCTGGTATATTCCATAATTATAATGTCTGTACATTCACTGATTATACAAACGTATAGAGAGCACAGTCAATAAATTCAGTGCTGTATCTTCATCCAGATCTAGAGCTGATACGTTTTGAGGGAGCATTGACGTTCTCTTGAATTTAGGACTAAGGAAGAACAATACTCTAATAAATTATACTGATGGGGAGCTTGGATCTGTTCTCATTAGGACTAATGACTGTTAGTAACCTACTGTTAAAAAAAATCCTTAGTTCTCTGAAGATCTCCATGGACTTGATTACAAAGAAAGCTATATCTACTAGCACGAAAGTCAAATGAGGGGTTTTATGCATAGTGATTTTCTTTCCTCAATTCTAAGTTTCCCAATAAATATCATGGTATCCACTTATAGGTTAATCATGAAACACAAAGTGATGACCTATACCAATCTGGTTTAAAACAATAGTTTTCCAAGATATGTTGTTACTAGGGATGGTTTATTTTTTTTAAGCTATGAATAAAGTTAAAAGAAAAAAAATAAGCTTAAGGTGGTGTTTAGCTAAGTTTCAGAAACTCACTCAGTATTTTTATTCAACTTGTAGATTAATTTTTTGAAGACAGAAATGGAAAGGAAAAGCAGAATGATCCGGGACCTCCAAAATGAGGTAAGAGAGGAGTACTGAAGTGCATCAGTATTACCTGTAACAATGGTGATAACAAATGCTATTCTCATAGAGCACGCAAGCCTGCCTCACTTTTCACATCATCTGCAGTCACTGGAATTGTGGAGTTCAAGGACTTATTCCTGCCTATGCCCTATAGTGTATGCTTATATACTGGTTAATTTTTATAGGTTGTTACCGGATAACAAACACCTCTGCAGCTGATACTGTTGAATTTACTGTCAAATTCCTTCTTACATCACTCTTTGTTTAACTTGATTTTTTTTTAATAGCTTTTCATGATCTTTTCCTCTCAGCATGTTTTTCTGAATTGTTTCCTTTGACGTTCTTAGTTTTATAGATTCAGTTAGGGCTTTGGGAATTTCTGATACACTGTATTTGAACAGATTCCAGATATGTTTGGGTTTTTAATTGGTTGTTTGACCATTCCTTTCAGAGTTGTTTACTATTTGCCTTATTATTAACTTAGTAGTCTTTCATGAAATTGAATTCTGTATACAGGATTTGTGTGGGCTCTCTTCTTTCGACTCACTAGTACCCTTTATTGTACTTCACTAGCAGTTGTACAGAGTCTGCCATGAATCACTTCCGAACTCAGTCCAAGAAAACCCATGAGAAGGGAAAACAAAAAGCAGTTGTGTAGCTTCTTCTATTCATTGTTGGGTACTGAATGCAGCTTCAGCCTGACTGGGTTCTCTAGGTACTATGCTACAAGAAGGTCATGATTTTTCTTAAATAGCTTGTAAAATGCTTGGAGAATGGATAAACGCTCAGGAAAGGTATGTAGGTAAGTTGGTATTCATAAGATCATAAATGCTTGAGGAGTACTTTTTGTCTATACCTCTCTATCCTGCCACATTGTGATTCTCTGTTTTCAGGGAAGTACTTTGATTACAGAATAGAGAGGATGAATAAATGTGTTGTGAGTCACTGACCGAGCAGTTTCTGTATTAATGTTATTTGGGGCATTTGTGTGGTTAGTGCTTCTCAAAAAGAAAAAGAAATAACACTGAAAATTGAACTTGGAGGTAAAGTAATGATTAAACTGAAAGTCTTGATTTAGATGGGAAGGAAAATACACCAGGCAAATGGGTTTCTAAAGCCTTCAATTGATGTCTTTTCCATTCTAGCTCACCTGTGTTTTCTCTCCTGTCTTTATATTCTTCTTGTGTATGATTTGACCAGTGTACAGATGTTCCTAGGATTATTCAAAAAGAACTGAGT
Organism: Tetrao urogallus; assembly: GCF_951394365.1. Lineage (NCBI taxonomy): Eukaryota > Metazoa > Chordata > Aves > Galliformes > Phasianidae > Tetrao > Tetrao urogallus. Next base: position 5,306,043 of record NC_136819.1, read on the forward strand.
CCAATTTGTATTACTCATCTGCTTTTAGTTTATAGCATTAAAAAGGACTTCAATAAATAAATCAAAAAGTTTCACTTGAGGAAAGAGAAAAGGAACTTTCTTTTCTATGGAAACAATTAATGTCTAGATGCTCTAAATGGAACTACAAAACCTTTCAACACTTTCTACGAATGTTTCAAGTTATGGAATGGAAAAATGGAGGAAAAAAAAAAAAGTAAAAGGATTAGCTTTTTTAGGAGTTCGGTAGCAAAGACAGAATCACAGAATTGTGGAGGTCAGAAAGAGATCACTGACTCCGATGCAATTCATCTGTTTTTTGCTTTTTTAAATTTAATCAAATTACCTGAAATGTTTTTATTTTTGTATTGTCATCCTACAAGATGCTCCAGAGGTAAGAAAGAGGTAAGAACAGATTTTAGGCACTGTTTATTTTGCATATATTTTAGGAGGAAGTACAGAGCAGTACTTGTGATTAAAGAAATACGGCCCTAGGGTGGCCTGGAAATCAAAAGCTCCACCATTCTTATCATTATTTAGGCAACTAAATGTGGCTTGGGAGAAATTTGATTTGAGAGCACTTCATCATCCTTCTGTGCATCAGCTAGTGTGAGGGAAAGGAGTTACACCTACTGAATAGCTAATCCTTAAATGTCTGTTAAGCTTTCCCAGAATTTCAGTAGTTATTGGAGTTTGCAATAAGGACCTCATACTTTGATAATAAAATTAACAAAAATAATGGAGTGATTTTTGACGATACACTGTTTATCTTTGCCTGCTTCCAATCACTGAATGTTTTTAGTAAATCTGTTTTTAAGTAGATATGGTGTAAATTTAATAGATAGTGTTTCTATATAATTCTGAAAGTTCTGTATTCATACAAATGGATAGAGGTGCAATGTAAATGGAATTCCTTCCACAACTACTGTTGCCTTTTTTTTTTTTTTTTTTTTTCAAATACTACACTTACCCTCTGTTTGTATTGACAAGTATTGAATGCAGCAATCTCAGACTCTCTTGTGACTGTAAAAATAATTCCCCATTTAGTTCTGTCCTTTCAGCATATGCCTGACTGCCATTCAGCTTGGCAACTCAGAGATAGGAATAGATAACAGCTTTCCAGCTGAACGTTGCAGCTGTGGTATAGCATATGAGGAGAGGACAGTGTACAGAAAAGGCAATTTTCAGGCTATTCAAAGCTTTAACAGCAAAATTTGCCAACTAAAACAACAAAAATAATCCCTGATGTGGAGGGAAAAAAAGTGCTATATGAAGTGCATAGTGACTGTGTATAAATTCTTCTTTGTTAGAGGTCTCTTCCTCCAATACCAGAAGCAACCTGTAAGACTTCCAGCAGATGTGCATGTAATTTCCTTGAGATAAGTGAGTTAGCGTATTTTTCCCTAAAATTAATAAATGGTATAATTAGCTATATGGAGAGGTAGCAAAATGCTCTTTGGCTATATCACATGAATGCTATAGGTGCCTCATGTTAGACTTTATTTAAAAATGATGTTATTAAACACATATATATTTTAACTACTTTACTACATGTGATTGGAGAAGATACAACTACAGTTTATTGTATTATCTGTGGACAAGTTCAAATTATATCTGTACGCCTATATTAAACTATACTAATCTGTTATGTATACTATTAGTAGTATACTAATGTATACTATTACACTAGTTATGTATACTATTTACGACAATTGATGTATTTATTAAGTTGGTACAGTGGTTCATATCAGGCAGTGTATTTCTTGGCTGTTTAAGCTGTGATAGAACATGAATTACATACAGGACAAAGTAGTACAGTCAATACAAAGTAAACCAGTAGTTGAAAATGAATTTGGCTGTGGCTTCCAGTAATGTGTTCTTTCTCCTAAGAAGAAGTTTTGAATAACTACGTTGTAAACAATACTTTTGTTGTATTCATGTATAAATTGTGGTTATAGCTTTAGTGTCGAGTAAATCATCCTTAAGCAGAATTTTCTGTAATCTTTCTGTGCTTAGCTGCACTAATAAAAGGTGAAGTCAAGGCAGTTTGAAGTCCCACCTGGTCTGTTGGGAATTTTATGCCCTGTAGGGTGAATTCAATTGAATTGCATTGAATTATGGTGAAGGAAAAAAATGAACTCCTGTAGTAAAGTAGAAATAAAACTTTAAGGCTTTGAGTCTTGACACCATTCTGTAAAGGAGGAATTGTAATTCTTCTCTCTTAATAATCTGTAGATAAATTTAACTCTTAACTTGTGAATTTTCTAAGTATAAAAGTCTGTTCCCATGCAGATGAAAGGTGAGTTAAGCCTAGTTTCCTCTTTCCATATTGCACTGGTTCTCCAATTCAGAAAAAAACATCTACAAGAAACAGAGACATCAGCACTGTCAAGGAAAACATAAATAAAGTGGAAGTGGCTCTTATGTCTCACTCACTCTTACTGAGCTATTTGTAGTGATATAATGTAGTAGCTGTAACTATATTGTATGCATGTAATACATATAGTAGGCCAAGCTTTGATTTCTGAAAGTTCTGTTTTCTGGTCTTTAGACCCAAACGTGTAGGATGCTTTTTTTTCAGTAGCTGGTGAATAATAATCAGAATTTTAACATCAATTAAAGAGTAATAATAGATCTGCTAAGTCTGGACCTCTCTTTCCCAGAGACAGTCGTATTTCATATTTCATTCTTTAAGTCTGTGCTCAGGATTTAAGAAATCCTTCCTACTGAAGGCCAGGTTGGATGGGACACTGGACAGCTTGGTCTAGTATTAGATATGAAGGTTGGTGGCCTTGCCTGTGGCAGAGGGGTCTGAGCTTGATAATCCTTGAGGTCCTTTCCAACCTGAGCCATTCTTTGATTATATGAATCTGATTCACAGCCATGAATTTAAAAACGTTTGAGTGTAATTGAGGTAAAATACCTTTCATCAATATGCAGATGAGAAAATGAGATATGCACCTATTAGGGCTCTCTTTTCATCCTGTGCTTAGTCACGATGCCTTGGCTGCCTGTTTGGAGTTTGTCCCATATTGTTTTTATGTTGTCTTTTAAATTAGCTGTAGCACTGAAAGTCATAGCAGTGTTCTTTTTGTAACCTTCTGGAGTCCTTCTGATGTCTTTACTCAGTTTTCCAAGTGCTCTCATTTCTGTTATCCTCCTTCATTAACTCTGAAATTCTGAAATGTTTGCATTCTTTTTGTTGTACTTGTTTAGCATCAAGACTGTGTAACAGAATTTTTATCCCTGAAGTTTAATCTTTTTCGTTTGTCATTTCTCTCAATATATCTGCAGAGAAGAGAGTCATTTCCCATCTGTGCCTTCATTTCTTTTTGTAGGACATGAGTATCAGCAATTAGAGCTCCTGCTTATTGATACTGCATAACATGATAGCGGTTAAAATAAGCTTTTCTAAAGATCACATTGTTTAGGCCCTTCGGGTCTTGGAGATGCTGGGTTAGTCTGATGTTCCATTTCATCTCATTGTTCAGCATGTATGACTGGTATATTTGGCATTAACGAATTAGCAAAATTATTTCACTTATTTCAGGAAGGCAGCAATGCATGAAGTATTAGAGAGTATCTTGATTAACAGAATTTAAAACAGCTGTATTCTGTCCTTTGCACAGACAGCTCTCAATGATATCCATTGCAGCTTCAACAGGCAATGTGGGCAGCACTGAATCCTGGTTAAAATCTTTTGGCTCTTGAACTTGTGAAGAGAATTTTGTGAATCTTGGTGTTATCCAGATCACTGCTTCCCTGTGTTGGAAATCTCAAAAGCAAGGCAGTTTGCAGCCAAACTCCAGAGAACTTTAAGTGTGGATGAAATTTTATCTATGTTAAACTTTCCCTGAAGCTAGCGCAAATTTTGCAGAGCAGGAAAAGAAATGTTCTGATCTAATTTACTCATGTTTTGCAGATGAGTGGAAAAGTTGGCTTTTAGTGCAGTGATGTTAAAATCACTTTGTGGGAAGATCACTGAAAAGGGAGCAGCAATGCTATATATCATTTAAAAAAAAAAAAAAAATACAAAATGTTACTTGATAAATTTAATACCAGACAATTTTTTTGTCTGTGAAAACACCACAGAATGCTGAAGAGCATAAGAATTTTGAAGTGTATGTATGGCATTAACATACACGTGGGTTATTTATTTAGAATGTTGCTTGATAAAGTTATGTAGCACCTGGAATACAATCATCCTGTGTATGGAAACTGCTAAACCATGGCCTGAACCATGATTTAGCACTCTGATCATTTGAAGTAAGCAGTGAGTCAGCCATGGGAGCACAGGTGAAAGCAATTCACCTGTGCTGCTGGAAGGGGTGGAGCCTGGCTCCACCTCTCCTAGACCCATTTAAGAGCTGACTGCCAGTAGGAGAGGATCTCTTCTGGAGATCCACTCCACTGAAGTTTCCTAAGCAAGCCCAGAATATGGGTAAGCATCCCTATCTTTTCTGTTCTCTGCTTTGGTGTAATAACTACATAGCCAAGCTCTCTGCTATACTATAACATCTGTATATTCATTGATTGTACACTTGGCAAGCCAGAAAGGCCAAATATACTTTTATATCATGTCCTTTTTGTGGAATTTCTATAAATGGGTCAGAAGGGAGAACGTCACCCCCTTAGGTAAAATGATCCCTGGACAGATCCCAGGGTTTCTGGTTTCTCCTTATTACCAATTAGCAACTATAGTTGAGAAATGGGATGCCCTGTGTACTATGGGAAATACTTCCCCATTCTGCATGATGGAATACTTTCAAGGATTAGATAGAGACATCCTAACTACAAAAGAAAGGCAGTTAGCTGCCTCCACAGTGGCATGGCCACTGTTAAATGCCTTAAATCAAGCTGAGGTAAGAGCTGACGCCTTAGAAAGTGAAAATCAGCTATTAAAGGATTGTATTGAATAACTGGAACAGGAACTTAATGTATTAACAGGGAAAAGATCAACTTTACATTCCCTGATAGATTAGGTCTGCAGTATTTCAGTAGATAATAACCGCACCTCTGAAGTAACGGACCTGGTTGAACAGGAAAACAAAAACTCTAAGTCAGATCTAGAGGTTCCACTTCTGGTAGATTCCTTGGAACTCCATCCTATTATAACCCGAAAGACAAAGAAAGTACAAGATAGGTAAGTAGGGGTGCCCCCTGACCAATGGCCTCCTGCCCAAACATATACACATAATGGTTAGGCCATATACAGCAAGAGAAGTAATGGATATATTGCAGCGATTTCGGCAGAGGCTGAAAGAGAGTGTACCCACATGGTTACTTAGATTATGGGATTCACAAGCGGAAGGCGTCATGGTTAATGGGCCAGAAGTATCAGAATTGGCCATCATGATGGTACATCATGCCCTAAGGCAGAGACTGTATGTTGCTGTTCAGTATAACAATGAGAACCATTCAATAATAGACTGGCTAATGGCAGCATGCCGAATGGTTTGGCTGAACAAATCAGATACTCCATTAAACACAGGATTATGGTCCTCCATTGAGGACCTCCAAAATTGTATTTGTGAACTGGGCATAAGAGAAGCGATATAGGAGGACTCATTTGATAGCCCAGATATGGTGAAGTTTTCGGCAGGTATGCGAGATTTAATCTTACAACAGGCCCCTTCTCACCTATATAGGACCTTAGTTTCAGTATTAAACACCCTGGTGGCCTCGGAGGCTGTGATTCAACAGGCTGCCCAGTTAGCAGCTGATCTGGGGGAGAAAGAGCGTCTGTGCAATAGGCACAACATTTGAGTAGTAGAAGAAGCAGAGGTGCTTCCAGTAGTTCAAAACCAAGAGGCCACCTGTGCAGAATCCTCAGTCAAGGCCTGTAAGGGTCTTGCAAAAACAAATGTTTAATGATCTCATTTGGGCTGGGGTCCAATTTGCAAAAATCAACTGCCAGCCCAATCACATCCTCCTTCAGCTGTGGAAACAGATGAAGAACAATCAGAAATTGCAAAATTACCCTAAGAAATCAAGGGTAAGAGTTATAGAAAGAGTACCAATGACGATGTGGAACTTAGAGGATTTCACTGTTTCCAATAGAAAAAGGAAGCCCCCTTAGGTGTCTTGGGCTACAATGCTTGAGCCACCTGAAGCAAAAGACTTGACTTTGGCTCAGTTCATGGCGTGATGAGGGATGTTAGTCCCTCTAGGGCCTCCAGAAGGGACTGGAGGCCCTATGTAAAGTTGACAATATTCTGGTCCTGGAAAAACATCCTGAGAGTTATGGCACTTGTTGATACTGGAGCAGAAACATCAATTACCTACGGAGATCTGACCAAATTTGATGGAGACAAACTGACTATTTGCAACAGAGGGGATGGGCTATGAATCTTCAAAAGGTGCAAGGTCTGGGCTTGTCTGTAAAATTCCTGGGGGTAGTTTGGTCAGGAAAGACCAAAGTACTACCCAGTGCTGTCATAGATAAGGTTCAAGTGTTCCTAGTCCCTACAACATTGAAGCAGCTGCAAGAGTTTCTAAGTATATTGGGTTACTGGCGTTCCTTTATACCTCACCGAGCACAGCTGTTAAGACCACTGTACAGACTCACAAAAAGGGGCAGCTATTGGGGATTGGGGGAAAACAGAACAGGACGCTTTCCAACAGGCAAAACTGGCAGTTAAACAAGCTCAGGCATTGGGTATATTTGATCCTACCCTCTCAGCTGAGTTGGATGGTCACGTTACTCAAGATGGCTTTGGTTGGGGCCTATGGCAGCGCCAGAGTTCTGTTCAGACCCCCATTGGTCTCTGGTTTCAGGTCTGGCATGGAGCAGAACAAAGATACAGTATGATTGGAAAACAGTTATTGGTTGTCTATTCTGTATTACAGGCAGTGGAGTCGATAACTCAAATGGCTGAAGTCATAGTTAAGACCTTTCTGCCGATTCAAGGGTGGGTGAAAGATCTGACTCACCTTCCTAAGACAGGGGTGGCTCAAGCACAAACAGTGGCATGATGGGTTGCCTACCTCAGCTGAATCACAGAATGGCCAGGGTTGGAAGGGACCTCAAGGATCATGAATTTCCAATCCCCCTGCCACATGCAGGGCTACCAACCTCCCCATTTAATACCAGACCAGACTGCCCAGGCCCCATCTAATCCAGCCTTGAACACCTCCAGGGATGGGGCATCCGCAACCTCTCTGGGAAGCCTGTTCCATTATCTCCCCTCTCTCTCTGTAAAGAATTTTCCCCTCATGTCAAACCTAGATCTCCCCTCCCTCCAAACCATTTCCCCTTGTCCTGCAGTTATCAACCCTTTCAAGGAGTTGATTCCCCTCCTATTTGTAAGCTCCCTTTAGGTGTTGGAAGGCTGCAATGAGGTCTCCTTGCAGCCTTCTTTTCTCCAGGCTGAACAACCACAGCTCCCTCAGCATGTCTTCACAGGGAAGGTGTTCCAGTCCCCTGATCATCTTTGTGGCCCTCCTCTGGACCCTCTCCAACAGCTCCCTGTCTTTTTTGTACTGGGGGTTAGTCTGCCTTCATCATCCTTGAAAGAAGAATTTCAGTAGATGCTAGGCCTGGTGATGTATCACAGTGGTGCACCAAAAGGAACACTGGTCACTCCACCAGAGAAGAGTCCTGTTCAGGAGGGAAAATATCCTCTCCCTAAATACACCTGGTAAACAGATGGGTCCAGCAAGTGCAACCTGAGCAAGAGGAGAGCAATAGCATACCATCCTTCCACTGAGACACAGGTGTGTACTGCAGACCCCCTGATCAGGATGAGGAGGTTGATGAGGCCCTCCATAAGCAACTGGATGTAGTGTCACGTTCTCAGGCACTGGTGCTTATGGGGGACTTCAATTATCCACATATTTACTGGATGACCAACATGGCCAGGCACGCACAGTCCAGATGATTCTTGCAGTGCCTTGAAGACAACTTTCTGATGCAGGTGGTGGAGGAACCAACGCAGGGAGGGGCGTTACTGAACCTTATTCTCACCAAGGAAGGACTTGTCAAGGAAGTAAAGGTTGGGGGCAGCTTGGGTTGGGATCATGAGATGGTGGAGTTCAAGATCCTGAGTGGAAGAAGCAAAGCAAAAAGTAGGATTGCTACCTTGGACTTCAGGAGAGCCAACTTTGATCTCTTCTGGGACCTACTTAGAGCTATCCCGTGGGCTTGGGTGTTAGAAGGTAAGGAGGCCCCTGAGAGCTGGTCAGCATTTAAACAGGTCTTCTTCTAAGCTCAGGATCAGTGCATCCCTGTGAGCAAGAAATTGGGAAAAGGTGGCAAGAGACCTGTGTGGATGAGCAAGGATCTTATGCACAAGCTCAAAGGAAAGAAAGTTCATGAAATGTGGAAAAAGGGTCTGACCACTTGGGAAGAATATAGGAATGTAGTCAGGGCCTGCAGAATGCAATGAGGAAGGCTAAAGCCCGCCTGGAATTGAATCTGGCTAAAGTGATAAAGGATAATAAAAAAGGCTTTTTTAAGTATGTTAACAGCAAAAGGAAAACTATAGAGGGCCCCTTACTAAGTGAAGGGGTTGTTCTGGTAACGGGGGATGCTGAGAAAGCAGAGATACTGAATGCCTTCTTTACTTCTGTCTTCAGTGAAAAGGCTCTCCCTCAGGTTTACCATAGCCTGGAGGTTAGTGAGAGGGTCCGGGGAATGGGAGACTTCCTTTTAGTCAGGAAAGAGGTGGTCCGTGAGCGCCTAGGCAGTACTAGGGTCCACAAATCCATGGGACCTGATGGGGTGCATCCTTTTGTGCTGAGGGAGCTGGCGGAGGTCATTGCTGAACTGCTCTCCATCATCTTTGAGAGGTCTTGGATAATGGGGGAGGTCCTTGAAGACTGGAGGATAGCCAGTGTCACTCCAGTCTTCAAAAAGGGCAAAAAGGAAGACCCGGGTAATTATAGGCCTGTCAGCCTCACCTCTGTCCCTGAAAAGGTGATGAAACAGCTTGTGCTGGATGTCATCTCCAGACAACTGAAAGAAAAGGAGGTTATCAGGAGTAGTCAGTACGGGTTCACCAAGGAGAGGTCGTGCTCAACCAACCTGGTGGCCTTCTATGATGTTGTCACATGCTGGGTGGATGGGGGAAGAGTGGTAGATGTAGTCTACCTTGATTTTAGAAAGGCATTTGATTCTGTGTCCCACAACATCCTTATAACAAAGCTGAGGAAGTGTGGGATAGACGAGTGGACAGTGAGGTGGGTTGAGAACTGGCTGACTGGCAGAGCACAGAGGGTCGTCATTGGTGGTGCAGAGTCTGGCTAGAGACCTGTAACCAGTGGTGTCCCCCAGAAGTCTGTGCTGGGTTCGGTCTTGTTCAATATCTTCATCAGTGATCTTGATGAGGGGATAGCAGCCACCCTCAGCAAGTTTGCTGATGATACGAAGTCGGGAGGATTGGCTGACATGCCTGAAGGCTGTGCTGCCATTCAACGAGACCTAGACAGGCTGGAGAGCTGGGCAGTAAGAAACCGGATGAGGTTCGACAAAAGCAAGTGTAGAGTCTTGCATCTAGGGAGGAATAATTGCATGCACCGGTACAGGTTGGGAGCTGCTGAAGAGGAGCTCTGCAGAGAGGGACCTGGGCGTCCTGGTGGATGACAGGTTGGCCATGAGCCAGCAATGTGCCCTTGTAGCCAAAAAGGCCAATGGCATTCTGGGGTGCATTAAAAAGAGCGTGGTCAGCAGGTCGAGGGAGGTGATCCTCCCCCTCTACTCTGCCCTGGTAATGCCTCACCTGGAGTACTGTGTCCAGTTCTGGGCTCCCTAGTATGAAAAAGACAGGGACCTCTTGGAAAGAGTCCAGTGGAGGGACACAAAAATAGTGAAGGGCCTAGAGCATCTTCCCTATGAAGAAAGGCTAAGTGAACTGGGTCTATTTAGCCTTGAGAAAAGATGACTGAGAGGGGCTCTAATCCAAGTTTATAAATATCTGAGGTGTGGGGGCCATAGTGGTGAGGCCGGACTCTTTTCAGTGGTACGTGGAGACAGGACAAGGGGAAACGGACATAAGCTGGAGCATAGGAAGTTCCACACGAATGTGTGCAAGAACTTCTTAACGGTGAGGGTGACGGAGCACTGGAACAGGCTGCCCAGGGGGGTTGTGGAGTCTCCTTCTCTGGAGACATTCAAGACTCGCCTGGATGCCTACCTGTGCGACCTGGTGTAGGGAACCTGCTTTGGCAGGGGGGTTGGACTTGATAATCTCTAGAGGTCTCTTGCAACCCCTACAATTCTGTGATTCTGTGAGACAATCTGGTTTGACAAGGGGGATGTTCAGAGCAGCCAATGGGCAGAACTGTGAGCCGTGTGGATGGTTATAACCAAGAAACCCAGTGGTGGTATCCTGAATATCTGTACAGATAGTTGGGCTGTGTACTGGGGCTCACTCTTTGGATTGTACAGTGGGCCACCCAGGAATGGACTATTCATGCCCGGCCGATCTCGGGCAAGGACATGTGGTTAGACATATGGAATACAGTCAAACACAGAGTCTGTACATGTCTACCATATTTCTGATCATCAACCCCTACAGTCACTGGGAAATGATGAAGCTGATGCTCTGGGCCAAGTTTGATGGATTGAGTGAGAGTTCACCATCTGAGAACATCACCCATTGGTTACATCAGAAGCTACGGCACGCAGAACAAAAGACAATGTGGGCAGCTGCTAAAGCACAGGGGCTGCCCATACAGCCACCTGACATCGTCCAGGCAAGCTGGGATTGTGACGCTTGCTCCAAGATGAGACTGAGATCGTTGCCCGAAACAACAGCCCGTTTTGTTAGAGGACACAATCCTCTCCAGTGATGGCAGGTCGATTACACTGTGGGCCCCTTCCTCATTTTGAGGGGTCAAGATACGCCCTGACCTGCATCAACACTGCAGGCCTATCCAGTACCAAAAGCAAACCAGGCTTATACCATCAAGGCACTCACTAAACTGATGTCTGCCTACGGGACACCTGAAGCTATCGAGAGCAACCAACGAACTCATTCTACTGGTGCAACGATACAGCACTGGGCAGAAGAAAATAACATTGAATGGCAATTCCACCTGCCATATAATCCAACGGGGGCAGGCCTCATTGAACGTTATTAACGGCATTCTTAAGTCTGCCCTGAAGACAGACTCCCAGTCCCTGCAGGGGTGGATGAAAAGACTGTATGAAACCTTGTGGGACCTGATTGAAAGACCCTGAGATGGCAGACCCAGTGCCCTGAGAATGTTTCATACAACATGGGCCACCCCGCTTGGGATCCAAATTACAGACACTGATCATTAGGTAAGACCCCAGATTGGTAGTGAAAATAATATTCTGCTCCTGCCCCTGAGAATTTAGATCCAGGCTCCCGTAGAATAAAATGGCCTTGGAAGGTGCAAGTAGGATCCAAGTGGTGTGGCCTACTTGCACCTTGGGGGAGATTGTTGGGATTGTTGGAGGTTCAGTAGTCCCTCCAGTAATAGGTACATGGCCTACTGATATTGTGGTCAACACTCCGATCTTTATTGCTAAAGGGACCCCCATCATGTCCCTGTTGCAGATCAGGACACCTTACTCTGGTGCCGGATATTATTATGCAGCCACAGACATCCAGCCAGAAGGTGTGGTACAGGCGGCCAGGACGTGCCCCAGTACAAGCAGAAGTGTTGACCCAGGATAGAAATACAGCCTGTATCTTGCCTTGGAGAGCAGAACTTCCCCTCTTAGTACCTCTGAAACATCTGTATTTCTCCCTGTGAGTCTTTGAGCATTCAGGATCACTGGAAGGAACAAAATGTCATCAAAGCGTTCCAGTGTTACTGTCAGTAACACTGAATCATGTGCAACACGCAGTGATGGTCTGCATGGGACTGATGGAACATAGGACAGACCTGCACCTCACGACTGTATGCCTCCAGTAACATCATCAAGCACTGGCCCATAAAAGAATATCAACGTTCACCTATTGTCACTTATCTTGAATTTTACCAACATGCGTCGCAATGAAATTGTATAAGCAGTGCAGTATATTGGATCTCTGTATTAGAAAAAGCTTATCCTTTAGTCAACCTAATCATTGGTTCACGCTGTGAAGGGGTGGAGTGTATGGGAACTGCTGAATCACAGAGTGAACCTCTGATTGATCACCTGAGGTGAACAGTGAGTCAGCCACGGGAGCACAGGTGAAGGTGCTTGGCTGCACCTCTCCTAGACCCGTTTAAGAGCTGACTACCAGAGTTTCCTACGTGAGCCCAGAATAGGGTAAGTGTCCTTTCCTGCTCTAGTATATTAATTACATAAGGCAAGCTCTTGAATATATTATATCATCTGTATATTCATTGATTGTACACTTGAATATCTCTATATAATTGGAATTATCAGCCCAAATATTGCATTTCATTTGATCAAATTAAGACCGGAGTGTAACGAGTCTCAGGAGAGGTCTGTAATCTTGATCATGTCACAAGCTATCAAACCATAGTTTAAAAATACCTCACAGTAACAAGTTGAAATTTTCCAACCAAACTTGATTTTGATTAAGATTAAAAGCTGCAAAACAAGAGCAGTCCAGTTTAATTTAAGCCTCTGAATAGCAGAAATTGTTTTTCAAAATCACTTTCTGCTCCCTCACACTCAGTAAATAAGCTCATCTATATTCAACAGCACGATTATAAAGAAAATGCAAGCACTAAACCCTAGACCTGGGGATCTGATAAATATTTATAAAGGTTTATCTAAAGGGAGGTGGGAGGCAAATGGACAAGGCCAGGCTCTTCTTGGTGGTTTGCAGTGATAAGGAGTAATGGCCTAAAACTTGAGTATGGGGAGTTCTATACAAACATGCAGAACTTCTTTACAGTAAAGGTGACATAGCACTGGAACAGGTTGCCCAGAGATGTTGTGGAGTCTCCTTCTTTGAGATATTCAAGATCTGTCTGAATGCTTACCTGTGCAACCTATTGTAGGGTACCTGATTCAGCAGGGGGTTTGGACTCCGTGATCTCTTGAGGTTCCTTCCAATCTGTGCAACTCTTTGGTTTTGTGATTCTCCCTGCAAACCAAAGGAATTTCTGTCTATTACACCACAGCTTGATTAAGGTTGACAGGATAAAGGAGAATGGTTTTAAACTAAAGGAGGAAAGATTTAAATTTGATGTCAGTGGGAAGTTTTTCACTCAGAGGGTGATGAGGTCCTGGAACAGGCTGCCTAGAGAGGTTGTGGATGCCCTGGGGGTGTCTAAAGCCATGTTTAGTGGGGCCCTGGGCAAGATGATCTAGTACTTGATCTAGTGATGGGCAACTTTGCCTGCAGCAGAGGAGTTGTAACCTGATGATCGTTGAGATCTCTTCCAACCTAAGCCACTATATGATTTGGCAGTAGTTTTAAGCATAATAAATGCATTTCATTGATTTTATTTAGATGTCATTTAAGTGTTAATCTTAAGCTTATTTATAAGTATAGTCTTAAAATAGTTTTCATTAAACTGCTACAAAATGGATTTACTGTATCCATTATAATAATTGTGCCCATTTATCATTTACCTATAGGATTTCCTATGCAATGTATCTTCAGTTCTGCAGAACTCAATTCCAGTTTTCATAAAATATTTTGAAAATATTTTAAGCAACAGCCAGTAATTATTGGATTAGTGTTTTAAAATAATCTAGGTTTTTATTTATACTGTGCAAAAAGTAACAGATGTTCAAATGCCTGTTAAGCAAAGTCGGAAGTATTTAAATCAAGTATGTGATGCTAATATTATTCTGTAAGACCATGTCTTCCTTCATCTTGGTATTCCTTTATGAGTTAGGATGTCTAAGTAGTATTTTGTTTTCTATCAAATAAATACTTTAGCTCATGTAAGGCTTGTGTAGATTTCTTAAAAAAAACCAAACAAAACTAAACTAAAAAAACAACAACAAAAAAAAAAAACAAAAACAAAACAAAAAAAGCCTGTCTGATTATTATGGTTCATCAGCCAACCTGTATAGTCATTTAATGTTGTTGTTTGGTAGACACAGATGAAGATGAACCTGATTACCTTTCCAAGGTAATTCCTCTGTATTGTCTGCATTAAATCCAGTGCTTGCTATGTTGGAGATATCTCAGTTTCTCTGCATTATAGAGTCAGAAAGAAGAATATATTTGAGCAGGGTTTTTTTCCGATTTCCCAATTGGTGCTTTTAAAAAATATTCACATTTGTGCATTACAGTTGTGAGCCTTAATGTGTTTGTTTTGGCCAATGCTAAGCTCTTTGCATTTAAATTTTGAGTTTTATGGTACTGAACATTGAGTCTTAGGAGGAAAGATGTGTGGATTTGGAGCCTCACATTCTCCATTATTTGCAAAAACTGGGCTTAAGAAGATAAAGGAAATACTAACATCTAGGAATGAAATCCATATCCTCTACCAGTTCACTGACTGCTGATCATCCTGGGGTAAAAACTGTAACACGCTCTTCCATCCTATAGTGATGTCAGTATAGGACATCACTGAGGTAGCGGTGGCGATCCCTGGGGGTGTTCCAGAACCATGGAGATGTGGCACTGAGGGTTGTAGTTAGTGCGCATAGTACAGGTGGGTTGGGTTGGACTTGATGTTCTTAGTGGTCTTCTCCAAACCTAATCATTCTGTGATTCAATCTGTCATATTGAAGCAGGATGGGCATTCACTAAGGTACTGATGGGGAGGTAACTTGCAAAATCCTTTTTTTTTTGTGTGCGCTTTTAGAGCGCTGTCAGTTTAATTTCACAAGATGATAAAATTTGGCACATAAGTTTGATGTGACAGGCATGTCATTTTTAGCCAAAAAAAAAAAAAATAAAAAATCAAATGAAGTGATTTGGGAACGGACCAGTCAAATCCAGAACTGCTGAGTATAAGCAGCAATTCAAATCTTTTCATAAGCTGCTTCTGCAAAGTCCCCCTATTTGTTAAGTATACCTCCTTGGTATTCTCTACAGCCTTTCCTCCTTTTATTTACTTATTTTTAGGCTTCATGCTGCTCCTTTAAGCATAATTTTGACAACACATTAGAATTAGCTCATTGAATTGGCTCTTCTGACCATAGCTAGTTACATCTTTTCTGGGCTGGGAGGGTGCCTGTTTTTCTGTAGCTGCAAAAGGAAAAGTAGAGTTTCTTGAGCTTTCTGCCATTGCAATTAGAAAAGCAGATCTAGTTTGAAACCCTAAACATGCAGATGTTTGCTCAGGTAAAAAAGCATTGTACATCATTCTCTCTTGATGCAAATTCCCAATGACTGTTGCCAACTCCTGTTTTTATCATTTGGGAAAATCTCCAGCTTATTTACATTTGAAAGAGCCAAATGTGTATGTGCAGTTTGCAGTATTTGAGTGGCACTGCCTCCTCCTTATATTCTCTGCACAATGTTTGTTGTGTGAAAAAACACCAGTTCAGTAGTGCCTGGTGTGCTAAGGTTTTCATGCATCATGTGTTATAAAATAATACCTAATTTTTATGGTTTAAGCTCAATAAGTGATGTAAAAATTACTCTAACTTGAAATTAATCATTTATAATCATTAAATGTCCCACATTTGTTTTCTCTGGAAAGTACTTTATTTCCTTTTAGTCATTCTGGCCTTTTAAATAGAATTAAAAATGGTTCTGCAATTATTAAAAGGAACAAAATGAAAACTTAATTTTACCTTGACTTCTGGAGCTGTATTCTGTTATTGCTAGTGGTGGTTTACAGCATGTATTTCTTAGACTAGTTGGTATTTTTGTGCAAGTTTGATTACATACATTTTGTTTTGTTCAGTTGGCTTTGAAACAGTGTTTTTCACACTGTAACTCTTACTTGCAGATGTGACAGCCTGCTCCATGCTGTAATAGGAAGTAGTGTTGGTCTTTGCAACTTTGTGTGCAGGACCATATTTCTGGAGAGAATTCAAGATGATTTGCTTAAAGGAAAGTGACTTACTGTTTGGTAGGTAGTTGAGATTGAGAAGCACGTCTCATATAAAGCTTAAGCCTTTTATTCTGTATAAATCAAACAAAGGTTTTAAAGTATATAAATGCGTTGATTTCGTGACTGATGAATGGATAAGTGTAAATGCTTAGCTTCTGTTATTGTTCTTTTTTTTCCTTAATTTATTTTGAATCTCAGGAAGTGGGCTTCATTTTGTTACAAATACCAGCTACAAACAATGGCTTCGAACAAATACTATTAACAAGCCACTAATCCAGTCTGCAGCTTTACAAGCTCTTCTGCTTTCAGGCCTCATCAGGGATGATTCAGCCCAGCAGAACTTAGTGAAGTATGTGGTTAATTAGATTAAATTAGATTAAATTTGATCAGCTGAGCTTTGCATAAGGCTCCCTAAAATATACAAGTCTTTCCTGATTTTCTAACCTGATAAAGCTGAAATACTAGAGTTAGCTCTGAGATGGATGTGTGTGCTGCAGCTTGGATGGAAATGGCTCAGTTGGCAGTTCCTCTTCACTGGTCTCATTCACACTGCTGATTGCTTTGTGCCTTCCTTTACCCTTTCCTTACTTAAATCTACATCATGATTCTGCTGCCAGTTTTAGAACTCCAAAATGTGACAGCCAGATCACTTAAGTAAAACAGTGCTTGTGGCCAAACGAACTTGGTCTGAGGAATATGGCTGATAATTAGAATTTATAATTATGGACAGCTTAAAAGTGAGTATCTACTTTGTTTTCATGAATTGTTGGCATTTCCAGTAACATGAATGGCATGATGAACCTGGTACGCAGTGTTCTTAAATCACCAGACAAACCAATTATTGCCCCACACCTTTTGATCATAGCTTTATTTTGTATTATGCATGGCTTTTTCTCCAAACACCCTGTTGTTGTTTACTTGATGTGGATAGTCAGCACTCATTCTAGACAAATTAATGAAACCAAACCACAAAAAGCCTTCCCCCAACATTAAGACTACATCATTGAAGAAGAAGAGATGGGTATTTGTTGTAGGCAATTCCTCCCTACAGGGAACTGAACACCCAATATGAACAGACCATCTTAGAGATGCTGTCTTCTTGGGGCTCAGGTGAGAGATGTCACCAGGAAACTATCTAGCCTGTTACAGCTGTTAAACCACAATCCCGTACTGCTTTTCCATCTAGGGAGAGATGAAGCAGCTATGTATGGATCAAAAGGGACTTTAGGGCCTTGGGGAGATGGCTAAAGGAAATAAATGCACAGATCATCTTTTCTTCTCTGTCTATTGTGCTGGGTAAGGACATGGAAACAAAGGATCACATCTTTAAATACTTGGCTTCATATCATACCGTTCCCAGAACTTTTCTTGACTACCAAATGGCCTATGTGGTACTGGGTGTGTGGACATCAGATGGGGTTTGCCTTTCTCAAAGGGGGAGGAGGGTCTAAGGGTCTGGAGAAGTGCTAGCAGGGCTCATTGGGAGGGTTTTAAACTAGTTCTGAAGTGGGGTATTGGAGACAGTGAGCCTTCCCATGATAAGGTGTCGAGGTTCAACAGGGCCAAAGGCTGGGTCCTGCACTTTAGCCCCAACAACCCCAGGCAATGCTCCAAGGCTGGGACAGAGTGGCTGGAAGATTGTGTAAAGGAAATGGATCTGGGGGTATTGATTGGTGCTCAACTGAACGTGAGCCAGCAGTGTGCCCGGGTGGCCAAGAAGGCCAATGGCATCATGGCTTGCATCAGAAACAGCGTTGCTAGCAGAAACTGGATTGTCCCCCTGTACTCAGCTCTGGTGAGGCTGCAGTTTGAGTACTGTGTTTAGTTTTGGGCTCCTCAATGCAAGAAAGACCTTGAGGCCCTGGAGTGGGTTCAAAAAAAGGCAGCAAAGCTGGTGAGGGGCCTGGAGCACATGCCTTATGAGGAGCAGCTGAAGGAGCTGGGATTGTTCAGTCTGGAGAAGAGGAGGCTCAGGAGAGACCTTATTGCTCTCTATGACTACCTGAAGGGAGGTTGTAGTGAGCTGGGGGTCGGCCTCTTCTCTCGTGTAACTAGTAATAGAACTAGAGGGAATGACTTCAAGCTGCGCCAGGGGAGATTTAGTTGGAGGTTAGGAAATGCTGCTTTTCTGAAAGTGGACAGGCACTGGAATGGGCTGTCCAGGGAGGTGGTGGAGTCATCGACCATGGAGGTGTTTGTGTTGAGAGATATGGTTTAGTGAGAGTTATTGGTGATGGTTGGACTGGATGATCTTGAAGTTCTTTTCCAATCTTAGTGTTTATCTGATTCTGTAATTCTGTGAAGGCATAGTAGTTTAGAGGGACAGGATGCTATCGGGGCCTTGAAGGACCTTGAAAGGTGCTGACAGCACTGCAGCACATACAAAACTATGATGATGAGGCAGTGACTGCTGGTGAAATTCAAGGGAGATCTTTAACTGTAATTAAGGAGTCATTCTTTAAGGAAATGACAAGACCAGCTCCCCAGCTGAAGTGCCTCTACACCAAATTCTACACAGACACACTAGACAAATTCTACACAGCTTGGGAAATAAACAGGGGGCACTGGACGCTACATTGCTACTAGAAAACAGTGATATAGTTGCCATCATTGAAATCTGGTGGGATGATTCCCACAACTGGAGTGTAGCTATCAATGACTACAAGCTGTTCAGAAGGGACAAATGAGAAAGTGGGGTGGGAGTGTTTGTATCTACATCAGGAAAGGAATACAAAGAGAAAAAGACTAAAGAATAGTCATATACTGATGCATTTCCAAAAGAACAGAATATCTGGCAGAGTCTGATTTTCTAGTTGTTAATAGATCAGGATAGGTTTATTTTCATTTTGATTTGGGATTTTGGTCCTAAAAAGATGCATTTGTGATACTGCTTCAAATGTATAATTCTTCTTAATTTTTTCTACTCCATCAGTATGTAGTGTTTTCCCTCTTAGCTCTGAATCACCAAGGAATCTAGAGAAAGTGCAACTCTGATGCAATTCTACATGGAATCTAGAGAAAGTGCAACTCTGATGCAATTCTACATATCAGTTATCACACCCAGCAGAATGTTTTACATAATGATAATCTCAAGTAGGAATAGAATATAAACATTCCTAATGTACAGTGCTCTGAATATCTTAGTTCAGTCCCATGCTGGGGCGGGAGCTATCTCCTTTTTACAGTGCAGATGTTATTTTATTTTTGCATGAATGTGTTAATGAAGTATATATAAAAATAATTGCTATTAAGCCCTTTACACCTGTGTTCTATCCGACAAAATAACAATTATCATATATCTAGGAAATAGGAAGTCTGTTTCTCTTAAGGCATTTTTCCAGTCCTAGAAATACCTTGCTAATATATAGAGAGTGCACTTCCTTAAGCTGCAGAAAACATAGCCAAATACTTTTTGAGAATATCATTTTATCAAACAAGGTGGTTAAGTCCATTTTTGTCATAGTTTATTGACAGTTGAAACTGATTTTCTTGCAAAGATTTCACTAAGAAAAAGAAGACATTGAAAGTTTCAAGATCAAGCCTTTGAAAGCAAGGTCTGAGGAAGCAATAACTCCTTAGTCTTGTATTGCAGGTACTGGCCTTGGTCAAGAGGTGAAATGCATGTTCTGAGCTCTGTTATTAGATTTAGTGGAAGGAATCTTTGTTACGGAGCCGGTTTGGAACTAAATGAGAGAATGAGCGTAGAACAGCATATTGTGCGCATGGATAACTGAATTGTCTGGGGAGTTGTCCTTTCTTATGTCATTCAGAAATCTGTTGCTTTGTGTGATTTCACCATACAACTTTGGGTTCTTCCTTGCACTTGTCATAATAATCTTTAATATCCTGAAGTAAAAATTTCACTGAAATTGTTTTTTTTCTTTTTTTTTTTTTTTTTTAATGAAAATGTTTATTTTATAGATATATGCTATTTGCTTCCAAACACTGATGAAGTTAAGCTGTTCAGTTTAAATTGAATGTAATTCTTTCCTCCTCCTTTGCAAAGAGACATGATCCTCGTGTAAAGACTTATTTTCACATGATGATTCATGCAGGAATAGCGTTAATGACTCTCAAAATATCACTCCCATCCTCTGAACCAGATCCTACTATGGACTATTTCGCATCTCACTGAATGAATTTTAGGAAGTGTTTAGTGATTAATGGAGCTTTGACTAGAGTTCTTTCCCAGTGGCGTAAAAATACCTTAATCTATGCAAACTGTCCTATGCCTACATTTTCATTATAAAGTGAGCCTGTTTACTCATCAACTCCACACTGCTTACAGGGAGCACCATTACTCTACTAATGCAATCTGGCCGCTTGAAGCTAGAGAGATCTCATAACTGGAAGCCAACTGGAAGCTTAGTTTCTGCTTGTGCTGCACCTGATGCATCTGGTGGATGATTGCACCTCTGTTTTAAAGGTACAAGAATGTGGAGAGTTGGACAAGGTTTCCCCATGGGAATGATAGTCAGTGTCCCTGGAAGTGTTGAAGAACCCCAGAGAGATGGCACTGAGGGTCATGGTTAGTGGACATAGTGAGGTTGGGTTGGGGTTGGACTTGATCTTGTGAAAACCACTTTGTATCCTTTAAGTGAGGATAGGCTGTATCAGGACAGAGGCAAGAAGTTATTTAATTAGTGTATATTATCTAGGCTCCTGTACAGAATGATGGAAATGGTGTTTAATTTGTGAATCAATTCAGTAGAACTGCCTCAGGATTATCTGTTTCTGAAAGATAAGACTGAAAGATACTGTGGTAACATCCCTAAAACAATAGATGCATGCCTTTAATATTTTTAGATTCTACTTGCGACTGCTACCTTTAAAAAATTAATATTTTGGCTAAAAGTTCTGTAACAACAAGACTCAAGGCACTGCTTCTGAGAATTTACGAGACAGAGCCTATTAATATTAAAGCAAACTTGAGTGATATGACTCCACTGAGGGCACAGTACATGCATTCCTTATTCATCTCTTACCCTTCTCCTTTCATATCTATGTCACTTATGTTTTAAGACAGGTGTTGACAGTTCTGAGGTGGAAACATGCAAGGATCTAAGATGTGCTTAATGCAGCATTTCACCTCCTGCTACTGGTACAGCAGGAAAAGGGAGGCTGTATGGCTGAATATGACCATTGTGACCCTTCACTCTTGCAGTGAGAGAGAGCCTGGATCTTTGAAAGTCAGAAATGTATTTAGATTACTTTTGTGGTCAGAATTTTCATTTTTGTCATCTTTATAGAGCTGTCAACAGTTTTAGCTGCTTTTCACCCTTCTGTTCACAAATATCAACCTGATATCCCGCAGAGTATCTCTGGGACATTCAGCCAACTTTACCAAAAGGAGGTATCAGAGAGTTGTCAGGGTTCTGCTGTAGATAATACTGCCTGACATAGGCAGTTACCCTCATTTCAGATAGACATTCTGTAAAATGGGATTCCATGTTCGGTGTGCTGCTGTGTTTTTAATTAGAACATCTGATGGGTTCCTGGGCAGCCTGATGTAGACACTGGCAATCCTGCCCATTGCAGAGGCGGTTGGAACTGGATGATCTTTGAGGTCCCATCCAAGCCAAGCTGTTCCATAAATTGGCCTTTTCTTTCCCATAAGGAAAGTCCTCTTGAAATGACTGGAAAGGCGTAATTGAAAATTATGTCAGTCCAGTATATATTTCTCTGTATCATTTTCTCACCGTGAACTTTTCTTTACTCAGAAAATAGGAAATTAAATGACCCTGCTCTCTTGGAGCTTAAAAGCAGAAAACACAATGAATTAAAAAAAAAATTACTTGGCCCAGTACATTGATTCATTGTAACAGGAGAATAGGCTCTGAGTGATGAGAGATTGAGGGAGCTTTTTTTCATTTCACTACTTAAGAAATACACAGAAAAGACTGTATGCACCCATTCTCCAGTATTTGTCGCTATACCATAGCTTTATAAATAGTATTCATTCAGGATCTTTTTTTCTAAAAAGTTGGGCTTTTTATTGTGTTTTTGGTGGTGGTTTCACAGAATCACAGAATTGTAGGGGTTGGAAGGGACCTCCAGAGATCATCGAGTCCAACCCCCCTGCCAAAGCAGGTTCCCTACGGCAGGTCGCACAGGTTTGTGGAAGTGCATATTTGCAAACTGTCAGAATATTAAGATTTAGATGCACAATTTAGTAAGTCTAAAATGTCATCAAATTTCATTTATTTCAGATGAAGAAAAAAAAGAATTAAGGAATGGTGAAGCAAAACTTCTAAGAAGTAGAGAAATAACAGCGTTATAACAACCATAAACTTCCTTTTGCTGGAAGGAATTGATTTGCAGATGTATTACCTTTGTGTGTATGTGTACATGGAGGTGATTAGAGATTGGTGACCACCTGACAAAAGCAGGAATGGATATTACTCCGAATTGTCTTTGTTCATAGAAATCCAGACTAGCGTCACTGTACAAATGATTTTAGTTTTAAGGGTGAACAGGAAATAATCTTAGATGAAAACTGTAGCAAGCATTTAGAGTCATGCAATTGAAAATACAGGCTACAAGGAGTGGAAAAAAAAAACCCAAACCTTTCATCTTCAAATGTAGTACAAATAGTAGTTTTAATATATTACTTATTAGTAGTTCTCTAGTTCTTATCAATGTGTGATGACTAGGGTTTGGTCTGCAGTTGGTTATTCAGGCAATTCAGTGATGCAAGTACTAGTATTACTGAAAATTATAACTGAACTTTCCTATGAGGCCATTAAGGAATTATTTTAATTTCAGTTGATCAATGATATGCTCCTTACAAACATAAATGCCACTTAAACCATTACTTCTTGTAGGAATGAGCTTTTTTCTAGTAGCTAGAGCTTGGAGTTCATGTGGAAACATGAAAGCAGTCAAATATGTGAAAAAATTCTGAAAGAAGAGTGCACACACAGGGAGGCTAGATCAAACATGAGTAGCTTTGGAATTACTTAACATCATTGTTATGCAACAGATGAAAGTAAAAAATTCCCCAGTGTTTAAAATGTGTAATTTTATTTTTTTTTTTCTGTATCTCCTTCAGTGTCTACTCATGATGGCCTCAAGTTGCATCAGGGGAGGTTCAGTTTGGATATTTGGAAGTATTTCTTCTCAGAAAGAGCAGTGGATGCATTGGCACAGGCTGCCCAGGGGGTGGTTGAGTCACTGTTCCTAGAGGTGTTCCAGAACTGTGGAGATGTGGCACTGAGGGACATAGTCAGTGGGCATGATGGAATGGTTTGTGGTTGGACTTGAGGATCTTAGAGGTCTTCTCTAGCCTTATTGATTCTGTCATTCTATACTTCTTATGCTGATTCGTTCAATACCATACCATTATTGTTACAGAATTTGTTTTTGTTATAGAATCGTTATTGTTGGAAAAGACCACGAAGTCCAACAGCTCATTGCCCCCATGCCCACTAACCATGTTCCCAAGTGTTCCCAGGTGCCACAGTGATGCTGCAGAGCTATGGTTGTAGTCACAACTGTAGTCGTGGCTATGATTGTAGTCATGGCTAAGAGTTCTGCAGAAAACCTTCATACTACTTCATTAATGCAAAACAAACGCATTAACAGAGAAAGTCAGAGGTGATACATGGCTTCAGAGTTCATCAAAGTCAAAACTGGGGTAGCAGTAGTGCACGTAGAAGCAGTTGCCTAAAGTTGTTGGTGTTGTCATCTGGTGAATGTTAGCTGGCAAAGTACAGATAGGAGACAGTGAATTTGCATTTTAGTTTTGCAGTGGTATACATATGCAGTGGTGTTATATGGGGCACAAGTGCAGGAAATGTTGTGATGTGAGGAAATGCTTATGTGGTACAGAGGACATTTTTTTATAAGGCTGGACACAACACTTCTTGACTACTCGAGAAACCTTTGCTCCTGTCACTAGAAGGATGATTGGTGACTAATTCTCCCATGTGCTCGGGGAATTATTGGGACAGTGTGCTTCTAAGCAGTTGTATTTGGTCCCATACCACCTAACACAAAACCCTCGCTAAAAACTCAGACTATTTTCATAGGTTGCTTTTCACATCCTTGAGTTGAGCAGAAATTCTAGAGGAAGAAAGTAAATGTAGAACTGTGGTGTGTAAGGTCATATCTGAATATTCTCAGACAGTAGAGTGCGGGAAACTCAATTTATCTGTCTTAGAAAGATGAAGAGCTGAGTCAATCCTGCTGGGATTAAAGCTCTCACATTGTTTCATGCTGTATAAAACATTTTTTCATCATCTTGAAATATAAAGCTAATATCCGAAGCAAAAATGGGTACCAGTACATTGTGATATCAGTTAAATCGAGGTATTTGATTTTAGTTGGTCACTGCCTTCTGATTTTCCCTCTAAAGGGCTCAGTGAACAGCTTTTGCTTATCAGGAAATGGAAAGCAGTTTTCGTCTTGGCAATTGGCCCTGGCACTCTTGCAGAATACAGTCCAGGGTTTTTCTGCTGGAGTGGTTTTCCTGTTGTTGCTTTTGTAAATGGTTTTTATAGGATGTCCATAATAGAAAAATGTCGCAAGGATGAGCAGGAGCTTGGCATGGTTTGACTGGTGCTACTGTCACAGAGTTACCTCTACATCTATCTGTGTCCGTGACAGGGGGGGCAGCAGGCCTGCTGGCCTGAGAAGGGGAGGGAGTGTCAACTGGTTTATGGGCTGGTTCGGCCCAGTTTTGTGACTAATAGGGCAGGGGACCCACAGACCCACACCTGTGAAAAAGGGAAGGGTAGGAATATGAGAGATGCGCCTAAGAACAGTGGCAATGATCTGAGGAGGAAAGTTAATTTACCGAA
The DNA here is from genome assembly GCF_951394365.1 of Tetrao urogallus. NCBI lineage: Eukaryota > Metazoa > Chordata > Aves > Galliformes > Phasianidae > Tetrao > Tetrao urogallus. Next base: position 5,330,738 of record NC_136819.1, read on the forward strand.
AATGATATTGGAATGCAGGATAACACAATGTAATACAATGTATAGTTGGAACTGAGGCTAATAAATAAAATGAGAGAGTATCCAAAACCAAAGGCCTTACTCTGAATTGAAAGCCAAATGGCTGGGGAGCGCACCCACACAATGCCAGGCAGGGAGAAACAGAGAGAGTCCTGTGGCTTGCAAGTTTTATCTTTCACTCTGTACACAGTCTTTTGGGGTATATGTAGTTCTCTTCTCTTCTGAGAACCAAGTACCCAGAAATTTGTCAGTCCATGGAACTGAAGTATTAACTCTTTAATTCCTCGTGCTTTACATGATGTTATGATGTGGAATACCGATAACAAAAATCATAAGACCATAGCATTCATGTTATCAATGGAAGACAGAGCCAAATATATACATCCGACTATTGCTGTCAGATCTCAGATGAAATGTTTGAAGTGAAATTGATAATTTTCTGAAGGTGCTTTTCTGTGCTTCAGCTTGTTCTGTCCCCACACTTTCGAAGACCATCAGTCAAAGTAAACTGTCTTAAATTGATGATGTCTCTACTGTATACTTTGTTTATCCATGCTAGAGATCCTGATGCTTTTTTTAAGAGGTAATACAGGTGTTATAGATTACAAAAGATCAGTATCAGAATATTAAACCACTCCTCTGTGTGGCTAGAGGTCAAGATAACTTGTCTTCCAAGAAAAGACATCTGAAAATTTGTGTACTTTTCATAGGTGTTATAAGTTTATCCTTCTGTAGATCAACTACAGCTTATACCAGATAATAGTTGAACATGTACAGATTTCATATGATGATAATTCCCTTTAAAATAGATGCAGGTATAATTTGTTAGGTGTAATGATGTCTATCAATGGCAGTGATTGCATCATGAGGTGCTTATTATTTATTTTGAATAAGGAGAATATATATTAAAAAACACAATATGAAGCTGTATGATGACTTTTAAAATATGAGTTGGCAGCAAAGGAAGGAATGAGTACTGCAACTGCAGAAGTGTTTCTATTGAGTGCTTAGTTTGTGCTTTGATTTTTAAGTCTTTTAACAGGAAGATGGAAATTAAATGTTACCAAAAAAACCTCATCGCACTTTTCAGCCATTATGCATTGATATTGTAGTGGGAAGCTGATGAAGACAGGTAAAGAGACCTGAATATTACTGAGGTGCAAGGTAGTAATATCATAAGACATGAAAATTAAGGACTGTTGGCATCATGCTTTAAATAATTTCCTAGGGAGCATGTGTACGTCCAACTGTATGGGGAAAAAAAGAACAGGCAGCAGGTTTCTGCACCTGGATTTAGAAATCCGCTGAAACTGCTGGTGCAAATTTAGTAAAGAATTAAATACCATCATAACTTGGCTTAATGATATGATTAAATGCAAACACTGCAGTGAACAGTTTGGGCTGTAAGCTTTTCAAGTTTTTAAAATACATTAAGCTACCAGTACTGAAATGTCTTCCTGCCAAATATTTAAATTCTGAACAATGAAGATGGTTACACCCCAGGGAAATCGTACTCTTGTCTGTTAAATTTGGGATGAGTATAGATAGCAGAAATAACAACTGGACTATAAAAAAATTATGCTATCAAGGATTATGTATTTTTTTCTCCTGAAAATGGGAAGAAACATATTGGAAACTTTTACATGAATAAGAACACCAAGAGGTCAAAATACAGCTTGCTGGCCTTTATAAAAAAAATTTTGATTACATGCAGTACATTAAGTTGTGAATTTTAATGGCCAATTTCCATGCATTTCATCGCCTTGGCTAAGTGTTGACATCCTTCACCTTCATACTCAATTGTTACAATGATTTACTGGAAAATGATATTGAGCTATGCTCTTGACAACAGGTGAGGATTAGGGTGTTTTTTCTTACCTTTTTTGCTTAGTACATCCAGTCTAAATTGTTGTGATTGCTGGTGTGGTTTAGAGGTTTTCTCTGTGCTTTCCACTTCCTGCAAAAGCATGTTTTAATGCAAAGTTGTAGGCGTTCAGAATTTTGTAAGAGAGGATAGTTGCACCATGATGCAACTACCATAATATTTTATTATGTCTTTTCCAGTGACTTGCAGGTGTTATCTATGTGTAATATAAAACTTGGTGATAACATAGATAAAGTATTCAAATGATCCTTTAAAGTGTCACTAAGTCTCTAATAAAACTTCTTTCCTCAGAACAAAAGCCTCAAAAACAAGCTGCTGTCAGGAAACAAGCTCTGTGGTATTCGTGCAGAAGAGGTAAGGAAGGTTTCTCTCTATTTCAAAGTTAACATACCCAGAAGAATGTCATGTCAGTCTTTTGCACTGAGATTCTGCATAGATTGTATATTATGCATGCATGATCATTGCATCATAAAGGTTTGAAAAGACCTCTACAATCATCAAGTTCAACCATCAAGCCATCACCACTATGATGTTTATAAACAATTCAAACTCATTTCCATGACTACGCAATGGGCAACTCAAATATGTTAGCAAGCTGCAATTTCAAGTTTTAGGCTAATAAAGTTTGGGAATGGTTATTTCACATATATAAAGCTCTTTAAGTATACATTTTGCTCTATAATGTATGTTAAACTGATTTTATTTCCCTATTCTTCATGCCTAGAATAAGACAGGAGTCATTAAATGACTTTTTGAAATACCTCGTAGAAACACAAAAGATTTATTGTTATTGATCCTTATAACATTTCATTATTTCAAGGGAAGTATCATATTAGAAAATATCTCCTCTACAGAAACACTAGCAAAAATAGCCAATGATATAAAAAAAAAACACCCTGTTTTCCCTAAGTGCCCTAGTAACTGTATTCACAGGAGCAGTCCTTTTAGCTATTTACCTTTTTGTGAGAGTGGTTATTTCTACATATGAATCTTAACTTTATTACATGACTTAGTCATGGATTTCATCTGCAGAAATAACTTCTGTGAAGTCCATTTCATGTTGCCAGAATTGAACAGAAGCATAAAACTTCTTTGCTAAAATTATCACAGTTAAGGTGGGCCGTGTTTTCTTCAAAGACTCTACTTTTGTACCTAGACAGCCAAATTTATGAGGTCCAAGCAGTGATTTCCAGTTGTACTGGCTAATTAGCCTAGATGAAGTTCTGCTACTACTGCTTCAGATATATCCTCAGCAGTTGGTAACCGTGGGTATTTTTTTTTGCTAGCGTTTCAGAATCTGTTACCTTCCTCTGTCATCACTGTTGCTTTCAAACATGCCAGAGTATTTGACTACAAGTATAAATTCTCCCCTTGTTTACTGCTAAAAGAATTGGCAATGTTCAACATAGCTTGCTGTTTACCCTTCCTATTCGAGTTTGTTTTTCCTATTTGCATTAACATCTAGAATATTAGGTAATTAATTTTTAGATATTTTCACAGATGATTTACTATTTACAACATGTCTTTTAGTCTAAAGGTGAGGTCTGAAATTAAATGAAATTTATTGTTGCATGAGAACCATTGCTGTCTGAGGATTTTAGGAAACCAAACCCTCAGCTCATCAGTATTCAAGGCAGCAGATAGCGAGTGTATTTTAAAACTTAAAAAAAAATTTTAGACTTGATGAGTGATCCTGACAAATTTATGGATTTAAAGTGGCTTAGTGCCACTAGAATAAGCAAAAATGCTACTACAGGACTTTTTTTTTTTTTTTTTTTTTTTTTTTTGTCATTTTGCCACATTTAGGTTATATAGGTCAGAGAAATGCAGTTCTTTTTTGCTCTTTAAGTTCAATACTTCCAGCATAATAACTTGTGAAATCAATACTCTTTTAATAACGAGATCAAACATCTTTCATGGATAGAATTGCCTACCAGGAAGCTCATGCTTCGTTCCTCTCTCCCAAAGTGTGTGTAGACAATTTCATTCTGCTCTGAAGATTGTTTTGAAGGTGATGCCTCCAGTTATGCTTTCATGTTCTCAGAACTTGCTGTCTTAAAAATAAATATTTGAAAAGAATCCAAAATCCACTGATTGCATTATCCTCACTTTCAGTCAAAAAAGATCCAAGCCCAGCTGAAAGAACTTCGTTACGGCAAAAAAGATTTGATTTTCAAGGTGAGTCTTCTTTCAACATAGTTTTGCTAAGTTATTAGAGTTGCTGTAATGTTGAAGTCATCTGTGAGTATGATAACTGCATTTGTTGCTATATTTTTAAGGAATCATTTACTTCTGTTGATACCGAGAAGAGCTGACACCACAATAGATGAGAATAGTATCATAATGCTAATTCAGACATGCTATTTTCTGTTGGGTTTTCTTTTTCATTTGCAAACCACTCTAATAGGAAAAGTGTTTCTTATTAAATTGCTTTCTGGGTCAAAGAAGAGAAGCTTCAAAGCCTAAATTTGTATGCAGTATATTTCAAAATATATAGAAATAGTGTAAAAATAGTTTATGAATATCTGTTTGCATGCTGAGATAAAGCAACATTCCAACTGGAAACCAAAACATATTACCCTATTCCATAGATTCTGTGATGTATTTGATACTTTACAGGTGGATCTTGGCTGCTAATTGAGTAGTGCTTTCATTTCCTGCATAAATGGTGGGGATAAGTAGTCATCCCCCAAGTGCCTAGAGCTAGACTTATTTAAAAGGTAACTGAACTCAGTGTGAGGTCCATATTTCTTCTGAAAGGCACAGGATAGAATATTAGAACCACCAGCTACAAAATGCTCCCCAGGTTAGTCAGGGTGAATTCTGCTCTGAGTGCTCTTACTTGAAAAACAGTGAAAATGTTTACATTGCCTTTTGGGGAGACAATGAGCTAATTGAGTTAAAAACTCTTCAAGAAGTTTAGATAAATATAGTAAACTGGGAATAGGATTCAGAAGTTCCATCTCCTGAGAAGTTCATATGCAAATATCTAAAATATCTCTTCACTCTTCAGTTTTGTTCTGTGATAGATTTCTGATTTGCTCATTTGTTATATTTTCTACATGTAGTCAGAAATATGTTTGTTAGACTTCTTCCTGACCAAAGGAAATTTAATTTACGGGGGGGGGGGAATGGAACTCTGATGGAATTTATTTTGAAGATATTTGTGAGAACAAGAGGGTTTTTGTTTTGTTTTGTTTTTAATAATCAACACTGAGAACTGTGTTTTTAATAATCAACCTTAATGAGAACCTTCTTTAAGAACCTTCTTATGTTCTGTTAACTGTTGTCAGTAAGACTTCTAGTTAGAGCTTTGGGGAGTAAGTGGGAAAGGAAGAGCTGGGAGAAAGACGGCTCTTATACTCCAATGAATTGGTAGATTATGTCTGGTTGTAACATTGTGAGACAGTAACTTACAAAGTGGTAGTAAATACAACATGAATTCCTCATTTTTTGCATGTATTTACTCTTACTATGTTTTCAAAGTGCATTGTGGTGTACTGGATTATGTGACATGTCTATACATATGTATCTTGTGTCTTTTCCTATGTATCCATATGTATGATATAATGCCATGCATCAGAAGGAGACACAACAGTTTAGGTGATGTGCTCAAGACTATATTTGTTGTCAGTGTATCTGTTGTCATTAGAATCTGAGTTCTGAACTCTTTCTCAGCATTCAGTCCCTTAAAACATGTAGAGTGGTAACACTGAAAAACTGACAGGACTGGAAATCTACTTTGTGTTATAACAAGCAAAATAAGGAAGAATTAATGTTAAATTTTCAGTCGTCTTTTAAAATTTATAGTTTTGCAAGTGGGAACCTGATAGTTTTAAATGAGTCCATTCTTAATTACAGCAGTTATCCTAAATCCTCGATTTAGTTAAAGTACTCTTTAAGTTTAAACGATTTGCTAAATTGAAATCTACATTTGTTTTAGTCACTCATAACCACTCGTTTCCAAATTCAGTTCTTCTCCAATCCCTGTTTTCCCATCATTTGATTATATTTTCCTTGAAGTCACATTTTTACTTAATTAGAAAGGATCTACAGATTTTTTTGTTGTTGTTCCTGAAACACAATTGTATGAATGTTTGATATGAATGTCAGATAAAGAAAAATAAATCCAGCACTGACTTTTGATATGTTTGTGTAAGTCTCTTGTACTCCTGAAAACTTTGTTCTTCTCAATGTACAAGATGCAAGTGGTTCACTTCAGTATTTGTTTTCTGCTTTGTGATGAATTCCTAAGGATTCTGCTTAAAAGTTTCAGAAATAGGTATTTCATCTGCCATTTAATCTGTTTTTCCTTCTGTAATTTTAAGTCCTGGAGCAAAATATATAGTTAACCACTCATTTATGAGGACAACCGAACCAGTGCTTACTGGTGACTTGACCACCTCCCTGGGTGGGAGGCTAGGGAGGCCTTTGAACATTAACTCTTCTTCTGTAGTCTGCAGCACTATTTATCGTGTAAAACATTTGTCAGTCTGTGGCTGCTGCTACATCACTTTTTATTCCCTTTATGCCCAAAATTTCATGATTGCTATGCCTGTGTTATTGCCATCTACTCATCTACTCAATAGCACATGGGTAGCTGCAGTACACTGGTGATTCTGCAATGGATTATTCCTCTGAGAGAAAGATGGCCATCTCACTGCTCAGTTGTTGCAATGGTTTTCAAGGCACCAGGCTCAGCTTCAGCTCCCCACTTCCCAGCTCTGCAGACCCTTCTTTGAAGTGACTAAGATAGTGTTGGGTAAGGTTATTACTGACATAGACATCATCTGGTTTCAGTTTTAATGCTGAAGGCAAAGAGACAGGGCATGCTTCTCAGATACAGATGTTCTCAGGATCAATCCAGTTGACTTTTAAGGATGGATTCAGACCATATTTCTGCCATCTGACAGACACCAAGTTTGGCTGTGCAACACTGGCCTACATTCAGAAGTTTATCTTCCTAACCAATCGTGGGCACTTAATTAAAAATACCACAGCTTTAATTCTGAAGAAAAAGCTGGGAGACATAGGAATCAATGGCTCCAGCCTAGCTCTGTGGACACATCTGAGTACTGGGTGCTGCTGAGCACCCAGGCAGGTTTTAAAGAGGAGGGGAGCAGTGGCTAAGTAGAGGCAGACTGTGTGAGACCTGTCTGTTTCTCCTAATCTGCTCTGTTCCATCGTTTCCCTGCAAGGAGCAGAAGTTAGAAGGCCATGCAAGTTTTCTCCTGCTTTGGTCTACTAGTCTTAAAAATAAGAAATGTCTTCATATATCTCTCTTGAATGTGCCTTACTGAAATGGAAATCAGCATGTTACCATACCATCTCACATAGACTTAGGAAGTAATTTTATTTTCCTTTCTCTTCATAACTATATTTTGCAGTTATTATCCTGCATATTAAAATAATATATGTTGGGATTGGGCTTGTTTATGTTTTTTTTTCTCTAGTTCTGCTTCTCAATATTAGTTCTCACACCACTAAGGCTGTGCATTATTCTCATCTGAACATGTTTCCTTTGGTCTGTGCCCATTTGCAATGCCCTGAAGTGGCCACAGAAGTCTAACTCAGTGTGGGTTATTTCACACCCACAGAGCAGAGTAAAAACATTTTTGTACTCTGTACCCACAGTGTTCTCTGCTTTACAAAGACATGACACATTCTGTGGTGATGTCATCTTGAGTCATCTATCCCTGCCATTTTATATTCTGTGTTTGTTTCAGTGATTATTCCTGTCTGTATTTAATATCTTGCACTCTTCTTTAGGGAATATCATCCTATTTTCTCCAGTTTGCCAAGATAAATATAGGAAAAAAAACATCATCTGTGACACAGAGGTTTGATGTCACCAGAGCATTTGATGAGTAAATGTTTACTTCATTGTTCTGTTCATGAATGATATGCAGCAAATAAAACTGTCCTCTAGAGAGGTGGCTTGATTACTCTTCCCAGTATTTTTCCAAAAATGAATGTTATGATAACAGATCTGTAAGTCATGATCTCTTTCTTCTTTTTCTCTTTCTGAACATGACCATCACATTTGTTCTTTTTCAGTCTTCAGATTTTTCATCTATTTGCTGAGCATGTGAAGGATTAGGGCCCTAAAGCCTGGTACCACTACATAAAGCAGTAAAAGCAATGATGTACAAACTGAACGAAGGAGAAATCACAAAGTGAAAAGTTTTTATCAGTCTGTAATTACACAGTAGTATTAGATGAAAAAATAATCTTTTGCCTAAAACAATACCTAAAAAATTTGGAAAGAAAGGCTTAAGTAATAGGGTGTGAAAGGGATCCTGTGAAATCTACCCCAACCTTGAGACATGACCTGAGTGATAGTATTTTGAGTCATTACTTTGAACTATGTTTTGTGCTCTTGTAGTAAAGATCTTTGAGCAAGAGAAGGAGTCATGACTACGAGTGTTGCACGATGCTCTTCTTTATCTTTAGCTCAGGAATGATTGCCTTTGTTTTTTTATTGCTTAATATTTGTGAGTAATAGGTAAGCCATTTAGTGGTTGTACATGCAGATCAGGTTCTCTGTAAGCCTGGAAATACGGAGTGGTTTGCATTTCATGCTCTGGTTCCATATGTGTGCATCAGTTTATGGAAAGCCAGACAGTAAGATTGATGACATTCTACTTTCAAAGCATTTACAGTACAAGGTAATTACACAATCAGTGAAGTTAAATGTTTAATAGCTTAATGAGTAATTAATGCTATTCCACAGAAGTTGTTGTGTCTGGTGATGTATGACAACCGGGATGGTGTTACTGAGGAGAGCTAAATTTTCTTGTTGAAATGTGATAATTTGTAGTTACTGTTTTCATGATTTGCTAGAATATAGGTGGATTTTTTTCAAGGACTATCTCTATTTGCCAAAAGTAATCATAATGGCAGGAAGAAAATTGGAAGTATATTCCTAAAAGCAATTGCACTGATGGCTGAGAAAGTATATTCTAGATTTTATGTCTGAAGCTGTTACCACATGAAGGTTGGTCTATTTATGGAACGTATCTATTTATGGACTTCTGGAAATTACAGAATTCAGCTTTTGTTGTCTAGATATATTAGGATTGAGCATGAATTTTGCGACCAGGTTGTTCTTCTGTTTTGCCACTTAGATGACTGATGTGTTGGGCTGTAAAGAGCTCTATAGGATAACATGTAGAGGGAGAGGTGGAAGGTGCGAGGCTGTGGGGTCTTCCTTGAGATACTTCTGCTCTGTAGTAGTTGGACTAATACAGAGCTAGACTAAGTGCTGAAGTGAAACTATGTGGTTCAGGATCTCTGTTGCTCTTGCTGCATACTGTATTTCAGTCTTTGGAGTTGCTGGTTTTTTGTTTTTTTTTCCAAGTGATGAGGCTTATACTTTAATTATAATGCTTCTGTTGATTATTCACTGAAGGATTTTTTTTTTTATATAGTGATGTGAGTATTTCTAGTGGATGTTACCACTCTTGAACATAAAATTTTATTTTTCAGTTTATCAAACATTTGCAATTAGATCTGTCTTCTTATTGGATGTAGGACAAGACTTTAAGGCAAATCATTATTGAATTGGATTTTTTAATATTTTAATTTTCTGAGACAATAAAATTACACTTGGTAACTTGATTTTTTCAGGGAGGCCTCAAGAGGCTAGAAAGATGGGCCCGGTTGAACCTGATGAAGTTCAACACAGCAAAGTGTAAAGTTTTGCACTTGGGCTGGAGGAATCCTAGGCATCCATACAGGCTAGAAGGAGCGTTCCTTGAAAGCAGCCCTGTGGAGAAGGACCTGGGGGTCCTGATAGATGAAAAACTTAATATGAGCCAACACTGTGCTCTTGCGGCTTGGAGGGCAAATGGAATCCTGGGGTCCATCAAAAGAGGGGTGGCCAGCAGGGACAGGGAGGTGATTGTCCCCCTCTATTCTGCTCTTGTGGGGCCCCATCTGGAATACTGAGTCCAAGCGTGGAGCCCACAGTACAAAAAAGACAGGGAGCTGTTGGAGAGGGTCCAGAGGAGGGCCACTAGGATGATCAAGGGACTGGAGCACCTCCCCTATGAGGACAGGCTGAGGCTTATTCAGCCTGGAGAAAAGAAGGCTGCAGGGTGACTTCATTGCAGCCTTTCAATACCTAAAGGGAGCCTACAGAGGGGAGGGGAATCAACTCTTTGAAAGGGTTGATATGTGTAGGATGAGGAGAAATGGTTTTAAGTTGAGGGAGGGGAGATTTAGGTCGGACATCAGAGGGAAATTCTTTACCCAGAGAGTGGTGAGGTACTGGAACAGGCTGCCCAGAGAGGTTGTGGATGCCCCGTCCTTGGAGGTGTTCAAGGCCGGGTTGGATGGGGCCCTGGGCAGCCTGGTTTAGCATTAAATTGCAGGTTGGTGGCCCTGCATGTGGCGGGGGGGGGGATTAGGGATTCATGATCCTTGAGGTCCCTTCCAGCCATTCTGTGATTCTGTGATTTTTGTGAAGCATATTACCTCTGTTGCATAAATACCTGGCTGATATGTTTTCTTGGTAACTGATAGATGAGAAGATTGATTATTTTTGAGATAACTATCTTGTTGAGATAGGACAGCTAACATAAGGATATTTTGGTGTCTTTTATCATTGTAGATTAAATACTTGCTTTCATGAAGCGCAAGATTTTTTTTTTTTAGTTTGTTTTAATTTGATTCCTTTTGAAGTAGGGCAAAAAACACTGACTAGTTGAGTTTTGGTGGTGGTGGGTTTTATTATATTTTTTTTTTAATTATTGTTCTCCTGAGTAGCAGTATAGTGTTACTTGCAAGGCTCAGAAAAGTGTATTTAGAAAGTCTTATCTAGATTGTTGCTTTTCCTTACGAAGTTTTCACTGTTAAACATATATTTTGCTATTACATATTTTCTATTTCAAATGCCGTATTTTAGTTATTTGTATATATTTTTTTCAGTAACGTTAGAATTATTAAAAATGTGTTAATGTTGGCTATGTGGTAGCAGACTAAGGGTCCAGGAAATGTTGAAAAAATATTTCCAATGCCATTTGCACACACAGGAAGTTTTTTGATATAACAATATATGACATGTAAGAAAATGGAGTGTTATCCCTTTACATATTTCCTGGTAAGGATGTTAGATGATCATAGAATCACAGAATGGCTTGAGTCGAAGGGATCTGAAGGATCATCAAGCTCCAACCACCCTGTTGCAGGCAGGGCTGCCAATCTCCATATCTAGTACTAGATCAGGCTGCTCAGGGCCCCATCCATTCTGTCCTTGAACACCTTCAGATGATGTATTTGTACCATCATTTACTGGTGTCTTTTATTCAACCGAGTCTTCTACTGTTCTGTTTTTTAATAGTTTCATGCAGTTTGGGAAAACACAGGTTCATGAAATGTGAATTTTCTCAGTAATTAGTAAGTCAGGTGCATTAGCTTGTTGTTGGCAAGATTTTTTTACAATGTGGTTATAAGTTTAAAAAACTGTTATGAATTTTCTAATGAATTGATAATTTTTATTAGGAAAGTTTCTGTATGTAGCCTTAAGAATGTGGATTTGCATTAGGCATTATTGCAATCTTAAGCAGCTAATCTGAGTTCCTGAGTGACAAGGCTACTCAATAGCCAGTATGAGAGTTGAATTTAACTAAATCTAGCAGTTGCAGCTTTAGATTTAACAGGCATTGAATAGCATTCAGCTGCTAATTAATTTACAGTCCTGGTCCAGCTTTCACCAAAATAAGCAGAGTTTTTCTATCAACATCACATTGAAGTGGATGAGGACATTCACACTTTCTAAATAGGATAATAAAGCTTTTGTATATGCCCAGTAGAGTTTAAAAGCTTAAACATATTGTCACATAAAGCGTTAAATAAGTCCAAACTGCCTAAGGGTCAGAGAAAATAGTAGGATTGGTACACCTCGTGTAAGTATATATCAGGAAAAAGAGAGGTTTAAAATTAAAAAAAAAAAAAAAAAAAAAAAAAAAAAAGAATTTTTAAAAAGAGGACCATATGTAAACATCCCTAGTAATGTCACTTCTGTGTGTGTATGTTTTCTGAGTTTGTTTCTGCAGGGAAATAATTATTTTTCTTTAGTTAAATCTAAAGTACTTCAATGACAGCCCAGCAAACTTCCATTTTGCTTTTATTATAATTGGATTTATGTCAAGGAAAAGCATGAGGACTGGGGAAGGTAATGTGAAATTTCTACTAATTAAACTGACAAAGGCCTTATTTCCTTTTTGGAATGAGAGATTAAAGTATTGTGGCAGCAGTGAGCATCAAAAAAACATACAGTCTGTGGGATTTTATAGAAATTCTATTTGTAACTGATTTTTATTCTTGTTTAAAAGTGCTTGAAATACAACTCAGTGTTCCTAAATGTCATACGTAAGGTTTACTAGTAATTAAATGGTGTAGCTACCAAAAAGTGCTATTCTCGGTTACATTTATCTTCTGAGAACAGTACAGTTGTGCAATAAACAGTACAATTCTGAAAGCAAATCTGTGCATTTCTAGGATATTAATAATGCTTACAGAATAAACATAGAAGCTACTGTTTACTGGATAATTTATTCAATTAAGCAGTTGTTCCATCTTCCAGTTAAGTGATTTCCAATTAAAAAGTTGTCCTATTTAGACACTATAATAAATTATAAATTAAAAATTTGTACACTAAGAATTTTATTTTTCAAACACTTAAGGTTTATTGTAAAATAAAATGCAGTTGAAAATATTACATCTATTTCTAATGGATGTGCATTATTTGTAACCATGCTGTTTTGTCCCTCACCTGATCTGAAACTTATTGTACAGGTATTATAGTTATAAATTCTTGGACATCCAAAATCATAACACCAAACACATACAGGTGTTGTTTTTATGTTGTTTTGGTATTTGTAGAATCTCACTCTGGTCTCAATTATTTGCTAGAAATACATTTTATACCACTTTGGATTTCTCTATCTTTGAAATCACATTCGTCCTCTCCTTTTTCTTCTTTATTTTTTAATATTTATTATGCCTGGAAGAATTTAAGTATGGGCACTATGTGTAATGTAATTCACAGTGTGTAAATACTGGAAAATTTACACACTGTACATCTGGAAAAGTGCGCTTCACAGACAGTAATCGCTCATCGCATTCTTTCACAGAATCACAGTATGGCCAGGGTTGGAAGAGCACTCAAGGATCATGAATCTCCAATCCCCCTGCCACATGCAGGGCCACAAACCTCCACGTTTAATGCTAAACCAGGCTGCCCAGGGCCTCATCCAACCTGGCCTTGAACACCTTCAGGGACGGGGCATGAAGGGGATGAAGAATCAATTTATCTCAGATTTATCAGTAAGACCTGATGTAGCCATTCTACATTCTACAAGAATGCCCAAGAGAAAAGATATTTTTAAGTTTTCCCAGACCAAGCTTTGCAAAAATTTTTACCTCTTTATGAAAACTGGCCTTGTATTTTGCACTTGTTCCTTATGAAGGGCCTAGGCCACAGTGATTGAACAGGCTCCTTCAAAATATTTTTACTTAAAATAGCAGTGAAATAATTGCAGTAAGAATTCAGGCTTCACAGGCAAAAAAAAAAAAAAAAAAAAAGAAAAAAAATCAGAAAAAATTTGATCATTCTGCAGTTCAGGGATCGAGATGTAAATAGACATCACTACTTTTAAGTGAGCATTCCAGAAAAGAAACATTTTTAATGCCAGAATTTTATTGTCACTTCATTTCCACTGTATCAATGGCGTTTTGATTCAGTAATCTGTGAAATGAAACAAACAAAATTGAAAAATGCAGATAAAGACCATTCAGTCAGATACTGTGATATCACAAAAAAATAATAAGATTTGATAAATGATGCCCATGGGAAGAGTGTTAATACATACCTTTGTCCTTTCCTCCACAAACGAAAAATCTTTTGCTTAATGTGAGTAGTGTTTTCAGTCCGTGTAAGGTTACTTCATTCTTTCTAATGGCAGGCACTCATTAAATAAATGAAATACTTTCCCGCAAATTTCATTTTGATATGACTACATTTTCACCAAGAATAATGTCACCATACATTGCTGTGACAAGAAAGAAGCAGTAGCTTCTTCCCTGTAGCTCCTGGTACCTTCTTCATATCGGCTACCTAGATTTCCAGCTACCTAATAATTCATGTCTAAGAAAACCAAACACCTTGAAATTTGTATCTTCTGATGTTTCAGAGACGGTGCTGAATGGAAAAGTTGACTGACCAAGTGACAATCCATCATCCTCTATGTAATTCTAAAGCATTTGTGATGCATGGCATCTCATCTACTCATCTACTATGAAAATTGTATTTTGCGTAATTTTCTTTTTAATGGAAATTGAAATTATTTAATTATTTAATTATACATACTGTTTTTCAAATGTTGTTTCTCTTTCTGTGAAATTGAAATTTGTATAACTAGGGAAAAAATATTCGTAAGTACCAAGAATCAAAACGTTAATGATATGAAAAATTAAGTGTTTTCCTCTTATGTGATAAGTCAAGGCAAACTATGCAAAATCAAGTGAAATCAGTAAGTTCTTCTATATTGGCTGCTGTGTTGCATGCTGATGAGCTAAACCAGTGGTCCATTCTCTTTTGCGTGTGTGGCAGCTCAAAGAAATGTGATGCAATAGAAATTACAGAACTGATTCACAAGGGACTTCCCTGCATCTGAGCAAGAGGTTGACTTTTGTTTGAAGGCAATATGGTGTAACCATACAGGTTTCTTAGTAACAAAACCGTGGCTCTGATTAACTCCCAGATTGAGGTCTGATCCTGTTCTAAGATGTGATTAAGTGGTTCTTCATGTAGTCAGGGAAATACGAATGGCAGGCTTTTGTCGTTTGGTCAGACAGTGCAACCTATGCCTAATGCTGGCAGGCATCATCTCTTGAGATCTCTCCTCCCAAAGGACCCTGCAGGCAAATAGTATTGTGCTGTGTAAAAGGCATCGGTTGTCCCATACTGGGTGTGATGACTTTGAATCCAGACCTCCCCAAATGCTTTTTCACTATATAGCTGCATAACTCACTATTCCCGTGAATGTTCCTTTTGCATTTCAAAGGAAGAAGCTGGAGAAACAAATTTGGAGCTAACCTTTTGTGTACTAGCAGGCAGTGACATCTCATAAGGGGCTCAATGTCTATGAATGTTTGACGGTGATTTCTCTGTTCTATGCCTACACTGATCTTAATATCTTGTTTAAAATAACAAAATTGTGTGCTTAATTAGAAAAAGAAGTGAGATAAATGAACAAATCAATTAAATCTTTGAACATTACTTTTTCAGAATAATACTGTGGCACAGTTGTAAGTACATGCGTGGAATTACTTTTCTTCTGGCACAGAAATTAAAAAGTAAACTTGTGTTCATACAAATGGTGCAGACTCAAGTTCATACATAAAAATACACATTTTCTTTGGGGAAAATAGTATCCTTTTGTCTTTTGGCAATCATTTCTGAATCAAATTATGTATGTTACCCATGAAGTTTACATTTTTCCTCTCATGTGCTGCGTGAAAAATTATGGGATGAAAAGTTACAATGTAATTTTTTAAAATTTTATTAAATATTAATAAATTTTAATATATTAAAAAGCCAAGATTACATTCGCTTTTTCTTCTTTATTCCCACAGGCACAACGGCTAACAGATCTGGAACAGAAACTAGCAGCTGCAAAAGATGAATTGGAAAAGGCAGCCCTTGACAAGGTAAGAAGCGTGACATGATGCAAGCGTGTTTATTAGCTGTGAATGTTTGTACATAGCTTGACAAAAACAAGTGAAAATATTGCAGAAGTTTAGGTATGTGTTTAACAGCACGCACTCGGCTTAAGTCAGTGGAAATAATCATGTTGTGTGATGTTAAATAAAGCTGCAGATTTTTTAAGAAGATGTCAACGGTTTATGGGCTGGCTTGGCCCAGTTCCGTGACCAGTGGGGCGGAGGGATCTGCGGATCCACGCCTCCAGGAAAAAAAATGGTACAGGGGACCCCAAAATAATTAAAAACAGCGGCAACGATCTGAGGAGAAACAAACTAATTTACTAAATACAGTATCGGAATGCAAGATAACACACTATAATACAATATAATTAGAATTGAAGCTAATACATCAAATATAATGAGAGAGAGAGAGAGAGAGAGAGAATGTCCGAAAGGTGGATATCTCACCATAAAGCTGAGATATGCAGTCCAATTGAGCAGCAGGGAGACAGGGGCAGCACCCACCACGAAGAGCAGACGGGAAAGAGCGCATCAGGTGACCTTGCCAGGAGTTATATCTCCTCTCTGTGGCTGCAAAGTCCCCTGGGGAATGTAGTTCTTCTCTTCTGGGCAGGTACCCAGGACTTGAGCATAAAACCATGACAGAAGAGAAAAATCAGGTTGAAAAGGTCTCAGAGGCTTCTAAAGAACTATTACCTTTTCACTAAAGTATTTTTCTGGTTGTCAGTACCACAGTAACTGAGGATTTACCTCCAAAATTTCTTCAACTTAAACAGTAATCACAGAAGCATTATCCAAACCTGTGTGCATTGCTGGCCATGTAGTAGTTGTTTCTTGCAAGTACATTCAAGTGACCTGCTCCTCATATTAATTGGGTAATTAAGTGTGTTCACTTTGCACATGCGTACACACTCACAGGCATGCTCTCTCACTAGTGCCAGTTGCTGTCTAGTGCAATGACAAGGGGAGAATACTTGGAAAAAAAGTCTTCTAAATGTACTGTTTAATTATAATGTGGACAGCTGTGAAGGAGAAAGCAAAAAGCATTTGACATCAGGAATTTCTAATGAGTAGTAAACCAGTCTGCAAATTAAATGGGGGCTTGCAGCATGCTCAACTGACTTCTCTGACCCTATGTTTCTTTCCTAGTAAACATTATGGAATTTTAATTTATGCTAGGTTATAATTCTTCAGGTTTTTTCCAGACGACTGGCATCATCTTCTGGTAAATTACCGTTGAGAAAATCCATGGATGGCATCAATAGTTCATTTGGTTTAGGGGGCATGGTGGTGATGGAATGAGTTGAAGGTAGAACTCAATAATCTTACTGGTCTTTTCCAAGGTTTATGATTCTGTGATGAGAAAGAGGCATGGAAATAGAGAATGAAAAGTGCAAAGCTCATAAATGTGGAATTGTGAAAAAGCTCTTTGAGACGGACGCAGTGCCCATGGTTATTCTCACTGCAGAATAGTAAGATCATTTAAGTTTTCAAATACCTTTTCTGCCCTGGTCAAGAGTTTTTCTCTGTGAACTAAAAACAGTTGGAGATTAGTGCAGTGAAGACGTTGACGAAGTTAGCATGTGCAGTAGGAATGGATGTAGAGAGAACAGTATTTTTTCAGAACATGAGCTGTACTGGAAAAGATTAATTGAGTAACCGAGTCTCAAAATGTGACTATAAATTGGCATAGAACTGTATTGTACTTTTTGGAGGGTATGAAACTTCTGTTTTTAATATTTGCTTTAAGTATTCTTTGTGCAGACAGAAGATTTAATGTCTCACATTTGTGTATTCGCACTGCAGCATTTTTCTAACTCCCATGATGGGATCCTGGGAAGCCTGACATTTTTTGTTTTGCTACAGCCCCATTTGTTCTATACTGAGTCCAACTCTGTCTCGTCTCAAGAGTATAAGGAGGAAAGCATAAAGACATGCATATCATCTTGACAGTATTTATGACTGGCCATAGCCATAGCAAAGCAAGCACTGAAGGACAGGAGAGGGGGGTGAAAGGATAAGTAATTATCTGGAGGAAATTATCTGGAGATAAATTTCTGAGGACCAACACCTCTACCTTAACTTCTTCCTGGGGTCAAGAGTCTACTTATCTCTGGAAGATTCTGGAAGAGCCCTTTTTATAAAAGCTTCCCTACAAAAGTAGTAGGGAAGTATTCCCTACTAAATGTTTGCTGATTTTTCTCAGAGCCTCTCAATTATAAGATACATTTCCTACTTGAATTTAGTGGAGGTTGATCTGACATAAAACATAGGATCTAACAATACTTATTTAGCAAGTAAACTAAAACAAGATTTTGTGTACCGTATCTCATTGTTCATGATTCATATTTGTGAAATATTTTTATCGTTGTATACGTAATATTTGAAAAATGTAGCATGCACTATTTTACATATGCATGTATTTCCCATCAGCTTTAGTCATGATATGCCTCAGAGTCCTTCAAAAAAATCTTTAAAGGCCAAAATGTGTGGTTGTATTATGTGTTTATAGGTAGATTTTTAATACAAAGAACAAAAGCAAGATTTTTTTAAGGCCAAATGCTGTTTAACTCCCCCTGAGACAAGTGTGATGAAGGCAATAAATAATATTTAATTCTCCAAACGACTTGCAGTGATTGAACAAAGATTTTAAAATGGGACCTCCTCAGTGAGTAGTTATCTCACAGCTCTTATTGCCTCAACTTTGTTCAGTGTCAGACTGCTGCTTTCATGAGTACCTCTTTATTTATGAGTAAAACAGCAGTATTATGGCTCAAGCTACAGACACTATCATGTAATTATGAGAACAATTCACCAATTAAAAGGTGTAGATTGGCTTAAAGTACAGTAATGGATGTGGACAAATCACAGTCTTAACAGGTGGGAAGTCCTGCTATACAGCATAAAAGCATAATAGGCACATGTATATACATGAGTGTAGTTATCCTTCTGTGGGATTAAAATCAGTCTTTATAATGTAGAAAAATACTAATTAACCTGAACATTATAGGCAAAATTCCATGCAAAGTCTATGTCTTTGCAGTACTTGCAAGTGTCTACTTCTCTCTACTAAATATTTTATGTAAAAATCTGGACATGATGAGATTTGGTAGGTGGTATATTTGTGCCTTTAATGATAAAATAGAATTCAGTAAGTATTTGCAATAACCAATATAGATAAAATTCAGGGATGAAAGGGAACAATGCAAGAACTTTTTAGATATTTTGGTGTATAGTGCACAGTAACTTAATATAAAAAACACATAATTCTGCTAAGTAGTAATGGAAAGAAATAGCAGCTGTTATTTGTAAATGTTAGCCTTAATACAAAAAGATAAAGCAAGTGGCTCCATTCATAATAACACATCTCAGAGAAGTGATGTTTTCTTGTTTTCCCCAGGATTCACAGCTGAAAGCTCTCAAGGACACTGTGAAGCTTTGCCTGTCCTCCGTTCTGCGCAATCAACCTACTGCTATACATCGAATCCCTTCAAAACCAACAGAGAAACTGACATCCTCAGCTACAGAGGGCTCAAAAGTTCAATTTCCAGTAATAAGCACCAAGGTATTGTATCTCCCTCACTCTTTTTTTTTCAAGTATCTGTGAGAGTTTTTCCTGTAAGAGCATCAAACTGGAACTAAGAAGGATTCAAAATTCATTGCAAGATTAGGATGAATTTTAAGCCAATTCTAATAATTCTAAGCCAAATTTTGGTATCAGTAAAGTTTCAGTGTTGGGAAATGAGTACTTCTACTTGCTGAGAAGCAAAATTCCATCTATTGCTTGCTAAATGAGCTGTGTCTGCATAATAAATCTACGAGGAAGATGGATTTACATCTAAAACAAGCAAGAATGGAAATTCATGGGATTATTTACCTGCCAGGCACTGATAATGTGTTTGTGGTACTACAGCACTGAACAGTGAGGCACTTTTTGTTTTTCACAAAAAAAGCCATGACAAAGGCCAATATAGAAGAGTAAAGCAGGTTGGTACGTTCAAACAGAATTTGCCGAAAGGGCTGCAATAATAGGCCAGGGAATATTTGATTTGCAGAATACATCCAGGAAATAGGAACAACAGTTCAGGAGTAAATATGATTAAAGAACTGGTTTCTAAAGCATTCTGATTCTATAAGTGAAAGCATTTTATCACAGTTGAGATATACAATGATAGACGGATATTCAGATAATTTCCATCTCCAGGGTTGCATTTTGCTCATCTATTCATGTGATTCAGTACATTTAGACTGAGTCTAAGGAAGAAAATTTTACAGCAGGATGGTGGAGCATTTGTTTCATTTTTCCCTTAAATTCTACAACTCTTTCGTGAAATATAAAAAGAGATTGCCAACTCACAGTCAGTTTGTAATTTTTTATAGCAGCTGTTGATATGCACCATTAGTACAGAGATTGAAGCCAAAAATCAGAAATCTTTCTCTATGTAATTAAAACTGAAATGTAATGTCAGAAAGTTGAATATGATTATAAAGCTGGATCTCATGTTGCTTCTCTTACCATATTGATTGTAGGTTCCTTAACTATTTCAAAGTGAGAAGTCTTCATTTTGTAAACCATTACCTCCAGAAAGAAACCAGCTTATTATTTAGTAACAGCCCATGAGGATATTAGACCTCACTTAGATTAAAACAACTGGTTCTCCATTCTGAAGAAGGATGGACTCAAGGATATGCAGACTGAGATTTCAGGAGCATGTAGTCCCTGGCACAGCAAAGGAATACACGTAGAGTTTGGAGCAGAATTTATGACATTTGATTGAAAAACAAAATTATCTCCATTCTTTTTCCAGTCAATAATCAAATTGATTTTGTGTTTAATGTTCCAGTTTATGAAATATAGCAATATTTCTATGTAGCAGTCTGAGTTCTTTGTATCACAAGAGTGCTTGAATAACTTATGCTCCCGCTTTAATAGACATTGCTCACATTTCTCTGCACATGGCATATGCCATGAAAACATCTGCAAAAATGATGGTTCTGAGTCCTGCTCTTCCTCACACTGACACCTCATTATTATAAATCTGTGCATTATCTGTGATTATAAAACCACTGAAATCTGCTACTGTAAAATAGGTTGTCAAGTCAGCATAGCCAGTCCAGAATGTCTGCATTTAAGCCTTATTATGGAAGGCATTTTTCTTTTTTTTTTTTTTAAAAGAATAATATCCATTCTCATGTATCTTTTCCTTGTTTTTTTTTTTTTTTTTTTAATCTTGCAGACTAAGTCAATCTAACTACATTGTTCTAACTACAGTGTTCTTTCTCTATCACATTTGCATAAATATTTTAATATACCAGGCTCGTATTCTGGTAAGTGTAATTGTGTTTGATTATTTTTCCTACGTGAAAATGAGAAATTCATATGAGCATCTCGTAACTGAGATGCAGTTGAACTTTGAGGAAAGAAATTATCAGTTGTCTGGTAAATACCTTCTAAGATATTCTCATCCTACATAAGAAGTTTATTCTAAAATAGTCACATTTATTTTAAATCCATGGAAGTGTATGACATCTGCATTACTTAGATATGCAGTCATCTGTGAGGTTGGGGCACTTCTCACTAAAAACAGTGGCAATAAGAAGGTTGTATTTTTGTATTGAGAGCTGGAAATCACAAAATGAGTGCTTGCTAGAGAAGATGTTTAAGATAAGAACATGATGCAGAAAGGATAATTAGGAAAATAAATTTCCAAATTTCTTGTGAAGGTTCATTATAAAGATTTGATTTGCTAAAGTGTCATTTTTTTCTTTCAAGAGACTGTAAGATAAAGAAACGCATAGAGATTCAAAAATTAGTGCATAAATGCACATAAATCACTAAAATCAAAAGTTCAGTTCCCTTGAACTGATTAATAGTAGTGCATTTTGCTACACCTTACCATGTACAATTTACAAAAATATAGAGAGAAGGCACTAATATTTCAGACAAAAACCATTTTACCTATCCTGTAGCCATCATAACACAGATTTCACTCGTGAAAGCACTTCCCAAAGGCTGTCTGCATGTGAATTCATTGACACTAACATCTCAAAGGAAACCCCACAAAGGAAAAAACTAAGAAAGGTGGTCATTAATCCTGAACTATGAGGTCTTGATCTTTCTAGATTGTTGACAATTCTTTGTATTCCATATTTCTTTTCATACCATAATGTCCCAGCTAGTAACTTTCTGTCTCCTGGAAGTGGAGAATGCTCCCAAATGTGTTTGGAGTTGCCAAATACAATAGCTGCAGCTGCAACTGTCTTGTGTCATCCCTGTGACACACTGGGGAGAAGGAAGAGGGCTTGAAATCTTTGAAAGGAAGATTTCTGATCTCTAGATGACCGCCTAAGGACTCAAAGCTTTACAGCCATTTAGGTACATCTAGGTAGATTACCATTAATGGATGAAAATCAACTAGGCTACCTGCTGTGGGGAACATGGGTTGGGATCATCTGTGAATCAGAGTACTGGTATTGACATCCAATTGAGGCCTCTTCTGTACTAACTGTAGCTTGGCATATGGAACAACTCTGATGTTTTAGATGTGTTTTCAAGTATATGGATTCACTAGGTGGAATGCTTTCTTACTCAATTTGTTCTAATTTTCCTTTCTGGAAAAGGGTAGCATTACACTTAAATTAATACATTTTGTATAATGATGGCTATCATTCAAATATCTTTGGCTCTTTGGCTGTGCAGTGTAAGTATACCTGTGCCCTAAATGCAAAGAAAAAATGAGCTTGAGTCATTCAAAATATTAATGAAAATGAAGCAGAAAAACAGCTTCTATTTGCAGTAGCAAGATTGAATACACAAATAATGGGCAGTGCAATTAAAAGAATAGCGGAATAATGGCAACTAGTTTGCTCTAGGGTGTTTTTGTCTAACATTGTTTTACATATTCCCCACATAAATTCCTTCATAAATGCCCTGTGGTTTTGTGTGTTTCGTGGACTGCAGTGTTCTAGGAGTAGAAATAGCCAAGAATTTCAAACTGTGAAGAAGAAAACAACAGCCCCCTAGTCCCCTACTGCACATGGCTGGAATGAAAGACCACCAACAAACACCATGTGTGTCCAAGTCCTGATAGAGGAAACAGGCTGAAGAATGAGAACTGCCCTTCTGTAGAAATGTAGGGGAACTATCATTCTGATGTTGCATTTGTGAATATATTTTGAAAAGATTTAAAAATCTACAAGAAGTTACGTTTTCCTGGTAGTAACTGCTGCAAGAGCTGTTGCCTCTGCTTCTATTGCTGTGACTATTATAGGTACCAGTATACACTGATCAATGTAAAAAATCCAGAAAAGTAGGAAGTGTGGTGACATCTTTCTTTCATCTAGAAATAATCATGCCCAATCAAAATGAGATCAGGTAATGTTATATCAGTATTAAGCCCACAGAAGTGTTCTTGTGGGGTGCAAAGGAATGAGAGCTTGTGAAACTCTTCAGAGAAGGTACAGGTCTGAAAATGTGGTCACTCTGAAAAGCATTTTGGAATGGTCATGTAGTAACTCAAGAACATGATTTATTGTGTTAGTATGTCTTAGTATTCAGGTTAAACATAAGCTTACCGTTAGTTTGAGAGCATAGATACTGAGCCTCTACTGCAAATACTGAGCAAGGTTACTGAAAGCAGAAGATGATGTTACTGCCTGTGCTTCTTTACAAATTTTATCTGGGTTTTAGATTTTCCTTTGTGGGGGATTTTTTTGGTAGCTGTTTCTTTGTTCTGTTGCTGGTTGTATTGGTGTTTGTTTTTATTGTTTTGTTTTTTGTAGTTGTTGAGTTTTTGTATTTGTGGATGTCATTTTTTTACTCTAGAAATGATCTATTTGTGAAATCAGAATATTTATTAGGCTCTAGGACTTATTTCATTCTACAAAGGTAGAAACGATTGATAGAATGGTTCTCTATGAAATAATAAGTAGTTAAATATTTGCACTGAATACCAGTTATAGAAAAATCTCATATCATATCATTGATAATACTGTATAATGATAAATGACTAGAAATGTAGAAAGAACTTATGATTACATGCTTACATTTCTTCAAATGCAGAAATATTTTGAAAGAATAAAGATGGATTAGGAATGTGTAAGTTGGGTCCAGCCCATGTTTTTAAAGACAGAACAGAAAATTTTTTAGTCATTTTAAATTACTATATATTACAGCCTAGAAAACTGATATAATACCTTCAGATTCATGAAAAATTAGCCAGCTGAATATGGAAATATATTATATTTTGCTGTAGGTCAAGAAAGAAACTGTATTCTCCTGGATGAGGAGCTACAAGATATGGTTTACTAGCTTGTGGTAGCAATGGTAATGGGTGGACTAGATGATCTTTTAGGTCCTTTCCAACCTTGAGATTCTATGATTCTATGAAGTTAAATGAGAAAAAATTACACAAGAAAGTAGTCTGTTTTCTAAAATTAAAGCTATTACCAATCTGGTTGTTTATCATGATATTCCAGTTTAAATGAAGGTTCAGACCTTGAAAAAAAAAAACTTGCATGTTCATTGCTCAAGAACCTATGAAACAACAATAATACAGCTATGAATTTATTTTCATCATTGTAAGAAAGGTTAAGACTCTAAAAGATTCTGTAATGCATCTGATTATTTTTATTCAGGGTGGCCTTGGTTGTTACAACATGCTGAAAACATAACTTGGCAGTTATTTTTCTCCAGGCAGTAAATTTCAAACTGACATTCATAGAATCATAGAACAGCATGGGTTGGAAGGATCATTATGACATTGTGTCTGGAAGCATTCCCAATTTAGTCAGTATTACCCCTGTCTCTGGGGACGAAATAACAGGTAGAAGTTAATGAGATATTACTGGCATGTGCAGTTTCAGTGGCCTGCTTTTGGTTGCATTTGGCGTTGAGATTGTGAAACAGTAATTAAAATAAGCAATTACTAAATGCAGAGGAAGCCATGTTTATAATATGCAGTAATGACATAATATCACTTTCCTCACACGTGATCACTATGAGAATAAAATAGTGTTGAAAAATGACACCTTCCATTGTTATAGATTTTGATTTCAAAGCAGTGAGTAATACTTGTGTCCTCCGAAGGTACTTGCCATAGAAATCCCAAGTACTGAGTATCTGCAAGTCGAACGTATGAAGAAATTTGTCTTGAAAAAAATGAAAAACTGTAATTAAAAGAGCATGACTAGCATGACCTATTCCTTCACGAAAGTCTTTCCTGTTCTGCTTGCTATGGCTGTCTTTTGGCTTATACACTTTCATCATCTTTAGGATCAACTGGATGCCAACTTGTATTACTTTTTCATTAATAATGGTTCATAAGAGCATGGCAACCCTTTCTCGTATCTTTTATTTCTTGAATTTACCTCACATTGAATATGATTTTGTTATTTGCTCAGGCCTTTCTCAGTGACTGATTTTTAATAAAATTTTATTATATGCTGGAAAACATTTAATACCGGACATCATTAAACTGAAAGCTGAAGCTCTTTGATTTTACTGCTTACTTTAAATAAGTCTTCATTATTAGCACATTATCTTGACACTGTATTAGTTTTAGAGGTTTTTTTTTTTTTTAACTAAGTGTAGTCAAGGGAAAGTGGAGGGGGAAAAAATAATAGCACCTGGCAACTCTTACTCCATGTCCCAGAACATCATCATTCTCATTTAATAATGTCATTATAAACATTATCATTTAAGTTTTAGTGGCGTGATCTTTCTCATTCTCCACATTTCATAGATCAGCTTTCTGACCTCTCCCTAACTTGTTACAGGTACCAGACCCTAGTGCCTTAGGCCTACTGCAAGCTTTAACAAGTTTATGGACAAACCTGTTTTTTCTTTTCCCTATCAGAAGGGAGAAAGGGGAGATCTCTTGATGGCATTCCAGGTGTTACTGTCTTATGCTACTCATCTCTCATATCAAGCCATGATCTTTTTTAAACATATTTTTAATTATTGTTCTCTCCTAGTTACAGTGAGTTACAGTGATTGGGAGAAAATATAGTGCTTATAATTTTATTCCAAGTTGCATTTAGCAGAAAGATAGTAACACATTGCCTTATCTTGTGACTCTCCACTGGTGTTTGTGACCGGTTCCATTAAAAATATATGGATATGTAAGAAGGTTGGCCATTGTAAGACTTCATTTTGTTAGATGAGAGCAATTAGAAAGAAACTGAATTTACTTTCCTTTGCAATTCCACTTAAGGATATCTACTTCAAGAATTATTATTATTAATACATTTTCTCACAATATTACATGTAAAAAGATTTGAAATCTGTGGAGGGTCTAATTAATCACTTTAAGAGGCTTTCCAGTTTGAATATAATTGTGAAATGACTCCCAAGGGAATTTCTCTGCCCGAGGATGGTGTAGATGATATGGTAGATGATATGACATGGTGTAGATGATAATTATTAATGTTGGTATCCTCTGTACAACATCTATTATTAATCTATTGTTACAAAGCTTCACTTTAAATGTGTATATGAAACCAGATGGGGAACATTAGAGATAGTTAAGTGTTCTTTTATTTGAGGAAAGATATGATTTGGAAAATGTCAGAAAGATGTGTCATCAATTGATTCTCGAGAACTGAGTATTTTGGCTATTAATAAAAATAGAATTTTCTAGTAATTTAATTAGAGCAATTGCATTGAACCACCAAACATAAGAAATACAGAATAGGCCTAAGACATTCAAATTCAGTTTAGTTTTGAGCAATTTAAGAAATAGCCTTCTGACCTAAAACTGAGGAATATGTTCTTGGAGAATACTTCCTTTGGTGAACCCAGATCCTTGGAAAGGCGTATTCTTTATTACTGGATTGTGACCTCTACCTTTCTTGGGTAATCCAAAACTGGTTTAATGCAACCATATCTGCTTACATTTATTCATATATTTATTCAGAGATGAATTTACTAATATGCACATTTATCTATAATGTTTTCTAGTTTTTCTCTTTCCTGGAGAAACTGTTTGCCTTTCATTAAGCACTGACAGTTAACAATTCATTTTTCTGTGCTTATTTACAGTGGATTCTTATGTACCTATATAGAAAACATCCATGATTGATATGTGTATTAAGGAAAACTCTATCCCATTGTCAACAGCAAACTTGTAATGGATTTTTGGTCGTAGGTTATTTGGGAGAGAAGTCAAATGAGAGGAAAAATTTTTGTTAGATAGTACAAGGCAGCAAAATGTAGTAGAGATAATCCTACTATAAACTATTTGAAAAAGAATTGAAGTACTTCATGCCAAGCCTGTAAAAGTGACAGTGTGGCACAGAACTAATCCTTTAGATAGCTATGTGTTAAAGAAAACAGTTATGTTTTTGCTATATAAACAGTCATCATTTCTCAAGTTGTCCCCAGTTCTTTTGCTGGAGTTAGAGAAACAAAACAATAAAATTTTATGATTGAAACAGAAATGATATGAATGCTAGAAGTCTATTAGAAAGTTTCTCAATAGTACAATTAGCTCAAGATAATCTTGATGTGCTACATGACAAATCCACTCATATTTTTAAGTCAAATGATTAGAGCCTTCAGATAATGTAATTCTTCTCTTGGCCATTTTAAAGATTGTTCTGCTTTACCTTTTAGCTTGATCATGTCGGTGTGCTGGGTGCAATATAGTGCCTTGGAAGCAGTTCAGCAATGATATTTTTATACTTTTAAGTGTATACAGTGAGATACACATATCTATGTGATGTAAATAAAGGTTTTAGGATCAACTTTTGAGAAATTTATGGAAAGGCATTCTGTAGAGGTGAAATGATAGAACTGTAAACATGACTGAATTGTAGTACCATGAGATCTAAACTTGGGATTGAAATTCTATAGTGCTACAGAAGTGTATTCTCTAAAATCTGTGACAAGGACAAGAGGTTAATTTAAGGGAAATGTCCACACAGAAGGATCATAGGATTTAAAAAAAGAAAACCAACAGCAACAGAAGAAAGGATCTCTAATGGTACCTATTTTTAGTGAATGCTGAGCAGGCTCAGCTTACCCTGAGATGGTTCCAGTGGTGCCTAGGATTTAGGAAGAGCAAATTCATAATATATTGCCAACATCTTCCAACAGCAGTCAGCTCTCCTCAGAATGCTCACTATATCTTTAGAGGCAGAAATAGCCTTCAGGGAATGTTGGTAGTATTACCCATGCTGATTTGAAAGAAAGCAAATTCCATAGCAGGAGAGCACTTCTCTCAACTATAAAAAACAGGATTAACTAAAGCTGGGCCTGCTAAGGGAGAAGAGAAGATCTAGTGAAACTGCATTAATTTTTTGACTGGATTATATAAAGCATAACTTTCTTTTTTAATTAAGGCTGTTAGTACACACGCTTTTGGCTGTTAGTACACACTCATGAAAGATATGTTTTTCAAAAGGTATTTTTCTCCTCTTCACTTATCAGCCAATTGATTAAAATGAGACAGAAGCTGTAGGCAGCTGTCAGAACACCTCCCTGCCTACACACAGAACCCAACAGATAATCACATTCATTCCATCCAATGCTCATTTGAAGACCGTGGAGCCCGTTGCCAGCCTTGGCTGGATTGTCCTACACATCTACTATATAGTCCAGATTTGGCATCTTCTGACTTCAATATGTTTAAACTGATGAAAGACGGGCTACATGGGCAACATTTTCATAGCAGTGATGCTATCATAGCAGCTGTGAAACTGAGTTTCTTTCACTGGTGCAGATTTTTACAAGCATGGCATTCAGGCTCTTGTTCATTGCTGGCAAAAAAAAAAAAAAAACTAACATCAGAGACTGTGGAAAAATAGTGTCTTGTAGCTGACAATTTGTTCAACTAGTGTTACTGTACTCTTTGTATCTGTTGTGGTTATGGAAATTAATAATAAGCATTATTTTCAGGGAGATCTTATCCTCTACTGAAGAGCAAACAACCAATGGGCTAACCTCAGATGAGAAATTATTAGACTCTCAATTCTAAAAGTAGTTATTTTTCATTGAATTTTCATAAATGTGAGGGTCACTGACCCTCGAAGTTGAACAGTTGGGGTTTTTGCGTTCCTGGGATGCTGTGCCATTTCAAATAATGCTGGAATACCATCTGTTCTCAAATCTCTTATTTTTTAAGTTGTGTATTCCCTCATGCTTTTAACTGCAGTCTTCAGTTCTGTTATCTAAAGAAAATTATAAAAGTCTTCTTTATTTAGAATCTTCCTTCTAACTGCGCAAATGGTCAGCACCTAAAATTTTATAGTGGTAGAATTGTCCTGTACACAGAATATGCCTGACTATCCTCTAGCCAAGCATTAAAAGATTTCAGATGACTATAGTTTAGTTCCGTTATCACCAGTGTCAAAATGCACTTTAAAAAGCTTTTTCTGCTTAGTCAATTCTTTATTCATAAGTAGGCACACTGCAGAAACATGTAAGCAAGAGCAGTGTAGAAGCCCAAATGATCTTGTAGAGTAAATTTAGCTTGTCAGAATGTACTCAGAATTAAATGTTACTGTGTTATTACTGAGTTTGTATACACATATATTTTATATTCCATGGTAGTAAGAGCCTTAAGAAAATGTTATCTGATTGGTTTCATGAAAAAAAAGCAAAATACATGCTTCAGAAAACTTGCAGTGACCTTCTGATCTGAAGATAGCAGCAAGCATAGTAACAGTTTGTTCAACAACAACTGTGAATCCTAGAAGAAAATGTAGGAAAAATGCATACAAAAAAGAACAAACCTATTGCTGCCTCTACCAAAACTGTCACTCTGTGAAATGATCAGATGGGTTTTGCCATGAGAAAGGCATTTTTTCAGCATCTCCTTAAGTGGCTGTGGCTATAAACATGGTACATGCAGAATTCAACACAAGATGTCAACACATGTTTTTATAGCCAATATATAAATAATATGCAAAATGCTAAGTATTCCAGGCTGTGTCCTCCTTAGTGTGCTCCACTTCTGACGCACTACTATCTCAGTTTTTACTGTGTTCTCTTTATAACCTGCCAGTTAGGGAGAATAAGAAACGGGTCGTTATCATGTCCTGTTTATAGGAAAAATAATAACTAGTAGTTTGACTGATTGCATTTAATCTCAATCTTATGTTCTCTTTCATACTTGAGTGTACACGCATACACAGGCACACAATTATATCTGAATCGATGTGTTACATAGCATGAAATATAATCTTGATGTAAATTATAATAAACTATGATATATAAACATACAGACACTTGTGAAGTACGCTATTTAGATTCTTGCATGATAGTCATTATTGATTGAAACTTCAACTTGGACTGTCAATGATTAGCTCTATTAGAACCCAAAACTTTGTGATGTGTGCTATCTTCCTAGTGCTTAATTTTCCTAAGCGGACTAACTGACAGCTGTCTACAGTAATTTTCAGTGTTTTCCATTCTCACATGTTTCATACAATATGTATAATTGCCATAAGGGAAAGAAGTGGTGGTGTATTGTCTTCATCTTATGGCCATTACTTTTGTGGATTTCACAAGGTCAATATGAGGACAACAGATTGCCTAGAGGAACTGTGGTTGCTCCCTCCCTGGAGGTGTTCAAGGCCAGGCTGGATAGGGCTTTCAGTAACCTGGTCTAGAGGGAGGAGTCCCTGTCTCTAGCAGGGGGATTGAAATTGGATGATCTCTAAGGTCCCTTCCAAACCAAACCATTTTATTAATTTTATGAATAATATTTCTAATATTTGTTTTCATTTAAGATGGGTAACTTTTAGCTCTTCTTGTTAAGTCTCACTGGAAAACGTTTATTTTTTTTCTTAATCTCTTCAAATCACATAATTGAGGTATCCTCCAGCATGAGCCCTGGTTTGCAGTTAAAGTAAACGCATCATTTTGAGAGTCTTGAAAATCAATATACAGCGAATCATTACAGAACGCTTCTTATTGATCCTGAAAAACTTGATTGCATACATTTTCATGAGAGTTTTTTGTTTTCTTTCTTTTCCTAAACTGAGTGTGGAAACATAAGAAAATGCAATTGATACAGGTTGGGCAACAGAAAAATGTCAGTTGAAAGTTCTACTGGAAAGCATTTGGTTAAATTATGAAATATGCAATGCTCTCAAAATGAGCTGTGCTAGAAAAAGAACAATGGAATTCAGAGCACAATAACACAGTGGACAGATATGGCTTCTTTTCATATGCAGGTAGAATTGTATTTTGGTGACTGTTTGAACAGTCCTCTATTGCCTATTTAGATGCCCTAGAATAGCTACCCATCAATTTCTGTAGAAGGGCTTTGCTCTACCATTGGAGGTATTTCAACATCAGCTTAAACTCTAGTTTGCTGTACATTGGCAAAGGACTTTCATTCCATTCTGAAAATGCAAGTATATTTTGTAAATTACCAGAGGAAGGTAAACTGTCATTATTTTCAACTACCGTGCCTCTTTCATGCCTGTTTCAGGTATTATTTTCCCGAGGAGACTCACTTTAACTGGGAAAATTGTGATGTACTAGGAAATGCTCCAAATGATGCTAGAAATGTTCAGGATCCCTTCCCTGGCTCTTTGCAATAAGATTTTATGAAGTTTTTTTTTCTTCTTCTAGAGTAGTTTTTCAAGAGAAAAAGAATCCCCTACCAAAATGCCAGAATGCCTATACTGTACACGAGATAATATAATACTAAGAGAGGCAGGTGCATATGTGAGGGAAAATAGTGCACTCATACTAATGTTCTGAAAAGGATGCTTCAGGAAATAAGCCCATCTAAATATAACTCATATCATCTCGAAGATCTATTTGAAAGAATAAATCCTCTCCTTCTGATGGATGTTCAGCCATGTGAGCTTATCATAAACATTCATCTCTGAGAAATTCCTTTATAACTAACACAAATACTCATGAAAAGTGAAGAAAGGAAAATGTTACTTCATTGTCCATGTTAAAGTTGTGCTTACAATTTTCAATTTCATTGGAACTGAGTTTTTCCTGGATTCTTTGTAAAAACTTGTAATTGTTATGTTCGGTGTTGGCATAATGTATATGAGAAAGCAGATATTCTCCACCTCAAAGATGTTTAAGTATAGTGTAAACAAAAAAAAAAGGGAATTCTGTTTGTTTAAGAAACAATATGTAGAAATTTAAATATCTTGTATGCCATTGGATTTGCAGTCCTTTGAGATGAATTGCCCTATGTAAACATAACTCTGTAGTTGTGATGTGGAAATGAGTAGAAAAGAAAAGTGAACTATGTCTCTCCTCTTACTGGTGAATAGTATTGACTATTTAGTAGAGAAAAGTTAGTTAGCTCTTTTAAATATGTATACAGATGTGCACAAATATATGTATGCATATGCAGTGACCCATTACCATCATAGTAATACATAGTGCAATGTTTTGTTATTAGAATTGGACTTTTCATGTATTTCTGTGTGTGAGTTAAACTGTGAAAGAATTTATAATCAGGATATTAAAAAATGTGTTACAGTGATTTGCTTTATTTTTCTTTGCAGGCAATCATATGTATTTATCTGTGATTTCTGTTGTGGAGAGATTTAAAAGATTACCCCTTTAAAATGTCTGAAATTCATAGAGCTAGGAGAGCAAGTACAAATTCTACTGCACAATGCAAACAGTGACTCTACTTTTGCAATTGCAAAGGTTGGAACTAAAAAGAGGAGGAAGGGAAAGATGATAGAATCAACATCTTTTCTTGAATAACTGTCCTGTGCGTGCCAGTGGTTTGCAGATGAATTCCTTGGTTTCCAGAGTTCGGGTTGGATGTCAGGGAAAAATTGAGGAGTGGTACTGCATCGGCACAGGCTGTCCGGGAAGATGGTGGAGTCACCATTCCTGGAGTGCTCATGTAACATGGAGATATGGTTCTTAGGGATATGGTTAGTGGGCATGGCAGAGATGGTATGGAGTTGAACTTGGGGATCTTAGAGATTTCTTCCAACCTTCATGGTTCTAAGATTCTATCACAGCTCTGGCATTGGTTGTTTTACATGTTTCTAGTTTTCGTGGTTAGCAGCCTTTCTGGAAGGAGGTGAATGCCAGCACCCCCAGCCTGGAGGGCTCTGCTGCTGATCTTGCTCCAGGCACCTGTCTAATGTAATGAAGTATAGCCAGGTAGAGCAGGCATGCCTGCTAGCTTGCAGGCTTTCTCTGTGTGTTATTTTGTATGTTTGGGCCAGTGCAAAGCTGTTTCTGGAAAAACTCCAATGATTCGTGGACTGAAAGTCCAGACTATGGATATGCTTGTCGTAATGGTGTATGTCACTGTAGAAAAACTATCTTGGTTCTTATGCAACTGATTTATTTATTTTATTAAGTTATTATAAACCTCTCTCTGCTCAGTAGGAAATTGCTTAGTTTGTTTTTCTTACATTCAAAATGCTGTACAATTATTTCATTAGATCCTATGAGTATCCTTAATTGAAGTACTTCTTTAACATGAAAATTGAATATCAGTAGAAACCCCTGTTGTGGAAAAGAATGACCTGATGATTGAAGTTACAGGACATAAATGTGCTGGTTTGTGTGGGCAAATCATCTGGCAAGTAGACCTGTCAATGTAACTGTGACATCTCCTATCACCAAATGTTGACTAGAGAAGGAGAGGTACAGTCATGCTGAAAAACCATGAGGAAAGATGCAGGATTGGATAACATGATCATGCAGAGGGTTGAAACCATCTTTGAACCCACGCCATTCTGCGATCATCTCTGCAATAGGAAAGAATTCAGCTGTGTTTCAAAGTCAAAAGATTATAGAAGGTGGGATTCTGTTGATTTAACTTTCTGGTCTTCTTTAGCCATAAAGTGAGGCTAGTACAATAAAAATACAGGCTTTGAGAAGAACATTTGTAAGACATTGGAAGTAAAAGAATGTACAAAGTATAAGTGAATGAATGCCAAAGGCTTGTAGCAGGGACAGGCTCTGTAGCTTCTTCCAGTACAGACTTTGGAAGAGAACTGAAAGAACTGATCAGTTTGGCTTGCTTTTCAGGTATAAGTATTCTGAAATTTTGACCACAAACCAAGCGAGCACCAGTGGGTTCCATGAGCAAGCATGTGTGCATAATGCATTGTAAAAATGTAACTTATTTCAAGTTATTTCAACTTATTTCATTTTCTAGTCAGGTTTGTGAAGTCTCACCAGGAAGATTTTGGAACTAAAAATATTTCCAAGAAAAAAAGGTTAAAGGACTGCTGGTCCTTTAAAAAATACTCACATGTGAAATCCTGGATAGATAAGTTTTGGGGAGAGTTCAAAAAAGCTCTGGACAAATTGGGAAGGAATTCAGAAACTGTTTCCAAATCAATTTGCTCCAGAGCACTTGGTGGCATTTTCATTAGGTTAGCTGTCAATCTAGTAAATGGACTTCATTCCGGCAGAGAATAGGATATTCTTTTCTTATTATGAGAGACTTCTTTTAATAATAAAGAGTTGTTATTCTTTCAAGAAGACTTTTGTTTGCAAAGTCTTATTGAAAACTTCCTGCATAATCAGCAAACTTATAAACCTTCAAAAGTATTGGTGTTTTATTTTAATATTGATTTTTTTTCCCCTTGATTGGTGTAAGAAGTCAATCTCAGCTTTGAAATGTTATTGATTAAACATTCCTGCATAAAATGTGAGAATGTTCTATGCCATTCTGACTGTAAGAACAGAACTCAAATCTATGGGAACTAATCTGGACCTGGCAAAACTCCTTCCCATCTTCTGTTCCTTTTTGTCTTTATGGTTCTGGTAACCTTGGACCCATGCAAGAAGTGTCATGGCATTTCAATCTAGATCTCAAGATATACAGATCAATGTTGGCATAGAGTAACAATATGAAAAGTATTTGGAGATGATTGTTGTGCAGTAGCTTGGATGATGTGCTGCCTGTCAAGTAGAAATCATACAACAAATGAAGTTTCTAGGATAAAGCATTACACTCAGATTGTAGTGTTATCAGATGAGAATGGGAAATGTTTTTATTTTGTTTATTAGCAGTAGTATTTGAAAGCAAGACATGGGAAAAATGCTTCCTTGGTGGCAGTCTCCCCTAAATCTGTTAGACTTCCCTCATTTTGTAGTGTGACATGCTGAGAAATCTGATATCTAGGCAAAGGTGTTTATTTTCTCCTGTTAATAAAGGTTCGAGCTGACAGGTTTTCCTAGCCTCCTGTGTAGATTTACTGCTGAAGGTAGTCAAGAAATCAGGTTAATGTGTGCTGTACCTGTGCTGTGAATCATTCAATGCACGTATAGCCATCTTATTCAATAAGAGGAAATTTAAGTTTGCAGAACTGTGCTACGATTGCTGCCCAAACAGGCAAATAACTCAGTACAGATGAAAGACCAGTTATGAAATGATAATCCATTATTTCACAAGAAGCACAGAAATATGAGTTTGGAAATTTTTTTTTTTTCTCCTTTACACTTCTCTTTCTTCCCCCCATTTAAACGTTGATGGAAGAGAAAATTTTATTTAAGTTGTTCATTGTTATCAAGCACTGTTCTTTGTTACTAACAGGTTGCTCTTTGTTAGTAGCAGGTTGCTCTGGTAGGCGTTGAGATGGATCTTGCATATATCCACAGAAGGAGACTCTGTAGCCTCTCTGGGCATCCTGTTCTGGTGCTTCATCACCCTTACCATAAAGAAGTCTTCCCATATTTTTGTATGGAACTTCCTATGTTCAAGTTTTAGGCCACTGCTCCTTATTGTGTCACTACGCAGCACCAAGAAGAGCCTGGCCTCATCCATTTGCCTCCCACCTCCCTTTAAATATTCAAAAACATGAACATTAAACATTCCTTTCTATAAAACTTATGGAAAATGCAGTGCGTTTAGTAGTTAGCTGTTTGCAATATCTGATCTTTGTAATTTCCTGATTTTCTAAATTGACTCTTATGAAGTTTTGTCTGTATTAACTGTTGGTTTAATTTTCCTTTTCTTTCTTTTTTTTTCAATATCCAGCAAAATGCCTCAGCAGAGAAAGAGAGTCTGCACGTGGCCTCAAGAAAGGAAGAAAACCAGAGTGTGCAGGAGTGCGATTCTCAGGATGTAAGTTGAGTTCAATCAGGTTTTAATCTAGATGCTATGAAAACATCAAAACCTTAGGTGATTATCCATGTGATTTACTTAAGTGATGATGTAATAGTGAACATAGGCAATCCCATCCACAGTGGGATAGGATCCACAGTTCTAGCTTGTGAAAGTATGGAAGATAGCATCAAAAATATCAATCAGAGTAGTTCTTGAGTGAACTGCTGAGCATTTTCATCCACACACAACCATCTCCTATGGAGATGAGATGTGGCTGGTAGCAATCACAGCAATATGTCACAGTACAAAGAAAAGACTGGGGAGCAGATCCAGGTGATAGAGTGCCTAACAAATAAGCTAAATAAATTACACATTTATGTATACATTTATTGTTTTATTTATTTATTTCTTCATTGTCTTTATTTCTTCTTTATTTATTTATTTATTTATTTTCTTCAGTTATAAACAGACTTCTCCTCTGCCACACCCTCTAGAGGGGCAAAGATTAATAGCATACTATCACTATCTGCAAGAGTGCATAATTTGCTGTCAAAACTTTATGTCTAAAGAAACATTACATCTTCTTTATGTCTAAGGAAACATTACATCTCAAGATCTTACTAATAAAGGAGAAGAAAGAATAAAATCTAATGTTCTGAAGCTGGAACTAACTCCACTTGAATTATGAACACTATCACTTAGATAAAATTTCAGTCTTGAGAATCCATTTGATCTTTTCTTGTACTTTTAGCCTTATTTGTTTTTTTGTGTGTTTATCCGAAGTTTTGCAGCTGCTAAACATTCTTCCAGTTGTCTCAAATGTGTAAACGTACTGCAGTTTTTCTTCATGGCTTTATGCTTGTCCATTATAATTAATATAGTATACACTGGAGTGAGTACAAATGAAATGCTGTTTACCGACAGGATAGGGACAGGCCAAATGAAATTAGCTCATATTTAATTTAGACACTGCTGACATCTTTGCTGTCATGAACTTTGATGTACGACTTGTGATAGCCAGAATTGGGTAGAATATAGTATATAGCACATCTTGTTTCTTTCAAAACATATAGTCTGTCTAACACCATAAAATCTTAACTTCAGTTTCACTGTTAAAGATATATTTATTTTCTCTCTTCCCAGAATCATAGAATCATAGAATCACTAAGGCCAGAAAAGACCGCTAGAGATCCCCAAGTCCAAACCCAGCTCACCCATACCATGCTCACTGACCACGTCCCTCAGTGTCACATCTGGAACATCTCCAGGGACAGTGACTCCACCACCTCCCTGGGCAGCTTGTGCCAATGTGTGACCAATATAAATTTCCTGGGAGCCTTTTCTGATTCATAAAGACAACTTTGTCCTTTGTCTCTTTTTCATTTCAAATATTTCCTATATTGTGTCATTTAAAGCTATGTGTCATTTAAAGCTATCTTCTTGGTTGTGCTAAAACCCAACAAGTTATAAAATGTTTATTTGTTCTTTTCTCATCTTACATTTCTCACTGTGTCCTTGTAGAGTAACTGATGGGTAAAAGTGATAGTGCTTTTATTTACTGCCTTAATTTCCTGCAGTAAACAAACACTGCGCATTCATTAATCATTCCATGACAAAGAACACTGAGTATTGGACCAAAACTTATCCATGTTTCTAAGCAACCACAGCATTTACCTTCATTTTTCTCTGTCAGCTCTGTGTTCTCCCTTTTCTTTCCCAAGGAAGTAATGGGAGAGAATAAAGAAATCATTATCGTAACAGAATTCCAGTGATGAAAATCATTATAAAATTCTTGAAGTGATTTCAGTAATACTGCTCTGTTAAAATTCTTTAGCCGATCTGATAAACAGTTTTCTGGAATAAAATGTAGACCTAACTTGCCTAATAACATTATTTCCATAGCAGAATGACATTGTAATAGTTCAGCTATTCTGTAAATATGTCAATGATTAATGTTCAACTTCAAAAGTTGGAAAAGTTGTATTATTATGGGGAAAAAAGATGAAATATAAGAATTCAAAATATCCATTCAATTAGTTCAAGAAGCATCTGGGCAACACTTACAGATACATGGTCTGATTTTTGAGTGGTCCTTTGTGGAGCTAAGGTTTGGATGTGATGGTTTTTATAGGTCACTTACAACTCAATATATTCTATGGTAAGTGCATACTTCTTTCGGTGGAGAGCTAAAATCTTGTGACCTAGCAAATTGCAGTCTGAGATAACAGCAATCTGTTATATGGACATGTAGACCATTGCCTTTTAGAAATGAAGAGATTGCCACATATACAGTAAAGAAAGAGGCCTGTATTATTCTGCATGGATTAATAACAATTCAAATACCAAATAAATTGCAACATCTGATAGAATTTGTGTTGTATTAGAAAGCGTGATTTTGTTTCTCATATTCTCCTATTTCCATATGTGGAAATAAGAATTTGCCAGAATTTATCACATTAGTAGAGATGGAAATATTTTCTTGATTTCCTGTCCACCTGTGATAAATGACATGATTACTTCAGAAACAAACACAACTCTTATTCAGCATTTAGATAGAATGGGATACCCTTGTAGTTGCATCATTTGCCAGTTTGCAGGTGAAATTGAATAGTTTAATAGCCAAGGAAATGCTGAATTTTGATTGCCTTTTTGAATGAACAATTTTAAATGAAGATGCACACTTAGCTGATCCACTATTATAATTTATACATCAAGCTGCAAACTTCTCCTACTCTGCTGTATAATTCACTAGCTAAACTGAAAACCATAACTTCTGAAATTTCGCATGCTTTAATGATTCAAGCTGCACATTTTATGACCTGAATTTCATATAAATATGTCTTGCTAATAAAATTGCATACTAAACTAATCAAGATGGAACAATATTTCAAGAATATGCCCAACCTCAGTTATCATATCTTCTTAAATTTCTCTCTTTGCTGTTGCATACACAAAATGTATTGCTTAAGGCAACACTAATAATGCATTTGTAGCTATCACTATTCAGAATTTTCAGTGTTGTATTTTAGAGCTTTTAAAATTAAGTGCTCAAACATTAGATTATTGGTTTCTTGTTGAATGTGTGTTTGCCTTCATATTACTATGAGCAAAGCAGAAATTTATATATTAAGTATTTTTATACTTTTTTTCACCATCTCTTCTGATTTTGTGGAGTGTGTAAAGATACTCTGTTGTGGTTTAGCCTCAAACATTTTCCTGGAATTTATGCTGAGGGGAAACATCTCGGGGAAGACGTGAAAATTTGAAAGAAGTCAAGTCACTATTCAGTTGAAAAGAGCCTTTACAACTTAAATACTTTCATTTAATTCTCACTCCATTTGCATATATTAGTTTTTAATAACAAAACCAGTATACAACTTCCAATGTGAGTAAATATTAAAGCAATGGCCAAAGACTATCTATGCTTTACTGTGTTTCACATTTTAATTTATTTGCCTATAGAGTCATTAATTCTAGTCCTGAATGGACATTTAATTTAATTACAGTAGAAATTTTAGTCCCATTTAAAGACATAAGCCTTATAATGCAGAGGTGTTTTTGATTTGCAGTCTGATATGTAATTCTTACAGCATCTTCTTTGTACTATTCACCTCTGTTTTCCATCATTTAAAAAAGTATATTTGCAAAGAAATTGACATTCTTGTTGGAGTAAAATGACAGTGATCAAGACTAACAAGCCTTCTGATACCTTGAGATTTCTTTGACTTCTCTACTCTATAAGCTCTATGCTTAGTATACAGAAGAGATCTAGTAGATCAGACAAGAGAAGAATAATAAAAGAGTATGGAATCATAGAATCACCAAGGTTGGAAAAGACCTACAAGATCATCCTGTCCAACCATGCACCCATCACCAATAGTTGTCACTAAACCGCATCCCTCAACACAACGTCTGAACACTCCTTGAACACCTCCAGGGTTGGTGACTCCACCACCTCCCTGAGCAGCCCATTCCACTGCCTGGCTGCTCTTTCAGAGAAGCAGTATTTCCTAACATCCAGCCTAAATCTCCCCTGGCGCAGCTTGAAGCCATTCCCTCCAGTCCTATCACCAGTTACATGAGAAAAGAGGCCAATCCCCAGCTCACTACAACCTCTCTTCAGGTAGTTATAGAGAGAAGGTCTCCCCTGAGCCTCCCCTCCTCCAGACTGAACAATCTCAGCTCCCTCAGCTGCTCCTCATAAGGCATGTGCTCCAGACCCCTCACCAGTTTCATTGTCCTTCTCTGGACACCAGAATCCTCAATTCCAATGTCAATTTTCAATGTTACTATTTCCTCACACGCAACAGAAGATTGTAATTATTCACCTGTTCCATGGAACCACTATAGGAATGAATTTCACTACTCATAATTCAACATGTATAATTTGTGGCAATGGGTTGCCATGGTGGGAATGGGTTGAAGTTGGACTTGGTGATTTTAGAGGTCTTTTCCAACTTTAGTGATTCTATGAGATAAAAACAGAAGGAAAAAAAGCAAGCTAAATATTAAATTCCTAAAGATTTACAAGAAGATCAGACTACCCAGGGAAGTGTCACCAATGATTAGATTTTTTTTTTTTAAATGGGTATTTTAGAGGAAAAAAACAACAGTAATTACCTGTGATATCTGTACTGACAGGTTGGCAAGACATGTCTGGGGAATTACAGTAATTCAACACCTCGTTTGAAGACAGAAGAAACAGAGACAAGCTTGCAGGTATTCAATTTCCAACAAATTGTTGGGTTTTTATTAAAAGCTCTTGCAAAGCATTAAGTTACTTGAAGTATTTCTACACATTTTATTCCAATGCTTTTGAGGCAGAACTGCTTACTCAGTTCACAAACTCTCACTCTTCCACATTTCAGTTCATCTATTCATGATAGCTTTTGGCTATTAACAGTTTTCAAAACTGTTTCATACTTGACCTGGAGTAGCCTTGTAGTCAAATGGCTCAATTTATTATGGTCATATCCACAGCATTGGGAAGAGTAGGAGAATCTGCAATTATGCCAAGCTGTAATCAGTAATCCTACGAATGAAAAAGTCTTACATGAATTGTACACCTGTGCTTTTCATTTGAGAGACCAAAAGAAGCAAGTTTAAAAATATAAATAAAAAAAACTTAGTGTTGCATGGCTTTTTCCACTGTCAAAGGATGCTTGCACTGATGCTGCTTTCACCCTCAGCAGATGTTACACAACCCTCCATGGACTAAACCTGAAGACAAAAAATCACCTGAAAAAAATGAGAAAAACTTTGAAGATTCTGTTAGCACAAAAGAAAAGAAACTGTAAATGCCACTAATGCACATTTACAAATGTTCATCACTTGCTTCCAACTTCACATTCTTTTTAGTCCATAGGCAGGAATAAACCAGATTTCTAAAGCATGCATTTTTCACTATTTTATGAATGTTTGTTAGCTAGTCTAGAATAGACCAGTTAGTACCTTTCAGCAATAATCCAAAAGGAATGTTTGAAGAAATGCTTTGTAATACAGTCCAGTTTTTGAACTATTATTATACCTGACTTAGTAATTATGTACTATAAATTAGTTTGTTAAAAAAGCCATTCCCAAATATTTTCTCAGTCTGATCTATTTAATGTACCTTTATGTCAGATTAGGTTTTAGATCAAGAAGTAAGGGACAGTGAATGCAGAAAAATATATGTTAAAAATCTATGTAAACCTAGTCAGAGTACAATGCAATTCATCAGAATAAATGTAAAGATGGGACAATAGGACTCCATGTATACTTGACTTTGAGTAATACCATTTCACATCTGCTTACTTAATAAAATATCTTTGGTTGCTTTTTTTTCTAACTGCTGTCACTAGTTGTATTTTGAGCCCTGAACTGTTGGCAGAAATGCAGAGTTCAAGGTCAGATGTAGGAAGAGTTGTTTTTAGGATCCAAGCAAAAAGTTTTTCAAATGAAACTGAGCTAAAATTTCTTAGTACCCTATATGGAAATCACTTCCATCCTTCATAGTTGCACTCACCTCAGCAATATAAATATATTGGAAACTGTGAAAGTACATTCTGACCACAGCAGATGACACTACAGGACACTACAGCAGAGAAGAGTGTTTTAGAGAAGAGAAGGCGTGTTCTATGATTCCTAGGGTTCTTCTGGTTTCTCATGGGTCATGTACCCTATTGCAAGGAATTTGAAAGCAGAAAGGAAAAGCAAGAATGTCATCTTGCTGTGCATGTCATCATAAGTAGAATACATGTACCTCGTGATTGAGAAGGAAACATTTCAAGAACTAGTGTCTTATGAGCAATTCACTGCCTAATAGAAAGCTTTAATGCTTTCCTTTTGCATATGAAGCGTTTTAAGCACCTGTAACTCCTAAGCTCCCTGTCTACACATAGCACTACATTGTAACAGTTGCTTGACTGAAAATAACATACTCATATTAGTTTGCTTTTCTTTGCTTCTGAATCAGAAACGCATTTCACTCTGATGTTTTGTACGTGCTTCCCTACTCTGAAGTGCATGTTGCAGAATGGTAGGTTTTTCAGCCAGGAGAAATCTCAAGAATTGTAAAAAGAAGCTCACAAGCTGACTAAATGATGGCAAAGTACTTCTCAGCAAAGTCAAACTAATGTCAACAAAAAGATTATCCATGTCAAGCATCAAAAGAAGTGAAATCCCAGATACAATAATAATCAGAACGGAGATGTGGGTTTTCACAGCTGATCTTGACCAGCATCATCAAATTGTACCCATCAAATTCAGCAAGCAAAAGTCTGTCACAGCAACAGTCTGCACCTAATTCCAAATATGTCAAAAACAGAACTTTTTATGCATGTGAAATTGAAATATCCAAGGTATGGACTGTGAAGAGGCCATTAAAGCTGTTTCAAGCATCTCTTCGGAAATATATATCTTCAAGAGCACATCTCAGAGAAATGAGGTAAGCTGTCCTACTTGGCATTCATTTCCATTTCTGAGGAATTCAGCAGTTGTAGTTATTATAGCTGCACCTTGCTGCTGTGTCAAGAGATATCTTGGGGTTGGTGCCAACAACATGAAAAATAAAGTGCCTTAAAAGTCAGTAACAGTCTAGCTTTTTATATTCGCGTGCCTGTATGCTTTCAGTTCTGTATGTCCCTTTTTCTAAGTGATCATGAAGATCAAGTGAGACAGTCAAATGAAACAGTGTTGGTGGGGAGAATTAACCCTGATGTTTTGCTTAAAGCTTTGGAAATAAGTTATGTTCACTTCAAAGACTACAAAGATTACAAAGGCTACCTTTGTATAGGACATTGGTTGCTGCTCATTTTCAGTATAAGTTTGATGTCTTAGAGGTGATGCCAGAGGGGATCCTTACTTGTCTTTGTACCAATTCCTTTTAGAACAATCCACATAATGATACAGAATGACGAAAAATAACGATGGATAAATTCTTCTTCTACCTGTGTGTGGCATGAATATATTTCATGTAATTTGTTGGTATGGCTTAAAAAACACTGCTGTTCTGAGTTGTATGTTTCCCCTCAGTGAATCAGTGACCATTCCAGCCATCATTGTGGGTAGATGTACATCCCAGTGCTGGGATGTAAGTAAAACAGATCTTGGCATTTCTTCTGATTTGTGGCTATTAGACGTTACAAAGAACATGGTCATAAAGGAGCTTCAGCTTATACAATTTTAGTCACTGTTGTGCTTTGGTGTATTTAGAATACTTCAAAACTCTTTCTACAATCAGCTTTACAGAGAACTGTGTGTCTGGGCCTCCCCCCACTACAAGGATCCATCATTCCACAGAGCAGAATGTCTTAAGAAAGTGTTTTGCAATGCCATACAGTTGCCTGGCAACTAAGTCACAGACCATATCCTTCTCTTTAAAAATAAAGATTATTTATTAGGCTTAGCTATTAGATATTCCAAAATATAATGGTTAAAAGCAATTTCCAGTTGAAGAATTCACCATTTAAAACTTCTGTTTGAATTTTCCTTTTGCGTTAATAGGGTTCATCTCTGAATTGATCTCTCTTTCTATCAATCTGTATGCATTTGTAAACATAAAAATGTGTATTAGATATTCATATTCATGAATTTATATACATATATATATATTATACATATATATGATATGTAGAGTCATGGAATCATCAGGGTTGGAAAAGACCTCCAAGATCATCCATTTCAATCATCAACCTATCACCACTGGTTCCCCGCTAAACCATATATATCATGTATGTATATATGAATGAGAGCATATATAAATAAAAACATCCTATAAGGTGTTACTTACCATTATAAAATTTTATAAAATAAAAACTAAGAAGTGTTCGATTTACCAAAAAGGCAAAGATCATGGCAATGCCTATATACAAAAATGAAACAGTGAATTTTACTAATTTTCTTGTGAAAAAAAGGAAAAATTCTAATTTAAAAGTGTTTAAGCCTATTTGTGTTTAAAAAGCATATTCTGTCACATTCAGGTCATATTCTGTAGTTAAATGTGGTATGTCATTTTGTTAGACTTAGCAAACATATTTTACAAGACTGTTTTAGTCATCAGGAAGCATAAATGTTTTAGAGCTTTCCCACTTAAGAAATAAGAAAGTGAAATCCAATGTTGACCTTTCATAATGGGTAATACATATAGAGAAGGCATTTTTATTCAGTTATCCAATAACTTCTGAAATCTATAATTTTTTTTCTGTTATAATGAGCTATGAAAAGCTGGAAATTACAGTGGCTGTCCACTTCAGATATATATGTTATGGTGTGCTCAGAATGACATATTTCTTATTTCCCCACTTTTAGTCCAGTTACGATTCTCAGATTAAAAGGTGTTCTATAAGGATATGAAATATTAGTACAATTTCATTGCTTCCCTCCTTAATAAATTTCT
Source organism: Tetrao urogallus (assembly GCF_951394365.1). NCBI lineage: Eukaryota > Metazoa > Chordata > Aves > Galliformes > Phasianidae > Tetrao > Tetrao urogallus. The sequence goes on from NC_136819.1 coordinate 5,375,262, forward strand.
CAATGGAAAGCTTCAGAATGGATTTTGCAGATTTCTGGAAAAAATTTTGAAACTACTTAGTGGCAGATAGAAATATACATCTGAATGCTTCTTTCTTCCATTATTTTATACACATAAATTATTTTATACACATACACACACACACATATATATACTGGTGAGATATTTATCTTTAAGAAGTCAATTTTGCATATTGACTCAGCTCAATAATTAGTTTATACAAATGAATGATTTAAAAAAAAAAGGTTTAGTCATTAAATTATGATTATAGAATAAGTTCGAAAATGACCTCTAAGATCATCTCGTCCAACCATCCACATACCCATGGAAATATTACCCACTAAACCACATGACATGAATTTTGTCCCTCATTTTAGTATTTAATTGCAGGAGAAGTAAGATGAATAGTGAATAGCGTAGAACGTTGTTATCATATATTCTCTATTTGAATTTTTAGAGAGAGACTCCTAGTAATTAACTTATGAAAGATAGAAAAGAAACTTGCTGTTGGTCCTTCTAAGCATAAAAGAAAGTAAAGAAGGAATTGAAATGTGGCACACTGTGACAGTCAGTATCCTACTAATATTTAAAGTTATAAAACCATGCAGTGACTGATTCCTTTGTACTTGACCATTGAACAATTCAATTTATAGATTCACATGCTGTAATTAACACAAGATGGGAATTATTTGCTGGTGTCTGGGATGAATTAAATGAAAGTATATAATTCATTTGTAATAACTGTCAGAAATGCATGAAGTCTGCTCTGAAAGTAGTGCCTGCTATTTTATTAAGATGTTAGTGATGTGGCAGTAGAGGCTGAACCTTCCCACCACTGTTTTATTCCATTTTGTTGCCATTGACAGATGGCAGCAGAGGGGCAATTTGACAAATGTTATCTGACATGGAAGTACATATGAAGGAGAGGGATGTCATTCAGTTCCTTTATGCAGAAAAAATGGCACTTATTGATATTCTTTGATGTTTGCTGAGGATTTATGGAGACCAAACAATGGATGTGAGTACTGTGAGGTGGTAGGTGGTATATTTTAGCAGCAGCAGCAGTGGATCACTGCCGCTGGTGTAGCCTTTTATGAGGGCAGTGTGCAACTCTTGTTCTTGCCCTGCTGTGCACAGTGCTGAATCAATGAGCATTTAACTAAAACTACAGAACAATAATGGTAGTAAATTGTAGCAAATGCATGGAAATGCACCTGGATATTCAGCATGTGTCTGTCTGCCTTTGTAGCTGTAACTGCAATGGAACACTTTGATGAACACTGTGACAAGCAAATAATATTTTGTCATTTCAAGAAATATTTGGTTAATTGTCTGTCAAATATTGACCTACAGATGTCACATCCAGACGGATTTCATTTCATATACATCAGATAATGGCCTCTTGCTTTCTTCCTTCCGTCTCTTCATCTTTTCTGCTGTCAACCTGTCAGCTGGGTGTCAGCTTCAAGCATGATGTTCGCATTAAATGCTGCTTCAGTAGGTGCTGATATGATCCAGCATCGTGTCCCATTGACAAGAGACATGTTCTGCACATGCATTGAGTAGCATCCCTCTGGTCACTGACCATGGACAGCTGATTTGGCACAGAGCTTGTTGGATGAGCACCTGGCATCCTGGCTGAGGGACTGCATCTGAGAATATTAGTGTTGAACCCCAGTGCCAGCTCAGGTACCAGGGCAAGCATACTTCAGAGCAGATACCATGATGTAACTTACTGTGTAAGTAAGGATGATGTTAAACAGAATTAGATATTGTTGCAAACCTCCATGCAATCCCAGCCCAGCTCACAACACCTTATCAGCGCCCTTGTTGTCTGCACCACCACCCGGCACAGTGACACAAGAGATACACGCCATAGGGGGTAGCTCAAGTGTCGATTTTAATGCTGAGCAACAACTACCTATACACCATGACACGCAACCGCCCCGTGAACCCGTGACCCGTTAAGCACAACCCAGAACTACCCCCTGTAACTACCACCCACCTTAGTCCACGTACCACCCACACCAAGTACCGCCCACAGATATGGCAGGCAATAGTTCATATTTTTCATATTTCTCTTTTCTGTGGATGCCTTTAAAATGACATCAAGCATAACTGGCTGTTTCAGAATTGTAAACCTGGGCAAAGTTAACAAAATTGTGTTTGACACGATCTTTAGTGCCTATTACATATGGAAAATTTATTTACGTCTGTCCTGTGACATGGAAAAATGTACTGTTTAAAAGAGTACTATTGTCTTACTCTTGGTTTGAGTCATAATTCGACACATCCTCACTTGACTTTTCATATACCATATATCCTTATAGATATCTCCATGCCTTCAGAAGCAGTGTGTATGCCACACCATGGCACGTAGCCAAGCTGCGCTGCTCATTCATGCCATATTAGAGCTGTGGGGTTTCCATTCTCTCTGGCAGTATCTAATTTAGGTTCGTTAATTTGAAACCAAACAAATATGAGATTCTCATATTTTGGTTTTAGTTTTCTATTAACTATCATTTTCAAAAGAGAATTTGTTGAGGTATGATGATTAATAGAATTAATCTCCCAAAATAAAGCCTGAATTGACCTTTTGATGTCTTAATTCCATTATATAACTAAGGAACAAGGCCAGTGTTTAAATAATTTTAATTCAAAATGCTGCTTAATCAGTAAACTGAGGTAAGCTAAATAATGTCTTTATAGCTTTGATAGTATTTATGACTGCTAAGAATAACACATCTATTACTTCTGCAAAGTTAGCAGACTAAAATATATATATATATATATACTCAAGCAGCTGATAAACCAATCGATTTCTTACATTATTCATAAGCAGAGCGAAGACATCACATATATTACTGGCAGTCAAATGAAATCCAATGCTTAGAGAAATCTTCTGGTGTCATTGCTACACAGATGTGACAGGCAAAATCTCACTGCGAGTAATGAAATTCTATTGCTTTTACCTTTCCCAGCACAGATGAGATGGCTGCCATCTGTAAGAAATTCTCACATGTCCTAATATTCAATTCAATTTAGAGGTGCCAGTTGAGTCTTGTTCTCAGGGCATAATAACCTTAATATAGAAGTGTCTTTGATGGATTAAAAGGTGCTGCATCAGAAATGAATTCTTTTTTGCTAGTCCTTGGAGCATGGATGACAACCCAATGTGATTAAGTCTTTTGAAATGAGGCTGATTGTTTACTTTGCATATTGCTCTGCATTAGCATCCTCCAGTACTCACTCTATAGGTGCTTCCTTACACCTTTCTGCCCTTCTCCTCTCCTGATGAACCCGGGCTGTCAGAAAGGATGATGATGCTGGTTTATACATTGTACATGAACTCTCGCTTCTTATTGTTTCTGAAATTAGGACAGGATGCACTTGTTGGAAATAATGCAGCCATTGCTCTTTAAAACTGCCCATCTTAGCAATCTGTTCAGACCTTAATAGTTCTAGAATTCTATATGGAACATGTGAGCAGAATGGGGATGGATCAACAGTTGGACTTTTTCTTTTCTTTTGGTCTTTTTCAACCTTAATGATTCTACGGTTCTATGATAAAAATTAGAAAAAAAGGTATGGGAATCGTCTCTCTTCATATTCGTTCTGCATAGCTGAAGGACTCGTTTTATTCTTTCTTTCCATGTTTCTTAATCCATAGAAGAGCTGCAAGGTGGTTGATTCAAGTTGTCATTTCACAGTATATGTGTACATTAGTGGTGGCTCTGGTGTCATTTTTCAAGGTATTTTTAGTTACACCCATCTTCTCTCTTAATCTTTCATCATCTGCTGCAGTCAGGAAGAGGCATTTTAAATTGGTTGCTGTCCCAGCATGTCTCTGTCCAAATGAAAGGAAGGCTCAGCTGGTAGAATGCTGTGTTCACAAGATGAGGGGAGCTTGCTAGTGAGATCAGCTGCATGTCGAGGTGTTGGGACAGCAGAGCTGTGGGGTGATGTCACACTGAGATGTACTGAAATGTTGAAGCAGAGAATTTAGCATGCTTTCTCCCATCAGCTCTAATTGTATTGCTAAGCAAACATTCTTAGTGTCATCCTGAGCAAGGAGAGGAAAAACAGAAATGACGGGTTACTAGGGAGAGAATAAAAGAGAAGCTTTTCTCTCCACTCAGTTGGTGTCTTTTAATTAAAAATGTTCTTAATGAAGGCAGAAGAATACAGACATTGTCTGTCTGCTATTGTTCTAGTTGGCAAGATTGAACAACTTTAATCCATGATGTCTTTCTCATTAATTTAGGATTCCTATTCCTTGTCTTTCTCCTTTCTTGAAGTCTCACTAATTACAGTCTCATCTATATGAAAAAAGAATATTCTCAAACAATGAAAAGAAATATCTTTTGCATTGTAATTAAGCAAAGGAATGGGGAAAGAATGGGAAATTGCCAGGCACAGTTATCTTGATTATATATTGAGAAACAAGAGTTACATTTGCTATTTATCACTGTCTTCCTCTGAGCTCTGTGCATCAAAGCAGCTGTGTTTCTATAGCGCCATTATTAGCAAAAGGACTACAGAACATGCACAGTAGTGGAGATAGTCTACACAATTACCAAATGCACATAGCAGGCATTTTGCAACACTTAATTTGTAAATGCAAATATGCCAAAGTACAGCTTGGTTGAATCTCACTCAACATTTTATTTTACCCTTATTTACTTGTTTAAATTTTATAATTTTCTACATTTCCATTTCATTATGCATTTGTATTCCTGGTTTATCAGATAGGTAGCATGAAGCTGTTTTCTGAGCTATCTTTGCTGTTTGTTAATTTCTTAGGAATAAGATTTTGTTTGTAAAGTGAAAAAGATTAATGAGTCTTTCCCAATATTCTCAATTAAATACTTGGGAGTATTTCTATTTCTTAATTTATAAATGCAATTTCTGTGTAAGAGAAGCAGGAAGTATGTAGCTGCCAGGTATTAAGCTGGTTCTTGTGAAACATGTTTTGGTCTCTCTTTATATCTGTTGAAGAATGTCTGTCATGGGCCTCCTTCAGACAATTTTGTCAGAGGACTCAAGGATTCAGATATTCAAAGCTTTGATAAATTACACAAATAATTAGTTGATGCAGGAAAGGAAGTCCAAAGCTGTCCAGAAGGCTGTAATGTGCTTCTTTCCTACAGAATCTCTGTAGAATCTCTCTAAACACTCCAAATGCGAAAGAGTTTGCACCTTAGACATAAACGTGAACCAGGGAGGGATTTTTTATGAGGGCAGGTAGAAACAGGATGAGGGGAAATGGCTTTAAACTGGAAGAGGGTAGATTGATACTAGATATCAGGAAGAAATTATTTACTGTGAGAGTGGTGAGACATTGGAACAGGTTGCTTAGCGAGGTTGTGGATGCCCCCTCCCTAAAAGCACTCAAGGCCAGGCTGGGTCTGTGATGACACCATTCTTACCATTTGACCCTGAGCCATCCTCTCATCATTTCCACAGTCTTCTCTTTGGTACTGTAAACACAGGTATTAAGCAGTTTGTTGTGGTATGTTCTGCTGACCAAAATTCATACCCATCAGCTCTAGGGAAAGATTTCAGAGAATGGCACCGTTGCTATACTGTCAAGTCCAATTACATGTTAAATATTAACAGTACAGTTCAAGTGACAATTAAGTGTGTCCAAGCAGTATAATGTTTTTCCTTTTTGAAGCTGTCTTTTAAAACCATAAGACATACATTTACTTGTCAACTACTATACTATTACAGATTTTTATTCGCTATTTTTTTGTCTTAAGCAAATTTGTACTCATCAATGGGGAAAAGAAAAAGTTCTTACTCCCACATTTAAAATCTTACTATCAAATTACTACAGTCTATTAAGGAGTTGGTATTTGTGGAAAGAACTCACTGTATTTTTCATATTTATGCAGATCCCTGAGTGGTCAAATCCAGCCATTAAACTCCTATCAAAGTTAGTTAAAGTTTTGAAGGCAAAGGTTTGAAACGCAGACATGCTGAAGAGAGCCACATTTGCTCTAAGGAGTCCATTCAAGTCAGTCTCTGCAGCTCTATTCACTTTCCTGTCTTTGTCCAAGTGGTTTTACCTATCAGAATAGGATCTGTAGGGCCCAACTCCTACACTAAAGTCCCATAAATGAAGCAGCAGCTGCCAGCTGCACAACACAATCAAACGAAAGCATAAAAACAAGCTGTTTAACAACTCCAAGACATACAGCAATGAAAAGAGGACAAAAATACACACTGTGATCTGAAAACATTTGCATAACCTTTTGAAAACAAATGAAGAGCTTTCCTTCTCTTTTTTTTTTTTTTTTCCCTTTATTTATCCAAATAGAGTGAACATTCTTAAAAATCCACTCTAATAAATCTATTGCACCAGTTAGGTCTTTCTAATATGTGATAGGAGATTCAGCATTTGAAATACCACAAAAGGATATTAGCTAATTGAGGGCTAACAATGTCATACAGATGTCTGCTTATCATGCAAATAGTTTATTTAGATGCAAAGGCACATTAGACTCCAGTGATTAGGAAGTGAAAAAATGGGAGTTGCTTCATGTTTCCTCATGCTATGTGAGCAGAATTTCAGGGTGTTTTCTCCAGCCGTTCAGAGAGTAACACTGAAATAAGTCACAGAAATGAGGGACTGTGTATGATGGAGGCTTGATTTCTGATACAGTGGATGTTAGCAATAGAGGATGGGCTGCAGAAGAACAGATGCCTTTAAATCATCAGAATGTTATGCAAACAGCTGTTCACATGGCACAGCATCTAATTTCACCTACTGTACTCTTAGTTTTGCTTCTGTCGTGCTGTTCACACCCTGATTTCAGCATAACATTTAGAAAGAGGTCTCAGCTGGTTTATATAGTGCTTTAAACCCCTGATTTGCACAAAGATCACTGACTGATATTACTTCTGAGTTCCAGGGAATAATACAGCTTACAATCTTTTGTGGAATGTGAGTAGGCATTCACTGAACGTTAAACCTAAGCTGCTTCTTAATCTTTTCCCTATCTGTTATTTTTCTCTCTGAATGATGCTCAGCATTGGTACATCACTTCTGTCTATTACTATTCCTGAAGATGACTTAATCATCTTAGTGTCTAGTGAAAGGATCTTGTTTTGCACCCAACTGCTAGTAATGTGCAGAAGGAAAGCCTTCATTCAAGAATGGGTCAGGTGGCGAAGGGTTGGATTGGCATGAAGTCCACAGTGGAGAAGTTTGTGCTGAACAGGCTGTGAATTTTTCAGCTCCTGGAAGACGCATCATTTACTCATAGTAGAGCAGATATTTCTGAAGGCAGCAGATGAAAGCAGATGTATTTTCCTTGGCAAAAATAGGCTTATGTCTGGTGCACGTACCTGCAAATACTGGGGAAAAAAAAAGCAATTTAGAATTATAGAATGGCTTGGGAAGTGTTTCTGTTACTACTACAAGTTTGTCACAGTTAATCAATAGAGGCACTTACTCTCACATTTCATTCAGTTGGTCCGTTACCTGTGAGATGGTGGAAACGGAAGGGTGAGCTGGGGGTAGCTGTTGTTCATAGTTTTGGAGCATAAGAATCAATTCAAAAACTGAGAATCTTCTCTGCTGGTCCTTGTATCTGTCAAACATTGCTGCTAGCATATCTTTCTGGTGCTGTTGTGAGTTTCCACCATATATCAGGCGTCGTCCTCACTCTCTCAGGATCGTGGTCTTGGTGTGTGTGGTTGGGAACAAAATTAGGGTCATATAACATTTTCACCACAGCTATTTCCCTCAAATACTGGATTCCCTTGTCAACTGTATCCCACTTTTTCATCACAGGCTTCAAGCTGTCATTGAAGGGATATCTTTCCTTCATGGCTACTAACACTTGTTCCCAGACAGTGGCAGCCCCATCCAAACATCTACTAATCTCTCAGTCAACAGCTGTATCTCTGGCAATGCCTCCTAGTTGGCGAGATTCGTTACCATCTAGAGACAAGCTACTGGCCCCACTGACCCAACTGCGAAGCAACCAGGAAACAAGAGTTTTGTTCGGGTGCCATGTAAACTCCTTTCTTGAGGAGGGACCTAGGATCATCAAGTTCCAATCCCCCTGCCACAAGCAGGGCCACCAACTTGCAGAAAGGGCTTTCTGATACTTCTCAGTGGTTTTACATTGAAGAGAACTGCTATAGATATCAAACCTAAGCCTAATGTTCACTGTGTTCAATATGAGCATACAATTTTTCTTTCTCTTCCTCCTCTGTCATCACTTTGAAAAGCTTGACTGATGCTGCTGCTGCAGTTTTGGGATTGGATGGATGTAGCACTGAAAATGAAGCAGTCTATCAATATGTATGTTGCTTTCAGTAGTCAGGTTACTTTTATAAGACCTTGTTGTTTATTCTGCAGTGTACACCCAATAACAATTACTTTAATCACAGGGGAAAATGTGTAAATCCATCAGAGAGAAAGTCTATAAAAATGATAAAGAAATGTCACAATGCTCTCACCATCAGTTTAAATTTTCATTTTATTTTTTAAAAATCCCTGGGAGGTGACTAAAGTGACTAAAATAATATCTAAGGCAATGTATTGTCCAAGTCCCAGTTGCATGCATATAGTTCATATATATATATATATATATATATACATACATGTGCTGTTCCTGATGTTCTACAGAACATAAGCACATGGTTTCCTCCCTCCTAAACATTTGCATCAGCGGTTCTTTAAATGAAGAGGTAACATCAGTATTCAATGTGCTTGTAATTCATTAGTGCTTAATCAAGGCACATCAGCCCAGGCCTTACACTGCAAATGCAATGCTAAACTGTACCTGTAAGGAGATCTTAAGTAAAATAATTCTTCCCTATCTTCAGTCTCAATTAAGGTAGTGGTCAACAGAAGATGGGAAGCATTATTGCTTCTGACACATAAATGTCTTTTAAAGTGATTTGATAGGCCAATTAAGTTATTCTTAACAAAATAAATTGATATATTTCTCATTAATTTTGCCTTTAAACCCCAAAGTACATCTACATGAGGATATATTGTTTTTTCTTTTTATTTATTGACATAGCAAGGCAGTGCTGGCTTTGGTATAAAGCTCATCTGTAATAACCACATTGCAAGCAGCTTTGGATGTAGCTTAATCTCAAAAGCATTTACTTATCTTCTTTGACAATTTATGCTGAATCTGATCCTTCTGAAAGACTTTTTGCAGTGCCTTCTCCATTTCAGATTCTGCTGTGCCATGTATGTATATAAAATAAAATTTGCCTACAGTCTGTAGGTCGAGCTGTGTTCTACAGCTAGAATAAGTTTTCTGATGTTATAGTTCTCTTAGATGTTCTTTTCATGGTTAGCTAGGCAAGGGTGTGAGTAGTTTTGCTACTGTGGAGGATATGTATGATGATGACAGTGGACCCTGAAGAAGCTGCAGAAGCTAACGGGTTGACCATCCTCCTTGGTCAGAGCTGTCTGGCTGAGGGAAGGCATTCCTCAATGGTGTTGCAAACATAGAATCATGTATTGCTTCATCCCTAAGGTTGATTTTATTTGCATCTCCAACACCTATGAAATCAGATTTGGTTCCTTCTTGAAGTAGGGAGTTGATTGAAAACTGCTCTTTGCCTACAGAAATGTGATTATTACTTACCTTACTGCATGCATTGCATCTTTCATGACAAATTTTAAAATTCCAACAACAGACTTTTTAGGAGGGAAAACGTTTTTTTTACAGTTGCCTTTTTTTCTCAATGCAGTACTTTTCAGGGGAAAAAAAATTGAATTGCATTTCAAACCCGATGCTCTGCTTTGTGACTGGAACTGTGTAGTTAGAACAAGTAGCCTGCAATTCTGAAATGCCAATTGCTTTCTGCATCTAGCTCTGCAAGTGGGAGCAATTTGATACTCCTTTATATTTCTGACATGGGACTGAGATGTAGAATGTATCTTCCTTTCTTATCAAATGAGTGGCTTAAATACATCTGACTTGCAATTATGGTGTAAGTAAATATATATGCTGTAAGCGGCTCTGGGGAAATCATGTTTGTATTTGCCAAAATGAACTGCAGAGCTCTAACTGATACATGCCACTTGATGAGCAGTCATTTTTGGAAACTGGATTTTGATTTGTAGTGGAAAATTAGTGTTGACAAGGGCAGTGCGTTGAAGCAGAAAGTTAGTATTGTAATGTGGATATGCTGAGAATTAAACTTCTGGGGGATTATTTAAAGACAAAAAAGTTGGAAAAAACAAAGAGTGTCATTAATTACACAATTTGCTCTTTTGGTTGTTTCTACCTTTATAGAAGAAACCACTGATAAATGTTTCATTACTTGTTCTTAACAAACAGCTATTTCTAATCTCAAACCTGTTATGCTTTCTAGCATGGCAAGGTACAATGAGTAGTTACTGGAATTATCAACTGAACTGAAGACCTATTATTTAAATGAACTTTGTCTCAACGTATCTAATTTGCTTATGTGGTAATAAAACTTTATTTTGATTCCTAGGAAATTATTTGTTCCCATCAGTCCTACTATGATTGTCCAGACTCTAAACTGGCAGGTTACTGTGATTAGGTTATTAAGTAGCTTACCAAAATGTGCACTATACATGTAACCTCTCTAATAAAATAGTCATTTCTCCAATGAAAGATCTCTGAAAATAGTATAAAAACACACTTTTTATTCTAAGTGTTTATAAAACTTCCTATTGTACTGAATAGCTTTGCAGCTGTTGTATTTCTCATTATGGCTTTGGGAAATCCTTCAGGTCAGAAATAGTCCAAGAATAAAGTTGGAGAGGTGCCAGAAATGGATGCTGGCAGATCCATTTTTTACGGAAGCTGTTTAAGAAAAAGAGAATTCTACTGTTGTTCTGCTCCTCGTAGATGTTCATAATGAACCAATACTTTCAGGATTCATTCTCTAGCTATAGATACAAGTTTTAGGCTTTTTAGAAATGTCTGGGCAAAGGGATTCCCAATAACAGTTTGATTCCCACACACTCCTTACCAATTGTGATGCAGAATCATAGAATCATAGAACGGCCTGGGTTGAAAAAGATGTTCAGGATCATTTTGTTTCAACCCCTCCGCTATGGTCAGGGTTGCCATCCCCTGGACCAAGCTGCCCGGAGCCACAAGACAAGATGAATCTCAGAGTAAAGAAGCTTCTTGAAGGAGAAAGAATGGACTTGGCTGTCCCCTCTTAGAGGTTAAAAGCACACTGAACCACTTTGCTGTCTTCATTTTATCTGGAAAGTGAGAGACACACTATTGATGTTCCATTGACCAAGCAGATTTGTGAAAGTGTCTGCCTGCCTCAAAAACAGACCTTGCTTTTCAATGTCATTCTGCATTTACAATGTCAATCAAATCCATTTCATTATCCTAAGTGCATCGTAAAGATTGCATGCTCAGGACTTAAGATACAATATGCTTTTAGTCTTCTTTGGGAATTTGTTTGAGAAGTGGGAACTGTGAGTATTCAGCCTGAATACTCTACCTGAAACATGGTGTATGGGAACTGCTGAGTCACGGCCTGAACCTCTGATTGATCACCTGAGGCGAGCCATGAGTCAGCCAGAGGAGCACAGGTGAAGGTGCTGCTAGACCTATTTAAGAGCTGGCTACCAGTGGGGAAGGATCTCTTCTGGAGATCATCTCTCTTGGTGTTTTGTGGTGAGCTCAGCCGAAGGGTAAGCTCTTCCACTTATTCTCTTTTTGTTATCGTTGTCTACTTTGCCTAATTCTCTTGATTATATTGTGATTATAACCTCTTGATATCTATTGATTATACACATAGCCTCCTCAATCCAATGATATGGTTCCCTTAGAAATATTTTTTTTTTAAAAAAGACTCTTGAGAAATTTGAGATTGTGAATTATTTTACTTCCTTGAGTTCCAACTTAAAATCTCAATAATCTCTGTTCCTCTAAATTCACGGGGATTATGTCAAAGTATCTGTGTGTTAGCAGTATCATTCAAGTTTTCTGCAGATATCTGCTGAAGGAATATTTGTCACAATGCTCTTTTGCATCTTCTCAGAGGGAGGTGAAGTACTGTAGAAACTAGACGATCCTGCCTAATGGTTTGCTTTCTCTAAATCTGGGAGATCTTCAAAAAGCTGTGTAAGATGCTTCAGCGCAGTAGCAATTTTATATGACAGAGCCTCACACAAGCTTTCCTTTTTTCTAACAGCAGTTTTGACAAATCAGTCAAATGTGACTGACTTTGACTGTTTCAGCAGTGATTTGTCAAGCATTTAGTAAATTGTAATCTGACAGAAGTGCTTTCATGATGTTACCGTATTTGAAATTAGCATGAAAGGGGTGACAACAGTGCAAGTAAAAAGATAAACATATAGGCTCTGACTACCTGAAATAAATGTTCTCAAGTTGTTGAAGAAGTGTTGCATGATTGCTTGCAAAAGCAAAATGACCTTGTTTTGAACAAATAATTAGAGGTGTTTGTGGATGTTGAATGTTTTTTGAACATCTTTCTTATAATAGTAGAATCATGGAAGTTGGAAAAAAAAAAAAAAACCAACAAGGTCATCTAGTTCAACCACTAACCCATGATCACCATTTCCACCATAAATGCCAGAGCAGATGAATTTCTTGACCAGGAAAGTGAGATCTAGCTTTACAAAAAGATCAGATATTTCCCCTGTTACGCAGTAGATTTTAAGTATTACTTTGGAGAAACTATATTCTTGTGGTGATTCTTCTAACTTAAGCTTCAGCAAGAGGGGAGTGCATGGTATTAGTGCAACATATCTGAACAATTGATCTTGCGTGTATTTGTGAAGTGGGCCACCTTCAGGTGGGAATGGTGCTCTCATCTCTTTCTACAGGAATCTGTCCTAGGTCTACTTCTGTTAAATGTTACTGTTAATGAATGAGATGGGTGAGAGACCAGAAGTTCATTTGCTAAACTTTCAGACAGCACAAAATAAGAAGATGCACAAAATCACTATTCTGAAAAATGGGAGGTACAGCCTTAAAGAAAGTAACTGAATAAATTGTATATATCACTGATGGTGAAGAACTCTACTAACAAGAACAGCCTTGAATTGTCAGCAGCCTTTCTGAGAGACGCACAAGCTAAATACCACTCAAAACTCTTAGTTTCTTTCTTGCAGCTGCTATACACATGGATTTTTAATGTTATCTGGTATTTACTTATTTAATTATTAGTCATTTGTGTTATAAACTGCAAGATAATATCCCATAGCATTTTCAGTGACAAGTCACAACACGAAATAGTGATCAATACTAATGCATACTTACCTCAGGCCAGTAGCCTTTGGTTCACTGAGCAGAGGTTAGGGAAGTGCATACTCCACGTCGGCTAACTGAATAGGCTGTTGTCCAGGGTGCAAGACTACTGGGAGTATCTCCCAGTCCCTGAAAACTCCAAATACAATCCAGAGCAATTTCTTCTTATCCAAGCAGCAGTATTTAGCTTTGTGTACAGTCATTTTTGTTTTCTTCCTTCCGATGCCCAAAGTTTATTCCTCAGTGGCTGTATTCAAGCTTGCATGAAAGGAACATGGGTCATAACTCCTGAATTTCTGGCATATGGTTGCAAATGATTAATATATTGCAGAGGAGATTGTTGGAGCTTATAATGAAGAACAGGAGTCTATATAACTAGCTTTCTCATGGGAACAGTCAAAATTCTTTATGACAAAACTTGCTGTCACTTGATAAGTTGTTTGCTCTCTACAAGAGTTGGCTTCTTTATATATATATGAACATATATGTAGTTTAAAGTTATTTAGAAAATAACTTTGAACAAACTGAAGATGCTAATAAAATCCTCCCACTGTTGCAGGAGATTGAATGGAATGCATGAACACTTTCACAAACACTTTAGTTTTTACTGATTCTTTGGTTTGATATATTACGAGTCAGATGTTCTAGACAAATCTTATGAGGTGAGTTTAAAATACCTATTTTTTATGTGTAGTAAGTACAAAGAAAGCAGTTATACTGTCTTTTAAGTGTCAGCTAAGAAAGAAAAGTGTCTTCCTTTCTGGTTTGTGGATTGACTTTTGTATAAAGCTGGCTAATGATTTTCTTGTTAATACAATTTAAGGCACCATAATTTAAATGAATACGTAGCCAGTCTGTAAGTAGGGACTGGTTCAGTTGTATTTTGTGGTATTTAAATTACAAAGATAAGGTAAAATGGAATTAATTCTGGAACAACCAAAAGGTTATTGGATACCTTTTTTTGTAGCAAAAATGTTGAGTGACTTGGTTTTGCAGCTACTCCGATCTTTAAGTGTTTTGATTCATGAAGACTCCCTTTAGCAAGGTTTCAAGAAATAGTGACCCACAATAAAGCAACATCCTATGCTGAACATGAAATTATTTGGTTTTGGTTTTATAGACCTTTCTCTTCCCTGTTGATTTACATTTAATAGTCAACTACAAGATCGCAGGTATCTCATGTTTCTCATTCCTTCAGAAGCCGTCATCCAGCATAGTTTTCCTCTGTTATCTTCCCACCGTAAACAGTTTACCAATTTATATTTTTCTCTTCTTTAGACGTGAAGTTCTAGAGCTGCATCCTTTAATGTTTAGGGGTAAATACTTGAATAAGTTCAGGGGTAAATGTACTAAGCAGTACATACCATATTGTAGAACATCCATTATGGAAAAGCAGAATGAAATAATTTCTGTATACATGTGTTGGCTTGTGTACATATGTGCATTGTGAACATAAGCTTCATCAAGATGCAAGTAGTTTAGACAAATGTGCACTGAGGATAAAATGAACTTATTAATGAACTGCAGTTTTCTCTCCCATTATGAGCAATTGCTGGAAGGCTGAATGTTAATTCACCATGAGGCAAGGGTGATTGCAGAGGATAGTACTGTGAGTGAGCAAGGTAAATCCTACTGGAGAAAACAAGAAAGTGGGAACACTTCCTATTTTTATAGATGCAGTGGTACAAAGGAAGTGAAATTTTTTTGAATGCCATAAGGGAGAGGAGTTTAACTGGTTGCTAGGAACTACAGTATCCACTGATACAAATGAGAACGGGGGGTTATTTTCTACAATGTATATTCTATGTTTACTCTTCTAATCTGAGCAAATGTGATGTGTTGAGATGACTAATGTCATGGAGTCAATTCTTTTGAAGAACATTCAGCTGCGTGTGCAAGCATGTAATATAATATATACAAGAGTCTGTATTAGTCCACTCTTGAAGGTAGTCTTATTCAACTACCCTTGAAACTGTTTGTTTTCTCATTTTTAATCTTTAAAAGTGAAATCAGTCAATTCAAAATTAGTATTTTGATGTGATATATACGTATGCTTTCTCTACGATCCATCTGGTGGCTGTTCGCTCCATGGTATGAGTTAATGTCATCTTTTTTGTGTTCTTTATTTCTATATACAAAACATTGTCATGGGGTTTTGTCTAGTGAAATGCTGCCTTGCATATCATAGTGTTGTCTAATAATTTAAAATGAAATTTATATGTGCTTCATTTTCTGAAGATCATGTAGTGGGATTGTATACCTGTGTCATATGGTAACAGCTAACTGTGATACCCAGTGTAAATGCACACAGGAAAGTATAGACAATGTTTATGATATGAGTATAGCATGCAGGCTCCTGTTCAACACTGGTAAAAATGCATGGCTAATGGTAGTGACTATGTTGAAAAATAGTGTTTTGTAGCTGAGGATTTGCTGTATTATATTGTTTTATTGTGCTCTTTGTTGTAGTCTCCATGGAAATAAATTGGAGGCGTTACTTTCACGGCAATTTATATGCAGCCCAAGAAAATTCCTCAGTTCCAAGATAATCCCTGTACTCAGTGCAACCTGGGCAAGCCAAACAGTTGGACAACCATGGTCTAGTTCTTACTGACAGCTGGTGTAGGAAATATCCAAGTAATTTTTGTCAGGACGGTATCTCTGATAAAAGCAGAATTTATTCGCGATCGCAATGGCGAGCGTCCCACAAGTAGGAGCGCACCTATGGACACAACATGACAGCCTTTATACCCTGTTTTCTCCCCCTTGCCTCCCCCCTCCCCTGTTTCCCCACTGGCTGGGTACTCCAGGTTCACAATCTTATCAGAAGGTTTACATTTGCTATTTACTTGTGAATTTATTTGTTATCTGGTGCCAGTCAGTAGTCATCCTGTTGTTTCCAAGATGTCTCGGTGCTCTCCTTGTCCTACTGATATGGTGATTTTCTTTACAGTCATCATGGTTAAACAAAGAGCACTGGGGGATGATGTCAGGCGCTTCCTGGGCAGGCCATGGCTTGTTCTCTGGTTTGCTCTCGTGCAGGATATTCTTGCAGTGTGTATGACAAAATATACATATATACATATATACAGAGTGTGCATTCCTGGGAAGGTTCGTCTATATGATAAGTGATGTAAACTTATCAGAGATCTTCCCCAAGTTAAGTAGAAGGACTCCCAAAAAGAACTGTGATAGCAGAGATCATGAAATAAAAATTATATTATACAATTCTAATGCAGAAACAACACTTGATTCCCACAATTCCCCCTTTTTTTATACATTGTTGATTTCTGCAATTCTTTAAGGTTCACTTTTATAGACATTGCCCTCGTCTTCACTTTCTTTATCTCCCATCTCCTCTAATACCATAATTTTATCCAAATGTAATAGCTCCATTAGTGCTTGCTTCAATAGTGCTCTCTCTATCAATCACTCTACTAGTCCCCTCTCACAGGGGATAACACAGCAACCAGTGGCCATCGAGGCTCCTGCTGCTACTATCAAAGAAGTAAATGTGGATACAGTCACCCCTTTCCATTTACCAAACCAGAACTCCAACCATCCAGTGACAGAAGTATCTATTCCTGATTTATTTTATTTTTTTTCTTTTCTGCCACTTCATTGACAAGGGTGGCACCAAGCCCTTGCAATGCCTTCGTTATTACGTCATCCAGAGCTGTGTTACTGGGATGAAGGTGCAACAACGGGTACCCAGCGTTACATATACACTCTTTTATCATATCTTAGGAGATCCTGTTTTCTCAGGCCACCCTACTTGTGGCATATAACTGTCCTGCAATTCTCTTTATTGCACTCTTTGTATAATTTGTAAATCTCCATTGATTATAACAGATGCAGTTAATCCAATCTACATTCTTGTTGATTATCACCCACCAGGACAGTGACTCAAACCCTGAAACAGTTTGATTTCTTGCCTTAAAATCATTGGGAACAACAAGAAGAGAAAAGTTTAAATCCTTAGCTTGCCCACATACCAAACAATACTGATATGTAATAATGTTTGTCACAAGAGATACATAAGTATTTACATCAAATGCTGCACTCATCAAATCAACATTTCTAACAGTTACAAGAGCTAACGTTTCTGTCCTTGGATTCACAATTTTAAGGGTCCAGCTGATTTCAGTTCTCACTGTGTTCGATGGACCTTCTTAACTCTAGTATGATGTATCCACAATGCTTTCACTGTTGTGTGGGATGTTAGCAGCACCTGTAACAGACCTACCCAGCTTGGTTCCAGGGGCGAATCTTAAAGAGATTTGTTGCATACATATTATCGAGCCATATCAAGGCCTTGGGCTCTAGTTCCTAGAACCAGTTTCTCTTGTTCTCAAAGCTATTCCTGTAGACTTATCACATGCTCAGTTAGTATTTTGCTCCCTACTTGGGTAGAAATTCCCTTTTGTACAACATAAGGCCTTCTGTACAGTATTTTGAAAGGACTTAACCCCTCTTTGGCTCTAGGTTTTGCTCCGGTACTAAGGAGAGCCAAAGGCAACAACTGTGATCAGGATAGTCCAGCTTCCTGTCCCAGTTTTACAACCTGTGATTTAATTAGACAGTTCATCTTTTCCCCCTGACCACTAGCCTGTGGTCTGGGTGCTATGTGCAATTGCCAATTTATTCCCAATGCTTGCTGACCTGTTGGACAATCTCTGCAATAAAATGAATTCCCTGGTTGAAGGGTATTGTTGCAGAACACCCAAACCTTGGAATAATCTCCTGCAAAAGTACCTTGGTTACTTCCTTGGCTCTATTGGTCCTGCAAGGGAATGCTTCTGGTCACCCTGAGAGGGTATTGGTTAGAACTAGCATATATCAAAACCCTCCTTTTTCCTGGCAGTTTAAAAAAAAATATCAATTTGCAATTGTTGCCCTGGAAGGTTCCCTTTCCAACAAGCCCCACTTGTACCCTGTTCCTGGTACTAGGATTGTACAGTTACTTTCTGGTGTCTGTACCCCCCATATTTTATTATGTTCCTTTAGAACCAAATTCTATACAATACTAATGGGCACAACAGTGTGTCCATCTGGGTATGCACCCATCTGTCAGCTTGCTCTCTTCCCTTCATTCATTAGATTCCTATCCTTTCTAGAGTACCTTATAGGTTCTGACTAAGGTTCAGGTATTTCAAGTTTACCGTCTGGAATTAAAGCTGTTCACCAATTTCTTTTCCTTCAGCTGCCTGTTTTGCCACCTGATCCATCATCATATTTCCAGTTTCCTGTACAGTGTCACTCTTCTGATGTCCTTTACAATGTATAACAGCCATGATGTTCTTTGGTAGATTTACATCATGCTGAACTTGTTTTCCTTGTGTGTAAACAATCCTTGCTCTTTCCAGATGGTACCACGAGTGGGTACCACCCCAAAAGCATATTTAGCATCCGTCCATATATTTAAGGTTCTTGTCAAGGCAATTATTTCAGCCTTCTGAGTGGAAGTCCCCACAGGTAATGGTTTTGCTTCAATTACCTTGTCAGTAGCAGTTACTGCATGTCCTGCCTTACAGATTCCTTGTCTTCACAAAACTGCTTCCGCTGATGGATCCAGGACTCCTCAGCATCATCCAGAGGTTCCTCCTGTGGCTCTGACAGCTGGCACAGACAGTCTCCATGCAGTCGCACACTGCTGGCTTGGAGGCAGCTCTGCGTTGGTGTTCTGGGTGTTCAGCAAATTGCTTCCTTCTCTTTGGTCAGTTGTGCTTTCTGTTGAGAAACTTGATAGCCATTTAAATTGAGAAATTCAGCAAGCTCACAGTCCATTGCACACAGTCCTTTGTTACTGTAGCATCCACGTACTGCAGTAAAGTTCCACTGTGAGCCCAAATCTCAGGCTCACGAGTTGACCAGTTCTCAAAAATCACTGGGCTGTTCTCACAACCCTGGGTATCACTGTGCAGGTTAACTGAATTATTATTATTACTTTTAATTATTATGTTTTTCTTCTCTCCATATTTGAGTTTTCCTATTCAAAGGCAAATAATTTTAGACTTTCTTTTGCAAAACCAGGCAGAAAAAGGTGTACTTCAAGTCCAGAACGGTAAACCCCACCTGCTTATTCCTTAACTTGGTTAATAAAGATATACACCATGTGTTGTATATATTCAACTTTTCTATTAATTGCCCTCAAATCTTGTACCAAGCTATATCTCTTGCCATCCAATTTTTCATTTGCAAGATTGGGTGTTGTATTTGGATTTTTATCCAATTAGTAATCCAAAATCCAAAAAGTTATTTTTATTTCTTTTTATCCTCCTACAATCTTGTATCCTCAAAGGGCATTGCTTTACCCTGGTTGGGCTGGCTCCCATCTTTAACTTAACTTTCATTGGGCTGCATTTTTGGCTCTGCCAGGCATCCCTGAGGCCTGCAATCCTGTGTATACCCAATGTAGGATTTACGTAACTTCTGGGAGTACAACATTGCTTTTCCCAGTTTGTGTTAAAGCCAGACTTAAAATTTTCAGTCCATTGGTCTTGCTTGACAAGTAGCTCCAATCGTCTCTACTGAATTTGATCTCTACATCCAACTATTCTAACATGTCATGCCCAAATAATCGTTTTGGAGAACCTGGCATGTACAAGAATTTATATATTCCTACTTGTTCTCTTAGCCTGTATTTAATTGGTCCAAAAAAAAAAGTAAACTTCTCTTGCCAGTAGCTGCTACAACTATTACAAAAATCATCTACGGGTAATAGTAAGATGCACCCAGAGGTACCAGAAAATAAACCTCTTCAGCCTGCTTCCTCTGCTGCTTTCAGTCCTGGCAGGGTGGAACTCTCCCTGAGCCCTTCCAGGTTCCCCTTACCTCTTCTTCTAGGTAAGGACATCCCTGTTAACCTTGCTCAACTTTGCCTTCCTCAGCTTGTTTTTTCCCAAACCCTTTTCACTTTCCAAACTCTCATCATCACAGACATTACTAACATTATATTTCAGTTTCACCCCCTTCTCTCCCCAGGCTTCCAGTGCTCACACTGGATATCGGGTTTCCCCAGCTCTACAGATGACGGCTATTCTCACTTCCAGTGTCCCATCCCCATTCACAAGCACTGCACCCTTCACATCACAGCGGGAGGCTCCAGCCCCCAGTTCTTTCTCCCACTTCAAGTTGTTCTTACAAGCTGCAGTGGGGGGGGGTGTGCAGGGATGTGTTCTCGTGCCAGCCCAACTCTAATATCCCAAACTCACTGTCTTCCTTAACCTTTTTGCCATTATTTTTGTTTGTTTGTTTTTCCACAATTCCACTATTTGTACCCTCAACTGCAATTCCACATACCATTAAAAACTGCATTTCCACATAATTTCCACATACCATTAAAATTGCATTTCTGCATTTCCATATACCATTAAAAGCTGCATTTCCATATACCATTAAGACAGTTTCTCCTAGTGCCTTCAAAATCCACAAATCAAACAATACAATTCCTCAATTTCCACAAACACCCAGCACTTGGTCTCATGATTAGGATACTCAATTATACAACTGGTCCCATTACTCCATTTACGTTCCTGGTTTCTTATTCAATATTCCCCCTGGCTCACCAACAATGTTTTTCCAGTGAGCCAAAATACAACCCAGGGGGTCTTCCCATATCACTTTAGACACCCCTTGTTCCATAACAGCCTCGTACACGACATAGCATAACACAACACTTTCAGGACATAAACATTTAACAATCACACAGACAGTGACAATAATCAGTACAATTTATCCTCAGGATCCTTCCTCTCTCTGCCTCCCTCCAGAGCCCAACCTTCCCTTTGTATTCATTTTCCACACTTGCATAGCTGCCAACCTCCTTCTCCAATAAGCAACATATCAATGATAAACGTCATTTCCATCCATGAGTACAAATTAGGCCCTAGAAATTGATCTAATTGTTCTGCTACACTTATAGGATCCTCAGTTAAGGAATTCTTCTTGCAACTCCTAACTTCTCTTCTAGTAAAAACAGCAGGCATTGCCATACCCTATTTCCCTTTGACCTAAGACTGCCTTAAGAGGATAAAGTGAAGTGTTAGTAAGGTTAGTATTAGAGAAAGGAAAACTATCCAGGTCCCATTCGCATGACTCCAACTCCCTCGGTAATCGAGAGCGCATCCTCTCTCCAGGACCCTGCACAGATCAGCAGACGGCCACTCTCCTCCTCTGGAGAGGTCACCGCCGCTTTAGAAATTGCACTGCTTTAGAAATTAAAAGGGGGGGAAGTTGTCTAAGGGATCCCATTTATGATCTTTCTGCTTCTCTTTCCTATTTCCTTTGAACTTCGACTCCTCACGAGGCACATTTCTTTACTTCTTGCACTCATTAAGCGACCTAAGCCAATTCTGTTTCAGAAAAAGGAGTCTTACTGTTTACACATAAATACAAAGTCTGACAGGCCCTATTTTCGTCAGACTCCTATTTTGGTCAAAATAATGATTTTCCCTGTAGTGGCTCCCTACTGTATACAGTATTTAAATATCTTTTCCCTGTTCTTTTCCTAGTTTTGGGATTATTTTCCAATTTTGAAACACTTCTCCCAAGGGGCTGGCTCTCTCTAGGCACCATTCCGGGGACCTTTTTCCCCTGCTCTTGGGAACTCCTATTACCCATCCCTCCAGAATTCTACCGTGAACTGCCAAGCTCACAGGTTACCACACTCTGATTCTCGGATTTTGGGCCCAATCCCTCAGGAGTACTACACTCCTATCTCGGATTAATAGGGGCGCACTGCTGTCACTTCATCAAGTGCACAGGGTACCGCACACCAGCAGCTCCCTCCCGAGACTCTTCCTTCCACCAATACAGCCGCTCCGTCCATCCCTGGCCGTGCCCCTCGCGGCACAGCGGAACCGCAGGTCGGGACTCAGCACTCGCTTCGCACTGACAGCGCGTCTCAGTCACACACACTCAAGAGTCTCAATCAACCCCCAGAGAAAGAGTTAAATCCCCTTACCTTGGTCCGTGCACAAAGTTACCGGGTCGCCATGGCCAACACCCGTGCCTGCCTGCCCCTTGGCTTTCACAGAGCCCGTCCTTTATGAAACAGTCTCGGCTTTTTATCGGCCGTCCCAAGGAGTCAACTCAGCACCCAGACAGGACCGCTGCAATCAGCGGGGTGCACCTATCCTGTGCAGGGCAGTAGGGAAATTCCCAAAGAAGCGATAATAATCCTGGACGAGCCCCCAAATTGTAGGAAATATCCAAGTAATTTTTGTCAGGACGGTATCTCTGATAAAAGCAGAATTTATTCGCGATTGCAATGGCGGGCGTCCCACAAGTAGGAGCGCACCTATGGACACAACATGACAGCCTTTATACCCTGTTTTCTCCCCCTTGCCTCCCCCCTCCCCTGTTTCCCCACTGGCTGGGTACTCCAGGTTCACAATCTTATCAGAAGGTTTGCATTTGCTATTTACTTGTGAATTTATTTGTTATCTGGTGCCAGTCAGTAGTCATCCTGTTGTTTCCAAGATGTCTCGGTGCTCTCCTTGTCCTACTGATATGGTGATTTTCTTTACAGTCATCATGGTTAAACAAAGAGCACTGGGGGATGATGTCAGGCCTTCCCAATGTCAGATGCTTCCTCGGGCAGGCCATGTCTTGTTCTCTGGTTTGCTCTCGTGCAGGATATTCTTGCAGTGTGTATGACAAAATAACATATATACATATATACAGAGTGTGCGTTCCTGGGAAGGTTCGTCTATATGATAAGTGATGTAAACTTATCAGAGATCTTCCCCAAGTTAAGTAGAAGGACTCCCAAAAAGAACTGTGATAGCAGAGATCATGAAATAAAAATTATATTATACAATTCTAATGCAGAAACAACACTTGATTCCCACACTGGTTACCCAAATGTTCAGTTATTCCTGAAAAGTCATTTTATAGGTGCACTTTCCAGTAGATTTCAGAGAGGCAGGAAGCAGCCTGTGTGACAGTTTAGCCTCAGGCTGTGATGAGTTTCACTCATCTTAAGGAGGTTTGGGGATTGCAGAAGTATGTACATCTTTTTTCCCTGGGTTCAAATGAGATCTAGGCTTTAACTCTCTCTAAATGAGCTCATTGGCATCATGCACACAGTTGTTTTTCTCTAACTCAGTGCAGCTCCATTTTAGTACTTACCATTTGGCTTTTGCCTGGTGTGGAGGAGGGACCTGCTGCCCCAACAGGCACTCTAGCTACTGATCCTAGCAGATGAAATCACATTTGAGAAGATAGCACTCCAGGGCTTGAATAAAAGATTCTTACATTTAATTGCAGGTTCAAGATTAGGAATGCTAGGCTAAACAAGTAGTCTGCAGCTAGGTTTGTCTACTGCAAACATAAAGTGCTTTGTTCTTGTTATGTTATCATTTCCTTCTTGTTTCAGAAGTGTTCTCCTTCTGTACTGATGTACAGGCTTCTCATGGTTATTATTCACAATGGGATGTTTCAGGATACATCACACTTGTGCTGATTTAAAAGCAGTGGAAATGGACAAGTAATAGATGATCTTGACAGCTGTAAACACAACCATCTTTCCTACAACCTCTCGTGATTGAGGGGAGAATGGTCTACTTGCAGACTTCAGCTTCTAAGCATGATTCATTGGCTTTCTCCAAAACATCTTTAAAGAAGAGGATAATTAGAACAGTATTTTTCAAGCCTCACTTTGTAAAGGAAGTTAATCTATATCCAATAGAATGTGTGCTGATCAGATATGAATTTAAAAATTTTATTTATATATCAAGCATTTCCATATATTGTATATATTGTACTAACACTGATAAGAGTGCTACAGGGAAACCTGGGGAAGCAGTTTAGATTAAGGAATGATGAAGTACTTGCATAAGTATTGATGTTCTGGTGATGGAGATAAATGATAAAATATACTGTGAAAGATAGAGCCAACTGAAGATTAAAACTCATCTCTTCCTTACTATAGTTGATTTGTAATCAACTTTATGTTCAGAAAAGACTCAACTTCAGTCCCAAGATCTTGGCTATGTTTACTTTCTGTATTGCAAGTCTTACAGCAGTTCTGTGAGCTTTCTAAAAATCTATTGCATTCTCTACCTTCTTCTATTCCTTAATATGGAGAGACAGCCTAGGAAGAACATTCTTTATTGATGGTTATATAAAGACACCTTATATGCTGCACATCTTGTGTGTGCTCTTTTTTCCTCTTGCTTTCCAACTGTGTTCTTACTTCCCCCTTATTAATCTTTGCATCCTGGTCTGCTCTCCCTACCAAATCTTCAACCTAGGAAACCCAGTTTATAAGGGGAGTAGATATACCCAATACTAAAAGTATCAAACTTTGTCAAAAAAAAAAAAAAAAAACAACTTGCTCTATCTGTTCCTCTTTCTACTAATGAAGAATTGCTACCATATTTTACTCTTCCTACAGATGAAGGCAATCTATCCACTTTTCATTATTTTCATCAGGTCAGTGCTGTATTTGAGTTGCAAACTGATAAAATATATTGTCATGAGTCAACTGTTAGATAAATGATACTTGATATTGGGTAGGCAACTAATGGTATTGCCTGTTATAAAATGTGGGCCTCCTGATTCATCTCTCATTAAAAACAAAAGCAGAAAACATACAGCAGGATAAAAGGATTGAGATTATAACAGCTGACAATGTTGGCTGTTGAAAAAAACGGGTTAAGAAGTGCTTTCATCACATTCTTACTGCCTTCTTATTTCTGGTGCCTGTGAATTATTTCTTACTGTTCATTTCGTACTTGCTACTAAGCTGGGTTCTACCCAGCTTTGTTCATTTGTTTCCATGTCAGATTTTGATCACTCAAAGCTCTTGTGGTGTATAATCTGTAATTAATAACTATTTGCTAAAGGCCTTTGCTTTAAAACACAAGTTTGTGTGAAAATCAATCTATATTGATAATAACATCAATATAACTCTTATGAAAATGAACACTCTGGGACATAATTCTTCTGGCTATACTCTACAGCAGGAAAACAAATATTTAAATGCCAGAGTACTAAAAATCTTTGGGAACTTTGACATTCTTAGCATGATTTTTTTTTTCAGCTGTCAAAAGATGATTTGTTGTAACTAGAAGGTTTAATATAAATGCTGTTTGTGAACAGTGATGCAATTGCTCAGCATTTTTGAAGTGAGGTGAATCATTTAAAAGTTAAATCTGGAAATCCTTGGTTATTCAGTAATTGGATGTTCCTTTCACTTATGACTTCAGATAGATATCTGAAGATGAATTACTTCAGAAAGGCGGTTACAGTTGCATAGAAGTATTCTCATCTGCTCTTTTTCCCCAACAAATAGTCATCTTCACTCATTTTTCTTCATAGATGAGGCCAGGGCTTTGAGTGAGCTGACCAAAATTATATTGAGACACAGTGGTCCTCCAGTAGGTTCCCAGGAGTTGCCTGCTTCATCAGTGACTCACCGCCTAGTAACGTGCAGTCCCCTGGGAATGTGATGCATGAAGTGCTGAAATAGTTGTGCATTCCCTCTGGATCTATTTCTATCAGATTCTGGTCTGCTTCTTCTGTAAGAACTCTCAGGATTTTTTCCTTTTGTACCTCAATGCAGTGAACTTTGAAGGGGAGAAAACAACAAAACCATATTGGAACTATAGCTTATTTGCATTGAAGACAAGTCTACACTTTAGAAGTTGAATTCTTACAACAACACTAAAGATCCTTGAGCACCTTGAGCTTTGTAGCTGAAATACTCAGTTATGGCCTGAAGCAATGATTGAGCACCTGGTGGTTGGCCCTGCCTTCCTGCAGGGCCAACCCAGGAGAGCTCAGGTGCACCTCAGTGACCAGAAGGAGTTGAGCCAGGATCCACCCCTTTCCAGCCCTCATTTAAGGATTGGCAGTAGAGGGGAGGGTATCTTGCTGGAGATCCCTGTGTATTTGGGGCCTTCCAAAGGTAATCAGATTCTTTATTTCTTTGCCTGTGGTGGTTGTGTTTGAGCAAGTCGTTGCTTGCTGCAGCCTAGGACTTTGCTGCTCTGCTATCATTGCTGCACTTTCCATTGCATTACAAGCTTTCACTGTATTTGATAGCTCTAGAGTAATTTCAGCAAAATGCAATATTTTTTGACTTTGTTAGATGATAGTAAGTTCTCAAGGATATTTGACTTAACCTCAAATTTACTCTAAACATTCACAAATCAGTGGATACATTTTTTGATTTCTAGCTTTTTGCTTTCTATAATTTCCTGTGTTATATCTATGGTATTGTCATCGTAAAAATGATGGATAAAAATAAACTCTTACTGTGATAGGTCTGTAAGACTACATATGCTGTGGGCTTAGGTTACAGTTACTCTAAAATTTCTCTAAAGGCTAGTAGCTTAAATTGAAATTGAACTGTGGTGTCCAGTTTTCTCAGACATATTTGGGATGCCCACGGAGTATCTATTCTGCATTCATGACTTGGGAAGAGTTGTTAAGAGTTGTTAAGTGTTTATTACAACTCAAAACTGACAAAATAAGCAGGTACATTGAAGCTAGGAACTGACACCCTTCTCAGATTTAAGCATCTATGGGAATAGGCTTCTCTCAGCCCTTACTCCAAAACTTTTTTGCAATAAATAGGAAAATTCTTTTCTGCCTCAGTGCAAATCACCGGTGTAGTGACTTTAGTTTTGTCTTTGTTTTTTCTCTTAAAAATGTGTTTGTTTATTCAGTGTGAGCTAAACAAGTTAAGGGGGTGGGAGGGAGTGGCACAGTGCATAGGACATCACTTAGGGGAGGTGGAAGTGAGCTGTCTGAAATCACTACTTATTTACTTTGAACCCAAAGACCTACAGATCAGATACGGGAAGGAGATAACAACATCACTGCACATCCTTGGATAGGTTTCAGGTTAAGTTATGAGTGAATGCTGACCAAATGTAGCTTGAGAATAGAGCCATAGGTTGGATGTGCCTGGCTAAAGGTAAAACCAGTATTGTCAGCAGTAATAGCTTCTCCCATCATGCATTTTCAGTATGAGCACTCATTTGCAGCCAAATTAAGATATTATCTCATTATTTCTAGTATCTCAGTATCTTTATGAGTTTAATCCTCCTTGAAAGCTAAGTATTAGCAATGATAATAACCAAATATCAAATAGCAACTTCTTTTTTAATAGCTTGCTTGGAGTCAGGATTCTCTAGGTATTATCCATCACAGAGATGCTGAGGAAAAGAACTGTTTTTATACAGTCATTTAACATTGCAGCCACCAAATTCAGCCTTCTGACCCTTCTCCTTTAAGGTTCAGTACTTGACTATACCAGCATTTTAAGAAAACATCTTTTATATTTCTTTGTTATCAATTGGGGAAAATAACAAACAAACAAAAACAATACATTAGCACTAATAAGATTCATTGTACTACTTCCAAAACATTTGGGATGACTTCTGTTATAAACCATCAACTCTTACATAAGAAATTGGAAGGTGTTTTTAAGAGATTTTATTGTTGATCAAGCATTCATTTGTATGCTCCTTATTTTGAACACTCGTTGCAACTATGATCACTTCCCTTGTGCCTTGACTTGAAGCACTGAAGAAACTAGGAATGGATAATAGCATCCATATCTTGAATCATTTATCTTTCCTGAAGTGTAGCCAGTTGGTCACTGCACTTGTTTGGCACAGAGGAGTGAAATTTTGAGTCTATTTCAGATATAAGTTCAAGTGACAAAGAGGGATTACAGGCAGAATTGTGTCTTCCCTCAGTGCCAATATCCAAAGAAGATAATTCTGCAAAAGCATTTTGTAAAGTAGTTTTCAGCACAAACTATCTTGCAGAGTATCATGAAAGTGAAGAGAGGAAGTTATGCTCTCACTAAATCCTCAGTTTGTATTTGAGAGGAACTCTGAACACTACTTCCATTATTTACTTCTCTCTTTATGTATGCACCTTATGTATGGATGCTGGTAGAAAAATAATGCCTTCTGTTTTATGATGTTGGCCCATAATGTCAGAGGTGGATGTTGGTGGTATGGCAGTAGTGGTTGAACCTTGCCACCAATGTTCCATTATGTTTTGTTGCCATATGACAGATGGCAGCAGAGGGGCAGTCTGACACAATGGTGTGCAACATGGAAGCGTGTATGAAGCAAAGATGTATCTTTCAGTTCCTCTATGTGGGGAAAAAAAAAAAAGACAGCTATTGACACTAATTGATGCTTGCTGAACATTTATGGAGACCAAACAGTGGATGTAATCATAGGGAGACTTTGGGCGCTGTATTTCAACAGCGCTGACAGTGAGTAACCTCTACTGGTGCAGATTTATATGGGCATGGCATGCAGGCTCCTGTTCAACACTGGCAAAAATGGCTAATGATAGTAACTATGTTGAAAAATAGTGCTTTGTAGCTGAGGGTTTGCTCTATTAATTAGTGTTATTGTGCTCTTTGTTGTAGTTTCTATGAAAACAAATAGGAGGAATTACTCTTGTATCTCATATATAGGCGTCCCAAGATAATTCCTCTTCATTCAGTGCAGCCCAGGCAAGCCAAAAGGTTGGACACCCACAGCCTTAGCATTTTCATTCAAACAAAGATGACTATTCCCTGTTGGAGCTTTCTGCATTCTTCTGCAACCTCCACAACATTTCCTTCCTCCTTTTTCTTTACCCCTTTGCATGTTGTCTTGATCTTGTAGTTACTGTTTGTAAGACTGTTGCAGTGATGCCAGCAAATAACTTTGTTCAGCTGAAGTCTGTATGCTGCCATCTAGAGCTGTGTTAATTGCACAGATACTCTATCGGATTCAATATCCAATAGTTGCACCAGTGTTGTAGGCGACTGCGAACCTCCCCCCCCCCACAGGATGTGACACGATAGGCCCTCTCCCTGCTCTATGACTGATGTGTGGCACATGCCCTTAGGGGCGTAGATGAAGCACATAGGTTATATAAGCTAGAGTTCATGTGTAATAAATGCCATTTTGCTGTTCATCATGCTGGTGTATACATGCAGTCATTTGGTTCTGGCCTGGTTTTAGGTCAGTACCGTAGGAGGCAATGCAACACACCAGAAATTCAGGAGACTGCTCCTCTAGTGGCACCTAAATGAAGAGGTTAGACTTAAACCTGATGATCACACTAGCAATGGTTGCATACAAAACTTGGAAAAGCAGTTAAGTGCCGATGTCATGGTAGAAGTGATTTCATCTGTTCCAGTGACTTGATTTTTTTCATTCCCTTCTTTTGTGATTTCTTTCTGTCTAAGAATTCCAATCTGTCTGCTGTGCCTGTATGGGAACATAATAAGGATCTTGCATCTGTAGACAACTATGTGAAATCAGGAATCCTGATGTAGTCTTTCTGCAGCCTTAATTCTTTTACAAAAATTAAGGCACAGGGGAAAAATTCAACCTGCTTTGAAGGAGCAGAGGAGGCAAAGGCACCTGAAAGCTAGGTTTTTCAATTCTTAATTTAGGCATCTGTATCTTGTATTAGATCTAGTCTTACATAATTTTGTGGAAATTAGTGTCTGAAGTCTTTCAAACTTTCTATCCTTCATATGGAAGACTCCTACTGCAGAAGCATATTAATGAACCAGCAAATATTTTATAAAACTATTAACAGCCCATTTAAAGTACTTACATGGAATACTTCCTACAGCTGTAAACTCTGACCTTTTTCTTGGTCTTCCTCTTCCCTATTCCCTCCACTTCTTACTGGCAAGACTGAGTACTGTATAAGTGCGCTACATACGTACATTGCATATAATATGGAAATAGAACATCTA
This sequence comes from Tetrao urogallus, assembly GCF_951394365.1. Taxonomy (NCBI): domain Eukaryota; kingdom Metazoa; phylum Chordata; class Aves; order Galliformes; family Phasianidae; genus Tetrao; species Tetrao urogallus. The sequence goes on from NC_136819.1 coordinate 5,405,256, forward strand.
CATTTCTAATAGCGTTACTGATGAACATAAATATTACTGTATTCAGACGTCTCCCTTTGATATGCACATACCTACTAGGAATTTAGACATGCTGTTATGAATGTCCTGAGAGAGAAAAACATACCACCAGATAATGAATGCTCTGAAAACCATAGGGTTTTCTTCCTGAAATATTTCCATGGGAAATTATAAGAGGAAAAGAGTAATAAACTGAGCCAAGACCAATATATAGTTCTTTGTGAAATGAATGCCACTTTTCTGAAAACAAGTTTTTTCAATGTAGACAGTTTTTTATGGTTTTAAAAAAAAAAAAAAAAAAAAAAAATGCAAAGGGAATAAAAATGCAGTTGAACAGGAAGCTACAACAGGTGACATTAAAACCTGGAGAGAAATCAGGAGTGATGTGCTCAGATACTCAGTTTTGGGGCTCAGAATGTTCACTAGTGACCTCAAATCCCTGGACAAAACATGTTGGAAATATTTATAGTGCTAAGTAGGAACTAATCATCTCACATTCTGTGAGTTTATGACCAGACTAATGGGAATTGGAATGAAGCTAATCAAAGGATAATTTTCAGCTGCTAATGTGATGAACTGTGAAAAGCACTAAGATGATTTTAGAGAATATTAGGCAAGGCTTTTCTTTTGCAGACAGGGGAGAGTTAGTGCTGTAGTTTAAGGCTATTCAGCATCTGATTTAAATACTGTGTTACAGCCTGGATAAAATTTTTCAAAGATAAATGCATGCAAACAGGCCACTGAAGTAAGGGAATAGAACAAACATAAAATCCAAGAAACTGACAAACTTGTCTTGAGTTAATAAATGATATTATTTTGCAAGCCAAATAGAATATAACTAGCTCTTCCCTTTCCTTTTGTGAAGAAAGACAAGGGCCACAAGAGGAAATCTAAAATTGGTCATCATACCATATAGCCTCACCTGTATCTTGAAGTAGTTGAAATGGAGTCAGAGGATAAGAAATGTAGAGGAGGAATGAGGTAACAATGCAAAGAACAGAACAGGTGAACTTCTGAAGAAAAGGCAATTGTTTTCAAAAAATTAGTGAAAGGATCTGGCAGCTCTTGCATTCTATAATTCTGATTCTTATGCTTTTCAGTATTTGAGAAGGGCTTGACTTTTGACACATGATATATAACGCAGATTCTCAGTTATTACTTCGCAACATCTTTAAGGCCCCTCCCAACCAAAGCCATTCTATGGCTATGTAATTATGATTTTATGTTTTTTTTTTTTTGTTTGTTTGTTTCTGAGAACTGGGAATTGAATGGCTACCACTGATCATGGGCAGACTGGGCTTGATAACGTGGATGTTTTGTACTGTTTGTTGCCTTGTTGGCAAATACTAACCTGTCAGACTTCAGTTTCCATTCCCTTGACTGCAGAGGTGAAGATGTAGTTCTGAAATAGACATTTCAACAGTAGTTAATGATCCTCTTCGGAGACACTTAAACATCCAAGTTACTTCTGAAACTCAAACTGGCATTCCTTAGACATCAGATAGGGTTCTGAAGTCTTTCTGTTTCAAGTCTGTGATTGCTTTGGAGGTTATATTCACTGAATGATAGTCAGCTAGGTCAGCTAAGCTTATACAGAATGCCCTGGGCAGTTTTCAGTAAATATGAGAAGATTTTAGGAGTTAAACATGTTTTAATTCTTTTCCCCAAAAGCTCTTCAGTCCCATATCCCTAAAAGCTTTTTCCTTTATCATGCTAAGTTATGTAGATGATACATATCACCTTCCACCTCCTCATAGCTTTATAGCCTTCTCTTCTCTATTCCTTATTCGTATCAGTCCAGAAAAATGTTCTGTTCCCTCCTCTAACATTGAAGATGGTTCACATAATCTATTGGTAGGTGTTTTTCCATTTGCTGAAGTGTTTACCTTTTTTCTTATAAGACACCAATGGCTATGGAAAATAAACTCATTTTCTCCTTGGAGAGGAAAAAAGCACTATACTACAGGGAGCAACTGAGGGTTACTTCTTCAATCACTGGCTCCATTTTCTTCAGTAATTCATTTTTAATATCTCCTTCTACAGAATTTTTGTACACAAGTATTCTATTCAATACATGAGAGTGAAGGAATCTGATTTTTATCTTTTTTGCAGCATGGGATCTGTGGCTGCAGTCAAAGGCAAGCTCATCAAAACTAGAGGCCGTAACATAAGGATGAGGAGACATGGCTTTCTCCCAAAATTTAGGGAATCAATGTATGGTATTAGGGTGGTACTGAGAATACATTACCCTCATTCATTCAGTTTTTAGCTTCTGCACAGCTTTTCTTTTTCAGGATAAAATTCAGAGCTCGGACCTGCAGCTTTACTGTTTCCAAGCTAAGCTTGTTTCCTATGTCTGTGCATGGTCCTGTCCTGCTGGGATCTTCTCCAAGGAAACATTGCTCACAAGAGAGCACTGCAGGCAGGTAATGCACATGGAATAGCAGATCTGTAAGTGTTACAGTAGAGTAAGTTTCCAAAATACTTGAAAATGATGTAAGACTGTCTACTGTAACTTTTAGGGAATGCATATTTTGCCTCATCAGAAATCTTTTCCTTAACAAAAGCATTTTGCAGCTCATTGTGACTAAGTCAACTCAGAGAACTCTAGCTAAAAGAAGCTGTAAGAATTGCTACTTTTTGCTAGTAACAAACCACTAATTTTGTGGAAATATAGGAGTAAATGCTTGCCTTTTTTCAGACAAGGTGTGGTATGTTAGTGGAATTACAGAACTACATCCTGTTAAGTAAGCAGTTGTTCAAACCTCTCACTAAACAAGAACTGCTGGCTGCTGGGGAAGCTGTTGTTATTTCTTTTGTACGCTTTCATTTAGAGAAGGACTTTGACAGTTGAGACATTGGTATGTACTCCTTAGAGGAGAAATAACAGCAAGGAGTTGATCTTTAAAACCTCATGGCTTTAATGCTTCCCTAAAAATTCATATGTACATACTTCAGGCCTTGCTGATACTGAATATCAGGCCAGATGGTGTGTATGTGTTCTATATGTATAAATGTATATCTATACATTTTATATATACATGGAGAGAAAAACAACCACAAATGTTTTCTTGCAGGGTGAATTGCTTTTGGATAATTACTGTTTTCTTTCCGTTCAGCTGTATGAGTTATCTTATCATGGAGCAAGTCAGACACCTAGTGTCTTGTTCATGGAGTAAATCTGCAGGTCACTTGCTCATGGTTGCTGTACGGTGCTAATTTTTGAGACCAGTTCAACATATGCTTGTCTGTACGGACCTTCAAAATTAACAACTGAAATACAAAAACAAGAATTATAGTGACCAAGTGCATTTCTACTAGAGATTACATTAGAGAAACAATATTCTTGATATCCTACTTTGAGTGTAAGGAAATGATTTCTGAATACTGAGAAGGCTGCAATCTTCAATAAAACTCAGGTGAAAGTTTTATATGGGGTTCGATTATATGCTTCTTAATGAAAGAGATGGGTTTAATTTAAAAAGTCACTCTCTTCTTTTTCGTTTGATGTGTATGTTTTCAGAGCTAATGTAAAAAACCCAACAGGGACATCCACAGATCAGGTTGCTCAGATTGCTTTATGTATCTCTGGAGAAAGATGTTGTAATGTTCCAGAAGGTTAAAAAATCATTGTTAGATGATTAGGAGATGTCTGGAAGTTAAACTGTCTTCCTTAACTGGGCATGACTCTTTGCCTTTTCTTTTAATTGGCCTTCAAGCCTTAAATTTAGGCTGCAACCAACATGTTGGTAGAAACAGTGTAGTGTGTGAGCAGTGACACAATTTTTGTTGGACTGCAGAAGTACCTAACTACTGGCAAAGCAAAAGCTTTGCAGTGCATTACAGAAACACTCTTATCACAGTCAAAATCTGATACTGTGGAAAGTTTATCTGTATGTAAGGGAAGAGTTGGAGGTTATGTTCCTGTTTCTGAAAAATATTTCCTAGGTGATCCTGGAAAACAGTTGCTGGACAAATCATACACTTGTAGAACAGGTCATCCTGTACATAAATTTGGCTTTCTTGATGTCATTGGTCTCTATCAGTGGTCTTCTCTTGCCCTGTTAGGAATACTCAAATGTGAAAAACATTTGGAAGAAACACACTGGTAATACTGCAGTGTCAGATACCTGATCCATTGTCTCCAACAAGCAGATGATCCATCTCTGACTACCTTCAACATACTGTGAACAAAAATCATAGAATCACCAAGGTTGGAAAAGACCTTCAAGATCATCCAGTCCAACTGTTCACCTATTCCCAATAGCTCCCACTAAACCATGTCCCTCAACACAACATCCAGCCTTTATGAATGAATCACAATGAATCACAACTCACAACCTGAAATGTCTTAACGCAACCTGGGAGCAGGTTGTACATCAGTGACAAAGCATGTTCTGCATACATTTTGTGTGTGTGTGTGTGTGTGTGTGTGTGTTGGCAAGATATATGAAGAAGTTAGAGTGGTTCTAATTATCTTTAGATAATGTATTCCTGCAACTAGAAAGTGTTAAGATTAAAAAGCCCTGAGATTTTTGGACTGCAGCTCATTAAATGTGTGCCTGATGTTAATGGAATTTCCGAACTTATTTTCCTATTATAATTAGGGAAGTTAGGCAGTGACAGTATGAACTGTCTGGTTACTTAATTGCTTTGTTTTCTCTTCCCTGGTAAGAACAATTGTTGCTGTGTCCTGTTTTAGGATAGCAATGCAAGCAGTGTTTAAAAAAAAAAATGTAGTAAATTCTAAAGGGAATTCTGAGTTGCTATGGGGATAGTCAATTAAAAATTAAATATTTCTTCCCAACAACCCTATCTAAGAAAATGAAGGTTAAATCCCAATGCTTTTATGAGTTATTCAATATTGCTATGAAAGCTTTCTACAGAGTATTCAAATGTGGTAATTCATCTACAGAATGTAGCCAGAAGTACCTCACTTCTCAAATATGGCAAAGCTTATATAGTGAAATAATCAGATGAGTGTGCTTGAATTGGTTAGGCAATCTGAGGCATTCCTGGGTTGTTTACGGAAGATAGATGACTTTTTCTTCCCTTCCTCTTCATGTAATGTGGTCAACCACATCTGTGGAAATCTAAATGGATAACTTCAATTAATGTAAAATGTATTATTAAAAATGTGCAATGATAGCAGAAACTTTTTTTTTTTTTATCTGTTGAAAAACTATTCCAATTCATTACAGCATGGTCTCTTTTTGGTCTCTATTAGTTAAAATCGCCTTTCCTTCCACATGTAACCTTTTCTGTTTGCTGAAGCTGTCTTAGGCACAGGTTTTTATTCTTGCTCATGGAATAATGTGAATATTTTTGAAATCATAGGTGTTCCAATGTGGCCTAGAGAGGAGAGTCACAGAGCAGAGATGTTGAGTCAGCTGCTTTTACTGTAATGTGCAAAGGTAAGGATACCAAAATTCAGTTTGGCCCTTGGTGTGATGGGTCATTATCTAATACCCTCACTGAAGATGATAGGTATCCACAATAGAAACAGGGTCTTGCTTTGTGTGTACTTTTTTTTTGTTTACTTTTTTGTCAGAATTTAGAAATACTTCACTCTTTTTTTTCTTCCTTTTTCACACTTCCATGCTGTGTCAACAAATACATCTATGAATGAGACAAATTGCATGAAATTTATCGGTAAATGCATGTCTTACTGTTTCTCTTGCACTTTGTTTCTTCTTTCCTGAAAAACACGGAGCCAGATTCAGTACTTTCCTTGCAACCTACCAAAGACTTCACCCTTGTGTCCATTGACCTTAATCAAGTTTCTGACCACACTACAAAGGCCTTGCAAGTTGCTGTTGAAGTAGGGTAGGCTTGCTGAAGAATTAGGAGATAAGATTCTCACCACTTGCATTTGCTTCCTTCTATTTGATGAATCTGTATTTGAATAAAGATAGAGTGTAATGAAGCAGATGCAACACAGTCTGTAGACTTTCCCATATTATTAATTGTGGGAGCATTTCCACTCTGTAATATTGGCACATTAAATGAATGACAGCAGAGGAGAATGTAATGAAGTTTAGCCTTGTTCAAGGAAGGTACTGATCTTGTTTCTCATTTAGAACAACTTGTTTATCTGTAGCTCAAATGGGCTTGAGGATTGGAGAATCTTTTTCTTTCAAATGAGAAAACACATTTTGATACCAAACTATTTTATTTTCTGAGGAAAGATTCTTCACCATTTGGCTCTGTATGACTTCAGTTTGATGTCATAGAAACTGAATGGTTTATGATGTTTATCTTTCTAAGATCTTGAAAATATTGCTGGTAAAATGTAATCTATAATTTCACGATGTAAATTTTGACACTTTGGTGGCACACGAAGCATAAGAAGCCTGAGACTATTTAAAATTTCTAGAAAATCTTGAATGTCTAATGACCAGATATGTTAAGAAAAAAAAATTGACTTGTGGAGCAACTTCATAAAGTCAACTTGTTTAGACAGTTGGAAGGGATAAGTTCTGGTGGATTTAATCCTTCAATTTGGTGCTTATGCTTTAGGCTCTTTTAGGCTCTGAAAATGACTTCGGCTCCTATGATGCTTGCAAAGATAATTCTAATATCTTTCCAAAAGCAATGCTTCAAAAGAGCAAGGAGGAAGAAGTAGGAAAACCTCTTGACAAAGAGCAAGGTCTTAAAACTAAATAGCTGAGATTTCTATGTTTGGTGATGGTGTTGAGAGGATCAAGGATACAGAAGAAGTAGAAGTACAAAACCAAACAGGGCCTCTCCAGAGTCAAAATAGGTGCGGGATTGGGCCTTACACATCTGTTTTCATTTGGCATCAGAGAAATGTGTTACAGGCATTTACTGCCTTTCAGATCTGCTGCCCACAGAAAAGGGAGAATATAGTTTATCATATTTCCTTACTAGGAAATTACTTTCAGTAGATATGAGGATTAAAAAAACATAGGTGACTGTGATCTGCTGTCATCTTTTATCATCTTAAAGGATTATCCTTACCAGCAGACTTAACTGGTATTCCAGGTTTTCTACAGATACAGGTTGGATGTTTTTAAGTTGTCAAAGAACAGTATCCACTATTGTATATGTAAATGCATAAAATGAAGGAGAAAAAAGCATGTATGCATGCTTGAGTCTTAATAGGCTTTAGATTGATTTAAATATTCAAACTTATGGAGCAGTTTTGTGGGAAACAACACAGCAGTTATTAACAAGTTGTTTCATGTTAGGATTAACGTCTTCAAAGAAACCTAAAGCCATCGGAAAAGGATTTCTACAGGAGGTGAAATTCCTCACATACACAGGAAAAATCACAAGCATCCAGCTTAGCACAGTATGAAGTTTAAAAATATGCAGCTTTCAAAAAGCAGATCTCCCTCTGTATGTTCACAATGTGTTGTCATCAGAGGATTAAAGTTTTGCTTCCTTTAGAGGTCTTGATATACTTGATTTATGAATAATGATGATGTACAATATCAACTTCTGCCTATTTGGCAGTAGAGAAGTTCAATTGAAGTTATGAAATTTGGTTGCGATATATTAGTAAGTCTGGCTTCTGTAAGGAGAAGGAAAAAAAAAAAAAAAGACATCTAACAGCCAGCCTTTTCATTTGGGAGAAGTTTCTTTTTAAAGACAAAACTGCACAACTTCAGCCATCAATAACAGCATACATAGATTATACATAAAAGGAACTATAAAAAGGAACTACCTCCGAACTGGACCAGTGGGGAACAAAATGGAAATTAGGCTCTTAAAGTTAATCCAGAACTTAGCAGATATAGATGTCATCACTTATCCTTTCTATTTTTGTACAAGCCTCACAGAAATACTGTATTATTTTTGTCACTCCAAGACCAGAAGAGCTTTTTAAAGAAGCTATCTACCTTAGAGAGGAGCTGCAGTACTTAATAAATACTGCAGAACAGCTGCATGGAAATACAGTTCATGTGTATTAAGTTAAAAGCATTACAGCTTGCAGAAATGCATATTGCTACTTTACCATATGAAGTTGGTTATTTTCCCCACATTGCAAGCTTGGGAAAGCTGAGCTTAAGGCAATTTCTTCAATTGCACTTTGTTTTTATTTTGGGTTACACCCAGATAGACTCACAAAGTCAACTGTGATAATAGAACTGGATAAACTTTCTTCAGATGAGAGTGAGAGCAAAAAGGATTCTATGCCAGATTTTCAGGAAGGCAAATTGAGTGAGTTCTGTGCTGATTATCATAGGTTTCAACTTCACTGCTGCTATTCTGCATCTGGGTAAGCTGCATTTATGTGTACTGTTTCCTCTTTTTATTTACTTGTATTATGAGTCAAGTATAGGAATGATGAGAAACATAGGAGATTTTACTGCCACATGTAGGTAACCCAAAGTCATTTTTACTGCTAATGACCAGTGCAGTCTCACTTGTGTCCCTAAAGCCTCTTAAAGTACTGGATGGTCATAGATTTAGGAATTACCTTCTAAGAATGACTATTCTAATTTCTTGTGAGCCACATCACATATTGTGACTTGAACAGCTCCCAGGGAGTAATCTGACCTTTATTGTGTTTTCTTATGTTTATGACCACTGAAAGAAGAACTGCGACTCAGCTGAAGTAGGGGACACTGCAGATAACTGACATCTTCAATACACTTTTTGATATCTGTAACAAATTTTTGGAATAGTTCTTAAAAATTCAGTTCTTCCACATGAAAAATGGACAAGTAGTTGGAAAGTAATGCTATCTATCCAACTTCTTGGAAGAGCAGTTTAAATCAAATCAAGGTTTGGAGTATTTAGAATCAAGCTGATTATGTGTTCCAAAAACAAAATATGGATATAGTATAAACTGAAATTGGGATTGTATTAATTCAAGTATAAGTTAATGTCTCCAGCAGCTAATAGTTTTGCTGTATAACTGTACTAAAGATACATGGCATCTAAAAGTTCTAAGTTCCTTGGGTGGTTATTCCTTCTTTGATTTTAAGGAGAAAAAAAAAAAAAGTGTTATAAGCTTACTCATCAAAAGTTTGACCAATTCTCATGAGAACGAACAGTGAAAACTGAATTCTCTAATAGTAAAATGCTGATGTTTCTTGACTAAAGCATTTTAAAAAAAAAAATATTTTTAAGCTCTAGTAAAAACAACTTATGAGTCAACAAGGAAGACAGCTGGTTAGAAGTTGCCATTATCAAGAATGCCAACAGTGTATCTTACTTTAATCCTTATGGTTCTTGACAATTTTTATTATTTTAAATTTATTTATTAAATTTATTTTATTTAAATTCATTATTTTAAACTGCCTTTGCAGTTCTAGCCTAGACAAGGAACAACAATTTGCAAAATACCGTTTTAAGACAATGCCTTGTTTTAATGATTTTACAGTCTTTTGCAGCATGTCTAGTTTGACACACAAGGTAGTTATTTACATTAAAAGCAACTACATTAACATAAGTAGAAGATTCTTCTATAACTTTGTCTTTGGCTGCAAAGACTGCAGAACCAGAATAACATACAAAAGCTGACAGATAATTAAGAAAGTGGAAATCGGATGGAAAATAGTTCAAAGCTGGATGACTAACTACTTCTGCAACCATACTCTGAAATAGGTAGGCTTTTGCATGACAGTTTTTACACAATGCACTGAATCAAGGCTGCTATTCCTGTAATCTCAGTCTACATGGAATTCATTAGTAGATGTGACTCTGTAAACAGCAGTTTTCTTAATTGTCTTTATACTGAGCTCATTAAATGGGAATTGCCATTGTAACTATCACAGTATTTTTCTTCTGTTACTCTTAAGGTACCAGTGCTTGTTACTTGTATTTGAAATCTGTGTTTGTCTTTTGTCAAGGGAATAAAACATATCACCATGTTTTTTTATTAAAATTTTCATAGTTTCCAAGTAGGAGACTTTCCGTGTAAACTGAGAGGCACTTTGCAGGTTTAAACAAACAAACAAGTTATCACTTCATTGTTAACTTGTCATCGTTTTCCACTTGACATCTTTGGTGTTGTTTCTGGCCAATTGATAAACTGCATATTTGTAGAGTTATTTTCACATATGTAAGAGTAAGAACACTTGCTTTGCAATCTTGAGTCACCATCTGAACTGGCAAAATTATTTTTGTCTCTTAGACATCTTGTATCTGCAGATATTGATGAATAACAAGTAGGGTTTTTTACTGCATGTCAGTTGGCACAATTTTATTTCCTGAAATCAAACACACACAATAATTTGCAATGTTTGATATGGCATACAAAACAGTATTATTAACATAACTTTTACTCATGGCAGTAATGTATATTAATGCAGAAGCTACAATGTAGAGATTATAGGGTTTTGAGAGTTTTCTTAACATGACAATAATGTTCTTATGGTTGACTATAGTTCAAAGTTACAGAGGTTATCACTGCATTTTTAAACATATCACTGTGATCAAAAGTTAATTTTTTTCTTCTTTTTGTATCAAACTTAGACTAATTTACTGAGTAAAAATGCAGAGTTTTCCTTCAGATGAACTCAGTAGCTCACTGTATACTGCTTAGAACAAAAAAAACAAAGTAGTGAAAAAGCTGCTGCTGATGATGATGGAAGCACATCTTCAGTACTAAAAACATGAATCTGCAGTACCAGTAAAGAAATGAGCCTGCTGGTTGTATGTCAATAGCTTGTAGGCCCTGAAATCAATAATTAGGAAGAAATTAGGACTGTGTGACTTAATTAATGAAATATTGGTTTATTTGTTCTGTTTTTTTTTTTTTTAATGATGGTAGTCCTCTTTGATTTGCTTCACTAGAAATGACTGTGTAGATATGGTTCTTGTGAGATGTCTGTCCTCTATTCTTATTGTGCAATCCTTGCATACACGTAAAAATGATCAATGAAGGCACAGCTTCATAGCTAATTTCTTTTCATCCTGTGTTTCCTATATTAATAAACTTTCTGACTACTGTTTTTTCTTCATTAACATTACAGAAGACTTGCGCCTTGAAAGATGGCGATATAGATCAATAAGTACTGGGTAAAATATACATTGCCTGTTGTGTTTTTTTTTTTTCGTTTTTTTTTTTGTTTGTTTGTTTTCTATGTGTGCTATATTATTGGTTCAGTTTTTTAATGTAAAAAATGTTATTACATGAACTGAAAGCTCAGGTTTTTCTTCCTTGCAGTCTTAGAAGAGTGAGCTGCATGCTCAGCTTATCTACATCTTTCAGAGGTGGAGTTTAGGATGATGCCTAGCATGTTGCTTGGCCATGAATTGAGAATATGGAGTTTTTTGTGAGGGGTAGAGACATCTCTTGGAATAGTCCTGAGGGACCAATGTAGGAGTATGTTAATGGCAATTCACTACCATTAACTTCTGAATTGTGCAAGTGAATTGCTTGGAATCACCATGTTGGCCATTCAGTGTGCCAAAAAAATGCTCTAATTTGCTATGTCCCATGTGGGTAATAGTATAGTAGCAAAAACCATCATGTTTGAAGTAATGTGTGAAAGTTCGCACTCATAAAAAATACAATTTCATAACCACCAAATCCACATGTGTATGAATGTAGCCTGATATTGCTTAATATCAGGTTGTGTGCCCTACAGTTCAATTCAGACAAAACAATCAACACTGGATAAAATTTCCGTGCACTTTTCTGACCATGGTGGTGCTACCGATTTGTAATTTGCAGGCAGTTACAGTAATCTGGGTACCACCTCTATGGAATACACTTGATCTACAAAGCTCTATGGAAAGGAGAAGTACAAACCAAATTCTCAGACAAGAATTCATGACAACGTATTTGCTTAGATCACAGGTTTTGTCATTTAATTTTTTTTCTGAATTTGCCAAGAAACAGTGTGTGGTTAAGCTGAGACCTTACAGGATTTTCTATGTAGATAACGCTAGTCCAAAGTCATCTTGGGCTTCTTTTGGGGAGCTGAACCTCATCTGATATTGCTGTGCCACTGAAAAAGAACTAAAGACTTGGGAGCAATAAAAATATGTCAAGCAGGATCCAACACTGGAAACTAACACTGCAGGCATGCACGTGAATTTGAGTCCCTGCACTTGAAGTAAAGAATTACAATATTTTCCTTGATGATCCCACCAAAAATATGGAGATACTTTACAGAACCAAACAGTAGAGGGAGACAATTTTCATCTTCTTCTCTAGAAAGATAGAAATGTGTCAGAAAGATGAAGGAATACAATCATCATCATCAACCCAAGCAAATAAACAAACATGAGAAGATTGTTTGTTTTTCCTACTGTAAGTCCTATTATCCATTCCCTATCTTTTGAGTTACATTTGATTCACAGGTGTTCATAATTAGTACCAAACTGGTATCTCCATCTCTTTCCATATCTCCTAGGGAACTGGTTATTATGCTGACAGGCATGCTGATGGACAGCATTTTTTTCTCTTCATCAACCTTCTAAGTGCATTTTTCACCTCGTTGTTCCGGAGGCTGTATATCAGGGGATTCAGCATAGGAATGACCAGGGTGTAAAATACTGCAGAAATTTTTTCCTGTTCCAGCGAGTATCTTGAACTGGGCTGCACGTGACTCAAACTCACGGGCCCATAGAAGAGTGTTACAGCTGTCAGATGGGAGGCACAGGTGGAGAAAGCTTTGTATCTGCTTGCAGAGCCCATGCTCAAAATGGATGAGAGGATGTAGAGGTAGGAGATGATGATAAAGAGAAGCGTTGACATAGCTACAATCCCTGAGAGGGTTACAAGCACCAGCTCATTGAGATGGTTGTCAGAGCAACTGAGTTGTAGCAGCGGGTTTGTGTCACAGAAAAAGTGGTTGATGGTATTAGGGCCGCAGAAGGACAATTGCAGTAAGCCACAAGTATGTACCAATGAGTTACAGAGTCCCCCTAAATATGACCCAACTGCCAGGCAAACACAGACTCTTCTGGCCATAAGAGTGGTATAAAGCAGTGGGCTACATATAGCGACATAGCGGTCGTAAGCCATTGCAGCCAGCAGAAATCCTTCTGTGGTCACAAACACAACAAATGAAAAATGCTGGCCAAGACATCCTGAGTAAGAAATAGTCTTATTCTCCACTGAGAAGTTTACTAGCATCCTCGGAATAAAAACAGAAGAATAGCAGAGATCCACGATGGACAAGTTAATAAGGAAGAAATACATGGGTGTTTGCAGCTGGAAGTCAATTGTGATCAAGATGATCATGCTGAGGTTGCCCATCAGGGTGATGATATAGATCAGCAGAATCATCACGAAGATTATAGGCTGTAGTTCTGGGCAATCAGTCAGTCCCAAAAGGATAAAGTAGGGGACCGTGGTGTGGTTGATTACTGTCATCCTCACCTCTGTAGAAGTTTAACTGCTGATGAGGTGTGTGGTGACCTTAAAGCTAAGAGAGGAAGAAAAGTATTTCATGAATAGTCCTACCATCAAGAAGCGCAGAGGTTGAGATTGTGTAGTGGATCTTGCTTCCCTTTTGTGCAGCTGTGATTCTTTAGAACATCCTCAAAACTGCAGATAATATTTTCTCCAATTAGACCATGCTCAGGGGGATAATAATAGTGAGATGCCCAATGATCCTTCTTTGGGGGACAAAGCAATATGCATCTGCAACAGCACAGATCCTAATTAATATCTTTTGTTGATGCTAAGTTTGACTTGCAGGTATCAGTGGTGGCTTTAGAAACACACTAAATGCTGCATGAGTCCTGCAATTGCCTTTGTCTTTTCAGCTAAGCATTTCTTGATTACCTGTTCACCAGGAAATAATTAAACTCACCAGAGTATATTTTGTCTGGAAGGGAAGCATCTCAACTAAACCAGTAGTTCTCTCTTCGGCCTATGAAGCACCCATTCTTTGTCAGTCACTAGGAGAGGCAGCCGGACTACCGAACTATTGAAAATGTTAACACAGACTGTGAGAAATGGCAGGTTTGGGTCTCTTTTATGACTAAACTAATGCAAATCCAAAGCTGCTTTCTAGAGGAGGGCACATGATGGGGTGCTCCTCCTTCTCATGACTGAACTTGTATTTTATTCAGAAGCCACTCACACAAAATATAAAAAAAATGACATGGATTTTTAAATGTCTGGGTCTGTTGTTAGACCAGAGCAGACTTTCCCAGGCAATCAGACAACTATCATTTCCATGTCTAAATACAATCCAGACTTCCAAATCAACTAGGGTGCTCTTGCAACCCATGCATTATTAAGCAATGATGGAGGCAACTACTCGTCCTATTTATTTCTCCCCCTATTTGGAAGGGAGTGAGCAGGCTGGAAGCCTATGAGTAGGCTGAATTTCTCTCTGGGGAGCCTAGTCTTCTTCCATTAACCAAAAAAAGCAGCCGAGATGTTTAGATTGAATAGCCACTCCTATTTTTGTGTACGACAATTGCTCTTAATGGTAACCTGACCATCTTGCTCACATGGAAACTCACAATTTAGAAAAGCAAACAAGAAATAATGTTTTGAGGTCTCTAGGTGTGAAATTCAAAGAACGGTATTGTTTTCCCCAGTCTTTCTTGTGTATTCATACCTGGATTTTTTTAGAGGAGGTTGTTGGGATGTGCTTGTCAGAGCAGGGGACCTGTCGGGGTCTGTATGGAAGCTCTGTGCTAGAATTGGCAAGGACATACCTGGATTTTAAGGCTCAAAAACACTTCTTTCACCAATCCTGAACTTCCAAACACTCCAGCACTGCAGATGACTGCCTCTGAAGGATGCCATCACAACCTATGTCTGCCCATAGAAAGTCTAGTTCATGTCTAGTTTTCAGCTGGGTGCTCCAGGCTCCATCATGACTTTTTGTCTAAGTGACATTTCTGCTTTGTGTTTTTTCCTTAGAGAAGATGTGCAACTAAAGGAAACTTCAGGACCTGCTACTGCAAACATTTGCTCCTTGGGCTCTTAGGAACTGAACAAACAACTGAGTCTTCTTTGGCTACTATGTTTCAGATCGAACACAAAGGACATAATTACAGTGTCCTCGCGGGAGTCCTCTAATAGGTAGACAGAGGTCTTGTCTCCCACAGCTGCTCATAGTTCTCTACAGCCCCATTTAGGGCAAATCCTGTTTGCTTTACTAAGACAAAGGAATGGGGAAGGATGCTTTAGGAATATGTACGTTTGTAGGACACTGGAAAATCAGTAGAACACACAGGAACACAGACATTTAGGTCTATTAACCTGGTACTGGTCACTTCTCAGTCAGTCTGCACTCTCATCCCCTCACTTGTGCAGCTGCGTATCTTGTAGAGCATAGGCATTACAGGCAGAGTGCTGTTCTTTCTGGCTGATATGTCCTTTGGGTGGACTCAGTGTTCAATCTGTACCAAGAACTCATGCTGGATGCCCTATAATGTGAGGGCTCATTGCTCTGGTTACTTGTTTTTCATACAGATGTTGTGTTGTGTTTGGATGACTGAAAGAGAATGCATGACCTTGTAATAATACCTGGTCACGCAACTTGATCCATCCTAAATTAAGATTAAATTCAGCTGGTGGAGAATCCATCAGAAGTAGAATGTTATACTTGGTTGATTACAGGTGCTGGTGAAAGCCAAGCAAAACATTGTGTAATTTCAGAAATGCCAGTTTCCGTGCCTGATTACGTAAGAGAATAGGTGTTCTCTTCTGGGAAATAACAAATGGAATATTTTACTGATGGTCTTCACCCAGTTGAGAATCACCAAACTACTCACATTTACAAAGTGCACAAGTTCCCCTGAGTAAGGAACCTACAGATGTCCACAAGACAAAAAGTAAAAAATTGTTGACAACACAACAGCAGACCAACACTAGTCTCATTTGAGAGACTTTTTAACAGATAGGTGGAAAGGTGGAATGGATGGTTAGTGTTACTTTCACATTACGTTTCTCTCATTCAGGAAAGATCTGATTGCCTCTTTAAATGCCAGGAGCCTGAGGCAGAGAAAAGAAGATGTAAATACATTTCTGAAGAGTTCTGCAGGTGTAATAACAAATTCACAAAGCCCAAGAAGCAATCTCAGTTGGAAAAAGAAAAAAAAAAAAAAAAAGTTGTATGAAATATGAAACAAAAAAAGCATTTGTAAAGTATTTCATGGAATCAGAGAACCGTAGGATTGTCTGGGTTGGAAGGGACCTTGAAGATAATCTGGTTCCAATTCCCCTGTAATTTCAGTCATTATCTTTCTTTTTTTTCATAGCCCCTTTTCAATGATCTTCAGAAGCAATCTCTCTTTGATCTCTCTTGATTCTGCTTGCTTTTGCTTGCAGTCACCAGATGAAGACTTAGACTTCCTCCTGGAAGGAATGCTTCTGAAAAACATCAATCATGGAAATGTCTTTAAATTTGTAGGGTTCCAGTAGTGGGGAGAAAGAGCTCTCACTGTCAGGTGCCGGCAAGACGTCTGGAATGTGTGCTGGAAAGCTAGACTTAGTCTGTAAGTAGGAAGCACAGCAAGGGGGGAACACAAGCCCTGTTCAAAGCTCTCACCAGCAGATTCCATCTGAGCTGCAGCTACCTCTGCAACAGCTTTAGTCCAGCTTCTGTGGACCAAGCTGGTAAAGAAATGTTTGGGATTCCTGTGCTCACAGTATCGTGTAGCTGTTCAGGGCAAGGTGTCTTGCTCTGTTCTACAAACGGAATACATGAGGTTGTGCAGTATGCAGAAGACAGGTGAGAGAAACAGAGATTAATGCAATTTTAATTAGCTGTTCAACATTCCACATGCTGTAACGTAATAGTGTTTCCACTCATAAGCATGAAATCTGAAAAGCACACAGCTACATGCAAGCTTTACTCATGGCCCCTTTAGAGACACAGAAGGGGGGGAGGAATGTCAGTGTTTTTACGATTGTGGGTGAATTATTCATATTACCCTTCAGACAATCTATCTTTCTTCACTGCCTAGAAAGAAAGCGTATACAGATGATAGCCATGTCATAGACCGATAATGAGACATTAAAGACTACACGTTCACTATGGGAAAGCCTTCTAGTTTCCTTCTGCCAATGCAGATGAACTGGTGTCTGAGAAACATTAGCTCTGAAGATTGTCTTTGTCAATGTGGCAACTGGAAAGATGAGGCAGTAAGAAGACATAGGTATTCTCAAACATCTTCTGGAGTCATCTCCCTCTCTGCATATACACGGAACAGGATGACTAAGGAGCTAACTGAGCATTAAACCACCTCAGAATAAGATAGATTAATGTGACTATATAAGAATATCCTGCCTTGTGACTCTTCTTCTCTAGATGAATACAGACAGAGGAAGTGGGGCTTTTCAGAGAAGGCTCTAGGAGTCTTCAGTGTGGCCCTCCATTTCTTAAAAAAGCCTATAAAAAAACGGAGGACCAACATTCTATGGTGGGGAGAAGGAGCTCTCACTGTCAGGTGCCGGCAAGATGTCCGGAATGTGTGCTGGAAAGCTAGACTTAGTCTGTACATAGGAAGCACAGCAAGGGGGGGAACACAAGCCCTGTTCAAAGCTCTCATCAGCAGATTCCATCTGAGCTGCAGCTACCTCTGCAACAGCTTTAGTCCAGCTTCTGTGGACCAAGCTGGTAAAGATTCAGTCTCCAAGATTTGAACCAGTCGGAGCTTGTTCATTTTCCTGACTGAAGCTCTGTGTATGAGAAAGAAATCTCACAGTGGTCCTCAAAGCACGCACTCTGCGAGCAAAACAACACTCCATTTTATAAGCTACTCTCTGGAGGGTTTCCACTCGTATAATTGCCCATGTCTTGTGCCTCCAAGGCATGTAAGATGGAGTTTCCTTCCTTTATTTCCCTCTTAGATAACTTGAGTCACCTTTTACGTTGCCCAGTTGCTATATTTTCAAAACACTCCCACATTGTTTGAAACCATGTAACCATGGTATGCCAGTAGTAACTCTTGTTTTGTACTAGTCCTTAGGACAGCAGCAGGTGATGATGACAGCAATCACAAGGAATAGTTAAAGCCATGAGGTGCGATCAAGGTACCTACATCTGCTCAGACAAAAATTCAAAATGTTGAGCATGGCAGGTCAACACGTTAGCTCTTTGTACAGTCCACAGAGAAAACATTCAGCTTCAGAGACAAGTGCATCTAATCTGTTTTAAGACATCTTTCTTGGGAAGGATTACACAAATTTGAGTGTGCCCATGTCTCTTCACTGGTTACAAAAATGGAGCAAGTTTGCAAGAGATATCCAAACATAAACATTTAATCAAGAAAGGTTAATCCCACATTAGTGTCCAAAGACTTCGAAGAGGAGACAGCTGACCCCTACAATGAAGAGCCTCACTAAGGCCTGAGTAAGAGGATTTATTTGTGTGTCTTTCCCTATGACATACCCTTCAATCAGCAATCTTCACAACGTGACTTTTACACACTGATGTAAAAGATTCAGGAATCCAGCCATTTGTGGAACATTTCTTGCACGTGTAGAGCAGTGAGTTACAAATGGCCATCTAGAAGTCATATGCCATCGCAGCCAGGAAAAACATCTCAGTGGTGGCAAAAAGTGCAAAGAAGCCAAACTGTATAAGGCATCCAATGTACAACACTCTCTTTGACACCATTAAAAAGCTGAGTAGCATATTGGAAGTAGCAGTGGAAAAACAGCAGACAACTAAGAAGAATATACTTCTAAGGAGGAAGTACAAAGGAGTGTGCAGTTGTCTAGTTGGAGGCCTACCAATGTTCCCCAGGGGTCAGTGCCAGGTCTGGTCTTGCTCAATATCTTCATCAATGACCTGGATGAAGGGACAGAGTCCACCCTCAGCAAGTTTGCTGATGATGGAAATCTGGGGAGGAGGGGCTGACACATTGGCAGGCTATACTACAGTTGTACTAAACTGTACTAAACTTGGACTGACTGGAGAGTTGGACATGGAGGTTTATATAACAAGAGTGTGTGGAGAGTGCTGCATTTGGGGAGAGAGAACTGTGTGCATCAGTACAGGTTAGGGAATGACCTGTTGGAAGCCGTGCAGGTCTTTCCCTGTAGGAAGGATCCCTGGGGGTCCCGGTGGGCATCAGGTTAGCCATGAGCCAGCGGTGTACCCTTGAGCATCCTGGGATGCATTAAAATGTGTGCAGCCAGCAGGTCAAGGGAGGCGATCATCCTCCTCTACTCTGCTGTGGGGAGGACACATTTAGACTACTGCATCCAGTTCTGGGCTCCCCAGTTCAAAAAAGACAGGGATCTCCTAGAAGATGTCCATTTGAAGGACACAAAGATGATAAAGGACCTGGAGCATCTCCTTATGAGAAAAGGCAGAGTAACCTGGGTCTGTTCAGCCTGGAGAAAAGAAGGCTGGGGGGTGAGGGGGCAGGAGGACGAGGAAGTGGGGGCAGGAGGGGGAGGGGGAAGAAATATGATAAATGTTTATAAATATCTAAAAGGAAGTGGGAGGCAAAGGGATGAGGCCAGGCTCTTCTCAGTAGTGTATAGTGAGTGGACAAGGAGCAATGGCCTAAAACTTGAACATAAGAAGTTCCATACAAACACACAGAATTACTTCTGTACTTCTTTAGGATAATGGAGTACAGGAACAGGTTGACCAGAGAGGTTGTGGAGTATCCTTCTACAGAGATACTGTATATCTCATATCCAGACTCATCTGGATGCCTACCTGTGTGACCTATTGTGGGGTCACTGCAGGGGTTTGGAGTTGATGACCTCATTAGGTGCCTTCCAATTCTGCACCTCTGCAGGTGCAGAATTCTCTCTACAATTCTGTGATTCTGTAATTCTGTGAAGGCTGAGACCCATCTGTAAATGGATCTGATAAAGGAGGTCGAGGATCACAAGAAAGTCTATGGAAAAACAAAAGACTAGTAATAATGTGGGTCCAGTACAGAACGAAGTAGGTGCCCTGGTAGGTAATAGGAGAAACTCGGAAAGCAGAAATGATGGATAAAATAGAAATTTATAGTTATTCTGATTTCACAAAGACTTACTAGACCTCATGCTTCGCTTCA
This sequence comes from Tetrao urogallus, assembly GCF_951394365.1. Lineage (NCBI taxonomy): Eukaryota > Metazoa > Chordata > Aves > Galliformes > Phasianidae > Tetrao > Tetrao urogallus. The sequence continues at coordinate 5,425,197 of NC_136819.1, forward strand.
ATTGTGTTCAGGGCAAGGAATGTCAGGATATAACAATCATCTCATTTGGTAGTCACCTACAATTTATATTTATTGCTCTAATAACCTCCTACTGGTAGAAGGGAACCAGTCCCAACCTGCCCTTAAAAATCCCTTTCTCTTGGACAAAAAAGATGATGAAGTGGAAATAACCTCAAATGCACATTTATATTTTTCTGTCCAGATACAGTCAATACAATCAAAGCCACTTTGATACTGAGACAACTCATTTACGAGCAACAGCCATGAGTATCCATGAGTACACTGAGATCGTATACATCTTGGTGACATATAGACACCTACATGTCCTGTTCCAAATGTTTGCTCTGTGAGCTGAGTCAAACCATGAGGCAGGATTGTACCCTCAACATGCCTCTAGCGCTGATTTTCTGGCATTGAGTGCAATGACATTACAGCAGAAACACGTTAATACAAAATCCATGTAAATCTATTCTCTTCCTTTCCTTGCCTTGCTCTGTATCTCAAGGCAGAGATCTCCACAACTCATCTCTATGTACAGAGAAGTTGCTTTTGTGGATGTGCCCGCCCCTCCTCTGTGATGCTACACTGAGCTTCTTGTTTAAGATCTGAGTGCCTCCAGTTCTCTCCACAATGAAGATGTGCCAAGGGGAGAGACTGACTTCACTCATCTTGCACTGAACATATAGTTGGACTCGCGAGTGAGAGCATCTCCACTGAGATTTCCCTGGGACAGAATAGGGAACTGGGACCAGAAAAACACCTGCCACTCTCGTAGAGAGGAGGGTTTCTGCTCTTTCTACTTGTTACAGCATACTGTCAACCTGAAGCTTTAAAATGAAAATAATACCTCAAATTGTGTCAGAAGTGAAAACAGGTGTGATGTTAAGGAATATTCATTTCATGATATATGGCACTTCTAGTGTGTGAAGTTAGCCTGAACAGAGAGAAATACATTCCAAGAACTGAATTCTGTGGTTCTCTGAAGCTATAATGACACCAGAGGGGAAATACAAAGATGAATTGTCCTTCCTTGCACTGATGTTCCTGAACCATCCAGGAGCCAATTTGGATGCCGGCGTGAGATGCAGCAACTTGGGACTAGTTTAGTTATGCCTGGAGATATGGCCTCCGCAGGCATTTCAGTTGAGTTAGGCACTATGAAGCATTAAGTGCATTTCTTCTCCACAAACACTGCTATCCAGGTGAGGGATGGTTCCTCTCTGCTCAGCATTAGTGCAGCCTCACCTCAAGCATGGCTGTGGGAGCCACAATATAAGACAAAAAGCTATTGGACAGGATCCAAAAATAGTGAAGGTAGAGAGGCTCCAGAAGAGAGCCTTCCCCACTGGTAGCTGGCTCCGTACGTTCATAATTTGGACCCTAGGTAGTCAGGCTAGTTAGCTGCCCCTTTCTGCAGGCTACAATTCAGAGAGATACTGAATACTGAGTTAACGCAGACATGTCATTGATACCATAAAAAACTCAGCACCCAACTTGTGTTGTACTGAATCAAAGTCCAAAGTATTCCTTCTGAAGCGTCTGACCTCAAAATACAAAGGTAAAATGACAGAGAAATTTGTAAACTCTTATAACAATGCCTAGCCTCAATGATTCATTTCATGCTGGTAGCCAGCTCTTCAATAGGTCTACGAGAGGTAGAGCCAGGCAGCACAGGTGAATTGCCTTCACCTGGGCTCCTCTGGATGACTCATTGCTCGCCTCAGGTGATCAGAGGTTCAGGCCGTGACTCAGCAGTTCCCATACACATTGTATGAACAGGTCATGTAATGAGAATAAAACCCCCAGAGCCTAGCCCTGTCTGCACTCCCATTGATATGGGCACTCTTCATGCATATTTATGATGAGCCAGAACTCACCTTCTCTTCTCTCCTGCACTGCTGAGCTAATTGTAATCTCAACTGAGTGATGTATATTGCAAAACACTAGGCAAAACCTGCTGCTGAATTAGAATAGAATTCTGCAAATTCAAACATGGTTTCTTCTGTAAAGCCAGCTGTATGTGCAGTAGAAGGAAAGCATTTCTTCCTCCTTCCAGAAAGCTTCTTATAGATTAGCAAAAACGATGCTGGAGGTGAGGCCCCCAGGCAACAAACATTAAAAGATATAAAATTGAAAAGTGCCAGTGTACTGCTGTAAGCACTGCTACCAACAGCCGTATGCAGAGAATCTCTGCTCAACTAACTTCTACTTTAACAAATGAGAACTTGTACGCCAGGTTCTTAATCTGGAGAACAAACTCTTCTTCAGTTATATTTTTGTGCATCCACATTCTGGTATCCGTTATATATCAAGGTAGCAAAATGCCTACCAAATTTTTGTGCCGTTTTGTTTCTTCCTCAGCTTCCCTAATGTGAGCTCTACATCCAAAGCATAGAAAATATTTTGTGACACCAGGCTAAGTTAAAGCTCTACATATTTATGAAGTGGAGCTGCTTTGATGTCTATTTATGTTGCAGCTGTGCATATGGAAGGAAAATCTGTATTAACATGTCAGCTAGAGTTTGATTTTGCATTCATTCTGCAGTATCTGGA